>NC_057408.1:46404957-47041549 GCF_019320065.1 Cervus canadensis | reverse complement strand
CTTCAGTCGTGTCCAACTCTTGGGATTCATAATGGTAGCTCTAGTTTTAGGGATTACTGACTACTGAGAAAGAAAATTTTGATGAAGTAGGGAGGACTTGTTTGTAAATTCCTGTAAAAGATAAACCCTTTCTCCTTAATTTCACCACAAAAGTGTAATCATCTGTCTCACAGAAGCCTATTTTAAATTCCCCTCACCTTATGTTGCAAAACACAGTGCTGGAGGTTTGTCTATCAGCCCTTTGCTTCTTTGTCATGGCCGTCTTCTTAAGCAAGTGTGTTTGCTATCCATGCCAATTTTCTATTAACCTGCGCTTAGTCCTTCAGTCGTGTCTCATTCTTTGAGACCCCATGGACTGTAGCCTGCCGGGTTCCTCTGTCCATGGGATTCTTCAGGCAAGAACACTGGAGTGGGTAGCCAGTCCCTTTTCCAGGGGATCTTCCAGACCCAAGGATCGCACCTGGTCTCCTTCATTGCAGGTGGATTCTTCACCACTGGAGCCACCAGAGAATCCCTCTATTAACCTACTACTTTTGGATTGATAAGTAAAATAAGTCAATGGTATGTGATATTATTTTCCTTATTGTTGCCTGCATGGGCAGTGAATGGAGGACCTTAATATCAAGAGACGTAGCTGGAAGGCTAAATTCATTCTAAGTTTCTACCAAGTGTGAGGTAAGACAATTGGGATGGAATGGGAAGAACCAGTTTGCTTCTTCCTTCATCAGTCTCTTTCCTTTGGAAAACTATATATATTTGAAAGACATGTAGGTTCTGAGGTATATATCCTTTTTTATTACCCAGATCCTACTCCAGGTTTTTGAAGTGGTTACCTAATGAATACATATGAAGTAGAATTGTTCAATGAGGAAGCTCCAGGCTCAGCTTATGGTTACCAAATGAGAAAAATAGTTTTTTTCCCTTCCATTGAAATTATAAGAAAAGGGGAAATGTAGCCAATTCTTTTTTTCTTCACTTTAGTAAATTGAGAAGTACTGCAAATGAAACTAACAAATTATATTGGGGTAGAATATATTAATACAAATTTCTTTATAATTTAATCATGCCATATAGAATATATGAAGTATTTTAATGTAAATTTTGAACATACAGTTTCATTTATAAAATACAAAAATGGGCATAATTAATTTATGATTATAAATGTCAAGACAGTTTTACCCACAGGGTTCACTGACTAGGTAAGGGAATTTTTGAGGTGCTTGTTTCTTTTTAAAAAATTTCTCCTTTATTTATTTAGGTCATGCCATGTGGGATCTTTGTTCCCTGACCAGGGATGGAATCCAAGACCCCTGCATTGGAAGCATGTAGTCTCAACCACTGGACCACCCAGTCTCAACCGCCAGGGAAGTTTCCAAGGTGCTTTATTTCCTGCCTGGGGTAGTAGTTCCAGGGGTATGTTCGATTTGTAAAAATTAATCAGTTACACATCTATGATATGTGTACTTTATACAGTTGTGATTTATGTGCTTTTCTTGTATATATCATACTTAAACAAAAAGTAATAAGACAAAATGAAACAAAATGCAGCCTTAGCCCCTAGCACCTTACTTCTATTTAGGGTAAACAAGAAAGAAAACTTCCATTTCTGTTGTTCTTCATTCCTCTGTATAGATTCCTGTTTCCATTTGGATCTATTTTCCTCTGCCTGAAGAACTTCCTTTCACATTTCTTGTAGTGCTAGTTTCCTGATGGTGAATCCTTTCAGCTTTTATACATCTGAAAAATTCTTTATTTCAACTTTTTTTTAAAAGTTATTTTTATTAGGTACAGAATTCTAAGTTGATTTTTCTTTTCAGCCCTTGAAAGATGTTGACTAGTATCTTCTTGCTTACATTGTTTCTGATGAGAAATCTGCTGCCATCCATGTATTTTTTTATTTTGTATGTAATTTTCCTCCTCTGGCTGCTTTTAAGACTTTTTCTTAAAACGCTGGTTTTTAAGGGTTTGATTTGATGTGCTTTGTGCAGTTTTCACCACGTTTCTTGTGTTTAAATTTCACTGCACTTCTTGGCTTATAGTTTTCATCAAATGATGAAAGCTTTTGGCCATGATTTCTGCAATTTTTTCCCTTATGTTCCCTCCTCTCTACTTTCCTGCAGGGACTTCTGTAGGTATACATTAAGTCACTTGAAGTTGTTCTATAGTGTAGTAAAGCTCTCTTAAATAAAAAAAAATTCTCTTTTATGTCCGTTTTTCACTTTGAGTAGTTTATATTGCTCTGTGTTCATGTTCATGATCCTTTCTTCTACAATTTCTGATCTTTCATTAATCCTTTCTAATGTATTTTTAGTTCATACATTTCAGTTTTCATTTCTAGAAGTTTCATTTGGGTCTTTTAAAAATATCTTTTTTATCTACGTGTTTAGTCACTCAGTCGTGTCTGACTCATTGAGACCCCATGGACTGTATCCCAGCAGACTCCTCTGTCCACGGGGATTCTCCAGGCAAGAATATTGGAGTGGGTTGCCGTGCCCTCCTCCAGGGTACCTTCCCAACCCAAGAATTGAACCGGGGTCTCCTGCATTGCAGATTCTTTCCAGGTGAGCTACCAAGGAAGCCCATTATATCTGTTATCAGTTTAGTCACTCAGTTGTGTCCGACTCTTTATGACCCCATGGACTGCAGCACAGCAGACTTCCCTGTCTATCACCAACTCCTGGAGCATGATCAAACTCATGTCCATTGAGTCGGTGGTGTCATCCAACCATCTCATCCTCTGTCATCCCCTTCTCTTCCTGCCTTCAATCTTTCCCAGCATCAGGGTCTTTTCAAATGAGTCAGTTGTTCGCATCGGATGGTCAAAGTGTTGGAGTTTCAGCATCAGTCCTTCCAATGAATATTCAGGGTTGATTTCCTATAGGATGGACTGGTTTGATCTCCTTGCAGTCCAAATGACTCTCAACAGTCTTCTCCAACACCACAGTTCAAAAGCATCAATTTTTTGGCACTTAGCTTTCTTTATAGTCCAACTCTCACATCCAAACATGACTACTGGAAAAACCATAGCTTTGACTAGATAGACCTTTGTCAATAAAGTAATGTTTCTGCTTTTTAATATGCTGTCTAGATTGGTCATAGCTTGTCTTCCAAGGAACAAGCATCTTTTAATTTCATGGCTGCAGTCACCATCTGCAGTGATTCTGGAGGCCAAGAAAATAAAGTCTGACACTGTTTCCATTGTTTCCCCATCTATTTGCCATGAAGTGATGGGACCAGATGTCATGATCTCAGTTTTCTGAATGTTTAATTTTAAGCCAGCTTTTTCACTCTCCTCTTTCACTTTCATCAAGAGGCTTTTTAGTTCCTCTTCACTTTCTGCCATAGGGGTGGTGTCACTTGCATATCTGAGGTTGTTGATATTTCTCCTGGCAATCTTGATTCCAGCTTGAGCTTCATCCAGCCTGGCATTTCGCATGATGTGCTCTGCATATAAGTTAAATAAGCAAGGTGACAACATATAGCCTTGATGGACTCCTTTCCCAATTTGGAACCAGTCTGTTGTTCCACATCTGGTTTTAACTGTTGCTTCTTGACCTGCATAAAGATTCCTCTGGAGGCAAATAAGGTGGTCTGGTATTCCCATCTCTTTCAGAATTTTCCACAGTTTGTTGTGATCCACAGAGTCAAAAGCTTTGGCATAGTCAATAAAGCAGAAATAGATGTTTTTCTGCAACTCTCTTGCTTTTTCGATGATCCAGCAGATGTTGGCAATTTGACCTCTGGTTCCTCTGCCTTTTCTAAAACCAGCTTGAACATCTGGAAGTTCATGGTTCATGTACTGCTGAAGCCTGGCTTGGAGAATTTTCAGCATTACTTTGCTAGTGTGTGAGATGAGTGTAATTACGTGGTAGTTTGAATATTCTTTGACATTGCTTTTCTTTGGGATTGGAATGAAAACTGACCTTTTATAATTCAGTGGCCGCTGCTGAGTTTGCCAAGTTTGCTGGTATATTGAGTGCAGCACTTTCACAGCATCGTCTTTTAAGATTTGAAATAGCTCAACTGGAATTCCATCACCTCCACTAGCTTTGTTCTTAGTGATGTTTCCTAAGGCTCATTTGACTTCACACTCCAGGATGTTTGGCTCTAGGTGAGTGATCACACCATTGTGGTTATCTGGGTCACAAAATCTTTTTTGTACAGTTCTTCTGTGTATTCTTGCCACCTCTTCTTAATATCTTCTGCTTCTGTTAGGCCCATACCATTTCTGTTCTTTATTGTACCCATCTTTGCATGAAATGTTCCCTTGGTATCTCTAATTTTCTTGAAGAGATCTCTATGGGGTTTGATTCTAAATGTGATTTCATCCCTCCTACTGTCTGGTTGGGGCTTCTCCTTTGCCCTTGGAAGTGGGATATCTTTTTTTGGTGGGATCCAACATTCTCCTGTCGATGGTTGTTCAGAGCTTAGTTGCAATTTTGGAGATTTCAGAGGAGAAGATGAGGGCACATCCTTCTACTCTGCCATCTTGTTTTTTAAAAATTGTATCTTATATATCTGTTTAAAAATATGGAATACAGCTAGAATAACTGCTTTAATGTCTTTGTATTTGTGTCAGTCATGGGTTTCACTGATTGATTTTTCTCTGCATTATGGGTGTTATTTGCCTGCTTCTTGGCATGTTTGATTATTCTTAATTGGATTTCAGATGGTATAAATTTTACCTTGTTGGGGACTGGATATTTTTATGTTCTACAAATACTCTTGAGCTCCTGTTAAGTCACTTGGAACTAGTTTGATCCTTTCAGGTTTTGCTTTTAAGATTTGTGAGGCAGGATCCTAGCAGTATTCAGTAAGGGGCTACCTATTTCTGACTACTGAGGCAAGACCTTTCTGAATATGGAATATTACTCAATGGCTTTTTGAGTAAATTACTCAGTTACTCATGAATTGAGATTTCGTGTCTAACTGGTGGGAACAATTTTGTAACTGGCTCCCTGTGACTCTTGGGTATTGTTAATCTTTTTCAGTGGTTCTTCTTCCTGTCTGAGAACATTTCCCCACACACTGTGCTGGTCAGTATCCTGGTGAATGCTTGAGGAGGGCCCTCTGCAGCTCCCTAGCACAGAGTTCTGTCTGGTACTGCCCAACTCAGCTTAACCTCCCTATCTCAGGGAATTTGCTGGGCTTCCTCTGGATACCCTTCTCTGCTCTGTGCCCTGGAAGATTTCTCAAGACAATGAGCTGGGGCAACTGCAGGACTTTCCTCACTTTCTCCTCTTCTCTCAGGGATTAATGTTCTTCATTGCCTGATGTCCAGTGCCTCAAAAACTACGGTTTCATATATTTTGTCCATTTTTTTCACTGTTTCAGCTGTGATGGTGAATTCAGCCCCGGATATTATATCTTGGTCTAAAGGGGACATTTAACTGGATTTATATCGTCTCATTTGAGTCCAGTTCCTTACCTATAGAGTGTATCAATTATATTTTATATAATATTGCTCTATTAATGGGAAATAGATGAGTTACACCAAAATGTTTAAGATAAGACCTTTCACTGTCTTTGGAAACACTTCTTCAGTGTCAGTTAAGAGGAAACTGTTACCACAAGTCTGCTTTTATCAAGAATCAGGAAGTACTATGAGATCAGCATTAGCCTTTCTTAAAATGTTGTTATGTGTAGGAGACTATATATTTTGGTGTCCGACTGGAAAAGACACTTGTCAGAATTGTCTTGCTGGCTTAGTTTGCTGTATTAAGTTTGATGTCATGTCTACTAATGGCACAAATTCTTCTCATGTGGTGCCATTTACTAATGACACAAATTCTTCTGCTAGTAATGACATAAATTCTTTTTCAAAAATTGCTTTAGCATTTTTAATGAGCTTACTAGCTTTTGCTATAATGCTAGGAAATGCTGTGGTCATTTTAGCTTTTGTGGTGGACAAAAATCTTAGACATCGAAGTAATTACTTTTTTCTTAACTTGGCCATTTCGGACTTCTTTGTTGGTAAGTTACATATCTTTATTTAAGATAATCTTTCTCGATTATAATTTATTTCTAAAAACATAAAATAAGCTTTTATTATTTCAAAGGACTGTATAAAATTGGGTACTATTAGAAATAAAAGCTTTAAGGATTGAAAGTCAGGGGAGGCTATATGGCACTCTATGGGAATGATATATATATATATAAATAAGGTTTGCAGGGGAATTTTCCTCTAAAAACAGTTTCTTTTTATGGAATAAAAATAAGTCCAGTATTGCTTTAATCTAAGAGTTATTTTTTTTTTCTGGAGCTATTTTCCTTGCATGTTTAGGCTTATAAGCATTCATTTTTAAGTAAGCATAGTTTCTTTAATATCACAGTGTTGGAGTTATAGGAAATGATGCATATACTGGTAATTGGCACAATCAGAAAATAGGATGTTCAGGTCAAATAGTATAGCTGATATTATTTTATGATATGCTATATCATAGCATGTTGTAAAGTACACCGAACACTGACCTACTTTGCATATGATATGGTATCATAGTGTCAAATAACTGTAAGATCATAGAAATCAAAGTAATCTTTCCTTGAAAATGTGTACTTCATAATTTCTTACTGCCTGATGATCATTTTTCACAATCCTTATAATAATGAGTGTATAGTTAAAGTCACTCAGTTGTGTCCGACTTTTCGTGACCCCATGGACTATACAGTCCATTCAATTCTCCAGTCCAGAATACTGGAGTGGGTAGCCTTTCCCTTTTCCAGGGGATCTTTCCAACTCAGGGATTGAACCCAGGCCTCCCACATTGCAGGTGAATTCTTAACAAGCTGAGCCACCAAGGAAGCGCATATCCTTGCAATAATAAGTAAATATGCAGAAGTGTCTACTGCTGATATTGTCTTATAGGACCTCCTAGTTAATTTGTTATTGTGTATAGCTACATAATTATGTTATGTTATGTTAAAATGAAGCAAAACTAACACAACACTTAAGTTTAGTGCCTGGAACATAGTGATTGCTCAACTTGTGTTAGTCTTTTCACTCTTGATTTCTCTGCAGACAAATGTCAACTCAAACCAAGTTCACAAATGCTAGTAGAGTGCCTACCATGCATAAGTACTGTTAAGTATCAAGTACAATTAGATGGTGAGGAGAGATAGACAGGACTAGGTTAATCTGTTTCTTTAATAAGCCTTCGAATAGTAGAGTAGTTAAGAGAAGTTCAGAAACAACTAACAGGACAAATTGATATGAGAACCTACAAAGACCTACCAGTGTTATAGGCACTCAGAGGCGGGGCGGTGGCAGGGTGCGGGGATGGGGTGGGAAGGGGTACACATTTTGTTAGGGGGTAGTGGCCTCCAAAATGAACTTTAGGGGATGGGAAGAATTTCCATAGGCAGAGATGGAGAGGGCAGAGAATTCCAAGAATCAACAGAGATATGCAGATAGAAAATCATTGCATGTACCTTCCTAAGTGTGAGCTCCAGGCTGGCTTGTGTGCAAATGGGCTGTATGAGAACAGCAAAGGGTGAAGATGGAATAGTTGGAATCTATACAATGAAGGCCCTTGAATACTAGTGTGAGTCTGGATTGGAGCTTATTCAGAAGGCAATGAGACATTTAACTGAGTGACTGGGTTGAAGCTTCACATTAGAAGCATCAGAAGAGATGTAGGAGGTGGGAGAAGCTGGAGCAGGGGGTGGCTTGGTTTCCGAGAATCCTGCAGTGACCTTGGCAGAAATCAGCAGTGAGGCTCTGAGCAAGGGTCAGTTCAGTCACTTCAGTTCAGTTTAGTTCAGTCTCTCAGTCGTGTCCGACTCTTTGTGACCCCATGAACTGCAGGACACCAGGCCTGCCTGTCAATCACCAACTCCCAGAGTCCACCCAAACCCATGTCCATCGAGTCAGTGATGCCATCCAACCATCTCATCCTCTGTTGTCGCCTTCTCCTCCTGCCCTCAATCTTTCCCAGCATCAGGGTGTTTTCCAATGAGTCAGCTCTTCGCATCTGGTGGCCAAAGTATCGCAGCTTCAGCTTCAACATCAGTCCTTCCAATGAACACCCAGGACTGATCTCCTTTAGGATGGACTGTTTGGATCTCCTTGCAGTCCAAGGGACTCTCAAGAGTCTTCTCCAACACCACAGTTCAAAAGCATCAACTCCTCGGCACTCAGTTTTCTTTATAGTCCAACTCTCACATCCATACATGACCACTGGAAAAACTATAGCCTTGACTAGACGGACCTTTGTTGACAAAGTGATGTCTCTGCTTTTTAATATGCTGTTTAGGTTGGTCATAACTTTCCTTCCAAGGAGTAAGCATCTTTTAATTTCATGGCTGCAATCACCATCTGCAGTGATTTTGGAGCCCCCCAAAATAAAGTCTGACACTGTTCCCACTGTTTCCCCATCTATTTGCCATGAAGTGATGGGACAGGATGCCATGATCTTAGGTTTCTGAGGGTTGAGCTTTAAGCCAACTTTTTCACTCTCCTCTTTCACTTTCATCAAGAGGCCCTTTAGTTCTTCTTCACTTTCTGCCGTAAGGGTGGTGCAGTCTGCACATCTGAGGTTATTGGTGTTTGTCCTGGCAATCTTGATTCCAGCTTGTGCTTTTTCCAGCCCAGCGTTTCTCATGATGTACTCTGCATAGAAGTTAAATAAGCAGGGTGACAATATAAAGCCTTGACGTACTCCTTTTCCTATTTGAACCAGTCTGTTGTTCCATGTCCAGTTCTAACTGTTGCTTCCTGACCTGTATACAGGTTTCTCAAGAGGCAGGTCAGGTGGTCTGGTATTCCCATCTCTTTCAGAATTTTCCACAGTTTAATGTGATCCACACAGTCAAAGGCTTTGGCATAGTCAATAAAGCAGAAATAGATGTTTTTCTGCAACTCTCTTGCTTTTTCAATGATCCAGCAGATGTTGGCAATTTGATCTCTGGTTCCTCTGCCTTTTCTAAAACCAGCTTGAACATCTGGAAGTTCATGGTTCATGTATTGCCGAAGTCTGGCTTGGAGAATTTTCAACATTACTTTGCTAGTGTGTGAGATGAGTGCAATTGTGAGATAGTTTGAACATTCTTTGGCATTGCCTTTCTTTGGGATTGGAATGAAAACTGAGCTTTTCCAGTCCTGTGGCCACTGCTGAATATTCCAAATTTGCTGACATATTGAGTGCATCACTTTCACAGAATCACCTTTCAGGATTTGAAATAGCTCAACTGGAATTCCATCACCTCCACTAGCTTTGTTTGTAGTGTTGCTTAGTCATGTCCAACTCTTTGTGACCCCATGGACTGCAGCATGCCAGGCTTTTCTGTCCATCACCAACTCCTGGAGCTTGCTCAAACAAATATACATCGAGTCAGTGATACCATCCAACCATCTTATCCTCTGTTGTTCCCTTCTCCTCCTGCCTTCAGTCTTTCCCAGCATCAGGGTCTTTTCCAAGGAGTCAGTTCTTCGCATCAGGTGGCCAAAGTATTGGAGTTTCAGCATCAGTCCTTCCAATGAATATTCAGGGTTGATTTCCTTTAGGATTGACTCATTTGATCTCCATGCAGTCCAAGAGACTCAGAAGAGCTTTCTCCAAAATCACAGTTCAAAAGCATCAATTCTTCGGCGCTCAGTTTTCTTTATAGTCCAACTCTCACATCCATACATGACTACTAGATAAACCATAGCCTTGACTAGACAGAAATTTGCTGATGAGGGTAAGAGTGGAAATAAGTTCAGGAGGCAAAGATGCAATCGGGATGGGGTTGTCAGGCAGGAGAAAGATGTGTTAAAGACTGAGTTCTGGGGACAAGAGAAGTATGACATTCCTCAGAGAAATAGGGAGCATTTGAGAAAGCAGTTTATGCTTCTGATATTGCAATGATAAAAGTTTTGGAGGAAATTTCTAGTGGGAAAGATTGACTTAGGAATCCAGGTATAGAAATGACAGGATCACAGAAAAAAGTGGAGAACTAATATAGAAGCATTAAAAACATGCAGCAATCTCGGTTTTCTCCTCAGTTCTGCCCCTCCAGGTAACCAACACTAACAACTTGATATAGATCCTTCCACTTCAGTCTCTTTGCTCACGTGTGCATGGGTGTATATGCTCAGTTGCTCAGTCACATCCGACTCTTTGTGACCCTATGGACTGTAGCCGGCTAGACTCCTCTGTTCCATGGGATTTTTCCAGGCAAGAATACTGGAGTGGGTTTCCATTTTCTTCTCCAGGGGTTCTTCCTGACCCAGGGATTGAATCTAAGACTCCTGCATTGACAGGTGGGTTCTTCACTGCTGAGCCACCAGAGAAGCCCTTTATGCTCACATAAACAGATAATATACAGATAAATACACGAGTATATTTATGTGAACAGAGAATATTCTATTATAAATATATGTATCTCTCTTCTTCTTCACAGAACTGTACAATTTTTAGATGATACTCAACATTTAAAATGGATGATGTATTTTGACTATTCCAAAAGAAGTAAGGACTTGTATACCTCATGGTCAGAAGGGATGGGGTAAAAATATATCCAAGGGAGAGAGACTGAGGCCTGAAGCTTTGAATGAAGATGGTTCTAGACGAGAACAGAGTGCCTCTGTATAAGGCCCAGGGTCAACGTCATGGGAGGCCCACCAGCGTGGTCTTGAGAAAGACCATCTGTGGTTCCTCTTTGAGAAATGTCCCTGCAGATGTGATGACTTAGCAGTCCTGGTGGTCCTCCTCTACTGTCAGGTGGATGGAAAAAGAAATGGTTTTGCTCCCAATGACAGCAGCTGGACACAGGCCAGAATCTCTCTTAATCAGCCGGTCTCATCCTTCACATTTTCCCTGCCGCCTGCCAGCTTCATCCAGAGGTCCACTGATCTAATGCAATATTCACCACAACCGCACAGGGCTTGGCAGAGTCTTCGAGAGCATTTTGTAACAAGATTTGAGTTCTGTGTCAATGCTGTTCTTTCTCCTTTGCCATGCTTGGAAGTGTGTCTTTTTAGCTCTGAGCCTGTAGGACCTCATGGTGGTGGTGGTGGGCCAAGATGGGCCTTGTGAGAGATTTTCTGTAGCTATAAGACAGCAATTCTTCATATTTAGGGTCATGAGATCCAGAGCTCCACATCCATGTGGTGATGCCACTGTTAGAGCATCACGTGCTCCGTATGGTGGGCTTTCTGGCTGAATGTCCTCTTGTCACAGGGTTCTGAACTGGCCTCCTATAGAAGCAATTTCTTAAAATTTGTGGCACCTGCACAACTTCCTAGGTTGAATTTAGTTGAAAAGGAAAGATTTATTGAGGAAAAATTCTGGTATCAGGTGCATTAGCTTATCTCATCTATATATTATTCCAGAAAAATATTATTTATATCTATACTGATACCTATAAAATTGGTATCACATGACCAATGCTTCCATCTGTGGGTAGCTTTTTCATATCTACATTTGTCTGGGTATGTATGGCCTACATAAGCACATGATGGATGATCCAGACAGGATCTTCAAGGGCAAAAGGTTGCTGTTGGTGACAGGGTCTGAAACACATTTTCAGGATGGCAAAGTGTATCTTTAGTACAAGTATAACTCAGAAGTATTGTGGGTTCAGTTCCAGACTGCTGCAATAAAGCAAAAATCAAAATAAGAGTCGCATGAATTTTTTGGTTTCTCAGTGCATGTAAAAGGTATAGCTGCAGTCTACTAAGTGCGCAGTAACATTATGTCTAAGAAAACAATGTACACACCTTAATTTAAAAATATTCTATGGTAAAAAATGCTAACCATTTTCCAAGCCTTAATGGAGTCATAATCTTTTTGCTCACGGGAAGGTCTTGCCTTGATGTTGATGGATGCTGCCTGATCAGGGTGGTGGATGCTGAAAGCTGGGCTGCCTGTGGCAATTTCCTAAAATGGGACAACACTGAAATTTGCCACATTTGTTGGCTCTTCCTTTCACTTGAATACTTACAGGTTATTCTAGAATTATTAATCAGCTTAATTGCAATATTGTTGTCTCCTGGAATAGGGAAACCTGAGGAGACAAGGAAACAGCAGGCTGGTGGAGCAGTCAGAACACACACAACATTTATGAAGTTCACTGAATTATTTGGGCAAAGTTCGTTGAGCTCCAAAACAATTAAAACAGTAACATCAAAGATCACCACAGCAAATATAATAATAAAAAAATAAAAATATTGTGAGAAGTAGCAAATGTGACACAGAGACGCAAAGGGAGCAAAGGCTATTGGAAGAAATACCGCTGACAGACTTGGCTTGATGCAGGGTTGCAGTGAACTTTCCATTTGTAATAAATGCAGTATCCGTGAAGTTCAATAAAGCGAAGCACAACAGAGTGAAGTATGCTGGTACCTTGAGACCTCAGATCCAGACTCTTCTCTTTCCTTCTGTGTTAGTCGACTCGGGTTGCCCCAACAGAATAACCACAGTCTGACTGACTTTATAGCAGTTTACTTTCTCAGAGCTCTGGTGGCTAGGACATCCCAGGTGCCAGCTGATTTGGTGTCTGGTGAGGGCTCTCCTCCTGGCCTGTAGATGGCTGCCATCTTGCTTCATCCTCTGGCCTTGAGAGACAGCAAGCGAGCTTCCTGGTGTTTCTTCTTCTGAGGACACTAAGCCTGTTGGATTAGGGCTCTACCCGTACAACCTAATTTACCTTTAATTACCTCCTTATAGGCCCTATCACTCTGGGGATTCTGGCTTCAATATGTGAATTTTGGGAGAGGGAGACACAAACATTCAATCCATAATACCCTCAATACAATCACTGCTATCCACACACTGTTCTGTTTGTCCAAAGAATTCACTAGGGTTTTTAGTACCCCTGCTACCTTTTGACTGTCATTTTCTCATGGAAGATGCAGGTTTTTTTTTTTTAAGTTTATTTTTAATTGGAGGATAATTGCTTTACAATATTGTGTTGGAGACACAGGTTCGATCCCTGGGTCGGGAAGATCCTCTGGAGAAGGAAATGGCAACCCACTCCAGTACTCTTGCCTGGAAAATCCCATGGACAGAGGAGTGTGGTAGGCTAGAGTCCATGGGGTCGCAAAGAGTCGGATATGACTGACTTCACTTTCACTTTTCTGCCATATATCAATATGAATCAGTCATAGTTATACATATGTCCCCTCCTCTTGAATCTCCCTCCCACTTCCCACAAGATGCAACTTCTTAACTGGGTTCAGAAAGAAGGGGCTATTCAGTATTGACAGCAATTTTTAATGAAACTAGACTTCCCCATTTTCATCTATTCATTCATCTGATACTGATTTATTTTGAACCAGGTACCTTTTTAGGTGCTGGGGATATATCAGGGAAAATACAGTAAAAAAAAAAAAAAAAAATCCCTGCCCTCACGGTGCTTGTATTTTTTCTGGGAACATGGGTGGGGAGAGAGACAATAAACAATATAAATAAATAAATAAATAAAAGTACACAACATTTTAGAGGATGATCATTTGCTACTGAGAAAAACATAGCGGGGAGGAAGTATGTTAGAGGTAGAGGATACAATGTAAACCTCAGGGTTAGGGCTCAGTGAGGAAGATTCATTTGAGTAAACAAAAGGAGCCTTCTTGGAGGGAAGTGTGCTGCATGCCAGGACACCCTTGCAAGGATCTGAGAGTGTGGGTGTGGGTGTGGGTGTGGTGTATTTGAGGTCAGATAGGGTGAAGAGATATCACTCTGCCAACTAAGGTCCATACAGTCAAAGCTATGTTTTTTCCAGTAGTCATGTATGGATGTGAGAGTTGGACCATGAACTGAGTGCCAAAGAATTGATGCTTTTGAATTGTGGTGTTGGGAAGACTTTTGAGAGTCTCTGGGACCTAAAGAAGATCAAACCAGTCAGTACTAAAGAAAATCAACCCTGAATAGTCACTGGAAGGGCTGATGCTGAAGCTGAAGCGCCAATACTTTGGCCACCTGATGTGAAGAGCCAACTCTTTGGAAAAGACCCTGATGCTGGGAAAGATGGAAGGCAAAAGGAGAAGGGGGCAGCAGAGGATGAGACAGCTGGATAGCATCACTGACTCAATGGACATGAATTAAAGCAAACTCTGGGAGATAGTGGAGGACACAGGAGCCTGGCTTGCTGCAGTTCATTGGGTTGCAAAGAGTCAGACATGACTTAGTGACTGAACAACAACAAGGGTGAAGAGGAGTGAGCCAGGAGTGGAGGGAGTAGCAGAAGGCTTTTTCTCTCACACTGTCTCTACCTTACAGAGCTTCTATGACAGTTAGAGGAGATGATATATGTAAAGCACACAGGACAGTGTCTGGCATATGGTAACTGTACAATACCTATTAGCTGTTATTAATTTATTTGAGTTAAATGTGTGAGCCATTAGTCAACTCTAGATGTTGTGAAAAATACAAAGATCGACTTCCAACACGGTCCCAATCTTAACACGTGACAATGTTATAAAGTAGGATGTGTCTGTACGCGAGAGAGGGAGAGATGACTGAGGTGCCAGGAAAGGGCAGGTGACAAAGGGTCACTTCTACCCAGGAAGTTCCAGTGAAGACGGCAAGAAAGATATCACTTTTTTACACTATGTGAAGAATGAGAACGAGTTAAATAAGGAGAGATATTCTAGGAAGAAGAACGTTCTTGGCAAAAGCAGAGATGTGGCAATGTGAGATGTCTTTAGGGGAAGGGTGGCCCATCCTGTCTGGGTCGGATCATGAACACAAAAGATGATGTGTGCTGTATATGGCTGGAAATACATGTTGGGACCCGAACTGAATTTGGAAAGTAATAAGGAGCCATTGAAGGTAAGATGTTTGTGACAGCTATTTTTAAAATGGTATTTAAAGAACGTGTAGGAGATCAGTGCTGAATTTGTTGATGAAATACCATGAATTTCTAAATTATAATCAAGCAGTTTTTGGTCAGTTCAGATAGTTCATTGTGTCGTGTTTGCGTCTCTTCGTATTCATTGATATGTGCTATATTTTTCAACCTTCATTTTTCCCCCCATGCAGGTGTGATCTCCATTCCTTTGTTCATCCCTCACAAGCTCTTCAAGTGGCAGTTTGAAAATAAGATTTGTGTCTTTTGGCTCACTACTGACTACCTTTTGTGTACAGCATCTGTGTATAACATTGTACTCATCAGCTATGATCGATACCAGTCAGTCTCGAATGCTGTAAGTCAAAACATTAATTTATCCTCCTTAGAAGATTATATATTTGAAAATTTTATAAATTTTGGGTCCCTAAGCAAAAATTTTTGTTTGTTTGTTTAATTGACCAACCTTAGAGAAGCCTGATTACCCTTTTGTTGGCACTAAGTTCTCATTGGCTGTTACTGAACACTTCCTGTGTGTTTGGTTAAGTCACTCCCCTGCATCCAATGAAGATGGGAAAATGTCCAACAGAATCCAAGTCAAGTTGTGAGAAGTGGTAAACTGAGTCTGTAGTTGGTTGGATATGCATGAGTCTCACAGTGGGTTTATCTGTTCAACTCCTTAGAAAACTTGAGACCTGAATGCTTTCTTCAGGATTGAACGTGGTGGGCAGGTAGAAAGACTCCCAGACTTCTGAAGGTCATGAGAAAATTAATTTTGAATGACCAGAGGAAAAAACAGTGTACAGGGAAGCCACAGGTTATAACAGTGGAACTAACCAGTGCCAGTTTAGGACCCATGCCAAGCAAGTCTGAACTAACCAAGATCCGGAATCGTCTCATCAATTAGTTCACGACAGTTCTTAAGCAAGGTAAATTTATCAGCAACAAAGGAGAGAATAAGATTGATGTTAGTAAGGCTGGGGGATGGGTGGAGGCCACAGAAATAATGGGACAGTGATCTGAAGAGTCTGAGACCTTGATGGGAAACTTCCTTCACTCCTGAGTCCCAGGGACCTAAATGTGTGGGGAATGATCGTGTGACAGGGATTTTGTTAAGGACTGGGATACAGAACTGAATCTTCAGTCTTTTTTTTTTTTTTTTTTTTTGAGGAATATAACAGTCTTATGTGGAAATGGATCCATAAACAAAGGGACCAAGTGTGGTGCTGGAGGCATTGAGAGGACAGGGACAGCTCTGTCCTGAGAGAGCTGTGCATCTTGGAGGTAGACAGGACTGGCAGGGTGCATTGGATAAGGATAGGATAAAACTCCATTACAAAGAGATTTCAAAATGCTGAGACTCAGACTGTAAGACAGAAGTTAATTTTTCTCTCATAGAACAGTTCAGGAAGATTAGAAGGCTCTGCTCCAGGAACTCACCCAAGGACCCACGCTCTGTACCCTCTAGAGCAGGCACTTATGGCCTCTGTTTCAGTTGCTCAAATAAAACTTAATCATGCAAATAGTTGGTGGGACACACGTGCTCCATAGACAGCCATCCTAAGTCATTAACCTCCTTGGCATGCTCAAAGTCAAGTTGTTGTCACTTCAGGTTTCAGAAAAGAAGGGCAGAAGGCAGAAGTCCAGGGCAAAGGATTTTCTTTTAACCAAGTAGTGCAGAAGCACACAATCATTTCCACTCACCTTTCACTGGTGAAATGTAGTCACATGGTCTTACCTTATTGTAAGGGAAGCCGGGAAATGTATTCTCTAGCTGAGCTGCCGTATGGCAAGGAAGAAGTAGAGGATGGGATGTGGTGGGACAGCCAGACACTTGACATTGAGTACTTCACTGGCACCAGAGTCCACAGCAGTTTGTACTGGACGAACTTTGGAGAGAGTACAATTGAGTTTGGATTAGCAATCCAGAAGCCTATAATCTCACATTTTTCAAACTGCAGGTAGTAACTCATTATTGAGTCATGAAGTCAGTGTAGTGGCCTGTTATGTCACTTTTCTTAGAATGAAAAAACATGAAAGGAAGTAGAACAGAACTTACAAATTAGAGTAAATCAGAGTACCCTGTGTATAATAAAGGTAAGAACTGTTTTATGAGTACTTCTGTCAGTATCCTTGATTAGAGTTTAAAATGCATTTCTTACTTTAGGTTACAGTCAAATGTTTGAAAAGCAGTGCTTTAGTTAATTATCTTTCCCATTTGTACTTTAAACATTCCCTTTCCTTCTGGGTTTTCTTTTTTAATCTCAAGTGAGTGTTCCTAGTTAGTGTTCACTGGGACATTTCTTCACTGCAGGCTCAAGCTCTTGAGTGAACCTCAGGTTTGTGTAAAGGAAAGGGACGGCTTTCCCAGTTAGAAAAAAGGCTTAGATGTTACAGAGGGCTGAGGAGTGATGACCAGAGAGAAAAATGGATGGGTTTATTTCTTGGTCTTGCGCTGAGAAACTCCCCGACAATGCAGGCTGTAAACTTGCTGAGGGCCAGGTCAGCTGGCTCCGGGCCCCCAGCACACAGCAGAGTCACGTGTAACGGGTGCTAAACGCAGCGGTGTGTGAATGCTCACAGGGGTGTGCAGGCACCAGCACCTCTGTTGGCTGAGTTCCAACACAGCTGTAGGAAGCCAGGAGGAAGCCTTCAAAGACCAGAGGAGCGCCTAGGAAGTGATCATGGGGAACAGAGCCCTTGCTGTAGCGGGAAGTCAAGAAGACAGTGTAACAGGTCAGGGTGACAGGTGGGGCTTGAGAAATGGAAATCTGACAATAACTGGGGAAAGGAAGACTTGATGCAAATGGCCATGCCTGACTAGCACTTAGAATGGCCCTGCAATCCCATCTCATTATTAACACCAGCATGTCCCAGGGGCTGCTCTGCCTCACAAAAGAAACCTAACTGACAGAATGTTTGGATGTCTTATGGAAGTGGGGAAGGAAGCAGGGTAAGAGGAGACATCCTGAATAATGGACATATTCTATAGAAGGTGAGAAGTGGGCCATGGATGAATTTCAGGGAGGCATGGGCCTGGATTCAAGCAATTTTGAACTGACATCTGTTTAAAATGCTACCCAGAGGTGAAGGAAGAGATTGGCATCATCATCTCAATTCCCTTGGATGTCTGTTATCCCATTTGACCTTATACATAACAGAAAAGAGATCACTTTCCAGTGTATTGTACCATATCATTACAAAGGCTGAACAAAGCAATTAAAAAACTAAATGCAGTTTTATGACCATCTGGGTATTGTTACTATCTTCATAATCATTAGACTTAAGTGCAAGTATTAATTAGTGGTATGAGAAGCAGAAGGCAAAAAGATGTACTGTACATGAGAGCTTGTGGTTAGCACCATATACATTTTAGGTTCGCCTCAGAAATACCAGTAATTTGGAAAAAGGGTTAAAAAAAAAGAGGGAAAAACCCACTGCCCTGATTTTTTTAAAAAAGTAACTTAAAAATTTTAAACAAGCCTCCTTTTACCTCTAGCCCGTTGGTGAGCCCTCTTCAGCACATACAAGCCATTAAAGAAAGACAGTGCTTGGCACTCTTATACCCTTGTAATAAAAATGAGAACATACTTCAGAACAAGACTTAAAAACTCAGAGAAAATGGTACTTGAAAGATGGTGAAAAGGGACGTGTGTTCCCACTTTATGGGTAAATCATTTCCTTTTCCTTGAGCATAAGCAGAGAAACATGGAACATGGTTGGAAGAAATCTTACTGATCTGAAAGGGGTTTGGAGAGATTGCTCCAAGTCCCCTTAGAAAAGTCTTGGGTCACATGGTTACCCCTAATACAGGTAGTTGGCATCTTAGATTTCTTATAGAAGATATTCTTCAAGACTTTAGAATCGATCAAGGTCCTGGGATCTGAGAGCAATCCTCCCCCACAGAATCTCATTTTTCCTTATAGAAGCTTGTCCCTGTGCTCAAGTGGGCTTAGAATATTCTTCACTCCTAAAAAAGACCATGGCATGAACCATAGCCACATCTCCCTAAGTGGCTGGCCACCATTGCTTCAGTACCATTTTTGCTGCGTGTATAACATTTGTAGAAAGAAATGTTAGGTTCTGCTCAGTAACACTGTAATCTCTCCCTACAGCTGATTTAACTCTCTTTTTGTGCATCATCCTGTGGGGGGAATGTAAGAGCTCTTTCCTTTTTGATCCCACCTTGAAGGCTCAGCATGAACTGCAGAATAGATTCTTTCAAACTTTTTTTACTGTGACTTCAGCGATAAATGCATTTTACACTGTGATTCGGTATGCACATTTCTTTCTCTCTATGTATATCTATTAATGTTTTCCCAAAGCAAAAGTTTCATCAAACAATACATATCCTTATGATGTGTGATGCATTCTGACATTGATTATTCCAATTTGTTAAAAATGCTGCTCACGACCCAGCTGGCAGGTTAAAAACGCTGTGAACATGTTCCCTCAATTTCAGTTAACAGTTCAGATTAGTGTCTGTGGACTAGGAAAAATTGTGTTCTTCTTTTAGATATTAACCTTGACATTTTCCATAGTGTCAGACGTTTAACCTTAAACTGTTAAGAAAGTCTACATCTTGGCCCAGGGTTCACCAAAATCAGGCCCTCTGCCCCGGCCCAATCACATTACCCAGATTCAGTGACCACTTGCTCTGTGCACATCATGGAAACTCCTGAGGGCTGACGGTAAGCTTTGTGCAATCAACATGTGCTCATTGTAGTAAAAATAATTTATTTGGTTTCTTTTAGGTATCTTACAGAGCTCAACATACTGGGACCTTGAAGACTGTGGCTCTGATGGTGGCCGTCTGGGTGGTGGCCTTCTTAGTGCATGGGCCAATACTAGTTTCAGAGGTTAGGAAGGAATTGCAGGGGGATTGTGAACCTAAATTCCTTACACAATCGCATATCCTTGCCCTTACGTTAATCTTCGAATTCCTGATCCCAGTCTTGCTAGTGGCTTATTTCAACATGTATATTTATTGGAGCCTATGGAAGCGTGGTCATCTCAGTAGGGGGCATTCTGGATTCATTTCTGTCCCTTCCAGTAGCAGCGGACGCTCATTCAGGAATGGACTGTTTTCGAGGCCATCTCTTTCCAACCTGGAGCAATCAGCAGCATCCCTTCGTTCTGAGAAATCAGGAAGAAAGAGCAGCCTCTTGTCTTCCGTAAGAGCCCAGATGAATAGTTTAACTGCTTCCAAAACGAGCTCTCTCTCTCATTCAGATTCCCTAACTCTTCACCAAAGGGAACACCTTGAGCTGCGCAGAGGCAAGAAACTAGCCAAGTCACTGGCCATTCTTTTGGGTGTTTTTGCTATTTGCTGGGCTCCCTACTCTCTGTTCACAATTATTCGTTCATGTCATGGCACACACTCAGATCTTGAAAACGCTGTGTACGACTTCACATTTTGGCTTCAGTGGTTCAATTCCTTTGTCAATCCTTTTTTGTATCCCCTGTGTCACAAGCGTTTTCAGAAGGCCTTTTTGAAATTATTTCGTGTGAAAAAGCAGACCATACCATCACAGAATCGGTCAACATCTTCTTAAAGATAATCATTTTGCTTATGTAAATCTCAGTCTTGTTCTCACTTAAATGAGTCTGGCTTTCATCTTGCCCTTTCCACTCTACTGAAAAAGTCCATAAAATTGTAACACTTGAAAACTTAAACAAACAAATAAAAAAACCCCTGGAACCTAGAAGTCAGTGGAAAATTATTCTGGTGAATAACAATAGCATCATTAGAAACTGACAATAATATTTTTGTAAACTCAGAGCCACAAAAGCACTATATTTTTCTTAGTCATCACCTCTTCTTTGTCTTTAGATCTTAAGATAATTTTGATTGTGAAATTCAAAAATTTTGGTTTTCTTTCTATATGTTCAGTGTTGCTACAGTCTTAAGTGAATTTCCATTTTTATTTTACAGTGACGAAAACTCATCACGTTTTATGATCATTCCCTAAAGCATACAGTAGGAAAAAGAGCTCTTTAGCCCTTTTTCCTGGGGGTGGGTAACTCTGTTATGGTCACTGGGCAGGTGAATTAGGGTTTGAGTTGGCAGAACAGGAGGTGAGGGTGCTCAGATGAAAGAGCAGAGGGCATGTGTACTTCCAGACTCTACATTCCTCATCCGAGAAAAGCAGGAAGTGTGGGATGATGGGGGAAAGAGGAGGTCACTGCAGCTCTTGAAGGTTCTCAATGAAGTTATCTTGGAGTCCCGGGCAATCATAGGATGACAGGGTGAGGGATAGGTAATGGGTTGAAAGGATGGCTTTCCCGTTTCCTTCCTGCCCCCTTCTCCTAACTTGCACATCAGCTAAAACTTCTCCATGAGAAAATATGAGAGAATGAGAAAGGCTAAGAGATGCAAAAGGACTATAAGATTAAACCTGATATATCTGGTATAACATTCACAGAACTAGTATGTGTCAATAATTATGAATCAAATATATTTCTGCCTTTGATGTTTTAACTCATGTGCTCAATATTTTATATTGCAGTGCTCAGAGTGATTACTATGCAGCTAATGTAGGTTATACCTAACATTTTATTAGTCTGGTGACATTTTGTTCTTTTTGTCATTATTAATTTTTTTATAGTGTTCTTTACCTGTCTTTGTCATAACATTTAATTGTGATTTCATAGTTAATCTCTTCCATAAGATTTTACCAGTGTTTCTTCTATAATTTCTCAGAGTTCTTATAATACAGATTAGTCATTTTCATATCTTAGATCTTTTAAACTTTTGATTCATTTAAAACATTAAAATAGGAAAATCTTTGAAGTATATCATAAATGCTTAGAAATGCACATGGCTTTTTATATACACTTACATGTTAACATTAGGTTCAAAACAGGAAATACATGTTCAATATTCAATCATAATTGAAAACTTTGAGAAATAAGCCCTTATAAACACACAAGTTTTTACAATGCTGTAGCTTGTTAGTTTTAACATTTATAAATCAGTAGTTGTGGATTTCATCTCATTACTGGAGGTTTGAATGATCATTGAATGGAGTGGCCCCATGAAAACTTTTTCCAGTTGAACCTTGGAGGAAACATGCCTAAATAGTCATATGTATTTTCTAAAGTCAGAAAACATAATATGTATTATATTTCATTCAATCCAAGATGCTGTCCATCTAAGACATATCATCTTACATCATAAAAGAGAAAATGCTGCAGATTGTCTATGAAACAAGGTTTAAAAGAATCACACTTAAAAGTAACTCCTATTTTGATTTCAGAATTGTTGAAAAGTGAGAAATGTATGTTTCAGAAGTGATGAACTGTGAGTCAGGTATGAGAAATGAACAGAAGAGGGCTAATCTTCTATGAAATGAGACTCTGAATAAAATACTTTTGATGGTACATTCAGGTATTCATGAAACAAATGTGTATTAGGAGTCTATCATATATTAGCTACTTATTATAAAGATGACTGTGAACCTTGACAATAAGAGTTAGATTCCCTGGGGCAGAAATATTGGGTTGGCCAAAAAGTTTGCTTGAGTTTTATCATAAGATCTTATAGAAAAGCCCAAATAAATTTTTTTGCCAACCCAATACATTGGGGTTCTCTTAGTACAGTGCACTTCATAGCTATTTATTGAAAAGGCATGCATTAGGCATTTTCCTTAAAAAGGGAATGTCAATCTCAGTCTTTTAAATCTGCACTGTAAGAACTTTTAAAATGGTTTTCATTATAATGAAAATATATGTACTTATTATAAAAAGACAACAGTTAAACAATTTCTTTAACCAAGAACCAGCCATAATTGTTAGTTTGGTGTAGATGTTTCTAAAGAAAAGAACTATATAATCCCATTTTCTAGAAACACATTTGTATACCTAAACTTTGATCTAACTGCCTCAAGATATCCTCAGGTGAGACTTTTCATAAAACGAAACTTCCTATTTTAGTATGAGTAATTACTAGCCTCCACTGCCCAGCATAGCTGGTTTATAAGTACTTACTAAATTTTTAAATTAAAGATATTTATTTTAAAATTATTTTAAAATACATATTAGAAAGAGGAATATTTACTAGCTCACGTTAAATTCAGACCCAACTTCACTGGCATAATTGGCAAACATTCCTAAGAACGTTGATTCCTAGGTACTGACTTCAGTTGGTCTGTATAGAAACAGATTCAAGAAGAGTGAAGGCAGATTGGGGGATACGTCAATTATGGATGACATTTGAGCTACAGTCTTTTTTATGAGTCATGAAGGCTTTAAATATAAACAGCTGAACAATCATAATAACTATTTTATAGAACTGCTTTTTGTGGCTTTTTGGTTGCTACTTTCCTGTAGCAAAGATCTTGAGGTTTGAAGAAACTTTTTTTCATGTTGTGATTTCAGAAAAAAGAAATTCTTGTATGCAAAATAAATTTCTTGTTCTAATAATTGTTATCAGTCAGGGTTGAGTCAAGTTATTTCAAAGAGAAGGAATTTAATCAATGCAGGATATTGGAAGGCTGAAAGAGCAAGAAGTGGATGTTTATGTAACCCAGAGGTTAATAATTTAAGAAAATGACTATCATCTTTAAGATTAGAGAGAGTAAAAGAGAAGTGAAGTGATCAGAACCTAGGATCTTGGAGAAATCATTAGAAGGTTAATGTCTGAAGGCCTGATTAATTCCTGATGACAATGGTAGAGCTTGGACAACCAAAGGGATGGGGCCAGCTGTGCTCAGCCTGCCCTTGGAGGTGGAAAAATGTAGTTAGGGCTTCTGCTAGTACCTCTGATGGGAGCCAGCAAGGCAGAAACATTGGTCTTTAATGTCTGGTCCTGGCTACTGGTAGGTGTGTTACTAATACGCTAATGTAGTAAAATCAAGATATGATGAGATTCAGTTTGTTAGAGGTCAGGTTTGTTGCCATCTTGGTTCTATCTGGGTTTTCTCTTTGCGTGTATGTAGCTTCCTTTCTCATCTCTAGATTCTTCTTTTTTTTTTTTCCTTATCTCTAGATTCTTTAAAGATTTATGTTCACTCCTGCTAAAGGTGCAGGGTTGGCAGGTTGTGAGCAAGGACACTCCTGCTAATAGTGGGGGGTGGAGGGTTTTGAGCAAAAACCTGGAGCAGCTCTAGCAACACTAAGCCCAGAACCCTCATTCCAACAAAATTTACTTCCTCTCTATTCTTATCACGTGGACTCTAGTGCTTAAGAAGTGTTTAACATCTTAATGTTGATGATGCAAGTGACGGAGGAATGAAGTCCAGGAAAGCATGGAACTTGGCAGTGGCTATCATTGGTGGGTTCCCTACAGAGATGCCAAGCTGGTGGTTCATGAAAGTGTCTGACCTATAGGATCAGTGGATTTTGGTGTTATTATTTAAACATTTAAAACAATGAATATTCCTTGGAAGGACTGTTGCTGAAGTTCCAATACTTTGGATACCTAATATGAAGAGCCAACTCATTGGAAAAGACCCTAATGTTGGGAAGGATCAAAGGCAGGAGGAGAAGGGGACAGCAGAGGATGAGATTGTTGGATAGCAATATCAACTCAATGGACATGAATATGAGTTGGACATGACTTAGTGACTGAACAAAAACAATAATTTAAAAACTGGGGAATTTGACATTAAAATTGAGATTTTCAGGTGTTTTTGGTTTTGTTTTGTTAGAAATTAGAAGATCCAGCAATGTTGGGCCCACATTCCCTCAAGGAAACAATTTTCTGGGAGTTCCTTGGCAGTCCAGTGGTTAAGACTCGGCCACTCAAACATTGTATGAAGTGAAGTGAAAGTCGCTTAGTCGTGTCCGACTCTTTGCGACTCCATGGACTATACAGTCCATGGAATTCTCCAGGCCAGAATACTGGAGTGGGTAGCCTTTCCTTCTCTAGGGGATCTTCCCAACCCAGGACAGAATTAAGCTGGTATAGCTAAGACCATCAAGAGTAGCCAGCCTCCAGGTGACTCAACAGTTGATTGGAGATGCCTGGGCAAATGTTGGCTAAATGAGGCCAGTTGACTGCAGCCTAGCACTGCCCAGACCAGAAGAGCTGCACAGTTGACCCAGAGACTCCTGAGCAACGCAAGTCACTACATCTGGGGAATGCTCTGATATTCAGTAATAGCTAGCTTACATGGCAAGTGTCCACTTTCCAGTGTATTCAATCCAACCTCTGAAAGTTGAGTATGAGAGAGAGATAAAGATTTATATCACTTGTTCTTTTGTGGTAACTGAGACAAAAAAAGACAAACATTATGTAATAGGACAGTATTTTTTTAAAGGTCATGGTTACTTCTCTACAGGAACATAGTTGCTGCAAAATGATTTAGGAGCAAAGATAACTGATTTCAAAATATTGTCAACTAGACAACATAACAATAGTAGGATAGATACACATGTGAGTCTAAGGCTATACCATAGGGAGAGAAAGGTTAAAACAAGCTGTTCTTAGCTTTGTGCATTTCTCTCTCAATCATCAGGTTCAGTCTCTTCAAGTTTCCACCTTAAGTCAGATACTGCAATCTACAGACTGGTTATACACTTTGTATTAAATAGTCTCTCTTTTCGATCCTATTCTTGCTCAGGCCTGCAGCAGTTTCTTAATGCAGTTAAATGTCTACCAGGGAATAAGAGAAGAAGGACTTTCAGTAGAATGAGCCAGTTTGGTTAATGATGAGTAGTTCTGTGAAGATCAGTGGAAGAAGTCGAATTTATCTCTCCTTTCAAATTTTTATACTGCCTTTCTCTGCTCTCTTACCACTGATCATAAGGAACTGATCATAAAACAAAACATCTTTCAGGAAAAGTTTAGTTTAGTTAACCAGAGTCTAACCTGTTGGGATAATTTCAGAGCCTAGCTGACCTGGGGGAAGAGAAATAGTCAACTCCAGCCGTCTCTAGCTGTCCTGACCCACTTAAGATGCGGAGATAAAAAAATCTCTCAGAAGTACATTTGGAGTGCACAGTGAAGATACAGGTTCATTGAAAGATGGAGACCTGATCACAGGACTACAGAAAACTTCCCCTCCCCCAGACCTCACCACCACATTGCTAGAAGTCTATGGTGGTTCCTTTTATGCAGTATATTCAGCTACGAAGGAAAAATTACAAAGCATATCAAAAGGCAAAAACCACAGTTTGAAGACACCGAGGAATCATCAGAACCAGACATAGCGTGGGTGTTGGAATTATCAGATAGGGAATTTAAACCCATTCTGATGAACATGCTGCGATCTCTAGTGGGTAAGGCAATCAGCCTGCAAGGTCAGATGGGCAATGTAAGCACACAGACAGAAATCCTAAGAAATGTTTAGGTCACTTAAAACATCTTTGGGACATTCACTCTAACTTAAAATGTCCAACAGTCAAGATAAAGATGTAAAAGACATGCTTTTTTTTCTCCTTAGAAAGACACTTATCAGCTCTTTCTTAGAAATGGGAAGACAACTTGTTTTTAAATTATTACTCCATCCTTCCTGTGTCCCCACACCACTCTAGGGCATCTGGGTCATGGCTGAGGAGGCGGTTAGGCAACAGGTTGAATCTTCTGCCCTCCTTGGCTTCTGGAATCTCAGCTTTTGAGTTTTGAGTTCAATCCTTATTTTTGGGTTTTGTCCCTCTGGCTTCATGTGGCTCAAGCTAGGCTGAACGGCCTTATTACTCCTGAGTTAGGAATACTTCTCTAGGGGTGGCTCAAAGGTGGCTCAAAGGGTGAAGAATCCACCTGCAATGTGGGAGACCTGGGTTCGTTCCCTGGGTTAGGAAGATCCTCTGGAGGAAGGCATGGCTACCCACTCCAGGATTCTTGCTTAGAGAATCCCATGGACAGGGGAGCCTGGTGGACTACAGTCCTCATGGTTGCAAAGATTTGGACATGACTGAGAGATTTTCACTTTCAGGACTACCTCTCAAGGGGTTGCAGTCCCCCGTGGTGTGGAGCTGAGCACTATGGTCTATTCCTCAGTGTTCTTACTTTTCGGCTTTCACGAGGACCAAGGAAAGGAGGGTCCGGGCTTGGAAAGCCGTACTCCTCGACACTATTCTCAGGACTGAGGAAATGTCTGTGGCTTTGAGAACACAGCCCCATCAGGGTTTCTACCATGTAGCAGGCAATGAGGGGCAAGTTAGTTAAGGAGTTATGTATCATCAGGCTTGAAATCAACAGGGACACGCCCACAAATGTGCTTTGCAGTGCAGTGACAAAGCATGATGAATTATTTCTTTTATAGTGATGCTTGTAGGGATGAGAGGGCAGAGCCCCTACAGCAGAACTGTTGCAAACTGCCCTGCTTGGCCTTGTATCTTTCCAAGCAACCCGTCCTTCTGTGTCAAGGTTGTGTAGCTGCGCTCCTAGGCTAGTATAGACAAGGCTTTGCCTGCAGATGGCTAGAATTTGCATGGATAAATCAGAATAGTATTTGTATGGATAATGCAGAAACAAGAGGCTTTCTTTTTGCCAGATAGGATTCCTTAGAAGAGACAGTATCGGCCATTTCATGGACGCTGGGTGTGCCAGAGCATCTGGGAACGCCAGGCGGGAGGGGATGGAGAAGACCTAGCCTAGGTTCTGTGGATTTGAACCTCCGCATTTCTAACCCAAGATCTCGAAATGCATCGTGATTCCTGTCCATTGGACTGTAAAGTTTATGTAGGTAATCTTGGAAACAATGGTAACAAGACTGAATTGGAACAAGGTTTTGGCTATTATGGACCACTTCGAAGTGTGTGGGTTGCTAGAAACCCTCCTGGCTTTGCTTTTGTTGAATTTGAAGATCCCCGAGATGCAGCTGATGCTGTCCGAGAGCTAGATGGGAGAACACTGTGTGGCTGCCAAGTAAGAGTGGAACTATCGATGGTGAAAAGAGAAGTCGTAATCGTGGCCCACTTCCTTCTTGGGGTCATCGCCCTCGATATGATTATCTGAGGAGGAGTCCTCCACCTCGCTGCAGATCTCCAAGACGGAGAAGCTTCTCCCACCGGAGCAGGTCCCTTTCTAGAGATAGAAGAAGAGAGAGATCACTGTCCCGGGAGAGATATCACAAGCCGTCCTGATCTTTCTCTAGGTCTCGTAGCCGATCTAGGTCAAATGAAAGGAAATAGAAGACCAATTTGCAAGAGGAGTGGTGTGCAGGAAATAACTTTATTTGACAGGAGTATGTACAGAAAATTCAAGTTTTGTTTGAGACTTCATAAGCTTGGTGCATTTTTAAAATGTTTTAACTGTTCACATTTGTTTGTCTGTTGGAACAGTGACACAAAGGTGTAATTCTCTATGGTTTGAAATGGATCATATGAGGCATGTAATATCAAGAATTATTACTTTACAATGTTCCCTTAAGCAAAATTTAATTTGCTTTGAATTTGAGTCTTGCATAGGCTGATAATAAACCTCTTAACTCCTGCCCAGCTAAAGTCAATATTTAACAATATGGAAATAAAAACTGGCAAAAATTGGAAGATTTTTTTCAACATAGCTGGGATATGGTATGCAGCTGTAGTTAAGCAGTTTTTAAAAGCTGCTGTGAACTCAAAAGCTAGCTGGAAAAATTAAACCTTCACCCTTAAACTAGATTAGAGGTTTAAAAATCCCACTAGTCTTCACACTGGACGAAAGGTTGTCCAGTTGGTGTAGAATCTAAGAAGTTTCAAGGAAGTTAGTTTATTTTTGCTTTAGGTTGTAAGTTCCTTCTATGATTGCTGTATATGAATACATAGCTCTTTGTAACGTTCTTTATTTGGAAATCTGAGACTACTCAAGATAACAAATGTCCTGCCAGTTTAAGGGTACATTGTAGAGCTGAACTGAGTTACTGTGCAAGATGCTTTTTTTATGCTGTCATTTGTAATACGTTTTGTGAGAATCCTTGGGATTAAAGTTTTGGTTACAAAAAAAAAAAAAAAAGAAGAGATGGTATCAGTAAAATAGATACCACTGCTATTCTTACTTGACAGAGGAGGTAGTTAGTGAATCAGAGCTTTTAGGAGGTGAATGTGAGTGAACTAAATAAAAACCTGAATTAAATCCTAAAGAAACAAAATCAAATCAACAAAGTTCAAATCTAAAGGTCTTCCCCCCACCTCACTCTACCCCAGCAGTCTCCATTTTCTCCACCAGATGGCAGTAATTCCACATAGTTTTTCTCCCTTTTATTTCTGAGCAGCCACTGGATAAATGGGTAATACCATTTTGAGGTACAATTTAGAGGAATCTGATAACAGCCTCCTCACTTGCCAATATGTTATACTGAATTAAACTCAGAAAAGCAGTTAAGGCTACACAAGTTCTATAAAAAAAACAAGTAGTGACTGCTCCCCATCCTGAGGTAGGGCTGCCAGAAAGCATTCACACAAGGGTGGGCATATGGACTCACACACTCCCACACAGATTTACTGCCCCCAAACCCACAGATGGACACACAGATAAACCAACTCCCTCTTTCTCTCTCTCCAAGAGGAGGAATCTTTTCTCAAAGAACCTCTTAAAATTCCTTAGGACTACACAAAGTTTTTCTTGCCTATTTCATGGGTTTCACTTGCTAGTCTTTCCTTTGTAAAAACATTACAAGTTATTGGCTCAAAAAAAAAAAAACAAAACCAAAAAAACAAAAAAACAAACTCACTGCATTTCAGGAATTTCAACGCTTATAAAAATCTTCCTTCCCTGAAAGTCACTGGAAAAGAATAGTTCTCTTCTAAGCTTTGACATACACCAACTTATGCCCATCTTTCCTAAACTGACTTTATTGGCATTTTCCCTACATCTACTCTTTACATTCCTCAGTGATCCATTAAAGGCGTTGTCTATTTCTCACATACCCCAAAGTATTCAAAACTTAACTTTTACAGGTAGCTGTAAAGTCATGGTCCTCTACCTTCAAGTATCTTCAGTTCAGTTCAGTTGCTCAGTTGTGTCCGATTCTTTGCAACCTCATGGACTGCAGTATGCCAGGCCTCCCTGTCCATCACCAGCTCCTGGAGTTTATTCAAACTCATGTCCATTGAGTCAGTGATGCCATCCAACCATCTTATCCTGTCATCCCTTTCTCCACCTGCCTTCAATCTTTCCCAGCATCAGGGTCTTTTCAAATGAGTTAGTTCTTTGCATCAGATGGCCAAAGTATTGGAGTTTCAGCTTCAGCCTCAGTTCTTCTAATGAATATTCAGAACTGATTCCCTTTAGGATTGACTGGTTGGATCTCCTTGCAGTCCAAATGACTCTCAAGAGTCTTCTCCAACACCACAGTTCAAAAGCATCGATTCTTCGGTGACCAGCTTTCTTTATAGTCCAACTCTCACATCCATACATGACTACCGAAAAAACCATAGCTTTGACTAGATGGACTTTTGTTGGCAAAGTAATGTCTCTGCTTTTTAATATGCTGTCTAGGTTGGTCATAACTTTCCTTCCAAGGAGCAAGAGTCTTTTAATTTAATGATTGCAGTCATGTGTCTTCATAAAAAAAAAATTTTCAAGTATTTCCCCTTTTTAAGAGAGCACCACCTACTGGCTAGATTTGGTGTTGCAGCTCAGTTAGCACATAACCTCAAAGAAGCAACAGAGCTTCTTTTGTATTAGTAATTCCATGATCAGGAGGTAAAAAGGGAAATTATGTTTATTACAAAGTAATTTCCAATTTCATATTATGCTGGATGCCATGAGTCCAGCCACATTTAAAATCTTTCTTATCAAAAATTTTCCTATCATTTAATTGGGGCATCTCTCAGTCCTAAAATTTTGTTCTTGAGACTATGTCTTTGATATAATGGATGCTCATGGGGAAAATATTGTACATTTTGGAAAAACTGCTCTATGGCCAACTTCTCAGGAATAAGTCTATTTCACACTGTGGGCATTACTTATGATTCATAAGGTAAATCTATTTTTTAAAATCTCAGCTGTTAGCTTAAAAGAAAAACACAATCAAGCGCTCGTGATGATAGGATTTTTAGATTTATTCAAAGTTTTGAGACAGGAGAGTCCAGATATTGTTGATTAAAGTAATACCTTCATCTCATCTCTATCATTAATGTTCCATCTATTAAAATCCTATGAAGTTTTATTCTGCAACTTAAATTTACTTTAGAAAAGAAAAGCTAGGAATAAAGAGAATAAAAAGAAAGGAGTGGAAAATAATATATATTTATTTTCCTGGCTTATATTTGAGCTCCTCTAAAGAGAGGAACCAGGACCAGAAGTTAATAAAATTACTTTACTGGAGGACTACCTTCCCAAAAGTTGATAAAACATTGAGACTTTGTGATTCTCTTGGTGTAACAGAGCAGCCTTGGGTGACCACATGTCAAAACATGAGGCAGAGCTAGCAAGGAAGCTATTACTCCACTCCCGAGGAACCCAGTGTTGTTCCGACACCTGAATCTGGCATGCCGGGCTCCCCAGACGCAGCATGCCATCTGGGGTCCAGGGTGACCGCTGGAGTCTCCCAGTGGGCAGTGGCAGCACTGGGCCTCCCCCATCCCTGCCCCCGCCCCCGCCCCTTGACCCAGGGGGCTCCATGTGTGGTGGACAAAGGACAGCTGGAGGCAGAAAAGAGGGTGGTCACCCGATGCTGACCGCAGCTGACAGACTGGTTTTTGGGCATGTATGATGGCATCTCTTTAGGGATGAACAGAAATGTCAGGACAGGTACAAGAACAAAGTCTGGAAATCAAAGCTGAGCTTAATCACAATTTGTTTCTAAAAATATTAAGTCTCTCTGTGGCAGTAATGTTAGTTGCTCAGTCATGTCCAACTCTGCAGCCCCATGGACTGTAGCCCACCAGGCTCCTCTGTCCACGGGATTCTCTAGGCAAGAATACTGGAATGGGTTGCCAATCCCTTCTCCAGGGGATCTTCCTAACCCAGGGATGAACCTGGGTCTCCCATATTACAAGCAGGTTCTTTACCATCTGAGCCACCAGGGAAGCCCCTCTATATAAAAATAAAATTGTGATATGTATATATGTGTATGTACATATCTATGTTTATATGCAGTTATGTTTAAAATAGTCACCAGCTAATGAGGTCTGGGATACTTAGGCAACACCTACTAGTGTAACTAGCAGCTTCAACAATAACCTGCTGTACTGTGGGAACAGGTATAATATGGACGGTTATTGCTTCTGCACGAAAGGGATAGAGCATGGAGCGCACCCTAGCTTCTCTATTCCAACTCGATCCAAGACTGGGTGGGATGGAGAAGGGGTGTAGACACAGGGAGCGGGGCTGAGAATTTTTTTCAAACTCATGCCTGTAGCTTCACTCTGTACTTCGAGAAGCTACTGGGCATGGATCAGGGTTAACGCAGGACTTGGCTCATTCCATCTGAAAAGCACACATTAGTTTTCACAATGGCCCATCAAATGTCTAAAGCCATAGAAGAACAGAGACAGGAAATGAAAGGTGATAAAAACTACAGACTCTGGCTGCTGCTATTCTTTGCACATTTGCGTGGCTTCTCCACACAAGCAGACTTCAATGGAAGCTCTGTGCCTGTAGAACTGCCCAGGGACCTGGCCTCCTCACCCCTCATCACATTCTAAGGTGGGCAACACCAGCTTTAGAATCAGGAAGCAATTTTAAAATCAGTCATGTTTTGATCCCGCAGGCCTGGTTTCATCTGATTAATAAGCTATGCTTTCAAGGCCCTACCCGTTTGCTTCCCCTGGTAGCTCCCCTTCCCAAACCCATCCTCCAAGCGTCTGCAAACAGGACGCCTTTTCCCCCTGTGACCCAGCCCAGCAACAGGATTCGATGCTGCCCGACCCAGAAGGACTAGCCTGGTGCAGGCCTGACCTTGCCAGGAGGAATTTCTCTCTCCAGCTGGAATTTCCTTCCCATCTACCTCCAGGCCTTTCCTGCCGGCCAAACTCCCCTTTGACCACCCTGAATAAATCTTCCCTGCCTCCCTGACAGCTGCTGATTTGGCTTCTTTCTTATTTTTTTTAATTGAAAGTAAACCTTCAAAGAGGCCCAGCCACCTAAGAAGCTCTGCTGGGCACTGCAGCTGGGCCAGCGAACCTCAAACAGAAGTGGTGCATTCCATCGAGTCCCCCTCCTGCCCTGGGGGTGTTGGGGAGGGGTAGGAATCATGGGGCTTTGTGTGCTGGCAGGGCCACTCAGCTTTCAATTTAGCTTCTGCATTAGAAGAAGGGAATGTGGGCATGGATAGAGTGCTTGTGGAGAGATTTTGAAAGCAGTTGAGAGAGAGATGGAGAGAGGGGATGGCAGGGGGAGGAAGGAGGTGAGGGGGTGGGGAGGTAGGGGAAGATCTGCAGAGGGAGTTTGCAGGCAGAATGCAAGTGCAATTTATTTGTAAGAGAAATCTGGGGGTGTCTTTGTGCTGCCTAGTTAGACCATTGGGAGTACTTTGCAGAGGGAAATTAATTTAAAAAGGCAGATCCAAACTTAACAAACAGTTTGCAACACAGAAAGGAACAATGCAGGGGAGGGCACAGAGGATTGGGAGCCAAGATTCCTAGATTTCCTTCTAGGGTCTTCTCTTAGCTACTTTGCACTTTGAGCTGGTCATGCAGGGCTCTACATCTTCCACCCATGCCCTCCACCCCCAATTTACTATAGAACAGGGGTCCCCAACCTCCAGGATCTAATGCTTGATGATTGGACATGGAACTGATGTAATAAAGAAATAAAGTGCACAGTAAATGTAATGCACTTGAATCAGCCTAAAACCATCCTCCACTCTATCTCCCAAGTGTGCATGGAAAAACTGTCCTCCACAAAACCAGTCCCTGGTGTCAAAAAGGTTGGGGATTGCTGCTATATAAGACTTTAAATATTTAGAAAGGTTGAAAAAAATAACACCTTTATATCCACTACCTAGATTCAACAATGTGTGTGTGTGATAGTCACTCAGTCATGTCTGACTCTCGGTGATCCCATGGGCTGTAGCCTGCCAGGCTCCTCTGTCCATGGGATTCTCTAGGCAAGAATATTGGAGTGGGTTGCCAGTCCCTTCTCCAGAGGATCTTCTCAACCCAGGGGTCAAACCTTGGTCTCCCACATTGCAGGCAGATTGTTTACACTCTGAGCCACCAGCAATCCTTAGATTCAACAATGGTTTATATTTTTTCCCCCTATATTTGTTTTATCTCTATCTCTATGTGTGTACATTCTCTCTCACATACAAACATTCTTGCAGAATCATTTGAAGGTTAGCTACAGACATCATGATGTTTCACCTTTCTAACTACCTTTAAATACTCCAGCATGCATTTCCCAATAGGACATTCTCCTACATAACCAGAAAATAACCATTACACCTAAGAAAATGAAAAATTATTTCCTAGTAACATTTAATATTTAGTGCATATTAAGACTCTAATTGACTCCAAACTATCTTTTGTAATTGACTTTTGTTTTGAACCAGGAGCCAATCAAGACCCATCTATAAATTTAGCTGTTAGGTTAAAAGTCTCCTGCTCTCTCTTCTCTAATTGAGATGAAACCTACATTCAAAGCGTACAAATCTTAAATGTATATCTTGATGAATTTAAAAATACTTTTTGAAGGAGTCCTTGGGCCTAGTAAAGAAAACAATGGTCTCAAAGGCCCTTGCTGAGTCATCTAACTTCAGGGAAGACAAAACTGAACTTTAAGCCCCGCCCTGATGCTCCCAGCTGGTTGCATCTACCTGGGACTTATCACCCCCTGCCCAAAACCTCCCACCTCCTGTTCAACTACAAATGCCATCTCAGCTAAAGATTACCCAAAACGTCCTGCCTGACTAACATTTCCCTTATTGCCTCCACAAACCTCCCGTTAAATATGGAGCCTCCCTGATCCCTCTTGCGCTCAGCCTGGTCGTTAGGCCGACTGTTGCCCCTCCTTGCCTGAATAAAGGTAACCGACCTCTGTTGAGGTCGTCTCTCCTTTTCTGCCGCGGCCTGAACTATACCTTACACTTTTATAGCAGTTTTAGACTCTTGATGAGTTTTTTATGTAGGTAAAAGATGGTTAGATAGCATCACTGACTCAATGGACATGAGTTTGAGCAAACTCTGGAAGACAGTGAAGGATGGGGAAGCCTGGCATGCTGCAGTTCATGGGGTTGTAAAGAGTTGGACACGACTGAGCGACTAAACAGCAACCCCTACCTAACTAGTAATCAGATTGACAAATAGAATGTTTTCATCACCCCAGAAGGCTTCCTCATGCCCTTTTCCTGTTAATAGCTCCTCTTCAACTTCTCCCAGAAGGGGTGAAGTTATGAAATAACTGGGAGTCTCAGATCCTTCCCCACACCACCCCCCCTCACCAGGCAGTACCTCCCAGCATGTGGGATCTCAGTTTCCTCACCAGGGATCAAACCTATGCCTCCTGAGGTGGAAGCACGAAGTCCTAACCAGGGAAATTCCCTGGACCACAAGGAAATTGCTGACTCTCAGATTTTTTGAAAGTGTAAATTGGTTCAACTACATAGGAAGGTTGCCTGCCCAATATCTAATAAAATTTAACATATACTGACTATGACCCAAGCAATTCTGTTCCTCAGTATACCCTCAAGGGAAATGATTATTTCTAACACCATAAGAACTGTACCAGAATGCTCACTGAAACTTGATTCATCATTTCTCCAAACGGAAACTGTCCCAAATGTCCATCAGCAAGAAGATGGATAAATACACTGTGGTGTATTTATACAAGGAAATACCACACAGTCATAAAAAGGAGAAAGATACTGAATCATGCAATAGCTTGGGTGAAGTTCGTATGTTATGATCAGCTAAATCAAGCTTAATACAAAGAGTATACACTGTATGAATCCTTGAGAATGAAGGTAAAAAAGCGGGCAAAAATCTATTGAGAGAATTCATTAGTTTCCTTTTAATTAACAACCAGCACTTTTTCTTCATGACTTTTTTTTTGACGAGACCAGGTGAGTTTTGTGGAATGCCCCCGACTCACCATTGTCTGACTTCTCCTCATTTAACTTGATCCTTCACAACTAAAGATCCATTAAAGAACTGAGCTGTATTGTCCTAAGGCACCCACTTTATACAGCAAATTGAGTTCTAGCCCATGCATCTAGCGTAACCTACTCAATGGACACGAGTAAGAGCAAACTCTGGGAGCTGGTGAAGGACAGAGAAGCCTGGCATGCTGCGGTCCATGGGATCCCAAAGAGTCGGACACGACTGAGTGACTGAACGATTCACAATACAATTATGTTTCATTCTTGAGAGAACTGAGGAAATCATCACAACTCATTTTCTGTGATTAATGGTTCAGTTGAGGAACCTCAGTTGAAAAAGGGGTTAGGGCTTAAAGTAGATTAAAGTTAAACATTTTCAGCAAGAATACTTTACAGGGGCAAGTGCATATTTCCTATTGTATTATGCTGGGAAGCATATAATATTAGATTGTTCCTCTATTAGTGACATGGATGCAGAGTGTGACTGCTTGGTTAAGGTGGTGACAGCCAGGTCTCTCTATTGCAAAGGATGTTTCCCCAAGTCTTCATGGCTTAACAACCTCATTTGTCAACGTGAAGCATCACAGGTCAGTTATCTCCAACTTGGTGGAATAGTTTCTTTCCAGCAAGTTTAGTTGCAAGATACAACTGTTCAAAGCAAAATGGTTATCTCATCTAAATAGAGCTTCTCCCTAAAATGGGACCTTCATGCCATGGAAGATGTCTTACCTCTAATAGAACATTTCTAATCTTTGATATTTTTAGGTAACAAATGAATTCCCTTCCTACTTGAGATAATTTGATAAGGCATAACATTTTAGCATTAAAATTGCTTAGATTGCTTAGATTTAGGACACATAATGCATTCACATGCATTTTACTGGTAAATATTATGGGAGGTAGTGTTTAAAGCCCACTGTTTAAATCATTGGCAGAAACAAAAATAAAGGGTTTTATATACATACTTAGACCTCAGACTCAGAAGTGATGTGTTTCACAGCATTTTGTAGTTTTAAAAATTACTCTTAAGAACTCATCTCTGTACTCTAACAAAGAGTGGTTGAATATATTATCTACTTGTTTCAAAGGAAAGAAATAATTTCAAATGACTTAGATGGATTTTGGTGCACCTATCATCACACTAACCCAGAATAGTTTGGTGGAGAAAGAAGAGAGTCTCACACTAGCTGAGTAACCATAGCTGATCCACTCTAAGCCTGTAGAAGATCTTCCTGTAGAAGATTAAAGATGGCCACAAATCGGTTGACATCCTTCCCTTAAAGAGATTGGGCCCATGTTTGTTCTCTGAATATTGGTGGGCTCTGTAGACACAGATCGAGTGATGATGTGCCAGCTTGTGGACTCAAGCCTTAAGAGACTTGGAGAGTCCCGAATTTTGGAACAACCACTTTTGAAACCCTGCGCCATGTTGTAGGAATCCCAAGCAGCCTTGTGGAAGGGCCCATGTGGACAAGACCTCTTAGCTAACATGCCAGCACCAACTTGTCAGCCATGTGAGAGAACCACTCTTGGGAGTAGATTCTCTAGTCCTTATCGAATCACCCCAACTAATGCTTCAAGGAGCAGAGATGGCCATCCCTGCCAAGCACTCACTGCCCATAATTATAGATTGGTGAGTAAAATAAGTGAGGTATTTTTCTTAAGTCACTAGGTTTTGGAGTAGTTTGTTATTCAGCAAAGATAGCTACAACAATGCTCATTTGCAATATGCTGATAAACCTACTTGTTTCATACACACAGGGGTCCACTAGGATACAGTATGTAAAAGTGCTTTGCCAACTATAAAGCAGTTCTATATCAACATAAGGTGATAGTCTCTGAAGTAACCAACAGGATGGAGGGTTTCTGTAAATACGATTGCTCTGAAGTTGTGCGCTTAGTCTCTCAGTAGTGTCGGACTCTTTGTGACCCCATGGACTGTAGGCCACCAGACTCCTCTGTCCATGGGGATTCCCCAGGCAAGAACACTGGAGTGGGTTGCCAAGCCCCCTTCCAGGGGATCGTCCCAACCCAGGGATCCAACTCAGGTCTCCCGCATTTGAGGTGGATTCTTTACCATCTCAACCACATGACTAATTTCCACTGACCCCAATCCTTCCTAGGTTAAGACAACCTGTTACTTTTTCTTGATTCTGGCAAAATATACAAAAAATGGTTAAAACGTACACTTTTTGCTAAGTTTACAGTTTTGTGACATTTAGTACGTTCATATGGTTGCACAAACATCACCACCATCCATCTTCAGAATTCCAGTTACTTTTGATAACAGACTCTATCTTCTTAAGGTAATTTTCTAGTCTAAATTTGAAGTGAGGCTCCATCATCTCAGCACTGACTATGACGACGATAATTTAAGGACTGAGCCCCTTTATTGTAAAGATAGGTTTCTGGAGAGACTGAAGAAGAAATGGTGCAGCCCAGAATCTGCCATGGGTCTTGAGACTGCCCTCATCCTTCCCAGGGCTCGTCCCATCCCCACAGAACTTCAATGGGCCATTCAATAGTCAGCATGATGATAGGGGAATATTTAGAGGGAAGTGAGTACTTGTTAAAAAGGGCCAAGAGAGCAAGTTTTCAAAGCTCGAACACTGCAACGAAACCATCTTATATATAAGCAGACCCTCTGGAGTTAGCAAACATACTTACACCTGGACCCCACCTGGACATAATTAGTTTCCCCGCCCTCAGAGTGAAGAAAACACTGAAGAAAATGATTAAAAAAACTGAGCAGTCTGTCATGCTCTGTGCCCCACAATTAAAGCAGCATGCGTTCTGGAAGAGTTATGTAACACAGACGACACGGTATTTAGATAGCCAAGACTGGAAAACTACCTGGTGATGTTTGACTTTATGACCATTATGGCTGTTTCCTATGTCTGACTGTGTACTTGAGGATGGAAGTCATAGGAAGGAAAGAGGAAATGCTCTTAGTTGAGTCATAAGAAGATCTTTTTGTTGTTGTTTAGTCGCTAAGTCCTTTCTGACTCTTTATGCAACACCCCCCAGATCTTTTATCTACTTGCAAATTAAACTAGGACTTTGAATTCTAGGTAAGCAGAATCCTCCATGTTTGGGGACCAAAATATAAAAACAAAGACCAGGTGGGCCCATCAGTCAAAAGCCTCAAGCACAGGGCCAGAAATCAGTTAATATACCATGAAGCAAGTGGGGAAATACATTCTGGAAGCTTCTGTGAGCTTCTCTCCTGAATGTCCGGGTCTCTCTCGTTCATGTCTTAAGCGCCCACCCCTCTGTGCCCTATTTTCTCAGGCTGCGGTCGCCCTCCACCTGCATGAGACGCACGTGGAAACTAGGCCAGTGTTTCCCTCACTGGATGGTCTCAGTGTTCAGTTAATCAGCGCCTATTAACCAACCATGGCGTGCTAAGCAGTAATATTTCCTTCCTGGAGGAGAGGGATCACAAAGGAGTAACTAGAAATAATCTACAAGAGAATCAAGAGAGGTTCACAGGCAACAATAAGGGTAGAATAACAACTGTTACCCAATGGGGTTCTAGTCCTGCCTGAGGTGTGGCGTATATGACTGACTGAGGTGAAGTTTGCAGCCAGAGAGGGTTTATCCTCCAGGAAGCCAGGCAAGAAGACAGGAAGACAAACCTCAAATCTGCCTCCTGGACGGCCAGGCGCTGGAGTATTTCTGGGATAAGGAACAAAGCGGTAAAGCCTCTGTGGAGCGAGGAACCTCCAAGCCGTGACAAGACAAAAAAAAAGCGGCTTTTTTTTGCGTGCACAAGAGGCTACGGGTTCCTGCAGGGGTCAAAACAACACCCAGCGGGCATGCGCACGCGCAGTGGAGGGTGGGTGGGCCTATCCAGTGTTAACCCACTCAGCTCCAGCAGGAGTTTCTAGACGATTCGGGCAAACGTTGTTTAGGTTACTTGCCCCTAGAAGCATGTGCAAGTTGTAAATGACCTTGATTAGTGAAGGACCTGTTTTCAACTGGAGTTGCTGAGGCCAGGCAGAATGTACCCCAGTATTTTAGTTTCTTCCCATCCTCTCCTCCACCACAGCGTTTGCCACTGTCATAGTTTGCTTTCTGTCCCAAGGCTGTCTTCCTTAGGGGCTAAGATTCAAGTTCCAGCAACATTTCCTGGGTGCTCGCTGGTTTCCGCCGCCATGCTCCTCCTCCACAGCCCTGGGAGACATCGTCCTCCCCGTCTCAGAGATGACGGAGAACAGGTCCCAACGCCAACGCACAGCAGGTACCAGGCCAGGTGAGGAGCTGGGGTTCAGGTGCATGTGATTTATCACGGGCTTTTCAGGAAAACCGAGGGGCGAATGGGCGACAGGAGAGGGTGGAAGGAGCAGAGCAAAGCGTGCTCTCAGGCCAAGCCAGCCCTGGCCTGAGGAGGGTGTGTGTGGGGGGGGGGGGGCGGGGGGGGGTGCTGGGGACAGGCTCCCTGGAGAAGCTGTCCCACCCCGGCCAAGGAGTCGGGCTCTTCACCCCAGAGTCGGTCACTGGCTAAGGGGGCGGGGCCGCGGGCATAGGAGATACCACCCTGCACGTTCTTGGCGGACATCGTGGCCATAGGTGGGGCCCTTCCCCGCAGTGGGGCCGGCACCTGGCAGCAGTAGGTGGGGGCTTAACGTGAGCCCAGGTCTCCCGACTTCTCCGCTTGCCTCCTGAGCCCGCATCCCGGTCAAGCCCTCCCACCCAGGCCACCCTTGCTTTGCTGTCTTTATTGGATCCCGCCTGTCCCCATGCCCATCACAGTCACTGACCCAGTCAACCCTTTAGTTCAAGGAATTAGAAGGAAAATGAAAAGTAAGCGCTACATAAAGGTGCAGAATGTTGTGAGAATTCAGAAGAAATGAATTCTGGCTGGCGGAAGGGAGAAGCAGCGGGATGGCCTCACAGAAAAGCCGTTTTGAAGGTTGAATTGGTGGGAAAAGGAAATTTCTGAACTGAAAGAAATCATATTGGAGGGAAAGGCGGTGATGCACTGGAGAAGTAAAGAGTATACACCCTGAGATTTAGTTTCAGGTATTTGAAAGGATACCTTGTGAGATGGGCCTGCAGATATTATTTGGAAACTTTCTATAGCATCCGTCTAATTCTTGTAAAAAGTATGATTTAATTTTATTCTTATGCTCTTCTGTGTTTTCTAATTGTCTGCAAGTCACAAGGGAAGAAAAAACGAAATGTATGTCTACATTGCAGAGGGAGGCAATGAGGGGAGATAGTCTTGATGAAGAGGCAACAAGAAGAGCGACATGTAGCAGATGAAGATAAAGACACATTTTGTTGGGGCAAGAGATGTGAGGTGCCCACAGTAATTGCTTTTATTTTCTCAGTGAAGAGGGCTTTGACTGTATTGGTTATGATATCGAGTTGGTATGCAGGTTGGGAATTTGGAAAAAAGTGCATATGTTTGAGTTTTACTAGCTTGAGTTACAAAAGTTGGATTTTTTTTTTCTCCCTGATATTTGACTTCAACTTCTGGAGAATTCTGTACACACAGAATATAAAATATATTGCTGTGCTATGCATGTGCTGTATTGTCATCCATGGTGACTCACCAGTTCACTTGACACTGTCCCTTAATAGGAGCCAATACCATGTTTTCAAGTGGGACAGATCTTTGTGACCTTAGGGCCTGCGGTGCTGTCCCTCAGTGTCATAGGATATAAGTGAGGCTACCAGAAAACATCTGCAAATAAAGCTGACCCAGATTAAGTTCCTTGTAGGGGTGGTGGTATAACGTGGTATCTCACATTGGACAGTTTCCTTCTTCCTTTCCACTACTACCTGTGCAGACTACTACCCCAGACTCTAAGATTAAAATGGTGCTGGCACACAAATGATGGCTATAAAATTTTTTTAAAAAATGGAAAAAAACTTGCTATGGAACAGTTTGGCATTTCAGTTCTTCAAAAAGCTAAACATACAATTACCGTATGGCCTGGCAGTGTCACTCCTAAGTATGTACACAATGGAATCAAAAGTGGGGACTCAAACAGATACTTATGTGCTCATGTTCATTGCAGCATTATTCACGATAGCCAAGAAGTAGAAACAACCCAAATGTGCATCAACAGATGAATAAATAAAATGTGGCATATACCTGCGATGGAATATTACTCAGCTTTAGAAATTCTGACACATGCTGCAATGTGAGTAAACCTTGAAAACAATATGCTAAGTGAAATAAGCCAGTCACATAAAGAGAAATGTAGTATGATTCCACTTATATGAGGTACCTAGAATAGGCGTATTCATAGAGACAGAAAGTGGAATAGTAGTTACTGGGGTCTGAGAGGAGTGGTGTGGGGTGTTATTGCCTGAAGTTTAGAAGAGATTTTGTTGAGGTAATGAAAAAGTTTTAAAAATAATGATGATGGTTGCATAACATTGAAAATGTAGTTAAAATTAGTGAACTGTATGTTTAAAAATGGTTAAAATGTCTGATTGTACATTACATACATATTTCACCACAATTTAAAAATTAATACTGTAATATATGCAAAACCATTAAATTGTACACTTAAAATGGGTGAATTGCATGGCATATGAATTATATCTCAATAAAGTAGTTCTTATACCTTAGGGACACTTTTCCTTCACTCTGCTCTCAGGCCACAGGGACCATGAAAAACCTGGACTGGAAAAATAATAAAGTGTGAGTCATGGGAGAGGGAGATCTCTTCACAGCTTGAAGAGATTCAGGTAATTAACTCAGAAACTTGCCATGCATAAGGGGCTGAAGACCATGGGATATGGCAGAGGAAGAGTGGGTGGTTCAGAATCAGAATATTTTGTACTGAATTGTATTTTGTATTGTTATGAGTAGGGTTATTCTACTGAAAGGCTTTAGAGAGAAGTCACCATGTGTTGCAATTAAGTAGGTTTTGGGTTGTAATTTAAGGAGAGCCACCTTTTGGATATCAGCCTGAACTTTCACAGGCTTGAAAATAGCAGTGAGTTTGTGTTGAATCTGATGAGCCATGTCATCCTGCCCTTCTTGTGATAATATGTCTGGAATGGGAGGTGATTGATTTTTAAAAATACATGCATTTGGAGTTACAGGCAAGGCTATCCAGAGTGTCCACAATGTCACTGGAGGAGATGAAACCAACCATCCATTCAGCAGCAGCACAAAGCTGCCTACACCAAGAAAACAGCAATACATCCCCAAACAGATCAAACAGCTGCTCATCAGTCTGGCGCAAGCTGCAGGTTGCCCGACTAAATTACTGTCGAATAGGCAGACGAGCACAATTTGTCAGTCAGCATCGAGTTTAAATGAGCAGAGATGCACATAAAGCCAGTAATGCAATTGTAATTAAGAATTATAGGCATCAAGTTTCAACTAGTGCTTTCTTAAGGTAGCAGTGACTGAGCTCTAAGAAGCCCAAGAAGGAATTAAAGCCAGGGCATGATCTACCTAGAGCCCTCTGCAATTCAGCAGCTCATCATGTAGGAAAGTGATGTGTAAATGATGGAAAATTCATGAGAATGCAGGCTTTATTTTTTCTATTTGCTTTAAAAAAATATATATATATATAGTACACATGCTAAATAATGAATAATACTAATAAAATAATGATGCTGTTGAACCCACAACCCAGATAAAGAAATAGAACATTTTGACTTATTTCAGTGATGGTGAGAATCATTCTGAGAATTGACATATCTCTACAAGCTGGGTGGAATGGAATTCAATAAGCATTGACTGCTGACAATGAGTTGGTACAGGGGCATGTAAAGATGAATGAAAACAGGCTTGCATCAGAGCATTTATAATCTGAAAGGGAAAATAAGATGATAACACATTTAGCTCTGCATCCCTTGAATTCTTGAGACGAGCAGAGGTATCCTAAGAGGTATGCAGAGCTACAAGGGTTTGGAAGAAGTTGGATGAGGTTGGATGGGGAAGAGCTCTGAGAAACCTTTTGTGAAGAAAATGGCATCTGAGCTAGACATAAAAGTTAAGCAGGAGTTTTACAAGATGAAGGAGGGTGAGAGGGAGGGCATTTTGAATGGAGAGCTTAACACAAGGGAAGGCAAGAAAGTCTCAGGCCTATAAAATAAATGATAAATTGTTTAGAAGAAGAATATCATGGAATGTAAAATTGGACAACTGTCCTGAGCTGATTACTTATAAGGCTTCCATGTCTTTTGGAAATAGTCTGTCCATGAAGAGATAAATTTCCTTGTTACTTGCAAACTTAAGGAACAGCACACCCAGAGTCAAACCTGGTGTGCTAGGAAGATATGGGAGGTAAAATTGGTGCTTTGGGGTATTCATCATTTGTTTTGACTTCTTAACAGCACCCCACATTTACTTGGGCAAACATCTTTTCCCCAATATTCAGTTCAGTTCAGTTGCTCAGTCATGTCCGACTCTTTGCAACCCCATGAACTGCAGCATGCCAGGCCTCCCTGTCCATCACCAACACCTGGAGCCTATGTCATACGGCATGGGGTTGGCTCTATTTTTTAGCTCCAGGATTAAACTTAGAACTTTTATCTGATTGATTCAGATAAAGGCAGGTAACCTAGTTAGGTTCAATCAGAGCAAAGTTCAGGGCTTTGGGAAGACTGTAAGAAAGTTGAACATTTTCTGCCCTAGTAACCAAAATGCTGAGAGGATGTGAGAGCTAGGGCTTTTGCATCCATCTTGCCATCATGTGGGGAGAACCTGGCTCAGAGTGAAGTCAACACATTAAAGCAAGGTAAATATTTAATATTTGATAAAGGTATGCCATGGATGCTACTATGCTGTAATGGAGTTCTGTCTGGAAGAACTCACAGTTTTTAAAAAAGCTTAATTAATGATGTATCATCTCAAACAAAACACCATCATGTAATGGTCTATGATTTTTGTTTTTACCTAACCTTGTCATATTGTTTCTAAAAATATTTACAATAATTTTTAATACCATCTAAAGCCCAGATCATATTCAATTCTCCCCAGTTGTTTAAAAAATTTTTTTCTTGATAGTTTGTTTTCTTGGATCAAGATTTAAACAAAATTATGGTGTTTTGTTGCTATTTAAAGGAACCTTTATGCTGGAAACCATTGGAAACAACTGCTGCATGAAGTCATAGGTTTCAAATTGTGGCTCCTCCACTTGCTGGCACCTCAGATAATCCACTTAACCTCTTGACTTATCTCAGTATATTTAATTGAAGCTGTTGGGAAGATCCTGTGAAGTGGCAGATCATCACTGTGCAAATAAATGAGATTACTTTGTGTGATGGTTAATTTTATGTCAACTTAATTAGGCCTCAGGGTGCCCAGATATCTTGTCAGACATTATTTTGAGTGTTTCTGTGAGGGTGTTTCTGGATAAGATTAACATTTAAATCTGTTTACTGAGTAAAGCAGTTTGCTCTACTTAATGTGGGTGGGCCTTGTCCAATCAGTTGAAGACCTACATAGAGCAAAAAAGCTGACCTACCCCTTATGGAGAGCTCTTCCTACTTGATGGCCTTTGAATTGAGCCATTGGTATTTTTCTGCCTTTGCACTTGAACTGAAATGGTTTTTTCCCCTGCATCTCAAGCCTGATGGACTGTGTAATCTGGTGGTGTCTCTAGGAGGAAAAGACAAACGGTTTGGTGAACGATCCCCTACACCCACCTATATGTGTGGCTGGCATGGCTGCTGTGCCCTCTCCCGTCAGCCCCAGCTGGGGCAAGAGCTACCGAAAATAAAAGCGATTCCTCTGCTCTTGCACTGAGCTTCCTTGCTCCAACTGGCTGTTGTGGTGGAGACTCCCTCTGCAGCCCCGATCCTCACTCAGCGATTACCCACACGTTCTGGTTCACGGTGACCAGTGTTGGGCAGAATGTAGCTGAGCTGTAGACCTCACTCTGTTCTATTGTTGGAGCGAGTTTTGCATCACAGTGCAGGAAACTGTAGTCTGGCCCTGGAAATGTTTTGATCTCATAGTTGGAATGCAGAACATAATGGTATCAATCTCTGAAAATCAAATGAAATCTTGTGGGAGTAGATTAGGTCCAATGAATAAAATTATATAAAACAATTTCATACTTGACATTTACTGAGAGGGACTTAACTTTTCCTACATATTTTAGTCTGTTCATCTGGTATTATTTATTCATGTCTCTTTCTCCATTTGGTTCGCGATTTATCTTTTGGGAGCCTAGAATTAAACTGTAAAAATGTATATATGCTAGACACTGTTTTATGTTCCATCTATGGAGAAGTCATCAAAACCTCTAACAGAATAAGATTCAGCTATTACAGGGGTGATTTAGCTAAAATAAAATGTAATGTTTAACTCAGAGAAGCTGGAAAAGATGAGATTTAGGAATGTGGAATTGAATAATCAGTTGGTGAAATGACAGTGGTTTCTGTGTCACTCTCCCAGTTGAAAGAATATTAGGACATCAAGATTACGAATGGCCAGAACCAAGTGAGGATTCACGATAACCCAGAAGGACAAGATTGGCGCCTGATTTCAATGATAACAGATTGCTCCCTAACACAGAGTTAAACACAAGAAGCTCAGCGTTCTGTGTCATATCCTTTTGTTGCATGATCATATTTTGTGATAGGGGAAGAATTAATGTATAACAAATTAAAACAGGGAAGTTTCTGACACCTCGTGACTAAACATTTCCACAGATATTACAGAGAAGAGGGGAAGTTCATGCACAAAAACACGAATGGGAATTTTATGAGAGACACGGTTTGGATTAGAGAAGGAAAACCCAGAGAGTGAATGTGAAAAGTCCATATCCATGTAAAATTTTCCTAGGGCTGGTGTGACAAATTACCATAAACTAAGTGGCTTAAGATATCAGAGTTTTGTTCTTTCATAGTTCCAGAGGCTAGATGTCTGGAATCAAGGAGTCTACAGGGCCATACTCTCTCTGAAGGCCCTAGGGGAGGATCTTTGCTTCTTCCTAGCTCTGCTTGCTGGCAGTCCTTGGCATTCTCTGGTTTGTGGATGCTTCACTCTAATCTCTGTCTCTCTTGTCACACATCAGTCTCCCTGAGTATATCTGTGTGTTTCTCATAAAGACACTACTTACATTGGAGAAGGGTTCATCCTCATCCAATATCACTTTATCTTAACTGATTATGTCTATAAAGACCCTGTTTCCAAAAAAGTCCACATCAGAGGTTCTAGGGATTAGGGCCTCAGAATATCTTTTTTTTTTTTTTTTTTTGTAGGGGGACACAGTTCAATCCACAACAATGAATATCCAACATTGTCTGTGATAGTGTCACGAGATGGGTGGAACAGTCCACAGGAAGGGAATGACCATCACATAAAATGCAAAATGAGGGAGAAAATGCATCTTCAATAGGGTTACGATACAGTAAAAGCGAACGCTTATCACTTTCTCTATGTCAGCCTTCTGAGAGCTTTACATACATTATTTAATTCTCTAAAAAAAAAATCCTGTAGGTATTTTAGCCCATTTTACAGAGAAGGGAAGTGAAATGAAAGTGTTTGTTACTCCGTCATGTCCAACTTTTGGCGACTGCGTGAACTGTAGCCTGCCAAACTCCTCTGTCCATGGAATTCTTCAGGCAAGAATACTGAAGTGGGTTGCTATTTCTTCCTCCATGAGACCTTCCCAACTCAGGGATTGAACCCAGGTCTCCTACATTGCAGGTGGATTCTTTACTATCTGAGTCACCTGGGAAGTCCTTACAGTTAAGGGAATTGAGGCATAAAGAGACAGATGTGGAATTGAGAACCAAAAAAAAAAAGAAAACCCATGAAAATAACTATAAGGGGTGCTTTTGGTGGGGGTAGATCTCAGGTGAGGTCAGCTTAATGCATCCAGAGCAGAGGTGGCTGGCTGGCCAGAGCAATTTGGGGAACCAGCAAAGCTGCCTCGACTGGAGGCTTCCCCATTTTTAGATTTTCCTACATACTGAGGCTGCTTGACCATCCACTTTATTCATGGAACCAAAGGTTTAGATCCCAGCTAGTTTGGAGGAGATGTTGCCCATTCTGACATAAACTGTTTGAGTCTGTGTTCTGGAGTTTAAAAGGATTAGTTGTTGTTGTTGCTCAGTCGCTCAGTTGCTCAGTCATGCCCAACTGTTTGCAGTCCCTGGGTTGCAGCACGCCAGGCTTCCCTGTCCTTCACTATCTCCCAGAGCTTGCTCAAAGTCACGTCCATTGAGTCGGTGATACCATCCAATCATCTTATCCTCTGTTGCCCCCTTCTCCTCCTGCCTTCAATCTTTCCTAGCATCAGGATCTTTTCCAGTAAGTCAGCTCTTCGCATCTGGTGGTCAAAGTATTGGAGCTTCAGCACCAGTCCTTCCAAATGAATATTCAGGGTTGACTTCCTTTAGGATTGACTGGTTTGGTATCTTTGCTGTCCAAGGGACTCTCAAAAAAAGAAAAAAAAAAAAGATTGGTATGTATCGCCCAAACTATGGAAGATGGCAGATGATTTGCCAGTTTATTACCGTATCACCTACTAAAATTGTTTTGAAAGAGGGTTTTTTTTTTTTTTTGGTGATTATACATAAAGACATATAAAAATATATATGTAATTGTAAATCCAGAGAGTAGACTGTCATGATTATGATCACTTTCCTGGAACTGGGCAGCTTATATTAAAATTCCAGCTTTGCTGTCTAAGCCTTGTGACCTGGGGTAAGTTACTAAACCTCTGTGCCTCACTTTTCTCATCTATAAAATAGGGATGGTAATAACAGAATCTACCTCACAGAGTTGTTTGGGAGGGTTAAATGTGCTAATGTGTTCATTAAAACAGTATCTAGCACATAGAAAGTATACATAAGCACTTGTTTTTATTATTATGTATGGGTTATGGAGGAGATAAATGACATATGAAATAATGCTTTGGTTTTTATTATTGGACACAGGGAGAAGGTGCTAGAGATGCACCCTAAGTGGGGAGGTTGAGGGCTCATCATTTTGTCTGTAATGCTGCTAGATTTGTGTCTAGTTTATGTGAAGCTTGATGTTGTCATGATGCTCAGCATTACCTGCCAGCCCTTCAGAAAGACTCTGCTTTGCTTCTTTGTATCTTACAAAGAATGTGATGTGTTAACATCACAGAATTTTATGCTGGTTAAAAAAAAATCAGAGTTGAAGCCATTTTTCTGTTCTATGTGACTAGGCTTTCAGGCTTCATTTAGTGTTTCTTTTCCTTGACATAGACCAGGGTAGGATAAGGATGAGGGTCCCTGGTGTAGGCTTCGTCTCCTCTGGCTTATCAGCTGATGACTGGTTGATGACAGATCTCATGAGGATGTGAATCACTGATTGAAAACATTTTAGCCCTGTGTTTCCTAGATGAGTTTGTGTTTAAACACTGATAATTTGTGGGGTCATTCCTTATCCCTTTTCTGCCACTGAGTGGGGATTCTGCCATTTCTGAGGAGTTCCATGTCCCTGCCTAGCTGAACAGTAAGTGACAGGGTAAGAGTGTCAGTGACTGAGTCAAATATATGCCCCTTTAATGAGCTCTGAATTGTGGTACAAATTAAGAGTGTGTGGAATATGACATGAAAAGCACAAACAGTAAAGAAAAAAATAGGTAAATTGGATTACATTAAATTAAAAACTTTTGTGCATGAAAAGACTGTCACTAGGTTGAAAAGACAATGCATAGACTGGGAGAAAATATTTGCATATCATATACCTGATAAGGGGTTCATATCCAGAATATATAAAGAACCCCTACAATTCAACAACAAGAAAGCAACCTGGGAGTTTCCTGGTGGTCCAGTGATTAGGACTCCATACTTCCATTGCTGGAGGTCTGGATTGAATTCCTGGTTGGGGAACTAAGATCCCACAAGCCTTGTGGAGTGACCAAATAAAAAAAGAAAAACAATTTAATTAAAAAATGGGCAAAGGGCTTGAATATTCCCCAAAGAAGATATACAGATGGCCAGAAAGCAGAGAAAAAGATAACTCCATTCCACTGATCATTGGAGAAATGCAAATCAAAACCATAATGCAATAACCACCTCACAACTGTTAGCATAGCTGTTATCAAAAGAGAAAAGACTCAGAAAGTATGTTGATGAGGATGTGGAGAAAATGGAATCTTTGTACACTACTGGTAGGAATGTAAAATGGTGCAGACATGATGGAAAACAGTGTGAAGTTTCCTTAAGAAATAAAAAATAGAATTGCCATCCAACAATTCTACTTCTGGGTATATAACCAGAGGGATTGAAAGCAAGGCCTCGGACAGATATTTGTGCACTCACAGAGACAGCAGCATTAGGCACAATAGCCAAAAAGTGGAAACAGCACTAATGTCCATCAATATTTGAATGAATAAAATATGGTATTATTGAATATTATTCATCCTTAAAAAGGAATGAAATTCTGGCACATGCTGCAACATGGATAAACCCTGAAAATATTATGCCAAGTGAAATAAGCCAGTCTCCAAAAGCAAGTACAGTAGGATTCCACTTACCACTTCCATCTATTACCTATGGTAGACAAATTCATAGAGATAGAAAATAAAATCTTAGTTGCTAGTATTTAGTATTTAATGGTAAAAAGTTTCAGTTTTGGAAGATTAAAAATGTTCTGGAGTCGGATGGTGATGATGGCTGCACACCAGTATGAGTGTACTTAATGCTAGTGAATTGCATACTTAAAAATGGCTAAAATGGTTGAGTTTTATATGTTTTTATTATTTTTTCCCACAATGAAAAAAAACAAAAAAGAGTGTATGAAAGGGTTCTGGTTTCCTCAGTACCAGAAACCAATCCTCCTGTTACAAAATTATCTTCCCATGAGCAAAATTATAGTCAAGGTGGGTGACAACACACCAGCTCAGGTTGATGACTGGCTAGTCTCATACTTCTATTACTGGCTGCCCCTCATCTCTGGGATGTGCTCACAGGGGCGGGGAGATGGACTTCTCTTGCTCCACACTGCCATCACCACCTGAAATTCTCTGGGCAAGATTTTCACCTACCCCGTTGATAATACCCTCCTGCCCTAAACCCTCCCTGATCTACTGTGTCAGGCCCTCTCTAACTGGGCACCTCCATGGCTGCCTTTGTCGAGGAGGATTTTGGACTTCTCAAGAAGTTTCTGTTCTTTCTCTGCCTTTGTTAAGGGAAGGGGTGAGGTGGGAGAGCTTACCTTGTGTTTAAGACCTCGAAAGCTTTTTTTCTCAAAGCATTCCTTAACTAAGAGGAGAGCAGAACACCTCAAGGTGAAAGTGTTCTTTCATTAATATGGTGTTCTTTATTTCCTAAAGTGGCTGGGAAGTAAATGGACAGCACAGTTTTCCATGCAGAAGTCACGGTCAAGGAAGTTAGCTACTGTTTGTGGTATATGTGTGTGTGTATACACACTGCATGGAGCAGGGGAAAGGTAGAGAAATTCAATAAACTTCACTTGTCTTTGATGTCCCTAGACTCTCCAGGTTTGCTTTATGTTAATCTTTTTTTATTTTGATAAAATTTTAACTTGCAGAAAATTTTCTGACTTGTAAGAGTACATTGAAGACATCATGCCCCTTTACTCTGAAATACCTCAGTGGGCACTCCTTGTGGCTAAGAACATTTTTTTATGTTAGCAGAATTATCAAAATGAGGAACTTTAACACTGATAAACTGTTGCTGCCCAATCCACTACTCATGTTCAAATTTCATAAATTGTCCATAGAAGGACAGACAGCTGTCTTAGGGCATCAGCACTGAAGTCTTGGTAGAGTCTGAGGTTTCCTGCTGATGTGGGATTCAAAGGCAGCAGAGTCATTGGGGAATGAATGCGAAGAGAGTAGGAAAGAAAACCCATGTGACAGAAACTCAAACTGTTGGGAAATAATGAAATAATGAAAACAAATAAGCTGGTAGAGAATTGGGTGTTATTAGAGTTTATCTTCGTGTTTTGAAGTCACAATCTAGAAAAGAAAATTTCTCTTGTGTAAAATACCTAATATTTATTAAGGATTGACCAGGTGCCAGGCACTGTGAGGTGTGTGAATTATCTCATTTAATTCCCATGGCAACCTTACATGGTATATCTCTTGCATCCCGATGGAGGCACAAGCCAGTTAAGTAGAAAATGATGGAGTCAGAATGTACTTCCAAGCAGGCTGACCTCAGAAACTGTCACACTGCTAGACTCCAGTCTCACGAAGAGGGCATAATGATGAAAAGGTGGGTGTTGGTCTCTTGGGCAGTGAGTGCTGGCATAAAATGAAGTCAGTTCTGGTGAATCCTGCTAGAAAGCAGAAAACAATATTCCACACAGTGTAAGATGAAGTCCCAGAGGGCATGTTTCTGAGTCCATTGTTACTAAGTAAGGTGGCTAGGAACACACAAATTTTAATTTTTGTTAAACATTTTAGTGATTACTAGAACAAAAATGTATTTTGGAAAAATCAGTAACTATGGAAAAGGACAAAGGAAAAAAGGATTATCTGTAAACTCATTACTGAGATAATTATTAACATTTTAATATGTTTTCCATGTGTTTTTACTTGTTCAGGTCACAGTGTATAAAAAATTATACAGTGTATAGAAAAAACAGCTTCCTTTTTTTCACTAAATCATATAAGCACAATTTCATGTTAAAATCATTTTTAATGGTTGCATAGTAATTTATTTTATGAATTTAATATTTTCTTAACTGTTCCCTTAATATTGCTTAGACTATTGCCATTTCCTAATTTTTAAAACAAACAGAAACCCCTGTCATGAATATCTTCATGCATGTACTTTGGTCTGTGTTTCTGATTATTTTTTAAAAAGAGTCTTAGAAATAATCTCACTGTATTAAAGTATGGTTATGCTTTTTTATCATTTGAACAGTTTAATAACTAAATTGCTTTAGTTATGTTAAGTACATAATACAAATATGTGTAAGATAGAAATTCAAAATTTATACAAATCATGTCAGGTCAAGTCTCCATCCCACTGTCTCCCAGTCACCAAGAATTTAATCTCACCTTGCTACTTTTCCTTTAACAAAACTATAGCAAAAGAAAAGTTACAAATCTAAAGCAAAAGAACAGTTCAAAACCCACCCACATTGAACCATGCTGCCTGTGGTTTATGAAACGTTGTTTTGGGTACCTATGGGAAGAATCAGGTATATTATTCAGATATGCAAAGAAGCAAGAAGCGTCAATTCTGAGCACTGAAAAATTGATGCTTTTGAACTGTGCTGTTGGAGAAGACTCTTGTGAGTCCCTTGGATTGCAAGGAGATCAAACCAGTCCATCCTAAAGGAGATCAGTCCTGAATATTCATTGGAAGGACTGATGCTGAAATTTAAACTCAATACTTTGGCCACCTGATGTGAAGAACTGACTCATTTGAAAAGACCCTGATGGTGGGAAAGATTGAAGGCAGGAGGAGAAGGGAATGACAGAGGATGAGATGGTTGGATGGCATCACCGACTCGATGGACGTGAGTTTGAGCAAGCTCTGGGATTTGGTGATGGACAGGGAAGGCTGGTGTGCTGCAGTCCATGGGGTCACAAAGAGTTGGACACGACTGAGCGACTAAACTGAACTGAGAAGCAAAATGCAACCAATATAAGCACAAAAAGAAATGATGAGCTCATGTAACTTGGAAATCTAAGAGAGTGGTGCTGATTCAGTGGTGCTGGATCCAAGGGTTCAAATGCTATTATCTATATTTTTTCATTTCTTGGCTCTTGGTTACCTTTTTCAACTTCTGCTGATAAAGACATGCTCCACATCACAGCAAAAATGACAACCAGTGGCTCTAGGTGTACATCATCGTTTACTGTTCTTGAACTAAGAAGAGACACCCTTTACTTCCTAGTATCAGAGTAATTTGTGCAAAACAATACAGTCCTGCTATGTCATAGATTTAACTGTTTTCCAATCACTTTGCCCAGGAAATGAGGGGATTTTTATTTTTATTTGACTTGCAATTGCTCTGCAATGGGGAGGCTGAGCAGTCAACGAGCAATAGATGACCATGAGGTGGTGGAAGCAAGAAATTCAAGGAGCTTCCTGGCATTAGATCAAATCTTCACCTTGTGTCTTGATAGAAGTAAATATTTTCTCTTCAAGATATGCAGAAAGACACTGTAATCCTTTGAATTCTCTGAGTAGCTTCTGAAATTTTAATATTTTTGTCTTATCTCAGTCAGATCATGGGAGGGTATATTCCTTATAGATAGGCTTGAATATTGTTTGAAAGCCCATTAAATTAAATATACAAACGCTGGGCAGTGTGGGATTGCCTTGAATTTGACTGTCATTTGTAATGTGTCAAGAAATACTTTGTGATGTTTTCCTCAACAATGACAAAGTTAATTGAAATTAATTCTTTTTAGTTGACTAACTTCATGGCAACATGCATATACATTTGAGGTTAAGGATGTTGGGAAAACAAGCGTCCGTTGAGGAAGAAACTGAACAGAAAGACTTGGAAGAGAAGAACTCACAAATACAAGTGAGAGATGTTTTGACAGTAATGGGGGTATCAAGGGCTGAATTGGCCTTTAAATTGTGTTCATTAAGTGTTGTGTGTTTCTTTGAGGTTTATTAAGACCCTTGAGAGGAGACTAACAAATTTCAACACAGAGAAATAAAGATGCTCATTTAGGACTATAACACGTCTCCCCTGAGTTTTTTTTAAATGTTATTTTTGACACACTTTTTTGGCATTTTGACACATTGCTGTTACAAACCCAGTCACAGCACAGTACTTCCATTTAGACAAAAACAACAACAGTTCTTTTTTTTTTTTTTCTCTAGGCGAAAAAAGAGTTTAAAGTGAGATTTGAATTGACTTTAAGAACTCTTTAGTGACGGGAAAGGGTTGAGGAAATAAGATTAAGATGGTATTTATGTGACAAAAGGAGGGAGGCTCTACCCCCATCTCCGTATCCAGGAGCCCAGTCTGTCCCGGCTGCGTCGCTGTGGGGGCCGAGACCTCTGTAGCAGCGCATCCTTGACCTTGTCCTCAGGCGTTTTTGGAAAGCAGGAGACCTCACACAGGTGCTGTGCTGTTGCCAGCAGATAGAGGGAGTTTGGCATCTTGCCAGAGAAGAAACTTGGTAACATCTCAAGGTTGCCACCCAGATAACTGTAATCTAAAGTCTTTGACAAGAGTTTAGAGAGACCTTGAGGAAATCCGGGATGCGGAGTAGCCATTTCTTCACCGTTTCAGCAGCATTTGAACTTGGAAGCTGACTCTCACTCTGCTTCTCCGTCTCTCTCTGCCTTCCTCTTTCCTCTTCGGTTAGACCTCATCTGTGTGACTAACAGGATGGGACGCACTGAGTTACCAAGACCTCCACAGCATGTGTCCAGCCCTGGCAGAGTGGAATTACTGAGGCCCTTGAGCCCATTTCTGTCTCCCATATAGTTAGACACAGAAATGTCCTTAACTTTCTTGAGCTTCCATTTCTCAATTTATAACAGGATAATCATATTTAAGGACTTCCTTAGTGGCTCAGTGGTGAAGAATCTACCTGCCCATGCAGGAGATGTGGGTTTGGTCCTTGGGTCAGGAAGATCCCCTGCAGAAATAAATGACAACCCACTCCAGTATTCTTGCCTGGGAAATCCCATGGACAGAAGAACCTGGCAGGCTCCAGTCTGTGGGGTCACAAAAGAGTCAGACACAACCTAACGACTAAACAACAAGAATCATATTTAACTCAGGGCATCATGGTGAGGCTGAATGCACTTGATACAATGTTTAGAATGAAGTGGGTGTTCAGTCAAGTTGGTCTCTGTTTCCTCTTCCTCCTTTATTCAGGGGAAATGAGATGTAACTTTATGAAAAAGTGATTAGCATTAATGAAATATTTACAGACACAGAAACTTCCAATCCTGTTCATCAAGCAAGTTGTGACTATGGAAGACTAGAAAAAAAATTTTCTGTGATGATACACACCCTATTTTATTCAGTGGTGTGAACTTGTATAAATGCATAAAAGGTGGTTAAAGAGAAAATGAGTTAGACTAAATTGGCCGAGTTAAATGAAGACGAATGGTCTAACAGAGTAGTACAGCAGGTTGTGCAGTTAGACTTCCTGGGCTCAAATCCTGGCTTTGCTTCCTGCTTCTTGATGAGCTGTTTAACCTTTGGTGCCTCATTCCGCTCGTCTGTATATGGGGATGATCATAGGGTATGACAGCAAGAGGATTAACTGAAGTAATGATTATACGGCATGTAGACAGGGCTGGCATAGTACACAGACACATCGTGTTAGCTGTTACTGATAATACAAAATGCAGATGTGAGCAGAGTGAGCTTTTTGCATGTTTCTGAGGGAACAAGGACAAAGAAACAGTTTCTAATACAATGCAGGGTGCCTTTCCATACAAGCATGGATTGTTCCAAGAGGTGTTAGGGCATTTGGGGAGGTTGCCGTTTGGAAGGGATTTAACCAATGACTAACATCCCTGCTTCCCCCGCCTCGTGCCGTAGATCAGCACCAGATCTGTGTACGAAGCATTACTCAAGCTGTCTCTTTACACAGCAGTTAACCTTACTTGTCACTGCTTCCGGTGGGGGATCAAGAACAGTGGAATTGTGGAGGTGGCACCATAAATCATGGTCACTCCTTGACATGGCCAGACAGAACAGCGGGAAAGAGTCTCAGCACAATGTCAGCTCAAAGTTGAAAGGGAAAGTTTCAAGATACTCATTTTCTCTCCGTTTTTGTTGTCATCCTGATTTTTTTCTTTTTTTCCCCATGACTCGAATGAATGGATAAAAGATTGATCTTGGCAGCTTGGTGGATTAATTCACCTTGTATGGTTTTGCTTGCTTGCTTTCTCTTTTTTTACCCCTTAAATGTGAGCATTGTGACTGAAGAATGAAGGAATTGAGCAAACTGAACTCAGGTAGTGAGAGAACTGTCCTTACCCAGGAGATCTCAAGTTTTAGTCTCTCATTTTCTAAACACAGGTTCTCTTCACCTTTTCTTCCTAGGACCTAGCAGCACACCTGGAACATAGCAGGCACTTATTGAATATTTGTGAAATGAATGGATGGCAGCTCTGGCTTTCCAGCTCTCTCATGTTCCTCTTGTTTCTCCCATTCTTTCCCAGGATCTTCTCAGCTGAGCCCTCAGAGCGTCTCCCAGGTACTGACTGGTTAAACACTCATGGAAGAGTTGCCTTGTTGGTTTAGCTCTTTCCCTACCCCACTTGGACCCACAAGGCCTATAACTAACTACATCCTTGCTCTTATGAGGACTTAACGACCTTGACCTGTCTCCATTCAGTCATGTTTCCTTGGCTCCTAATACTGGGCAGTTGGATTTTATGAGAGCTATAAATCTCTCCCCAGAAAAATGCACAGACATGCAAAGCACACACAGTTTGGCACATGATTTTTGTTGGGACCTTTGGGGAGCACATTTATGGATCCAAGATAAAGACTCTGCCTTTAGTAATTGCCTAATTATCAATAGCCGCTGCCGGACTCTCCTCTCCTGCGTTGCTCTCAGAGAGCGTGTGCTCCTGAATGCTCTTACCCTGCAGAAAGCTTAGTGGCAAAGGCATGGTGCCTCTGAGAGGTGAGCTGGAGGGCACCCAGCCCTCCCTGGGTACAGAGGGTAGGCTAATTCAGTGGCTCCATGTTAGAAAGTCCACTTACCTATGGTGCACACGATGTTCTATAAATGCCAATCTTAGTTGAGATAAAGGGACATTTTAATCTCTTATTTTCTTGACTCTTGTTGTGTTTCGTAATTGGTTCAGAGGGCTTCCCTGGTGGCTCAGTGGTGGAGAATCCGCCTGCAATGCAGGAGACCTGGGTTTGTTCCCTGGATCAGGAAGATCCCCTTGAGGAGGAAATGACAACTCACTCCAGTATTCTTGCCTGGAGAATTTCATGGACGGAGGAGCCTGGTGGGTTAGAGTCCATGCAGTCTCAAAGAGTCAGACACGACTGAAGTGACTTAGCAAAAATTTGTTCAGAACTCCAGGCTTGGAAAACACATATGTTTAGGTTGGGAGATAGGCAGTGGGTTCGTAGGACTTTCAAGAGCTAATATCACCCCCCACTGAATTCAGCATGTCCTGAGCCTTTTCCTCCAGAATTTGTCTCTCCTCTGCTTTCTTTTCCCTTTCTCGATGCCGGACCTCTCTTTTTCCTCCCAGTAGTCTTTCTAGAACTTCGCCACCTGCGAGAAGAATTTTCGGAAAACACTCAACCTCTGTTAATGAAAAAATAGGGAGATTTTACCCAATTTCCCCATTCCGTCTCAAGAGTACAAAGGGACATAAAGGTTCTTTTTAATGCTTATAGTGGGAGGAAAGAAAGTTTTCAGTCGTTACGGCTGTGACCATAATTATTATAACTGAGCAAAAGTTCTCCAGTACTTTGGGTGGTCCAAAGGAAGTAGGAAACAGAGATCTTGCTGTCATGAAGTTTACCATTTTAGTAGGAGGACTGTGTAAATAAAAGATAGGTAAAATCATCCGTAATACTAAAATATTAGGAAGGATTTAAATTTTACTTTATTTTTATTATTAATCTGGCTGCATCAGGTCTTAGTGTGGGCACACGGTATCGTCATTGCAGCACGCAGGGCTTAGTTGCCCTGCGGCATGTAGGATCTTAGTTCCCAGACCAGGGTTCCAAGCTGCGTCCCCTGCGTTGGAAGGCAGATGGTCAATCACTGAACCACCAGGGAGGCCCAGGAAGTATTTAAATTTAAATGAGAGTGTTGGCAGAATTGGATGGGGTGAGAAGGCTGAACATGTGTTAGTTCCTAGCACCCGTTAACTATTATTATTACTTACGGAGGAGATCAGTGTATTGGAGTAGGTCAGGAGACATGAGTTACTCTTGCCTCTTAGGTCCAAATGAATTCCTTTAAACCCTAAGACCTCTTAGTCTGAGTTCTGTTCTGCTTCTGTGCATTTTTGACACCTTGGTTGGCTTAATGTATACATATGGTCCAGGTTTCTGTTTTGTTTTAGTCTTTCCCAATCTCTGTATACATCCTGACTGAATTCAAGCAGGTTGTTCATAAACAGCAAGAGATATTGCATTCTGTTTTTTACTTTAAATTAATATTAATATGTTGCCAAGCCCTTGTTCCACAGGGCTGTCTGGAAATTCAGTATCAGTCATTACTAATGCTCTCTAAGGGTTCCTAGCCTGGATTATGCAAGGGATTTGGGACTTAGAGCCTGAGCATCAGGGAAGACCATCTGGTCATTGGCCACTAGTCTGCTCCTCTGTCCACAGAAGTTCTTAGACTGGGAGTATCTGTTAGTTGAAGGCAGTGCTTAGAGCAGAGGAGTCTTGGCTGAGCTTAGGCCCGGAGCTTAGGCCTGTTCTTCCTACGTGTCCCAGAGAGACCACTTCTGAGTCTTATCACCTGGGATCTGGGCTGCCTGCAGGGCTCACTTCACCTCTCTCTCCATCCCCCCAAATATATTTCTCTGTGTTGTAGACTGAATTGTACCCTGCCCCGCCCATCGAATTTATGTGTTGAAGTGCTCATTTCCAGCGCTTGAGAATATGCCTGTATTTGGAAGTAGAGCTTATAAAGAAGTGATTAAGTGAAAACGAGGAATAGTCTAATCTGCCATCATGACTGATGTCCTTATATTGAGAGATTAGGACCCGACACACACAAAGGAAAGGCCATGTGAAGACACAGGGAAGAGAAGACTTCCACCTGCAGACCAAGGAGCAAGTCCTCAGAAGAACCAGCCCTACAGCCTGCCTACACCTTGAATTCAGATTTCAAGCCTCCAGAATTGTGAGGAAATAAATCTGTTATTTAAGCCTCTCCCTGTTTATGCTCTTTTATTATGTCAGCTCAAGCCAACTAATGGGCTTCCCTGACAGCCCAGTTGGTAAAGAATCCGCCTACAATGCAGGAGACCCTGGTTTGATTCCTGGTTTGGGAAGATCCACTGGAGAAGGGATAGGCTGCCCATTCCAGTATTCCAGCCTGGAAAATTCCATGGATTGTGTAGTCCATGGGGTTGCAAAGAGTCAGACATGACTGAGTGACTTTCACTTTCAAGGTAACTAATATACTTCTTATCCTTTTAAAATTTTTAAATCTACTCTTTTGCATAGGAGGAAGAGCTCTTGGCTTGAAGTAGCTTCTGATTTCTCTCTCAGATTTTTGTGGCAAGAAAAGAGTAAGGCCATTGCTCTTAGGAAGGAATGGCAGAGTGGAGGAGAGGAAAAGGCAGTGGGAGCCCAGGATAAGTGGTGATTCTCAGTAAATTATCATTCTGCTGTCTGCTTTTCCCCCACCATTGTTTATTCACTCCCACCTGTTTTTCTGCTCATGACCCAACAGGTTTCTTGCCTTACCTACTCCTCCACTCCACCTTCATGAAACAACTGTTCGGTGTGACACTTGAGATCCCTTGAATTAAATCATATAGGAAGGACTGGAAGATTTGGGTGCAATGACATACTAGACCCCAAAATGACTTCTGACCGTACTTGTGTCCTGGAACGTGAATGGGGTTTTTAAGGATTTGTCCTGAACATGGTTAGTCCAAGGTTATTTTGTAGAAACATCTTCAATATTTATTGAGGCTCTGGCCAAGCTGTTAGCCAAGTGAGCCAATTGATTGTCGAGCCCAGTTTCCACATTCCTATTAAAAGTCAATTGGAAAAGACAGTACTTCCAAGCAGGTTATAGTCCACTTTATTTCCCCTTTTTTCTACCACCCCAGGATTTGGTAATTCTATTACTCTGATTGGAAAAAACTGTTGTCTAATGATGTTAAAATGTACAGCCACTGATAAACTGTGACCAGTTCTTGACTTTGTGCAAGACTGGGAATATTAAGATGTCATTAAATATTTTATCTCCCTTCCTTCATGCTATGACTTTAATGCTGTGTTCAAAGATCATTACTCAGTAACGCTGGCAAGCCTCCTCTGCTTTGAAGGCATTCTTTGTAAGAGCATGTAATATTCATTATGACTCTCTACTGCCTCCTTTTCTGTCCCCTACTCCTCCCCTCCAAAAAACTGGTTTTATTGAGGGCAAATTATTTTAGGTAAGATATATGTATTATGGGCTTCTCCAGTGGCTCAGTGGTAAAGAATCTGCCTGCAGTGCAGGAGACCTGGGTTTGATCCCTGGGTTGGGAGGATCCCCTAGAGCAGGGCATGGCAACCCACTCCAGTATTCTGGCTTGGAGAATCCCATGGACGGAGGAATTATAGGAAGTTATAATTAAAAACAATCCAGACTTTCTACTATTTTCATGGAAATTGAATGCATTTTTACCGTCTTGTGAGTTCTGGTTAATGTGAAAGTTTATTGATTGTGCTGATGTGCTGAGAGTGTATACATTTACAAATTTCAAGGAGTGGGTCTAGGGTGGTTGTGTGTTTATCCATACGAAGGGAGAGTTAGGGAGCAAGGCTTCAGAAGAGAGACTAAAAGGCAGGTAATAAAACTGTAAGGGACAAGGAGTAAGAGGGAAAACTGTCTGCAGAGCTGTAGGTCACTGGATGATGTCTTCAAGTTTCCCTTCCCAGTGATTCTCCTTAATGAGAAACATCCATGTGCTGCTGTGGGGAGGCGTAGGCACTGCCTGAGGATAAGATGGTTGGATGGCGTCACCAATTCAGTGGATATGAGTTTGGGCAAGCTGTGGGTGATGGTGAAGGACAGGGAAGCCTGGTGTGCTGCAGTTCATGGGGTCGCAAAGAGCTGGACACAACTGAGCGACTGAACAACAACAAGGCATTGCCTTGATAAAGGTTAAGAGGATGAAAAAATTAAATTCAGGTGCCACTGAGGTCCTGATACAGCCTCCTAGGAAGACATCTCTAGAGAGATTGCTCTCAAAACTTGACATCCAATAGGGCTGTTCTCGAACAGTTTGCTGTCGGTCTCACAACTGCTGGTCCTTCTGTCATCGTTTCGGTCTCCAGGAAGCTTGTAGTCACACTCTGGACTCGCCTCTTCCAACCAGGCGGGGTCTGGGTGCTGTGCACATCTGCCTTCGAGCTTACCGCTGGCTTTTACTAGCTTCCTGTCCTCAATTACCTTTATCCTGACTCCCTTGTCTATTTCATTACTTTGTGATGTATATACTTCTGTAAGTTGCCTGAAATCCTTTGTGGATTGAGGAGAGAGTAAATACAGGCAAAGGAAGAAGATGAATTATAGAGTCTCCACAGTGCCTGACAGTTCTATATTAATAGGATATTGGGAGTTTGGCCATGACAAGGAACTTCTCTTTCCAAAGTATTTTGTGTTTTACATTTTTTACACACTTGTAGTTATTTTTGGACACTAAACTTGAGCCACATGTTCTGAGGTAGGGTCTGACACAATGACAACTATACAGAATTTTTGCAATAGGAGCTCAACAGAGGATGAATGGGCATAATATTTATAGATTAAATAATACATAAAGAGCTAAAGAGAAAGCCAGGATGAGAAACAACATAAATTTCTACCATTGGAAAAGAGTTTTAAGTTTTATTTGACCAGTTACAGATAATATAATTTAAAAATTTGTAACATTAAACTGCTACTTCGATTTTCTTTTACCAAGACCCAAACATGTCTTTTGAATTGGAATAATTTAATAATTTCTTAAAAAATAAAGACTATCATATTTTTTTCCTTTTACATGCCAATAAATTGTGCATTTTGATATGTATTTTATACCTATTCCAAAACTATTGATCTGAAATCTAAAATCCCATGTTTCTGGTCATTCTCTTTTTAAGAATAGATTTTTGCATAGCCAATGTAGTATCCCCTGGTGATATCAGTGTGATTTTAGCTTGTACCAGGACAAAGAGGTAGGTTTTGGCTTGTTGTTGGTGCTGTGGCATTTCAGCTCTAATGCTGAATTTTATGGAGGGAAGGGCCTTTCACCACTCTCCACACACCCAGGAGATTCTAGCCGTCAGCCTGCATTCCAGTGTACTGTCTCAGGGCATCTCCTGGGGTTTCTGGAGTTAATGAAGTAAATAAAAATCTCTGAGCAAAATGATTTCAGTCTCTGGAGATAGAGTATGCCATGTGGGATGATGCCCGGATAAGAAACCATGATCACATGTCCCAGTGGTAGAAATATTTGCTCAGGGTCTGAATGGGGCGGGTGTGAACCTTAATCCTGAAATGTAAGAGGCTTTGTGTATGCTTTATTGAAATGTACTTCTCCCTCCTAAGTAATGTTTTAGGCAGCATATTGGCAAGACACAACATCTGAATGAAAGCAATGATGATATTATTCACAGTACACCCCAACCCTGACTCTTTTGGGACGTGTGTGCATGAAGTGCATGCTAAAACACACTTAATCTAATCGCCTCCGGAGATGGAGAGGCGTGTGCTCATATAAATGTCAAGTTGGGACATAATTTAGCTGATCTCTGGGGTTTATCGCTATTGCCAGACTCCCTCTTTATTTGATCTGGGGAAGAAAATGAAATGTGTCTCTTTGGTTCTAAACCAGGTAAGAGCAGGAGATTAGGATCTGTGAGTTTCTCATGCGATAATCATGCAGTCAGCCTTGATTTAAGGAGGCTGCAAGGTCCACTTTTATTTTTTTTAATTTGTGCGCTTGGGAACAATAGAAAGGAACCAAGGTCAAATGACCTTGGCCCAGCCATTATCTACTAGTTGGTGGTTATCTACCTGACGACCGTACTGGATGCCTTAAATGTAGTGAAGCAGAGATTAGTTAAAATAACAAAACCAAAATTGTACTCAGATATTAGAGGGGAAATCTCTTTTTGTGTACACCTGGCCCGGGTCCCTGTTCTCAGCCCCATGAGAGCTGAACACCTAACTCGCTGAGTTGGAGATGCCCACACAAGGGGATCGATGCAGAAACGCGTGGCTGCTGAAATAGCTATTGACCACATGTTGGGAAAATCAGGGCTCCGTTACGCCTGCTTAGTGGACTGGCTGAGAGAATGCATCTTGAGGGAGAGTCTCAGACATCATTGTCAACTGGTGTAACTTCACCCCGCAGGTAACATTTGGCAGTGTTTGGAGACACCTTTCGGGGGATGGGGAGGTTCCTGGCATCTAGTGAGCAGAGACCAGGGAGACTGCCCACCATCCTGCAATGCCAAGGAGAAGTCCCCCACAACAGTAGGTTTTCTGGTCTAAAACATCAATAGTACAGAGGTTGAGAAACTTTGGTCTCGTGGAACATTTATATTCCCTTTCCTTATGGAGCACCTTTACTGAGTAAATGAATGAATAAAAAGGAGAGAGAGAGAGAGGTTTGTCACATCTTTCTAAATTAATGCAAGTTACATGATAACTGGGATATTGGTATTCTAGACGCACCGCACAGACAGATTGTCAGCTGTGCAGTCTTTCCATTAGATCACTAAGCAGCAAAGCGAAAACATTGTCCTGAAATTGCAGAGCATACATATATTTCTAATGGTGTGAAAGAAGTTAAAGAAAAAGAAAAAGCTTTAGAGACATTCCTGTTTACAATATGAAATAGACACAACTACAATCTCAATTTGCAGCATCCTTAATCCCATGCCCCTTAAAATACACTTTTAGGAGGGGGAAGTTAAAATAAGCTGTTCCAATCATGTCAGTATTCGTGAGGACATATTTTAACTCCCTCTGTAGATCCAGAAGGGAACATTTCTAGTAGGATGGGAAGTTGCATAAAGCAGTTGATGCCTTGAAAATGGATCATTTCATAAAGTGGCTCTGTAAATATTTTTGTTCAGTACACCAGGTTTCAGTTGGTGGGTCCCTCCGTTCCGCTGCTGGTGCTAAGGCCACACATTTCTTCTTCTTCAGACTCAGCCTCTGCAGTAACGGCTTGCTGCATAATCTTCTGTAGCTTGGCAGAAGATTCCCTAGTCCTAGTTATAGGGAAATCAACTGACTTCTAGAATGGAGTGGGTTGTTTTTTTCTTTTTTGTTTACTTTGATACTGCATTTTGGTTCTGAGAGAAACTATTTCCACTTAGCAGTGATAACTCCATAGTAGGCATTTATGTAATTTCTTTCTTTGTTTAATTTTTAAAACTGTCTTAACTATTTCTGTGTATTTATTTATATTGAAATATATCAATTTACAAATTATATTCATTTCAGGTATACAACATAGTGATTAAAATTTTTTACATAGATCATACTCCATTTAAAGTGATAAAATATTGGCTCTGTTCCCTGTGCTGTACAATATATCCTTGTAGCTTATTTATTTTGTACACAGTAGTTTGTATCTCCTAGTCCCCTTCCCTTATCATGCCTGGACATGATTGTTGTAGATAGCGTTGATACTTTTTAGCTTTTTTGTTTTTGTTTTTTTAAAGGACTCTGGCCTCTGCTGGCTTATTTTAATCCTAAAGGCTGAATTGGTGTGCAGTCAACCTGGAAACCTCTGAGGTGACCCGTTTTCCTTAATGTCTTACATGGAAGGCAGCATAAAGTGCATTTATTCCTATCCCAGTTATAAAGAAACTTCAAGCTGATTAAATGGCTCAGAGAGGGAGGCATCATGGCAAGTGATTATAAAGACTGGTTTTGCAATTGTGACTTTAACATGAACTGAATTATGTGAATATTGGGGCTGCCCAGGTGGCTCAGTGGTACAGAATCTGCCTGCAATGCAGGAGACGCGGGTTCAATCCCTGGGTCAGGAAGATCTCTTGGAGAAGGAAATGGCAACCCGTTCCAGTATTCTTGCCTGGAGAATCCCATAGACAGAGGAGCCTGGTGGGCTGCAGTCCATGAGGTTGCAAAGAGCTGGGCATGGCTGAGTGACTGAGCATGCACACGTGTGGATATTGAACAAGTTACTTAATTTAAATGGGCCTCAGTGTCTTTGTTTATAAAATGGAGATCATAATATCACATAGGTGATCATGAGGGTTAGTAAGCACCCAAGAGGTGGCAGCTTTGAGATGGGAGATACAGATGCCATTCACTGGAAATCCTCTCCTTTTACCTTACACTGATGAGAAACCTTGGTCAGCAGTGAGAACCGGGTACCACATCTTGCACAGCCCCATCTTCTCTTCCCTGGAGCCACTGGGGAATTGGCCAACTTATTCTCATTCCACTCTTGATCTGCAAAGTTCTGTGACTGATGTCTGACAAAGGGTGGAAATCTTTAACCTGAAGAGCTGGCCTGTCTTTACACCCAGTTCGTCTAACCTGAATGCTATCTCGGTGAGCTTGAGTCAACCAGTCTCTTCTCTCCAGAGGACCCAGGTTTTATTTCTGCTTGTTCTGCTCAGCCCTGAGCACTCCCAGAAACTGAGTCAGCTTTCTCACTGCAATCAGCTGGTGGGTCTTATTTCTTTCTGACCTGATCAGAAATCTGATGATTTTTGAAAGATCTGCCATGATGTCTGAGTATGTTCTCTTATCATCTAGTCTGTGCTTCCAAGGCCAGTTCTCTCTCCTGCTCTTACCTTTTTTTTGAGGGGGGAGGATAAATGGTCTGTGTTGGCCCATGTTTGGATGTGATTGATAATATGAAGCTGCTTTCTTTAACGACAAGACAGTTTACCTTATCTTGTCATTAAGGCCTCAGCCTCTTTTTTCTTGGTGAGTGGAAAGACGGCATATGTCCTATTTTCTTCATGAGAGATAGAGGTCACTGTTCATTGGCAGCTATCTACTAGATTAAGCTTTTTGAATTTTGGCCATCATTTTATCCTTACAGCCAGTGGTGAAGAAGGTATCAAAACTATTTGCTAAATGAATGTAGGGAAATGCAGATAAACGGGCCTCTTATTTGATGTTGTGCTTGTTTGGGTTATTTATTGAATGTTCTTTGTGGGAGGAACAGAGTAGGTAGGGTGTATTAGAGGGACAGCAGGGGAGGTATAGAGTGGTTGGAACACTAAGGCACACGTGTTACTTAATGCTGGTAAAATCTATATGACAGGTGATGGGAAGTCACGGTGGAGATTTTAACTGAGGAATGATGTCTGGTAATTAAAATGTATTGATATGCCTAATTATTGCCTGCAATCCTCAAAAATGTTCAGAAAGCATTATTTTGAATTGACTTTCAGTTGAAACAGTTTTATTTCTGTATAGTAGTTTTCTGTGTTCTGTTATGAATGACATGAAATGTCATCACAGCATGTTATCTGCATGCAGAACTTTGGAGGCAGAAGCCCCTTTCTTTGGTCTCAGATTGCACCCTTCTCTTGTTTTCTGATACCTGGGCTTTTGGATCTTGAAAGGAATTGACTGGAGGGAACTGCAGGCTGAACTGCCTAGCCTGTTTGTGGGGAGTCTTGAGGATTACGCCTTACACTGGACTGCAGACGACACTTTGCTACCAGGAGAATCCGTATGCTGGGAGATTGCATTGTGTTCCCAATCATTCTTTTCAGCAGTTCTTGAACCCACAAATCTTTATTTTAATCTAGATTGCAGCCCATCTGCACAGAAGAGGTGGTAAAATCATTAAATGAATTCGTATGCACACTCTTTGATTTATTATTGATTCTTATGTTGATATCATCACATTTCACGGAGGGATAAGAGTACAATAATTGCGCTAATGATTTATATACACATGCCTTTTCAAGAATTAGCAATTTTCTAGTAATGGCCAGAAATTATTTTCTCAAAACAAATGTGTTATTGTTATTATAAGACTTCATGCTCTTTTGTACTAATTGCCATTTTTAGGAAGAAATTGACTTGGAGTTCTCTGTATTTTCTTAGAATTGCAGAGATACTAGTTTTACCAAGAATATGTTTTGCTACATTTCTTTTGCAAGATTATTGCAAGATGAATTGTTGGAAATTATTGTAAATAGTTCTTTTTGATTGTTTTTTACAAACTATGCAAAAAATACCATTTGATGTGACTTCAAGGCTTTTAAATATACCCTCGCCCAAGGTAGATCAAAGGAGAATAGAATAAGATTATTTGGACTATATCTTTAAATATTTTGCTTTGTTCACAAGTATATTTAGTAGTAAAGCTTCTAAAAATGAAGATTTTTTTTTCTACATAACTGACTCTTAAAACATTATTAAAGAAAATTATTTGTATTGAATAAAATAGTCTTGTTACAAATATTTAAAATAAGGTGAACAATCTAAGTTACAGTTTACGCAAAACCATTTAGAGCCGGATTGCACAAACAGTCTTTAGAGTAACCTCTGATGAGTCTGGCCGTCATGACCCAAGGGAATGAAGAGAGAGCTGTGAGCCCTGTGGCCCTGGGGGCTGCGCTTTGCCACAGGCTCCTATTCCATCATTCTGGGCCACTGCCTGGCGGTAGGTCAGCTACTGAATGCCTGCCATGAACACAGTGAATGAGAGCTAACCGTGTAGATTTTCAGTGTAAACTACCCAGATACGGAATTTCTGTTGATTCAGCCCTTAGCACTGCTTACTGTTCTAGCCTGTTTTATTCTCAGCAGTCAGTAAGTCATTTAGTCCGTAAGATCATTTGAGTCTGTATTCTTCCTGTTGGTCCTCAGACACCATCTTGAGGGGCGGTCTCTGGACCTCAAAACTGGGCTGAGCAGACCCACCTCATCCTAACAGGCAGATCCTTTGGGATAGGATGCCCAGAAAACCCTCCATTCATTCATTTCTTCACAGAAGAAAGAGTATCTGAATACTTGCTATACAATGGATGTTATACCGGGGATACAACAGTGAGTCAGCCGCAGTCCTTACCCTCCACACAGCTCTCTACCTGAGACCATTAATCTGGCCTCATTCTTTCAGCGTTCCTTTCTTTGTTCTCTGTGTGACATATGGAATACCTTCTCTTCCTTTTTTCCTCCGGTGCACATTTATGGCTGTCCTTACACACTGTGCTTCCCGTGGCCACTCGTTTCTGGCTCCAATTTGGCAGGTAGTTTATGACCTGCTCCATTTAAGAGATGAGGCAATAGAGAGCTCTTTTTATTTTTTATTTTTCCTACATTTGAGCAAAGACCGTCTGCAGATGTTAAAGCTTTAAGCTGGGAGACAGAGAAAAGTGTTTCCTGCATTTGAGGCCACAAAATTCACTCCTTTCTTGGAAGTTCAGAAGAGCCCCCAATTGAGTTGCTCAAAAAAACAGTTTTTCTGGTTATAATTAATACTAGGTTGAAGGAAAATTACGTACCTCATTTAAGAATAACTTAATTGACCACTGGATGTCACTATTGCTCCATGTAAGTGCTGTGGACACAGCTACTTGGCTTGAGTTCTTGGGAGTTTTTCTAAGTCTGTCTCTGCATTTTTAACACTCTTGCTTTGTCCAATTTGCATTATAGTCACTCCAGATTTTCTTTGAAACAAGGTTGGATTACAAATAAGCAAGTTAACAAAGAAATAAAATTCATCTTACCAAGGAGTAACTGTGGTTGATGATCTGACTTAGGGGACAAAGAGATGCTTGCCCGCTTGCAAATCGTCCTCAGCATAACATGATGGAAAGCCATTATTTCCCCTTTGTCTAAATACTCAAATTGTTGACAGTCTGCCACACAGGGACTCAGCACAGTACTCAAGAAACCGAAGAGTCACCTTTTAGAGGTCACCTCTTCTAATATTTTGCCGAAAGCAGGAATGGCTCTTAGTATCTAAATGAATGACCACGTGCCTCCGTTTGAATCCCCCCCAGAGACCATGCTCATAGATTCACTGTGCTGGAGTTGAGCTGGAAGGATAGAATGATCTTTCTTCAGCTCACCTTTTTGTGTTGTTTCATGAATCCCATGTCATGTCACATACATGTTCCTAAAAGATGTTGTGTGTGTTTAGCGGAAGGGGCTTGACCCTAGCTCTTGGCTGTGAGAAGGATTTACTTGCAGAAAGTTTAGTTTCTGGAACAGGCCAAGTGGGGCCTGGGAGGGAGGCTGTGGGCCTTCTGGTCTCCCTTGGATCATAAAAGGTAGTAGATGCTATAGATACTTTCTCTGGCTGTTCTCAGACACTGTGCCTTTCATCAAGGTGCTCTTGGTAAGCATAGGGGAGTCTGATGAATTCAACAGTGGTTACATTTAATTAATACAGTTCTCTCCCTAAGAGCTATATAAAGGTGAAATCCCATAATTGAATCCTGGTTTTGCACTAGTTTCTGGTACAGAACTGCAGGACCACTGCTACAGAAAAGCTTTGCATTTTACAGTTGGGAGAAAGCATCCGGTGTTCCTATCCCTCACCCACAGCCAGTCTTTCAGTGGAGTCTGTGGTTTACCTGCTGGTGGGAGCATCTCTTTGACACTTGTTCCCTCGTTTAGAAACCCAAACTCAGGGCCACCATTTAGAGACACAAATGATGGATGAGATGAAGAACTCCTTGAATTTTTACAAGCCCCGGGGCCCTTAGAGACAAGACACTTTTTATCCATTACTAATGGGCACTTGGCTTTTTCTTTGGCTCATTTCCTGTTCAGAATTTTAGCGATGTGCCTAAAACCACATGTAAGCTCTGGAATCCAGCAGATAGAGACTTAACTCTTGCCCGGGCCTCTTTCTAGCTGTGTAACCTCAGGCAAATTACTTAATTTCTTTAAACTTCAGTTATCCTTTTGAGAATGAAGACCATGATAATCATAGTATCAAGCCTTCAGGGCTGTGCTAAGGATTAAATGAGAAGGCATTTAGGGGTGTATAGCACAGTGCCTGCATATGACTCATGCTCCAAAAATGCTATCTGCTAATACTGAGTTGGATAAGTTGACTCAAGAAAGGACAGAAGGAATTTGAGGTTAACATTGTAACTATAAATTTTAGGGAGGCCCCAAAGAGCAGATAATCAGATCACAGCGTTTAGTCATGTAATAAATATTTTCAAAAGCCTTTTCTTTGTCAGGCAAGATAATAAAGGAGGACCAGGTTCTGTTCAGAGAGTTGGCAGAGGAGTAGCTGACACATACCAACAGATAATTATAAAACATATGGTAGATGCAACAGCAGAAAGATGGCCAGGGGTTAGATAGTTTCAAGTCTAGAGACTCACAATTCCATGGCTATCAATTTAATGTATTAAGTGCATCTCACTGATTAAAAAAGTTTTTTTTTTTTTTTCTGGATTCTGTTATTGCATAATCCAGGCATTTGGACTGTTGGTAAAGAGGTGATTATGTAAATCTGGCATTCTTTGATGCCTACTGCCATTCCAGGATGTAGAGTTATTGTGTAAGAAATATACCTGAAAAGTGCTCTGAAAAAAATGAGATTTTATGTTCCTTCACCATATAAATGTTTATGTTCAGAGCAATAAAATTAAGATCACCAAAAAGACAATATAAGTGCATTTATATTTCTAGTTGACAATACATTTTCCATTTGAATATACTTCCTGTCATACTCACTGGGCTTTTACATAAATCATCTCAATATTTAAACCAGTTTAAGCATTGTATGAGTACATACTGCTTGTTAAAAGAATATGCCGAGTCAATTTCCTTTCATTCAACTAATCTTTATAGTGGTGCTGTATATATTGTATACTGGTAATATCGCCCCTCAGGCTACATCCTACTTGACAAATGTTGAATATTAAGCTATCGTTTTCATCTTTCCCAGTTATTTTTTTTTGTTTGGCCTCTTCATGAGGTTTGCAGGATTTTAGCTCTCTGATCAGGGATTGAACCTGAGCCCTTGGCAGTGAAATCATAGAGTCCTAACCAATGGATCACCAAGGTATAACCAGTCTTCCCCATCTAAAAGATTAACTGCATCCAAGACTTCAGTAGTTATTTACCAACAACATGCTTTTTACAGCTGTTCATTTAACCAGTTATTATTGAGTACCTGCTGCTGCTAAGTCGCTTCAGTCGTGTCCGACTCTGTGTGACCCCATAGATGGCAGCCCACCAGGTTCCCCTGTCCCTGGGGTTCTCCAGGCAAGAATACTGGAGTGGGTTGCCATTTCCTTCTCCAATGCATGAAAGTGAAAGTGAAGTTGCTCAGTCATGTCCAACTCTTTGAAACCGCATGGACTGCAGCCTCCTGGGCTCTTCCATCCATGGGATTTTCCAGGCAAGAGTACTGGAGTGGGTTGCCATTGCCTTCTCCGTATTGAGTACCTACAATGTACAAAGTACTTTAAACATGAAACTGCAAACAAGGTCCCTCTTTTCATTTAACAAATGTCAGCATTGAGTTTCTTCAGTCGACCTGTCTGCTTAGCATGATGTAGGCACCGTCATGTTAGGGTTAGGAACAAGAGACAAAAACCTAAAATGTGTGCTACTCATTGGCAGCAAAAACCATTGAAATGATTCAGGTTCTAATTATATGTATCAGGTGGATCCTATAAGAAAATAATAGTGGGAAAAAAGAACTTCCAGTAAGTATATGCACTGAAGAAGAAACATCACTATGGATAGCTCATAAGACTTATTTTTGACAGATAAAAATTGTTTATATTTAAGGTATACAATATGATGTTTTGATATATGTATAAATTGTGAAGTGACTACCACAGTGAGACAAATTAACATGTCTATCACCTTCCATAGTTACTATTTTTTTATGTGTGTGTGCCGAGAACATTTGTGATTTACTCTCTTAGCAAATTTCAAGTATATAATACTTTATTATTAACTATTGTCACCATCATCTACATTAGGCCTCCAGAACTTATTTCTTTTATAACTGAAAAAATGTACCCCTTGATTAATATGTCCCTTTCCCCCCACCCTCCAGACTCTGGTAACCTCCACTCTAATAACCTTTTGAGTTTGATTTTTTTAAAAAATGTTGCATATAAGTGAGATCATGTGATATTTGTCTCTTTGTGTCTGGCTTATTTCATTTAGTATAATGTCCTTCAGATTTACCCATGTTGTTGCAAATGGCAGGATTTACTTCTTTTTTAAAATCTGAATAGCATTTCATTGTACATATATACCATATTTTCTTAATTCATTCAATGTGTTGACAAACATGTAGGTTGTTTTCATAGTTTGCCTACTGTGATTAATCCTACAATGAACATGAGAGTGTAGACATTCTTTCAAGATAGTAATTTTATTTCTTTTGGACGTATACCTACAAGTGAGATTGCTATTTCATGTTAGTGTTATTTTTATTTTTGCGGAACCTCTATATGATCTCTCCTGAATAATACTGCATGTGCACTTGAGAAGAGTGTGTGTTGTGCTGCTGTTAAATGGAATGTTCTTAATATGTGTGTTAGGATCATTTGATTTAAAGTGTTGTTCAGGTCCAGTGTTTCCTTATTGATTTCCTGTCTGGGTAAGAAGTTCCCTACTTGAAGGCTGTTAATATTTGCTTTATATATTAGGTGCTCTGATGTTGGGTTCATATATATTTACTATTTTTATTTCCTCTTAATGGAATCCACTCATCAGTGTTTTTTCTCTTATTATAGTTTTTAACTTAAAGGCTATTTAGTCTGATGTAAATGTAGCTACTTCTCCTCTCTTTTGGTTTCTACTTGCATGGAATATATTTTTCTATCTCTTAATTTCAGCCTGTGTGTGTCCTTAAAGCTGAATTGATTCTCTTATAGGCAGCATATGGTGGGATTTTTTTTCCCTTAACCATGCATCCATTCTGTCTTCTGATTGGAGAATTAAATCCATTTACCTTGAAAATAATTAGTGATCAGCTCAGAGGACTTCTTGAGGAGGATGAATTTTATGTTGTGAAAAACCCCTTTGTGAGAAATTAGATGTGTTTGCTATAAAAAGGGAAGGCAACAGCTAAGTTTGGGCATAGTAGTTACAGAGAGGGAGTTGAATTTCTCCATATAACAAAGAGATGGAGAATGGTGGAGTTTCCAAAACCAAGCTCAGATGGAGGAACTATAAGATGACAGAGGAAGAAAAAGGAGGTGAGGGAAGCAGGGAAATGGCATCGTGGTTTGTAATCCTGTGCCCTGAAAGGACAAGGGGAAATCCCTTATGGGAGGAGGTCAAAGGCTAAAGAAAACAAGCATGTCCAGGGTGTAAAGGCTTGATATGGTGTAAAGGCTTCTTCAACTTGCAACTGTAACACCAATTGGTATGCAGTTTTTTTTTTTTTCCCCAATGAAGACAGACGTTTATCACTTGAAAAGCATTGCCATAAGACTGGGGTTGCCATTCCCTCCTTCAGGGGATCTTCCCAACCCAGGGATCGAACCCAGGTCTCCTGCACTGCAGGCAGATTCTTTACTGTCTGAGCCGCCAGGGAGGCCTTGGTGTGCCTGCTAATAAATTTGCTCATTTCTTGTTTTTCTCTTACTGCTCTGTCTTTTCTCAGTCTGATTTGTTGAGTCTCAGCCAATGAACCTAAGATGGGTAGAGAAAAAAATTTTTTTCTCCCTTCCACAAGCAAGTTCTTTACATTCTGTCATATGAAAGGAAGTTTATTTGATGAAAGTGACACATTTTCTAGAAAAGTCACAAAAAAGAAGCTAAAATATCTAAGTAATGTATCTTTAAGAAATCTACATTCAGCAGTTCTTATTTCCTAAGAAGAGAAATTTTTTTAGCTTAGATTGTTTACATTGTTTAGATTGTTGTTTTATTTCTTATGAAATTAATAGACACATATATTAAAACATCTGGAAAGACTAATTTTTGAACGCAGCTATTCTTATGTTATCCCACTCCCTCTGATAACAAACAGGAAGCAGGCATTAGTCTTATGGAAATAGTTGCCTTATGCTGTCCACCATGGCGGACAGGAGGTGATGGACCAGGGTGCAGAGTGGGGATGTCATCTCCCCAGAGCTTCTCCTTTGAGGAGAAGCTACAGATGTCCTACCAACTGTTAGTGTCCCTGAATCATGTGAAGATGGTACTTTTGGACCCTCTTCCTTTTCTCTTTCTCTTTATTTGGGTAAGGGGTTGCAGAGTTTAAAAAAAATGATAGAGTTTGAGAATAGGTGGACTTTTTGTTCAGTTATTCATGGTTTCTTTTTCTTTCTTTTTTCAGCTTTAATTTTTTTTTAGCTTTAATTTTTTAAAAAATTGAAATATAGTTGATTTAAAATGTTGTGTTAATTTCTGCCGTACAAGGACTTCCCTCGTGGTCCAGTGGCTAAGATTCCATGCTCCCAATGCAGGGAGCCTCAGTTCGATCCCTGATCAGGGAACTAGATCCCACCTGCTGCAACTAAGAGTTGGCATACTGCACCTAAGAGTTTGCATACTGCAGCTAAGAGTTCACACGCTGCAACTAAAGATCCCGTGTGCCGCCAACTAAGGCCCAGAGCAGCCTCAAAAAAAATTTATATATGTGTGTGTATATATATATATGTGTGTGTATATATAAATATATGTGTGTGTGTGTGCCTGTAATGCAGGGGACGCAGGTTTGATCCCTGGGTCAAGAAATCCCTTGGAGGACGTCATGGCAACCCTCTCCAGTACTCTTACCTGGAGAATTCCATGGACTGAGGAGCCTGGCAGGCTACAGTCCATAGGGTTGCAAAGAGTCGGACATGACTGAGCGACTCAGCACAGCATAGTACATGCACACACATACACACACACACACACATACACACACATACATTCTTTTTTTAAAATATTCTTTTTCCTTATGGTTTATCTCAGGGTACTGGATATAGTTCTCTGTGTTATAGAGTAGGACCTTGAAGTTTATCCATCCTATACGTAAAAGTTGACATCTTCTAACCTCTACCTCCCATTCCATTTCTCTACCAACCCCCTCCTCCTTGGCAACCAGCAGTCTGGTTTCTATGTCTGTGATTCTCTTTCTGTTTCATAGATAGGTTCACTTGTGGTATATTTTAGATTCCACATATATGTGATATCTTACGGTATATGTCTTTTTCTGACTTATTTCACTTAGAATGGAATCAGTCCATGGAATTCTCCAGGCCAGAATACTGGAGTGGGTAGCCTTTCCCCTCTCCAGGGGATCTTCCCAACCCAGGGATCGAACCCAGGTCTCCTGCATTGCAGGTGGATTTTACCAGCTGAGCCACCAGGGAAGCCCTATGCTGCTGCTGCTGCTAAGCCCTATACATACACATATATACACACACATGTATATGATTTATATATATTTATCTATTTGATAGATAACAACTATATATAGCTAATGCACATATAACATATGTATATGTGTATCTCTATCTGCTTTCTATCTATCTAAACTCTTTTAAGCAAGGACTGAAGACTCCTTTGGAGAAGTACAAGAGGATTTGAGGAAAACCAACTCTAGGTCAAGTCCTGAGTGTGTTTCGGCTTCTCTTCATCTCCTTTTTCTGATTCTCTTGCCCTCTTAGTGCTTCCTATGCATCAGGTGCTCAGGTCTTAAGCCATTGCTACTCAGGAAACAAAAGATCTAATCCAGGGAATTTTTAATTTCATGTGCCCAAACCCCAAGATACACCAAAAGGTTTCAGGGGCAGTTTTGTGTGTGGCTTCTAGGCCTGGGCTTTGATCTGTATCCTACCATCCCCTTTCTGCAGGATCAGTGCCTAAGAGAGCATTGACCTTGGAAGCTGTATGTTAAAGGTGGCAAAGCCTGAAGATGGGAACTAGCCTGGGTTCCTGAATCACCACTTAGAGCCTCTTGCTGAGCAGGAGTATCTATTTTGGACTTTATATGAGTGAAAAATAAATTTCTGCTGTGTTTGAGCCACTGTACATTCTGGGATGGCTTTTTATAGTGGCTAAAGTTACACTGATTAGTCACAGGGTTCATAGCTTTCATTAGATAAGCAAAGAAGCCCATCACTATGGATAATTAGGAACCTTTGGCTCATGTTGGAGGCATAGAATGTTTTTGCAGGACTCAACCTCGGATTTCTTAGCTAGAGTTTGGGGTGCAGCAGATGAGGTGGGCGGAGGGATGAGGATGCAGTGGGAAGTGGGGTTGATCCATGTGTGGTAGGTGGTATGACAAATGTCCTCACTAGGATATCCTTCTAGCTTCCTCACACCTAAACCCCTATTGTGATGAAGACATTTGGATCCAGCCCAACTACCTCATCTTTTACTGAAGCCCAGGATGATGAAGGGTCTCATCTCCCGTCTCAGGTAGTTGGCATCTGATCATTAGTTCAAGCTGTAATGTTAGTGATTTATATATTAGTCCTCCCACAGTGTTTGCATTTTAAAGTGAAGCTGATACCTGCTGCTTGGTGCTATTACTTCTTCTTTTCTAATATTTGTTTATTTGGCTGTGCCAGGTCTTGTTGTGGCATGCAGGATCTTTAGTCTTTGTTGCAGCAAGAAGGATGTTTAGTTGAGGAATGTAGGATCTGGATCCCTGACTAGGGATCGAACCCAGGCCCTCTGCACTGGGAGCGTGGAGTCCTAGCCACAGGACCACCAAGAACGTCTTTTAAAGGAAACCTGAAGAAAAGGAAACTTTAAACTCCGAATTTAATTCTGCTTTAAGCTGTATGTCTCTTTCCTGTGGTGTTTCCGGTGTTTTTAAACCTGGGTGCAGAGACATTCTTAGAAGATTTCAGGGAATCGCTGCATTCACAGAATCAGGTATCTGTCTGCTCTGCTTGTGTGTAAAGCCATTCTGAACATAAAGATTTGCATAGGGTAAAAAGAGTGAATCTCCCCATAGCTTGAAGCAAATAGAGATGGTCTGATATATTGGGGTTATTGTATTTGAACAAAAGGGCCAAATAGCTTTGAGATCAAGAGAATTGTAAATATGCCCAAGCAGCCTTTGAGGAGGTCTTCAGTAGGGGGTCATATTATTTTTCATTAGCTAAGAATAAAGTGACTTGGGCTACAGTATTTTAGGCCAAAATTTTAATTAGTCAAACCATTAGTTTATATTTTCTTTTGAAAACTTAATTAATAACTAACCATGCAACCAGATCTCTTAAAAATTTCATCAGGAGAATATTTTTGCATTCTGCTATAAATTAAGCTGTATGGAGGAGCACATTTACTTTCTTTCATTTCCTTCTTAACACACACAGTGGTGAGACATTGGGATTTATATGACTCATTACCTCATTTCCTGCCCAGGCCTTTCCTGCCCATTTCCTTGTTCAGTTTTCCTAACTTTTTTGAAGGCTGGGAGGGAGCCACTGGATATTTTCAAGCTGCTTTTATCTCAGGATTTGAGTTGGTACCTAGAGTCCAATTGTTTTGGGTGTTGCTCTGATTAACACCTTCCTCTCAGGGCTTTTAATCCTGAAAAAGCTGTGGTAGTTTGGAGAATCAGGGTCCAGATGTTAACTAGCCATAGGAGAGACAAAATGATGTTCCCAGACACCATTATCTCTGGCAAAAACCAAAGCTGCAAGAAACAGACATGTAAATTCAGTTGAAAGGGTTCAAGGAGTTAATGAGGGATTAAGTGGACAAAGATTTAAACAGGAGGTTTTGGGGAGGGAGTTGGGGGGGTGACAACATTTTTCAGGTTGGCAGTTGAGGAGTTAAGCTTTTAGGAGCACAGAGAACAGTTAAAACCTTTGAAAGTCCCACTAGCAGTTCTGACCTTTATCTCCAGGGTCCAAATCCAGGCAAGGGTCTTAATTAGCTGCAGAAAAATCAAGCACTTTGGCAACATACCAACACACATTAGAAAAATAAGAAAACTCCAAACCAACCAGTAAATAAAATTTATTTAAAAAAACTAAAAAAAAAAAATTCTCTATTTTTTTTTAAGTTAAATAGGAGCGACATTAATATAAACCTTCTGATGTCTGTTTCCCAATTTCTCACTTTTTTTTTTTCTAGTCTCCCAATACCATCTTAACACTTGATTCTTCTCCATGACCTTCATCCTATCCCATCTTGTTTCCGTCTTGTTTTTCTTCTCTGTTTATTGTCCTTCTAGCATTTAGATACATTTAAAATTTTTTTCTGTATTTTACTTTTTTAAATGATAAAATTTTATAAAACTATAAAATTTAAATATAAAATTTTAATTATAAAATTAATTATGCATGCTTATTGTATAAATAATTTTCAACAATGCAGGATGCATAGTTATGAAGAGTCTCCCATGTGTCCCAAAATTTTTTTTATACATGCGAGTCTAATCAGATACACAGAGACACTTACAATTTTCTTTAACAAAAAAGGGTTGTATGTGCAATTCTGTAGCTTGTCTTTTTAAACTTATTCATATATCTCATTATATTTCTACATTGAATTGACACAGGTGGTGTGCATTTTTTTAATGTAGATTTTTATTTTAAAATTCCAGCATATTTTAAAATCCCTGATCAGAATATTTTAAACTGTATGTCCATTCAGTGCCTGTAGGTGCTATGATTTATGAAATATGATTTTATTTGTAACATAGCTCACGTATTATATTGGCTTATGTCTGTGCACTATTTTGGATGCATAATCAATATTTCTTTCTGCTCTTGACATTATTACTATTTTATTATTTTTCATTATTACTATATTAATCTTTCATTCATTCAAATAATTGTTTTTGTGTTTTTTTTTCCCTGTTTAAGCCTTTCTTGTCTTAGCTTTGATTTTTCCCTCATTCCTTTACCTCTTTCTCTACTGGCTTGGAAGTTACATACTCTATTTCCATTCTTTTAATGTTTCTCTAGGAATTTTAGCATGTGTATGTGACTTAGAGTGTATATTTGTTATCTTTGCTGTCCTGTCAGATACTCAAAACCTAAGATGACCAATTCTGGATATCCTCTCTGACTTAACATGGTTAGTGTATTTGGCTCTATACTGATTGTTTTTTAATGTCACAAATTAGACATTTTTGTGTTTTATGTAGTTGAAGATTTCTCTTCAACCTCACTGTGCCTTCTTGCTTTCTTGCCTCCCAGGCTCTCCTCTGGAATAATTTTCACGCTTCCTGAAATGCAAGCTCTAGAATTTCATTTTGTGAGAGTCATTTAGTAAGAAATACCTCTGTGTTTTTTCTTTTGGAAAATATATTTATTTGCCCTTATTCTTGATAGTCTTTAAAATTCTGCATTGAGAGTTATTTGTTCTCAGTTCATTGAAGATATTCCACTGTCTTTCAGCTTCCAGTGTTGCTTGCCATGAATTTAATTATAGGTTAACTAACTCTTCCCTCTGGTTGCTATTAATACCTTTCCTTTGTTTTTGGTATCCTTCTCTCTGACATGATTATTATTGTTTTTTTTAAAAATCTGTCAATTAATCAGTTTATTATTGGCTGTGGTGCATCTTCGTTGGCTGCGTGTGGGCTTTCTCTGCTTGCAGCAAATGGGGACTATTCTGAAGTTACAGTGCGTGGGCTTCTCATTGTGGTGGCTCCTCAAATGCATAAAGACAGAAAGTAGAATATGATGGTGCCAAAGGTTGAGGGAAGAGGAGAATCAGGAGTCACTGTTTAATGGGCACAGAGTTTTAGCTGTGCAAGATGGAAAAAGTTCTGGAGATGGATGGTGATGATGGTTGCATAACAATGTCAGTGAATTTAATGCCATTGAACTGTGCCCTGAAAAATAACTGAGGTGGAATGTTTATGTTATGTATATTTTACTACAATTTAAGAAAAAAAGGAAAAGTTGTTTTTTTTTTTTAATAACTTACTGAGCTCTTTTCAAGGTTCTATTCTCTGATATCAAGTCTTCCACAATGCTGGAATTAGAAATCCCCACTGGACAGATTTTCCTTTGTGCTTGTGGTGTCTACTGGGCATTCAGCTTCCCTGATGGCTTAGTGGTAAAGAATCTGACTGCAATGCAGGAGATGCAGGCTCAATCCCTGGGTTGGGAAGATCTTCTAGAGAAGGAAATGGCAACCCACTCCAGTATTCTTGCCTGGAAAATCCCGTGGACAGTGGAGCCTGGCGGGCTACAGTCCATGGAGTCTTAAAGAGTCAGACAAGATTTAGAGACTAAACCACCACCACCAATCACCGGGCATTCAGTTTTAGCTACGTGTGGATACTCAGCCAGACTCCCACACTGTGGAAACCAAGATGATAACCCAGGAATTTGACATCCTGCATTACTGAGTAGTCTGTGTTGTTTTTTCTGTTCTTTGACAGTCCTAGATATTATTTTGTTGTTGCTGTTGTAAGGTCACCAAGTCGGGTTTGACTCTTCGTGACCCCACGGACTGCAGCACGCCAGGCCAGCCTCTCCTTCACCATCTCCCGGAGTGTGCCCAAGTTCATGTCCATCGACTCAGTGATGCCATCCAACCATCTCATCACATTGTTTACACATTTTATGATCATCTTTATTAGTACCAACACCCCAATTCTTCCATTGAGGAACAGATCCATATTTTGTATTGGAAAAGCATGGATAAATTTGTGTCAGTGTAATTAGACTTCAGTTGTCATCATTGTGTATGTGTGTAGGTGCTTCTTTCACTCATTGATTTATTCACTCACTGTTGTGTTCTGGGTACTAGCTAGGCATTGGGGATACAGAAGTGAAAGGACAAGTTTAGAGACAGTGCCTATATCAGTAGATAAGAAACAAGGTAGTTCTCAAGTTCACAAAGAATTTGAATGCAGGGTGATGGGATAGACTGTGACAGTGAGAAGGGGACTGCGGCGGTGAAGGTTTTCAGGAAAGGAGGAGTCTCTGGGGATGATATTTGATGTTGATGAGGAAACTGTGCATCTGAGGGAAGAGCTTTTCATCAAGGGGGGATAGCAAGAGCAACGAATCTGAGATAGGGTTAGTTTGATTTCTTATCTAAATCCCATCAGAGAAACCTAAAATCCTAGGAATGAGAAAGTTTAGTTTGGTGAATGTTATGCAGGAGGAGAAGGGGACGACAGAGGATGAGATGGTTGGATGGCATCATCAACTCGATGGACATGGGTTTGGGTGGACTCTGGGAGTTGGTGATGGACAGGGAGGCCTGGAGTGCTGCGGTTCATGGGGTCACAAAGAGTCGGACACGACTGAGAGACTGAACTGAACTGAACTGATCTTTAATGTATGGGACATCTTAAAAAAAGGTACTTATGAAATAAAAATATACCATCCATTTGAATTCAGCTGGTAAAGAATCCTCCTGCAACTCAGGAGACCCCAGTTCACTTCCTGGGTCAGGAAGATTCCCTTGGAGAAGGGACAGGCTATCCATTCCAGTATTCTGGCCTGGAGAATGCCGTGGACAGAGGAACCTGGCAGAGTACAGTCCACGGGGTTGCAAAGAGTCAGACATCTGAGAGTGACTGAGTGACTTTCACTTTCACATCTATTTGAATCAGCAGCAACTAATTTTCAACACTGAAATCAGCTAGCACTTTCCTCTACCATTTCAGTCATCCTAAACAATCTTTTACTACTTGCTCTAGTGTGTATGCATTTAGTAAGTAAACTATGAGGGCTATAATGATTTTGCTTAGGACTTTATACTAATGATTAAAAATAAACTTAGCTTTGTATATGGATAGAGCATTAGAGTGTTTTTGTATAATTTAGGTGCCTTGAATAATTGGAGGACCTGAGCTTTCCAGTTAATTATTTAAATTTACCCTGTAACTGCAAAGTATTACCTCCTTTTAAAATACAAAAGTCACAGGCATAATCATAGAGATAGTATATAGAAAGATCAGTTTGCCAGTTCAGCTTTTCTTTCATTGAGAACAAATAATAAACCCTAAATGTGTTCACATTCTGTGATTCTGATTTATATACTCCCCAATTAGTACCCCATTTAATCTGCTCACCTGTTGTTGCTTTGTTCTGAATTTCATGGCTCTGTTGTTTTAAACTCTCTCTTGTATATATTTTCCAAGTGAGGCTGATTACTGCAGCCCCTTGGTTTTTGGGAACTTGGAACATTGCCACAGTGTCTGAATTGCCTGGATAAAGAAAAGTAGGTTCTGTAATTATTTTATTTTCTGCCCAGTGTGTGATTTGTTATTGATGACACATGCATAGGGTGCTTTCTCCATTAGGCTGGCTGATCCCTCTACTATGGTATTAACGTCACTGTCACTCTCTGCTCGAAGCTATAGTTTGTTAGGCCACTCTAGCATGGGGAAATGAGCATGTACTTTTTAATGTGTCTGAAATAGCTACACGCTGACAGATGTTCCCACATGCTTGCTGATGTCATGGCTGGGGCTGATATAAAGCCCGGGAAATTAAAAGAAAGAAGAAAATGTTAGTTGAGGCTCCAGAAGGAGAGATTATAGAGGCAGACAACAGGAAATTTTGAAAAAAGAAAGCCCGATATATTAACTTCCCTTTTAGGTCTGGTGCTCAGCAACACCCCCCACCCCCCGCCGCCCGCCCCCGGCAAATAGGGATACATTCATGATTCAGTCTGTTAAATGTGAGAAAATGCAATATTGAGAGCTGTTCTTGTGTTTGCTCTCTTATAAATGAAACAGGCATACAAACAAAAAACCCCAATAAATTCAGGTGGTCTTTCCTGCCCACGCCCCCCCCCCCCAAAAAAAAATGCACATCACAGTGTTTACTTGGTAGGCCAATTATTTTAAAAACTGGGTTTCAAGGAAAAAGTCACTCTCTGGCAGAGCCCTTACATGACAAGTTCTGTTCCACAGTGGATTAAAATGGTCGAGGGGAGATGCTAACACAACTTCAACTACAGCAGTGTGAACACACCACTGTAATAATTCATTTAGAATGATGACACCTGAGACCTAATTTAAAAGTCCTAGATGAATACCAGTCTCACATTCAACCCCGAGGGCTGCTGCAAACACACCTAAGGAAGTCTAAGAACCATAGTGAGTCTAATTGAATTGGACTTAAACGGACCACTGAGATGGCCTCACTGAGCTCTGGGGAATTCATATTGTCTATAGTGTATCAGAATCACAGCTTGAACTGAATAACTGGTTACATTCAATCATGTTACTGTAACTCATGCTTGAGGTAAAGGGGAAACCTTTTGCTATCAGCAAGACTGGATGGAAAACAATTTCAAATCACTTTAAACCCAGTTGGCAACTACTTTGCCAATTATGGAATCCAGTGGGAAAGGTGTATGCCAGGGCTCAGGACTCAGTGATTTATGTCAGGCGTCTGGGCCTCTCGAGGAATGTGGGAGAGTGTGCGGAGGAGGGGCTTGTGGCTAATTATTTCTCCTAAGAATACTTGGGCAAGGTAATTTTTGCTTGCAGATGAGCCTCGCTGCAGGCTGGATAAAAGGCGAGGTAAGCACACCAAGTCCTAAGATCCCATTTAGGGACGGATAAAGAGGGAACTGAAGGATTCAATGCACTTTCTCATCTCTTCACTCTGAAACATTTGGAGGTATAAAATAGAAAGAGCAAACCTAGTTCTCTGTTCTAACGGGCACGTTGGGATCAAAGTCTGTAATTTGTACTGCAGACATTGCTTTGACTGCTCTAACACAGAGTTACCGGCACGGATGACATAACTATAATTCGTCTGATGAACCAGTGTGAATCTGAGACCCTCTACATTGACCCTTTTTTTTTTTTAAATCCAAATTTATTTTTGATGCCTTTTGATTGTAGAGATGAGAATTCCTATACTACCCAATGCTTTCCAAAGAAGAATGTCACCATTCTTTGGGATTCATGTATGAAGCTGTCCAGCTGAGAAATAATCCTGAAAGCTACCCCAAGAGTTTTGAGTTCTGCCAGCATACTCCAAACCAAAATAAAAGTGATGATAGAATTCCACTCTGGTAGTTCACAGTGGAGACATACAGGTTTATTGTATAGTTTCTTCAGTTCAGTTCAGTTCAGTCGCTCAGTCATGTCCAACTCTGCGACCCCGTGGACCGCAGCATGCCAGGCTTCCCTGTCTGTCACCAACTCCTGGAGCTTGCTCAAACTCACGTCCATCAAGTCAGTGATGCCATCCAACCATCTCATTCTCTGTTGTCTCCCTCTCCTCCTGTCTTCAAGCTTTCCCAGCATCAGGGTCTTTTCCAGTGAGTTAGTCCTTCGCATCAGGTGACCAAAGCATTGGAGCTCATTATCTAAAGGATTTTAAAGGTGTTTTTAGTAATCTGGAAGAGGTTATTAATGCTATAATTATATTAAACCCAGCACTGGGTTAAAACCTCATGTGAGTGTGTTGGTACAAGGCTGGCACTCTTTTGCTTTCTCATCTTTTCCTCTCTTTTAGCAGCTGCCTACCATCATTACAGTTAGCATAGTGGATTAAACTTAGGGGCTAGCTGGCGGCTCTGAGCATCTCTCTAATGGTTTCCATTGTGCACATCCCTAGAAAACACTTCTGACCAATGAACCCCTAACTGCAAATAACACAGGCAAGCTTCATTGAAAATGACACCACTGGAGAGAAGCTTGCACTCACTGGGATATTTCCTCACTGGGGAAAGAAGGCCATTTCAATGGTTACACCAAAGCGATATTGTGATGTGGCATTTACTTTTCTAAGGCACTGAACAAAGCCGTGGGGGCGGCATGTGCTCCTACATGCTAACTATGTGCTTAGCTGGGTGATGTCCAAATCCCAGCATGCCCATAAAAGACTGAGAAATAGCAGTCTTCCTAGTTCATCCTCATACAGAGCAGAGAAGGTGGATGTCACACAGTCTACACAGTCCATGTCTGGAATCAATCTTAAGTGCAGACATTGTGATACATGGGAGTTAAATACTGTCAGTAAGGGGGAGGGTTGCTTGGGAAGAACCCCAGCACTGATTGTTAGGAAAGCTAGATTCTGACTGTTGTGTTGTTGATTAGTCACTAAGCCTTGTTCGACTCTTGCAATCTCATGGACTGTAGCCCACCAGGCTCCTCTGTCCTTGGAATTCTCCAGGCAAGAATACTGGAGTGGGTTGCCATTTCCTTCTCCAAGGGATCTTCCCGACCCAGGAGTTGAACCCAAGTCTCCTGCATTGCCGGCAAATTCTTTTACCAACTGAGCTATGAGGGAAGCCCTGTTCTAACTATTGGCTGCAACCAAAGATACTTGGTTTGTTTGGGTGAGTTTCTTCACCCCTCTGGGTCCCCTTCAGGTTCTTCTGTAACACAAGGGGAGGTAGACCAGATGGTTAAACCTGATTTACCAATCATTCGTTCAGTGTTCAGCTAGTGTCAAGATTTGTGCTGGGCAATGGGAAGATTATGAGAGTAAATTGGATATAGTTCATGTCCTTTTACATTTTATAGGATAGTAAGTTAGACTAATGTTAAAAAAAAATAGTCCTGAGGTGATGTATTTTAGGAAGAGGGAAGTGTGTGGTGCTATGGAAAGATAGGACCAAGTTCGCAGAGGGAGGAAGGCTTCTTGAGGAAAGCTGTTTAAGTTGAGACTGAAGGATAAGGAGGAATGGAGTTTGGATGAGGTAGAGAAGCATTTCAGACAGACAGACTGCATTTGTGCAAGCTCTGCAGCAACAAACGGGTTGGGGTGGATTATGGAACTTGAAGGAACATGTAGCCCAGCTGGAGGTTACATATGTTGTGGTCAGCATTTTGACCTCATCCCAAGCGCCACGGGAAGCCAATTGAAGTGTAGCCTGCTGAAGAATGAAGTTGAAGTCTGAGATTTCCTCCAGACCCGCTGTTCTGGGGCTTTCCCCATGGTTATAGGACCTCTTGAAGACCTATCAGAGAGATTCAACATTCAGGTTCAATTCAGACAAGAGACACAAAACAGTGACCCCAGCAATTCACTTCCAGTCTGCAGCTTGTTGAGGTCTGGTGTGTAAAGATAGCTTTGTGTGTGCAGGTTGATGCCTTTGGCTTTGTTCTCCAGTGTTGAAATTAGTCTGGATCAGACTCTTTGGTTTTCTGTTGGGCTCACCAGAAGGTTTTCAAAGAAAGTAAGAGGGTTTGTTGTATGCCTAAGACTCCTCACCAAGTGAGAAGATGGGAATGAACACCAAACTTTTCTTGATCAACTCCCTCAGGGCAAGATTTTCTGAGTCTTGCATGTGCCATTGTTCTTTCCACTCCTGGGATGCAAAGACCTTTGATAGCAGTGGAACCTCATTCAGAGGGACCTGAATTAGGTAGCTAGACAGTGTTCATGCATGCTAAGTCGCTTCAGTAGTGTCCAACTCTTTGGACTCTATGGACTGTAGCCCGCCAGGCTCCTTTGTCCGTGGGATTCTCCAGGCAAGAATATTGGAGTAGGTTGCCCTGTCCTCCTCCAGAGGATCTTCCCGACCCAGGGAGCGAACCCGTGTCTCTTACGTCTCCTGCACTGGCAGGTGGGTTCTTTACCACTAGCGCCACCTGGGAAGCCTGGCTAGACAGCAGTGACATCATTTATGGAGTGCTGCCTGGTGAGGGCGTTTTGTGTCCTTCTCCCATCCAAACACCTCAGAGCCTGGTGAGCCAAGTGGGGCAGGCATGCTTACTTTACAGGTGATGCAGCAGGGGCTTGGGAAGATAGGCACCTTGCCCACATCACACAGTAAGTGGTAGAGCTGGGAATCTAACCGAGATCCAGACTTTTTAACCCCATGATGCCTTCTGTGGAAGCTTCTGCTATATATTTGGGGGTGAGAGGGGGGCAGATTTTAATCTCTCAGTATGCTTGTAACTCCTTCCTGCTTTTGAGTGGCTGTAAGTACAATAAACTCCATGGCCACGGTGCAGTCATCAATCTCTGAGACAGGACAGGTGGAACGTGGGTCTGCAGGTGGTCCTTGCATGGCGGATGCCCGTGTGCACTCACCTGTCTCCACACAGGCAGCACCGAGCAGCTCAGGCTTGTCTCTGCAGCATCTGTACAAAGTGTCAGTTGTCCTCTGCCCCTCAGGAGATGCTTTGAGAATTGTCCTTGTCTTTCAGGAAGAACATAAGTTGCATCTTCATTTGGATAAGACACCACCTGCATTTGGAATCTATTTATTCTCTGGCCTCTGAGGTAACAGCAGAGGTGGTGATCACAGAAACCCTCACTTGTGAAGGAAGAGTGCAGAGAGATGACAAGAAGGTCATTTTCCAGTTTTGGGTATACTCTCGTGAGGCCTAGTGGCCCTGCTTAAGTGTACTGGAAGTAAGACAAAAATGGGAAAAATGAACTCCTTAATGTTCCCAATTTTGCAAAGAGTTATTGTTACCGTTTTCCTTTCAAGTAAATAGACAAGGTGATTTGAAATGAAAGCAAATATGGTCTACAGTGCAAAAGGTACTTTGAAGCTTTCACTTCTTTGTACTTTTTGTACTTTTTTTTTTTAATGGAACACCACCAGACATCAAACAGCAGAGCTATGCACTCAGAGCCTAAATGATGCTTTTACTCTGACGTTGTAAGTTATGTAGTTTCTCCAAAACATATGTGATATAGTTTAGTGTTTAGTTTTTTTTTGGTAGAATCAATATGATAACCTTTTTTTTTTTTTTTTTGGGTGATAGGTTATTGTAAAATGAGTTTCATCTTAGAAAAAGACACTCGGATCTAGAATCTGAGAAGCAATTTTGTGTTGTGCCAATGCTGAGTCAGTAGTCAAATCTGACAGCATTTCCCCTGATGTTTCCGCCTTACTGATATTACCTGGGAGGACACAGAGTTTGCATTGTATAACAGAGCCTCTCTTCCAGTAGGTGGCTCACAGGTGAAGAATCTTCCAGGAGTGCAGGAGACGCAGGAGACGCGGGTTTGATCCCGAGTCGGGAAGATCCCCTGGAGGAGGGCATGGCTACCCACTTCAGTATTCTTGCTGGGAAAATCCCATGGACAGAGGAACCTGGCGGGCTGTAGTCCACGGGGTCTCAAAGAGTCGGACTTGATTGAAGCGACTGAGCATGCGCACACACAGAGAGCCCATCTTTAAGCTTTGATGACAGACCAGAGATGCATCCGACAAGGTTCCACTTTGGACTCCACATGTCATTATTTCCTTTGGATTAATGAATGGGACTTCACTTATTTCTAGAGAGCCTGTTTGAAGAGCCCTGGTATTTATCCCACAGAGGTTTGCTGCAGGCATCTTTTGGTATGTTATGTATATGTGTGTGTGTGTGTGTATAAATGTGTGTGTGTGTGTGTGTGTGTTTAGTCGCTCAGTCGTGTCTGACTCTTTGCAACCCCATGGACTGTAGCCTGCCAGGTTCCTCTTTCCTTTAGGATTCTCCAGGTAAGAATATTGGAGTGGGTTCCCATGCTATATATATATATATACACACACACAAACCTCCCTTCCACTCTCCGTTCTTCATTCTTCCTTCCTCCTCCTTTCCTTCCTTCCTCATTCTTTTGCCCTCCCCTCCCTCCAGCCATGCGTTCATCCCATATCTATGAAACATATACCAGGCATGATGCTGAGCACTGGACATACACAGCTAACTGAATCAGAGTCAGCTCTCTGAGCAGCCTCAACCAAGCACCACAGGGGCTAGTGAGGAGAGTATGACTGAGCTCAGTGCTGCGAAGGTCGGAGGGACCTGCCGTCTCTCTTGAGAAGAGAAGGCTGCCTGTTTACACCTGCCTGGGCCATCTCCTGGGAATGGGAGCACACGGGTGGAGCTGGGGAGAGAAAGGAGCTCCAAGGTCAAATGTGCCCCACTCCGAAAAATCTCACCCACCTGCAAACAGGCCACTCCCAAGCTGTGTGATCTCAGCCATGTGACGTCACCTCTTGGGCCCCGTTGTGCCATCAATACATGGAAGACCTTAGGTCAGGAGCTCTGCCCAGACCTTTCCCACCTTCCAGGCTTCAGAGTGGAGGCAGTGGGCTGTTTTTGCCTCCATACACCCACTCCCTCAGAATCTAGTACTCCGGGAACTTTTCTGGCAGTAGTTTGAAAATCTCGCTTGTTGAAACCCAGTTTCACAGTTTCCTTGCTTCACTTTGCAAAGAGCCAGGGCATTTTATTTGCTACCCACTGCTTAATTGTGGTAACTCTCAGCACAATTAAGGTCTTATTGAGGAAGAAAAGGCTTTGATCACCTTTAACAACTCTTGGAAACCCCTCTAAGTGCCTGTGCTAATTCTCACCTCTTTTAATAGTGTGGGTATGCTCAGTCACCCCTGTCCCACCCTCTCTCAGCCCCTGCCTGTGGTTCCCCAGGCAGAGATGTTCACTTGCTTAATTATCATGGAAGCTATTGTTAAAATAATATCTGCAACATCACTAGCACTGGGTTTCCAAGTGCAGCTTGCTGGGAGTGAGCGGGGCTGTGAGCACATAATTTGGAGCCTCATCCCCTGCCCAGAGCAGAAGGGCTTCCTTGCGCCTCGCGTGGCAGAGTCAGTGGAGCCAGAGGCCAGCTCTGTGTCAGTCCAGGGGATTCCAGGGGACATGATGGGCTGGGGGCAGGGATGGTGACGGGAGGGGCTCGCCCAGAAGAGATGTGCCCACTTGATGTCAGATGAGGGGAGATGCTGTGGGTGCAGGGAGCACTCTGCTCTCAGGCTCAGCCACCCTCACTCCTCCTCACCTTTTCTATTTCATATTCAGCGCTCCCATTTCATTTAGTTTATGTTTACTAACTTCTCCATCTCTCTCTCTTTTTTTTTTTTTGATGTTCGTTCTCAAGTCTATCAAGCATTGTAGAAAAGCTTTTGTATACATTTTTATTGGAGAAGGAAATGGCAACCCACTCCAGTATTCTTGCCTGGGAAATCCCGGACAGGGAAGCTTGATGGGCTATAGTCCACAGGGTCGCAAAGAGTTGGACATGACTGAAGCGACTAAGCGTGCATACAGACATATATACATAATATGCTTAATATATATATTTTAGAAAACATGAATTTTTGCCTAAGTAAAAAAATTTATGACATTTTGAGTCACTTGCTTGACTTATTATGGATAGAATGCTAGATTTCTAATTAAAAAAATAGATATGCAACAAGGTTTACTGTATAGCACAGAGAACTATAGTCAATATCTTATAATTATAATGGAAAATAATTTGAAAAATAGTGTATGTGTTTATATATATATATACACATATAACTGGCTTAACTTGGTGTACACCTAAAACATTGTAATTCGATTATACTTCAATAAAATACATATATTAAGGGAAAAAAAGAAGTGAGATTTTGACTGAGTGGGGTTTTTAGTTTTTAAATTAAATTAATTAATTTTCATTGGAGCATAATTGCTGTACAATGTTGTGTTTCTGCTGTAGAGTGAAGTGAATCAACTATATTTATACATTTATCTCCTTCTTCTTGAGCCTCCCCCCGCCACCTCCATCTCACCCCTCTAGGTCATCAGGGCACTGAGCTGAGCTCTCTGTATTATTCAACAGCTTCCCACTAGCTAGCATTTTCACACAATATCCCAATTCATCCCACCCTCCTCTTCCCCCCAAAGTTTAGTTAATATATGAGATATGGTTAGGCCCACAGATCAGAGACAGCTGTCATGGAAGAGATGGTTTGTTACTCACAGTTCCCAAGGAGAGGGGCCCACACCACGCCACAGTGGGCCATGCAGGGAAGCACCAAGTTTGCTCAACAGGGCCGGGGTCTGGAGGGAGAGGACTGAGGGCCGGTGTTGCTGTGGGTCCATAGGAAGGAACCGATGAGGCCGAGTGAGAATCGTTTCAGTGAGATCTGGGCTGTCCCTAGCTGCTTGGTATCTGATCCTGGAGTGATTAGGGCAGGTGGCCAATGGCTAGGAGTGTGAGAGCTGCTAAAGGAGATATTTGGGGTGCGGATTCATTGGTTGTATTTGAGGAGCACCCTCATGGATAAGTTGTTTATTTTCTCTACGGACTGGTGAATCCTGGGAGGGGCAGTCCCTTCAGGCAGTCCCTCTGGTCCAGCAAGGCCCCAGAGCTCAAAGCATCAGAAGACAGAAAATGAAAGACATGCTCCATGCATGACGACATCATCCCTGATACAGATCACCCAGCCAGAGTCTTAAGAGTCATTCATTCTGCCTTTTCTTTCCTGCCTACGCCCAGTCCCTTACCCAGGACCATTCTACTTCCAGGATACATCTTGAAGCGGTTCCTGTTCTCCATTTTCCTTGCTCCCTCCTGGTCCTAGTCATCAGCCTGCCTCACCTGGGCTGCAGCAACACGTTCCTGCCTGGTTCCTCTGCTTCCTCTTTCCCCCTTCCATTATCCACCTCTACTCAGCAGCCAGAGGGATTTTATAAGTCAGGTCTTATCACTTGTATATCACCTTGCTTAAAAACACCCAGTGGTTTTCCATTGCACTTGGAATGAAATCCAGACTCATTTCCATGGCCCACCAGGCCCCACTTGCTCAACTCCCTAGCCGCTGTCTCTCCCACCTCCCCCTGTGCTCCAGTCTGCAACACATCAAGCACCACTCACCTTTTCTTCCTGCTCCGCAGCAGCTCCTCATTCTTCAGGTTTCAACATAAACGGTACCTCCTTATAGACATGGATCATTTCAGATCCATGATACCTAAACATCCCTTCCCACATGTCTCTGAGACTGACATCTCTGCTGATCACTAATTTTAATGGTTAATTGACTGTTGTTCCCTTATTTTCTGGATCATTAATAGACCAGTATAAGGGTTAAAAGCACAGTTCTGGGGTCAGAGTATCATGATTGATGCCTCCTACACTGTTCATCAGCTCTGACTTCAGGCTGGCTATTTAATCTCTGTGAGCCTCAGCAGTTCCATCAGTAAAATGGGCATAATAAGATTGCCTGGAGAGTACCCATGAAAAAAGCACCCATAAGGAAGTACCTGTTTTTGAGGATGACATGAGATGCACCATGTAAAGTGCAGAACACTCAGTATTCTATAAAGATGAGCTGCTATCATCATCGAGATCCAAGCTCCGTGAAGAGAGGGAACATTTTGTGTTGCTCACTGTTGCCTCCCCAGTCCTTCACGCCGCCTGGCTTATGGAAGGTTCCAGTAAACACCCGCTGAGTGGGTGATGAGCAGCGCTCTTGGGTGGTGTTTGGCTCAGGTACACTCACTGCCCCATCATTCCTGCAGGATGAGCCCTCCTTTCAAGGGAGAGAGCAGTGCAAGGGCCCTGTGGGCAGGAAGGATGTTGGGGCTGTCTTCTCTATCGGGGACAAGCCCCCACCCCAGAACTCAGGACACTTGGCTTTTGGTTTCTCATCAGCCCCTGAACATCTGTGCTTCTTTAGGAAGGCCACCCGAGAAGCCCTCTGGATTTCACTTTCCGAAGCGCAAAACGATGGACTTGACCAGATGACTTCTAAGACCACTTTCAACCCTGATGCCTTTTCCGTTTTTTAAAAGAGACACTTTTTTTTTTTTAGACATGTCACATACTATAAAATTTATCCAAAGTGTACAGTGTTTTATAGTGTATTCATGGGATTGTGCAATCATCAATGCAATCTAATTTTAGTGTCTTTTCATCACCCCAAAAAGAAAGCCCACACCCATTAGCAGTCACACTTCTTTCCCCCACCTCAGTCTTCCAACCCTAGCTCCCAGTAACTAGTAATTTATTTCTGTAGACTTGCCTATTCTGGACATTTCATAAATGGAATCATATAATATGTGAACTTTTGTGATTGACTTCTTTCATGTAGCGTGTGTTCAGGGTCCATCCATGTTGTATCATTAATTCATTCCTTTTTATTCCATTGTATTGTATCATAATTTACTTACCCCATTCATCAGTTTGGGTTGTTTCCACTAGTTGGCTATTATCAATAATGCTGAAATTGCACCTCTCCATAGTTCCGTTTAAGGGATTTAAAGTACAAGTTTGTTTTAAGGGGAAGAAAAAGAAAGAAAAAGATAACTTGATTTTATGGAGTAAAATACTTGCCAGGTATTGTGTTATTCAGGTTAAAATGTGTCATCCCATTTACTTTTCTCAACAACCTTATGTGAAAACTCTTACTGTCTCCCTTTTCCAGAGCATGAAATTTGAGTTCAGAAATGTGCATTTACTCACCTCCAAATATCTAGTGCAGAACTAGGTCTGCCTAACTTTAAAGTCTGGGCTATTTTTACCATTCATAGTAATTTGTTTTCACACTTTGCTTTCAAACATTTGTTTTCTGGTTTGCTTAGCTCCGACACAGAGGCTTCCCTAGTGGCTTAGACCGTAAAGAATATGCCGACAATGTGGGAGACCCAGGTTCAATCCTTGGGTCGGGAAGATCCCTTGGAGGAGGAAATGGCAACCCACTCCAGTATTCTTGCCTGGAGAATACCAGGGACAGAGGAGCCTGGCGGGCTACAGTCCATGAGGTCACAAAGAGTCAGCCGCAACTGAGTGACTATACTGACTGACCAGCTCAGACACTAAGATGTGAGATTTTCCTTCCCATACATTTGAAAGTTGTTACTCAACAACACTCTGATGTGTTTACTCTGATGGGTTAGTGTGGTCCAAGGAGGAGAATCTAGGGTCTCTGTGCTGACAGTGACTTGAAGGATGCTGCAAGCAAGGGCTCCTCAGTGGGAGGAGAAAGCCTTGTCCCACCACCTTCTAAGGAAAAACAAACAGAGCTATTTGACTCAATTCTGTTCTGTCTCAGTGCAGGGGTCAAGTGCACTGATAGAGGTGAAGGCAAAATCTGCTGTTGTGTGTGTTTTTTTTAAATGATTCCAGATGGGAAGCTAAAATGATGAATACTGTTTTCTGAAAATTAGTTTAAACACTCATTTTCTTCTGCTTCCAAGTTGGCCTCAGGCAAAACAGCATTTTTATGTTTCAAGACTGACGTTAGGGGGAGGCGATGTGGGGTGGCCGCGGTGGACACACTGCAGGTCAAGAGAAGGTGGGTTTTAGGCACAGGAGTTTTCAATCTGCCCCTCTCCAGCTGGTCCCTGCAGGAGGGAGGCGACCCAGAGGGGAGGAGCTGCGGGGGGATGCCCACCATGAGAGACATGCAAGAGTTGTCTTGGTTGGCAAACACCGACAATGCTGCCTTTCTCTCGCTGACCATGAGTGCTCTGCCTTTCCCCGCCTGTTTTGCACAGGGAAGGGAATCAGGGCCAGAGGAGGCACTACCATTCAGACTCTTGTACAATGGTGCCCATTGCTGGCAAGCCCCACCTGGGTGGTTGCTAGGAGGTGTTGAGGAGGAAGGTGGATTCTTTTCAGAGACAGAGATGAAGCAGAGGTGGCCCCCAGAGTCCCTAACTCTCCTTCTCCCGGGATGGTGGGGCAGAATGCAGGCTTGCCCAAGGCTGGATGGTGAACAAGGCAAAGGTTACTTCCAGCACTCAGCCTTCATTCTCTCTTATCTCTTTCCTTTCTCTCAATGCCCACATGCCCTTACCACTTATTCTTTTTTTTTAAGATTTTTTTTTAATGTGGACCATTTTTAAAGTCTTTATTGAATTTGTTACAATATTGCTTCTATTTTATGTTTTGGTTTATGGCCCTGAGGCTTGTGGGGTCTTAACTCCCCAACTGGGGATCGAACTCTCACTCCCTGCATTGGAAGGCAGAGTCTTAACCACTGGACCACCAGGGAAATCCCTCCACGTATCCTTATCACTTGCTTTTGCTTCCCTTCTGTCGGTCTTTCCTCAAGTTAGGTGTTCATGCTTCTGTTGTATTGGCACGATTTTTTACCTGGTATTTGAACCATTGCTGATTTGAATAGTTATCTAATTTAATGTTTTTTACCAAAAAGATGAAATAAAATCCTTATTTTTCATGGCTGTTATCTCATAGGATGTTGTTTTCAGTTCAGTTCAGTCGCTCAGTCGTGTCTGACTCTTTGAGACCCCATGACTCGCAGCATGCCAGGCCTCCCTGTATATGACCAACTCTCGGAGTCTACTCAAACTCATGGCATCACGTCAGTGATGCCACCCAGCCATCTCATCCTCTGTCGTCCCCTTCTCCTCCTGCCCCCAATCCCTCCCAGCATCAGGGTCTTTTCCAATGAGTCAACTCTTCACATGAGGTGGCCAAAGTGTTGGAGTTTCAGCTTTAGCATCAGTCCTTCCAATGAACACCCAGGATTGATCTCCTTTAGGATGGACCTGTTGGATCTCCTTGCAGTCCAAGTGACTCTCAAGAGTCTTCTCCAACACCACAGTTCAAAAGCATCAATTTTTCGGCGCTCAGCTTTCTTCACAGTCCAACTCTCACATCCATACATGACCACTGGAAAAACCATAGCCTTGACCAGACGGGCCTTTGTTGGCAAAGTAATGTCTCTGCTTTTTAATATGCTATCTAGGTTGGTCATAACTTTCCTTCCAAGGAGTAAGCATCTTTTAATTTCATGGCTGCAGTCACCATCCACAGTGATTTTGGAGCCCAGAAAAATAAAGTCTGACACTGTTTCCATTGTCTCCCCATCTATTTCCCATGAGGTGATGGGACCAGATGCCATGAATGTTTCTGAATGTTAAGCTTTAAGCCAACTTTTTCACTCTCCTCTTTCACTTTCATCAAGAGGCTTTTTAGTTCTTTTTCACTCTCTGCCTTAAGGGTGGTGTCATGTGCATATCTGAGGTTATTGATATTTCTCCCAGCAATCTTGATTCCAGCTTGTGCTTCTTCCAGCCCTTAGGTAGGGTCAAAGTTAAGCTGCTTTAACAAAGTACACTGTGCTTTTTTCAACACTATTGAGCGATTAACTTAGTTCTCACACTCTCTACCTGGAGATGGTGTCAGATCTTACAGGTTAGGGTCTCAGTCCTACAAGACTGTCCCTCCCAACGAATTTCAGATGCCAACAGTAAGTCCAGGTTGTCACTGGTGCTTCTGGCCAACTCGCCATAGATCAGAGGTTCCTGTGACCCCTCTTCGGTTTGATTAATTTATTAGGATGGCTCACAGAACTCAGAAAAATGTTCACTTACCAGATTACCAGTTTATTGTGTGTGTGTGCATGTGTGTGTGTGTGCGTGCACACTGTGTGCACTCAGTTGTGTCCGACTTCACGACCTCAATATGGCCTGCCAGGCTCCTCTGGCCATGGAATTCTCCAGGCAAGAATACTGGAGCGGGTTGCCAGTTCCTTCTCCAGGGAATCTTCCCAACCCAGGGATCGAACCCTCCGCCTCTTGTCAATCCTGAATTGACAAGCGGGTTCTTTACCAAGTGAGCTGCCAGGGAAGCCCCACCAGTTTATTATAAACGGATCTGACTCAGGGTCAGCCAGAAGGAAGAGGTGCCTTGAGTAACACATGGGGAGAGGGCCTTGGAGCTCCTATGCTCTCTGGGTATATTTGCACTCTCTGCATATTTGCACTCCCCCCAAAATATACGTGTGTTCAGCAGCCTGGAAGCTTTCTGAAGCCCCTCCTTGTGGATTTTTAAGGAGGCTTCATTGCAAAGGCACAGTCGACTAAGACATTGACCATTGGTGATTGAACTCAATCTCCAGCTAGCCCCTCTTCCCTCCCCAGCTGTCAGAAAGTGGGGAAGTTCCAACCTCACATGGTTGGTTCTCCTGGCAACCAGCCCCTCCTTCTTTGCTCCTCATCCTTTTACTGGCCCAAGGACTTTCCAAAAGTCACCTTGTTGACATAACAGAAGACACTCACAGGCTCATGTCGCAGGAACTTGCAAGGTTTTAAGATCTCTGTGCCAGGAACAGAGATGAAGACCAAATACACGTTTCTTATTATAAGTCACAATAGCACTCAAAGGGATCCCCGAAATAAATATCTTAAATCTGAGAGAAGTTTGTTTATCTCCAATAAAGCTGTCTCAGACTTAGGTCCATGAACTCATTTAGGAGCCTGGATTCTTCCCATTGGGTTGCTTTGTCATCCTCTCTGGCATCATGCTCCTCTGAGGGACTGAAGCTGCTGGATGATCTTGCTGTTTCTCCCTTGTCAGAAGGGGGAAAGGGGACCTTCATGGCAAGGGGTTTCCTTTCAATAGGTGGAGGTTGTATCTGTTACTTCTGCTTACATTCTGATGTCACATGGCGGTGCTCTTCTGCAAGGGAGGCTGCCTGTCTGATTCCCAGCCAGAGTGGTGCAGGGCACTCTATTACCTTAAGGAAAAGGGCAGAATGGAAAGCAGAACACATCGGCAATCTCTGCTGCAGGTAAAGTGCTAGACGTGAATTTAGTACAAATTGTACACAGGTGGAGCAAAAACTGGCAAGGAAGTAAGGGAATGCCTGAGGCTTAGAAATATTGCACGAGAATGATGGATAAGGCTTAAGGTCTTCCTTCTGTCAAGGGTATTTGCTTTTAAACAAAAGATGGATTGAAATGTACCAGAAAGAGGGCTGGGGCTTGAATCAAACCACATGGTTGCTACCTTTCCTGTCTTCCTAGGGCCGTGTGCTCTGGTCCTACTAGTGCTAATGTAATTTTGATTTTGGTTGGGTCATAATTTGCTCTTATAGCATAATCTGCAAAAACCGTGTTATTGAATAAATGCTGAAGCCCCTTTCATTGTTAAAGTGTCTATGTCTCATTGTAGAGCTTCATCCTCAACAATGTATAGGAGAGGACTTTTTTTGGAAACATGGTGTCTCAAGAAATCTGCAGAAATCTGCCATCTAGATGAGCTGTGAATATGTGAGCTCCCTCTTTTCTCTCCTCCTCTGCCCTCCCTCACCCAGTCTCTCTCTCTCTCTCTCTCTCTCTCACACACACACACCCCAGGTGGTGATTTTGTGAACTGATTTTGTGAACACATACCTAGGTCACTCCTTTGTGCCTGCCCCTCACCTCCAATGGGCTACCTAAGATATGTACCTCTGGGACAGTTCTTGTAATTGCTGATTAGACATGGTCTCTTTCTTCCCAGAGAAATTCTGGGCTCCATTTTTGTTCTGCTCTTGAGAGTTGGGTGACCATTTCCCTTTCGCTGGTCAGCGGTGAGAAATCCATGGCAGTTGGTCAGCTTAGGTGCGCCGCTTGGCAAGTTATTGGATGATATAAAAGAATAAATTGTACCCTACAGGGAGGAGAAGCCCGTGGCTTTGGCAGTGAGGCTTCCCTTTCTGTAAGGGCTCATCGCCTTTGGGTTCTGCTTTCCTTCCTGTTCTTGGAGATCCTTTTTCAAACAGACATTGAATAGTACTAAATCGAGATTTTTGTAGCACCTTAGAAAAATCATAAATAAAATAAGTTGCCGAACTTAACTCAAGAAACCTTCAATGAACTCATACTAAGCTGGGCACAGCTCTGTATATACTGAGCTGCAGAGAGAAACAAGACACGGTCCATTCCCTCAGTTGCTCATGAATCTTTCCACGATGGTTTAGAGCTCTCTGCCCTGAGATAGTGGGAATGAACAGTAGCAGTGTTCAGAGTGTTTTATGGAGCTCTTGATTTCCAGAGAAACTTGACAAGGATTCATGGTTACTTTACGAGTGGAGTTAAAACTTTAAATATGTTTATGAGCTTGTGAATGTTCTTCTAAATCATAAGGATGGTAAAGAAATAATTTCTTAATCTAATGCCTTTCTACTCTTCTTGCTCATAAAACTTTAATCAAGAGTGATCGAAGATCACAGTAGGAAACAGTATAAATGTTTTCAGTTATAGTCATCAAGAGTTTTTAATTCAACTCTTTTGTTAGCCTGAGGAAAAAGGAAAGAGCATTCACAAATCTATCCTCAAGGCTTTTAAAAAAATCATAGTTGTCATTTTATTATTTTTTCTAATAATAATGATAAAAGTAATAATGGTAAATGAGGCAGTTTTTGTTGGTTTTGAGTGTGGACTTGGGAATCAGATAGACTGAGTTTGAATCTTAATCCTACAACTCAACAGTCCTGGGACCTGGAAGAAGTCCTCAGTTTTCTCATCTATAAAATGGGTGTCAATAATACATACCTTTTAGATTGTTGTGAGGAAAATAATATTTTTAATGCACGTAGAAGAATGCCTGGTATATATTAAATACCACAGTAGTGTGTATTAAATGAATGAATATATGAATATAAAAATTCAAATCCCTTAATACTAGTTATTGACTTTAAGATGGTATCAATTTCTTACTATTTGTTATGTATATATTGTGTTCATATGTTTGTTTTTAAAACCTTATCTCTTGATCAAGTTTGTAAAATTCAATTTTCATACACAAATATCTTGTGACTTTAAAGGTTTTGCAAAAGTTCTGGGCTATGTGGTTTCTAAAAATATCATTTGTCAGTAATTTGATCATTCTCTGAGTACAGCAAAATTCTATGGGATCTTACGGAGACATCAGGTTTTGAAAGCAAGTCTAAGGCATTTTGTAAATCTTACACCATGACTGTGAAATAGGCTGTTCTCCTTTTCCATTCTTTCCCTCTCTCAGACTGACTGATTCATTGATTAATGCAACTAACATTTCCATGTGGAAAACACTGAATACATTTTGTCAGAAAATTCGTGAATCTATGAAAGATCTTACAGTCCAAAAGGGGAGGAAAAAACCCTTCATCACTATAGAACAAGGTAAAGAGTGACAAGGACTGAAAAGATGCAAATGTAAAGTTATGGTGTTTCAGAGGAGGGAGATTATTTCCAAAATGACAAGCGTCACTGATTAAAATGATGGCTTTATTAAGCTGGGGCTTTAAGGGAGAGCTCTAATCTGCGTGGAGGTGGGATGAGAGGCAGCAGGAAGAGACAAGGCCAGGTCAGCACTGCACTGGCTGAGTTGGAAGTCCTTCTGGGATGTCCAAGTGCAGGGGCCACGGGGGGTCAGGCACTTCTGAGAGAAGTTAGGGTAGATGTAAATTGTGGGTGTCACGTGCTTATAGGTAGCATTTAGGCATGAGGACTGATGAGAATGGACAAATGTAACTACAGAACCAATTCAAAGTCCCTCTTGGGGAAACATACATTCTTTCACTGTATATATCCTTTGAGATTTAAACATTTTACCCAGTTGCCTTTGGAAACTCTAACCCAGATCATCCTCAATTCCTAAGACTAAAAGAAAAAAAAAGGAAGAGGTTTTTTTTAAAAAATACAAACTGCTCCACAGTTTCCATAAGATTGCTTGTCAAGGACAGATATAAATCTTAAGTGCCTACAAAAAGCTTTAGCCATCTGATCAGATAAACTTAACAAGTATGGTTTTCAATAATTTTAAAATCATAAAACTGAACTGGGTAAGAGTTTCCAGGAATAATTAAAAAATTGGATTTAATCAAAACAAATATTAATTACATGGGACTGAATGAATTCCTTAATATTTTGTTTCTCCAGGTTTAAGGAAGCCCTTTCTCTTTTCCCTTAAAGCTAAGGGTAATTTGGTAAAATATACTGTTGTAAACAAAGATGACACATTGACTTTTCACCCTACATGATCCCTCCAAAATTCAGAAGCTCTTGAGTATTATTTTCATGGCAGTATAGTTAGCTATTTATCTAAGTTCAATAGAAATCTATTATCCTTATAAGAGGATGTGGTTAGAAACATTGGCTAATTTACTAAGGCTTTTATTGTGATCCACACAGTCAAAGACTTTGGCATAGTCAATAAAGCAGAAATAGATGTTTTTCTGGAACTCTCTTGCTTTTTCGATGATCCATTGGATGTTGGCAATTTGATCTCTGGTTCCTCTGCCTTTTCTAAAACCAACTTGAACATCAGGAAGTTAACGGTTCACGTATTGCTGAAGCCTGGCTGGAAGAATTTTAAGCATTATTGTACTAGCATGTGAGATGAGTGCAATTGTGTGGTAGTTTGAGCATTCTTTGGGACTGCCTTTCTTTGGGATTGGAATGAAAACTGACCTTTTCCAGTCCTATGACCACTGCTGAGTTTTCCAAATTTGCTGGCATATTGGGTGCAGCACTTTCACAACATCATCTTTCAGGATTTGAAATAGCTCAACTGGAATTCCATCACATCCACTAGCTTTGTTTGTAGTGATGCTTCCTGAGGCCCACTTGACTTCACATTCCAGGATTTCTGGCTCTAGGTGAGTGACCACACCATCGTGATTATCTGGGTCATGAAGATCTTTTTTGTACAGTTCTTCTGTGTATTCTTTCCACCTCTTCTTAATATCTTCTGCTTCTGTTAGGTCCCTACCATTTCTGTCCTTTATTGAGCCCATCTTTGCAGGAAATGTTCCCTTGGTTTCTCTAATTTTCTTGAAGAGATCTCTAGTCTTTCCCATTCTATTGTTTTCTTTTATTTCTTTGCATTGATCGCTGAGGAAGGCTTTCTTATCTCTCCTTGCTCTTCTTTGGAATTCTGCATTCAAATGGGTATATCTTTCCTTTTCTCCTTTGCTTTTCACTTCTCTTCTTTTGACAGCTGTTTGTAAGGCCTCCTCAGACAGCCATTTTGCTTTTTTGCATTTCTTTTTCTTGGGGATGGTCTTGATTCCTGTCTTCTGTACAATGTCATGAACCTCCATAGTTCATCAGGCACTCTGTCTATCAGATCTAGTCCCTTAAATCTATTTCTCACTTCCACTGTATAGTCATAAGGGATTTGATTTAGGTCATACCTGAGTGGTCTAGTGGTTTTCTCCAATTTCTTCAATTTCAGTCTGAATTTGGCAATAAGGAGTTCATGATCCAAGCCACAGTCAGCTCCTGGTCTTTTCTTAGCTGACTGTATAGAGCTTCTCCATCTTTGGCTGCAAAGAATATAATCAATCTGATTTTGGTGTTGACCATCTGGTGATGTCCATGTGTAGAGTCTTCTCTTGTGTTGTTGGAAGAGGGTATTTGCTATGACCAGTGCATTCTCTTGGCAGAACTCTATTAGCCTTTGCCCTGCTTCATTCTATACTCCAAGGCCAAATTTTCCTGTTACTCCAGGTGTTTCTTGACTTCCTACTTTTGCATTCCAGCCCCCTATAATGAAAAGGACATCTTTTTTGGGTGTGGATCACAATAAACTGGAAAATTCTGAAAGAGATGGGAACACCAGACCACCTGACCTGCCTCTTGAGAAACCTGTATGCAGGTCAGGAAGCAACAGTTAGAACTGGACATGGAACAACAGACTGGTTCCGAATAGGAAAAGGAGTACATCAAGGCTCTATATTGTCACTGTGCTTATTTAACTTATATGCAGAGTGCATAATGAGAAATGCTGGGCTGGAGGAAGCACAAGCTGGAATCAAGATTGCTGGGAGAAATATCAATAACCTCAGATATGCAGATGACACCACCACCCTGATGGCAGAAAGTGAAGAAGAACTAAAGAGCCTCTTGATGAAGGTGAAAGAGGAGAGTGAAAAAGTTGGCTTAAAACTTGACATTCAGAAAACTAAGATCATGGCATCTGGTCCCATCACGTCATGGGAAATAGATGGGGAGACAGTGGAAACAGTGTCAGACTTTATTTTTCTGGGCTCCAAAATCACTGCAGATGGTGGTTGCAGCCATGAAATTAAAAGATGCTTACTCCTTGGAAGGAAAGTTATGACCAACCTAGACAGCATATTAAAAAGCAGAGACATTACTTTGACAACAAAGGTCTGTCTAGTCAAGGCTATGGTTTTTCCAGTGGTCATGTATGGATATGAGAGTTGGATTATAAAGAAGGCTGAGTACCGAAGAATTGATGCTTTTGAACTGTGGTGTTGGAGAAGACTCTTGAGAGTCCCTTGGACTGCAAGGAGATCCAGCCAGTCCATCCTAAAGGAGATCAGTCCTGGGTGTTCATTGGAAGGACTGTTGCTGAAGCTGAAACTGCAATACTTTGGCCACCTGATGTGAAGAGCTGACTCATTGCAAAAGACCCTGATGCTGGGAAAGATTGAGGGCAGGAGGAGAAGGGGACAACAGAGGATGAGATGGTTGGATGGCATCATTGACTTGATGGACATGGGTGTTGGTGATGGACAGGGAGGCCTGGTGTGCTTCAGTTCATGGGGTCGCAAAGAGTCGGGCACGACTGAGTGACAGAACTGAACTGAACTGAACTAAGGCTTTGACTGTAATATTATATCTGAGTGATATATGCATAGACTCAGATATGACCAAACAGTTTTAAGGAACTGCTGAACTTTGGATTGGCTTCCTGGCCCCAAAAGGTTTTTAAGTGTTCAATTCTGAGATTCTTGGTAAAAAGTCCCAGCAAAGCAGTTTTAAAAAGAGCTTAGAGAGTCAGTCACAAGTCTTGTTGCACTTAGGTAAATAACTAAGCCACATTTAATACAAACACATTTGTTTTACTGTGATGATCCTTGGAAATAAAGAAATGGGAATAATAGTAGAGAGAAAAATGATGCTTACACCCTTGTCTATATTGCATTATATTCCTGTTAATTGTCTTGAGTTTTATTACATACTTGTAAATTGTACTGGATTCTGAAATCTTCCAGTTTCTTCAAATATTTGGCTATAACTCTCCAAAGTAACATTTTCATTTTCCTCTACACTTCTGATTTGCAATCAGTAAGAATAAAGACTTCCCTAAAATCTTTCCTGGAACGGACTATTCCAGGTCTGGACTTCTCAGGTAACTTGGTGGTAAAGAATCTGCCTGCAAATTCAGGAGACACAGGTTCGATCCCTGGGTCAGAAAGACCCCCTGGAGTAGGAAATGGCAACCCACTCCAGTGTTCTTGCATGGGAAATCCCATAGACAAAGGAGCCTGGCAGGCTACAGTCCATGGGGTCACAGAGTCAGACACGGCTGAATGACGGAGCACATACACATTCCAGGTCCTCCTCACTACCCAAATGGTAGCCAAATGTCATTTGGCTGTGGACTCGAGCTGTGGATACACATCTCACAGCTGAAGAAGGCTCCACTTGACATCTGGTCCTATAAGGATGCTAGAAAGAAAATTGACTCGGAGGAGAAACAGCTGATGTCAGCATAGACTGCTTCTTCCTAAGACTCTGGATCAAGACTTCTTTAAATAATCCTTTTTCTTTCTTTCCTTTTTTTACTCTGGCACTGGCCTGGAAAAATAATGCCATCATCATATCTCCTAGACCATTGCTAAGGGCTTTGGGGTTAAGCTTTCCAATTGCTAAATTTGTCCTCAAAAAACCCTGATCTGTCCAGATGTTAGAGGCCCTCTGGTCTGTCTCCCTGTCTCTGGTTAACAACCCCAGAGCTCAGGGAGCTCTGTTTCCAGGTTCTGTACAAAGAAAGGGACACAAAACAAGGGTAACCAGAAAAAAACTGCCTGTCTGGTCTTCTGACTCTGGCCTCTGTGGCTGTCACTTTTCCAGTCCTGAGTGACAGATTCAAATGGAATTATTGGGAGGCATTCACGATTCAAAATAAGCTCCCTTTGAGAGATCCCTACTTCCTTGGTTAGGAGCAAATGTAAATGAGAATATGGTCAGAAACCCCTCCTTAACTTGAAGGTATTGCAGAATCTGATACTAAAGCAATGATTGCTCAACAAAAAATCCTTAGGCTCTCTGGTCAAAGTTGGTGTTGATCATAGGATACGTATGTGTACATACTCAGCCATGTCTGACTCTGCGACCCCTGCCAGGCTTCTCTGCCCATGGGATTTCCCAGACAAGAATACTGGAGTGGATTGCCATTTCCTCTTCCAGGGGTTGAACCAGTGTCTCTTTTATTCCCTGCCTTGTAGGTGGATTCTTTACCACTAAACCCCCTAGAAAGCCCTGATCCTTGGATAGCCATTGATTATCTTCTAGTTGAGCCAGGAAATGTTTGTGCTGTGGCCAGTATCACCTGCTACACTTGGATTAACACTTCTGGGAAAGTTGAAACTCAGTTACATTAAGATCACTGAGCAAACCACTTGGCTTAAAAAGGTGACTTCTTTAACAGGGTCTTTATTTGACTTATTTGATTTTGATTGGTTTGGGTCTTGGGGACCATGGCTCCAAAGTGCAGTCCACATATTGGGAATTATCCTGCTTATTATAATCATAATAATTTCCCTGGTGCTTTGTATTCTCTCAAAAACTTTAAATGTGTGTTTGGAGCTGCTCACTACCAAGCAAGTGAGCTCACTAAGACTAGAACAACAGAAAAGGAACAAAGGGAATGACAGACTTAAAGATTCTAAACCTGAGGCTGTGACCTGTGACTGTCATGGGGATCAAACAAATGCACATGATGTATGGAGAAATTTTGTTCACATCTCTCAGTTAAGCTGAGAGTCTGATAGAGGGGAATTGTTAGAAAAGAAATAATGGTTCTCAAATGGAGTCACTTGTGCTAAGCCCTTTGTCAGCAAGCCCCATGACTTGATTCTCAACCGGAATGCAGTTATAATCTCCCCCAGGAATGCAGTCTTAACTGGTCAGTCTGAAATTGTCTGGTCAGCATCAGTAACATGCCTGCTAAGCCCCCTTCCATCTCCTGTAGGTAGGTTCCTAAGCCTGAAACCATCCATTCTTTTCCCCCTTCTGCTATAAAAATCTTCCATTTTGTATAACTCCTTGGAGCTCCTAGATGGGGTGCTGCTTATTACTTGATTAGTAAAGTCCATTAGATCTTTAAATGTCTTCTGGTTGAATTTCTGTTATTTAACAGGTGACATATTCACTCACCTACTAAATACTATGCACCTTCTAGGTGCTGGGAGGACCATGACAGACAGGATAGAAACCTTATTCTCTGAGGGTGGAGACTCTAGGGATGCAGGGGAAATGGGGATTAATCAGTGGAATAGCTCACGGGAGAGGACTTAGCATCCTCTTCTCTAGAGGACAGACTCACATCTATCTTGGAGTGTTTAATGAGGAGGTTGTCTTATTTTAGAAAATAGAAAAGGAGTAGTGACTGGAAAGGCAATATTTTTAAAGAGGAAAGTTAAAGGAAAAGGCTATAAAATACTCAGAATGTAATGAATGCATAGTCAATTGTCATTAAGAGGGAGACTAAACTGGCAGGGGATTATTATTTTTTTTAATGCTTCTCTGGGAAGAAATAGTGTGGAATAACTGAAAATTACGCAATTAGAGCAGGAGTTTTGGCATCTTGCTTGAAGCCTGCTGAGCTGTTAGGCATGTGACTGAAGGTCGAGGAGGGTATGCAAGTAGATATGGATTAATAAACACACTGGAGTGTCTTACTGAGATAGTCATATTTGGATTATAAAGCACTTTTAAAAACTATTTGAGCCCATGATTAATTGAGGCTCACAAATTTCAAGCAGTGAAATGTGTTTTACTGCAATTGCTATTAAGAACTATCAGCTATCCGATTCCTTGATTTCCCTAGTGAATTTTATAATCTAAATTAAACAGAGAATGGTATAAATTTTCCCTTTTTTGGGTAGCTGATTAAAACCAATATCATCTCCATATACGATTACATAGTAGTTATATCTCACTCCGTGGAACAATTTATTATGGATCTGATTACTTTCAGTATTTTTATGAATTGATCATAAGCCAATTTGAAAACTTACTGATCTAAAGTAAGTTCAGTAATAACAGAATATACTGCCTGTAAGAATTATTAATGAAATAAATCAGGATGCATGGAAATTAGCATTGCTCCTTGTATAAATTATGTTGTCACGAGACTGTAAATCACTGCCTGTAACATATTTCTAGCTCCAGATGTAATCTTGGTACTGGGCTTTATTACCAATTCATAACTATGCCTGAATAAGGGAAACTATTTTCTGAACAGATTGTTCTTTGAAAATGTTTTAAAAAGAGAAAAGAAACACAAGTAGAAAGAGATTATGTAATTGTAAAAATACCTAAAAATGCCACTATTTTTTTAAACATCAAAATAGCTTTACTTTCTTGAAGAAGTCTATATGCCATTTTGAGTGTGATAGAAGTTTACAAATGGAGATTTTTCTCAAGTTTTTCTGGAAAAAAATCCTTGCACACAAACTGCAGAGGCAACTCATCCTAAGAAAAACTTGAGATGGAGAAGAAAATGACAGAATATTTTCATTCCCTCTAACTACAGCTGTCTTCTTGCATTACAGACGGAAACTAAACAGAGGGGAAACCAAACAAAGAGTGTTTCAGGATGTCGTTTCATGAAATCACAAATCAGGAAGCAAAATAGAGCCTTCTTCTCAGAGGACGCGGGGGCTGTTTGCTTTGACTCTCCTCTTCTCTCTCTCATAGCAGTGGGTTCTTCTCCATGGGCTAGGAGATACAACTTTTTCCATCTTGCAGGAAAGGGTGACATCTATTTCTCCTGTTTCCTAGGTTTTTTTTTTTTTTTTTTGAGGGACCAGGGAAAATTTTTTATTCTCTGTGCAAGAATCAGTTGGATTAACTTTATGAAGTGTCTGTGACCAACTACAGACCACTGGGAAGTGGATAATTGAGGTCTGTAGGTTTGGGGGGTGTGTGTGTTGCTTCATTCTCTCTTTATCCCTTAGTTCAATCTCCATAAAGTCCAGGACCCCTAGTTCTCTTGCTCATGACCCTGAAGGGCTGCGGCTACTCATCTCCCAATCGCTTGTGTGAATATACAACAGACCGAACAAAGGCTACCTTGATTTTCAAGTTCACTGTGCTTTACACATCCTAGTGGGTTTCCTCATGGGAATCAGTGGTGGAACCTTGCAGGTCATGTGGGCACTTTCAGAAGTCCAGGCTTCGAATGCTTGACATGATCTCTGCTGCCAGCAGCAGCCCCTCCCCACCAGGTCTTCAGGACTTCTCCTTCTCAAGATGTGATCCATGTCTATGTGACAGTTACTATTTCTCTCTTTGTGTACATGTCTTTCCTGTCCTCTTACCGTATCTGTTCATTGCTGTATTTACTTTATCAAGGGATCTGAATTCATGCTGGTAGGTGAGCTTAGACAGTGCAGAAAGAGAAAAGTAAATATTGTGTATTAGTGCACATATATGAAATCTAGAAAAGTGGTACAGATGGACCTATTTGCAGGGCAGGAATAGAGATGCAGATGTAGGAAATGGATATGTGGACATGGAGCAGGGGAGGGGGGATGAATTGGAAGATTGGAATTGACATATGTGCACTGCCCCGTGTAAAACAGATAGCTAGTGGGGACCTGCAGGACAGTGCAGGGAACTCAGCTTGGCGCTCTGTGGTGACCTAGAGGGACAGGATGGTGGGCGGCGGGTAGGAAGGAGGTCCAGGAGGGAGACGATACATGCGTATATATGTACAGCTGATTCACTTCGTTGTACGGTAGAGACTAACACAACGTCATAAAGCAAGAATGTGCCCAATAAAAATAAAAGTAATGTTCCCCAGAGGAGGGCGTAGAATGGAGTCAATGATGAGAATACTGAAAATGGGGCAAGACGTGTGTTCTCAGGTGCGCGGGAGGACGGGAAGGTGCCTGGAAGAGAGGAATCTGAGTAGAAAAACAGAGCTCGGTCAGGAGCTTAGGCATGCTGGCCAAAGAGGAGCAATCTGTATGCAGGAGGAGTTAAAACAGCACAAGGCTGATGGGACAAAGGCCAACAGAGGGCTTTTGTGTTTAAGGGACACACTTTAAAAAGAATCATGAAAGGACTGTTTACAGAGTCGTTTCACAGAGATGGGGGAAAACAGACATTGTCCTGGAAGTTGAGACAGCAAAGCACTTAGATAAAATAGAAGACTGGGAAATGGGCTTTTCATGGTGTAGAAATGACTACTCTGTACCTGCATATGGACTGAAATAAGAGATCCCCCCACCCTTCCAAAAACTGACTCCTGACTCTTCTCTTGTGTTATATGGTGCTCTCTCAGTGACTATTTAAATTTTAATTTTTTCCATAAGAATATTTTTAAAAGAAAATGTATTAGCCTAAAATGACTTTAACGATGGTTTTATATGCCTGTAGGTGTTACTTAATGGAAATATATATATATATATATAAAATTTTATATATTGATGGAAGAGGAAATGGCAACCCACTCCAGTACTCTTGCCTGAAAATTCCATGGACAGAGGACCCTGGCTGCAGTCCATGGGGTCACAAAAGAGTCAGATACAACTTAGCGACTAAACAACAAAAATACACTCATAGTTATATTACACTCATATTTATATATCTGTATTAATTTCATGTATGTATAAAGTTTGCACATAAATAATAAAATTATATATATAACCAATAACCTAATGTGATTTAATATAGTGATCACTCCTGGAAATATTCTTTTATTTAAAAGTCAGTATCAATCCATTACGTATTTGATACTTTTAACAGAACAGTTCTAATCTATGAGGATAGATGGTAACAAAAGAGATAAGATTTCTGCCCCATGGGTAGCATAAGGTCTTGGAAGATGAGTTCTATGGAGGAAAAAAGCAGCAGATGAAGCGGGTAGCTGGGGGCAGAGGGTGTAATTTAGAAATGGTGGTTAAGGAAAGTCTTGCTGAGAAGGGACGTTTGAACAGAGACCTGAATGAAGGGACTTCACAATGCCAACTTTGGATGCTGTTGTAAAAAGCTTTAAATGGCTGCTTAAAAGGCCATGCAGTCAATGTGTCCTGGAGGTCACAAATATACACCTATAGTATGAACAAGAAGTTATGACAAATGTAATGACTGTTTCTATACCAAGGTTACTTGTGACTTAAATTGAAAGTTCAGAGACAGCATGAAACATGGATTCAAAAATATTCAGCCAAGTTAGGTGACTCCAAAGGTCATTTTCATGGTAGAGGTTACACTGATGTGTAATAGAATACAAATGTGAAGAGCCTGATAAAATTGTTTCATGGCATGTGTTATGGACTGAATGTTTGCGACCTCTACATATTTATATGTTGAAATTCCAAGCCCCAGTGTGATGGTATTAGGAGGTGGAGCCTTTGGGAGGTAATTAGGTCATGAAGGTGGAGCCTTCATGTTGGGATTAGTGCCCTCATAGCAAGAGACATGAGTGCTTGGCCTCATCTCTGTCCCCTCCTTGTAAGGACTCAGCAAGAAGAGGACCATCTGCCAACTGGGTGTAGGGCCCCTGATCTGCCAGTACCTTGATCTTGGACCTCCCAGCCTCTAGAACTGTGAGAAATCAATGTTGCTTAAGCCACCCGAACTATGGTGGTTTGTGATAACAGCCTGAGCTAGTACAGTATGTAAGAGTCGAAATGAGTCATGTCCCCAAATTAATGTATTTTTTTATAATGAGATCTTTAAGCTACATGGAAAGGTCAATTTATAAATGAAACATTAGAAGTACACATTTTCTGTAACAGCAACATCATCCATAAAGATCTGTACATTTAAGTTGGCCCCAGCCTTTTATTTTGGATCTTTTCCTTGGGAGATCAGGAGCTCATATTATTTTGGGGGTTGGCTTATTTATGGACATAGCAGACAGGCCTGGCCCGTGGACACATTGCAGATGGAAATTGTTGTTTTCTCAAACCTGCTGCACAGAATTTAGCAAGAAACAGGTGCTCCATGACTGTTTGTGGAATGCTGGCTGAAGCATCTATCCCCAAAAGTAGTTTCCTTAGGCTGATTTGCACATTAAACCATCTGCTGGTGGAACACCTTCCCCAGGTTTTCAGCGGTGAAACTGCAAGCCTGATGAGCGACCAGAATAATCTGCTCAGTGTGAATGTGGATGGAGCAGAGCATAGGCCAGAATTACCTATGGAAAGCCTTTGTCCACTCCGTTGTCCAGGCTGGGTAGATGGTGGATGATGGGAATGAAACTCCAGTCTTCATATACTTTACTTCCAGTTGATAGTCTGATGTGGGCAGGGTGGGCCTTACCCAGAATGGGGAGGGCCCCCTAATGCATTTCTTGTGCCAGTTTGCCAAAGTGCCTGAAGCTTCCACCAGTATGTCTCTTAGAGCCAGTTTGGGGTCCAGTCTCTCTCTTGCTCATTATCCTTTCAACTCCTTTATTAAAGAGGCAAATGTGATGGTCAAAGGGACTAGTTTTTTAACCAGGTCAGCTGACTAGTAGCCAAGAGGAGGCCTACTAGAACAGGACAAGGAGTGAGTTGAGTTTGAGTCGCCCAAATGGAACTGGAGTCTTGAGATCTCTAGGAGACCAGGGGCAGATGGAGGACCGTGACACTTTGGGGGAAGCAGAAGCATCTATCTGATAGGCAGAGTTCTAAGGTGAACCCCAGAGACCCTCTCCCTTGTATTATCTTCTCTCCTTGTCCGTGGGCAGATCTGAATAAGATGAGCTAATGTGCCTGTGTTTATGTTACATTGTGTGGTAAAAGGGATTTTGCAGACATAATTAAGATACTGGGTCAGCTGACTTTAAGAGGGAGATCATTCATGTGGACCTGATCACAGGAGCCTTTACATTCAGATCCAGAGGTCAGAGGTTAAAGGAATCAGAGATTCGAACCATGAGAAGGTTTGATGCTCTGTAACTGGCTTAATGTTGGAGGGGAGCACATAGAAAGGAATGTGGACAGCCTCTGTAAGCTGAGGGCTATGCCCCCCTGACAGGTGGCAAGAAAACAGGAACCTCAGTCCTGCAATCACAGGACCTGAATCCTGCCAACACTAAGAGTGAGCTTGAACCCGGATTTTCCCCAAGAGCCTCCAGACAGTGACTCAACCTGGCTGACACCTTGATTGCAGCCTTGGGAGACCTTGAGCAGAGAATTCAGCCACGCCATGCTGGACTTCTGACCTACAGGACTGCAAGTTAATAAATGGGTGTTGTTTTAAGTTTGTGGTAATTTGTTATGCAGTAGAAAATGAATATATTTTGCTAATGTCATTTTTTTCTTGATATACACATTACTATTTTATCATTTTCCTGCTCTCCAGATGTGGCAGACTGTGAGGAACATTTAGATAAAATCCTTATATTTTGTGGCTGGGGAAACTGAGGCTTGTGGGGTGTCCTGTCCTTTCCCTTCATAGCTATATTCAGATCATGGTATAAAATGTGAGTGAATTTTTTTTTTTCCATTTGGTTTTGCACGCCAGAGGGATTCAAGAACTCCTGCTTACTGCAACAAAAACCAAGCATAGGCACTAAACAGCACATTTTGAAGCCCCTCTTACTGCCCCCTTTTCAATGTTTTGCTCTGTTCCCATTACACTGCTCTTCATTCCCGCTGCCTGGCCCTGGATGTGAAGCCGGCTACAGTCGCCCTGAGAAGGCGCCCCACTCCCTTAGGACTGCATGGCCACTGTGTTGGAGCACAGTCTCCACCCCACACAGGTGTGAGCTGTGCTTTCTGTCCCATTCATAGCCACATAGGATTCTGACATTTTCCAGCCAATCTGTCCCCTGGGGACCTCTCACCAGCCTCTGGAACCTGCATGTTCTCCAGAAGCAGCAATAGAGCAGCAGAGGTTTCATTTCCTCCTTATTCACAAGTGAGGGAGAGAGACCACAGGCCTGGCAGCACGAGGTTGTTATTGAATCGGTGCTTTTGCTTCGGTTGTGAACCTCAAGCCCCGAGGCCCAAGGTCATCCCAGGGACTCATCCCCTGAAAGTTCCGACAAGCCCCAGGTGAACATTCAATCCATGTTAATTAAAGGCAGATCTGGGATTTAATGTCCCCAAACTGTGGATTCCAGCGCAGGTAAACTGTATTGAGATTGACAATCAAAAAAGCCTTTAAGGTCAGTGAAGAAAATGGAATTTTAGAAATGGGTTAGTTCAACAGCTACTTTGGGGTCATGGCTCAGTCTTGGGCTCTCACCCTCATACCTTACCCTTTCAGGAGAAATAAGAATGGGTCAGATTAACTGCTCTGCTGTGTTGGCAAGCACCATCACTGCATCCCTGGGAGCTGGCTCTTTTCTCTGCTGTGGCTTTCATTCCAAACTAGCAGATTGTTTACCATCTGAGCCACCAGGGAAGCCCTCCTTTATCTGATGGTTTCATCATTATATTTATAAAAATCTACGCATATAGTGATACGATGAGAATGTATATTTGCCCTCATCCCTGGTTCCTAGCACAGAACTCCTAAAGCTCTTGTCATTTCCTGAGTAGTAGGGGTGAGAAGAGCATCTTTTGATGTTCATAATTAGCCCCTTTTAGTCATTCCTGGGTTTATGCTAGTGAGGTGACTCTGAGTGGGCCCTCAGAGAGCTTCAGGATGGGGGCTGGTTGCCAGAGGAAATAACCATGTGACTAGAGGAATATTCAGCTCCAGCCCTTGACTTCCAAGGAGTGAAGCAGGTCTGGAGATTTAGTCACTGTTGGCCAGTGAGTTAATCTCCCAGCTGGGCTTGGCTCTTGGCTGTGAGTCGGGTTTAGGTTTGCTTCACGAGTGTTATTGTGGGGCCAGGCAGAGGGCCAGCAGGGATCTGAAGGGGGTGCTCTTCTCAGGGCGACGGCAGAGGGGCAGGGGAGCAGAGGAAACATAGGCTGACGCTAAGGCCAGACTCAGACCAGGCACCCTGTTCTGTCTGCCCGCATTTCACTGGATAAATCAAGTCATGTGACTGTAGCCCCATGAGGGATACAGAAGTGTCCTCCTGCCCTGGAGGAGGAAGACAGGGAATCGATGTTTTTGAAAGCAACCCAAGTTACCCCAGAACGAAAGTTGAATATACGTGTGTGTATATGTCCCTGCCTATTTTTCTGTGTGCATGCTCAGTTGTGTTCGACTCTTTGCGACCCCGTGGACGGTAGCCTCCCAGGCTCCTGTGTCCGTAGAACTTCCGGGCAGGAATACTGGAGTGGGTTGCCATTTCCTTCTCCAGGGGATTTTCCAACCCAAGGACTGAACCTGCATGTCCTGCATCTCCTGCGTTGGCAGGCAGATTCTTTACCACTGTGCCACTGCTTTTTGTCGTCGTTGGAATATAATTGCTTTACAGTGTTTGGTTAGTTTCTACTATACAATGAAATGAATCAGCCATTGCATACTTCTGTCCCCTCTTGGACCTCCCTCCCACCCCCGGCCCCACCACCTACCCCTCTAGGTTATCACAGAGCACTGAGCTGAGCTCCTGTGCCTTACGACAGCTTCCCACCCGCTGTTTTACACACAGTAGTGTATACATGTGTCAATCCCACTCTCCCACTTCATCCCGCCCACCCCTTCCCCTGCTGTGTCCACATGTCTGTTCTCTGTGTCTGCACCTCTGTTTCTGCCTTGGAAAGAGTTCATCTGTGTCATTTTCCTAGATTCCACGTGTATGAGTTAATCAGCACCCATGCAGTCAGGGAATTCTCCGAAGTGCTAAAAGGCAGTGCCTGGACATCCCACATATGAGGACAAGCCAACAAACTGAGTCCTGAACTGCATTCAGCTGTTTCAGCCCCAAAGCTTGCCTTGCATTTATTTCTTCTGCTCTTTATTCTGGCCTCTCCACATTAATTCAGGTCACTCTCTGTTAAAAAGCAAGACAAGACAGTGTTTCAAAGAAAAATGTTCTCTATGAAATATTTAAACATGGTTAAACTACCAGCAAGACGGAGTTGAATGTTTTATGTGATAACTGGTGCTCAAATCTTGGTTCCCTTCGGGTAGGAAAGGAAGAACAGTGGTCGTGAAACCTGTGCCCTGTGGTTCTGACTTGTCACCCAGAGCAGTTTCAGGCAGATATTGTCCCTACACTCAAAGCCAAACACCCATGCTGAGATGTTGGATTATCTCAGTTTGTTCAGTGAGAGGGATGGAGGTTAGTGTTTCTAGTACCTGTGACTCTAAGGAAAGGATTGAGGAAGAGGGTGTGTGTATTAATATTTGAGAATCTACCGCAGATCAGAGACTTTGGTTCAGAGAGGTAAAGTAATTTACCTAAGGTCTCATGGTTAGAAAGAAGTGATGTGTATGTGTGTGTTCTCAGTCACTCAGTCGTGTCTTGACTCTTTGCGATGCCATGGACTATAGCTCGCCAGGCTCCTTTGTCCATGGAATTCTCCCAGCAAGGATGCTGGAGTGGGTTGTCATTTCCTCCTCCAGAGTATCTTCCCAACCCAGGAATCGAAACTGTCTCTTATGTCTCCTACACTGGCAGGCAGATTCTTTACTGCTGTGCCACCTGGGAAGCTCCAGAAAGAGGTGAACCAGGATTCAAATTCCCCAAACCTATCTACTGATGCTTCTTTCCATACTTCAGTGACTTGAAGTTCTCTGCTTACAGGGCAGGTTGTATAGACAGCTCACGTTTGTAACAATGTGACCTTGTACTGACCTTTCAGTTCTTCAGAACTTCTACCAGTACTACTCAGCAATCTCTTGCCCCTGGCAGCTCTTCGAAGGTGCCTCCTTAACATTCTCCAGGATGGTTCCTTCAACTCCTTCTCAGATGACACAGTATTCAGTTCTAGTTACCCTGGTTACCTTTTTGCAGGTGAACTCTAGCCTTTCTTAGGTAGAAAGAAACCAAAAGTCAGAAGCATCCCCAAAAGAGAGAGGCAGGTCCACCTGTTCATCTTGGTTCTACCAGGACCAGGGGTGGTCCATCATGCCACACAGAAGTCTGCCGGGGGCAGGGGATGCATGTGGCCATGAGCTGTTGGACTCTAGCCCTGGTCTGGGTGCTCAACAGAGTAGCAGCCATCAAGTCTGACATCACTTCCTTCTCTATGGCAATATATTTGCCAGATATCTCTATGCAAGAAGAAAAGAAGAGGGTGAGCTGAGAGAAGACCTGGAGGGATCATTCCCTCACTTCATTCCCTCACTTCCTGATGAGTGTGTGATGGGACATAACCAATTAGTCCCGGGACAGCTCAAGAATATGGAATATGCCATTTGCACTACCAAACAGTCATGGCATAGGTTAAATGTAGGTCCCATGAGATGTGGATTTGTGAATACATATGCAAAATATAGAACATGAAGTCAATGGAAAAGAAGGAAAATTGCATGTTTCAAGGAAATGCAATTAGGTAATGGATTTGCTGTCTCTCACACACAAAACCTCTGTGGCTTGACATACACTGTAAAACAATATCTTGTTTTGGGAAGAGCTTTTTCTATATCTCTTAAGGTTTCAACTAGATCCACGTCTTTCCATCAACTTGAGCACGTGACTGCTTTGAGCTTCCGGCCTTGAAGAAGTTGCTTGTGCCCTAAATGCATCAGTCAATGGTTCAAAAGGGGATTTCAACAAAGCTTTATGTTAAACGTCAAATTTGTGCCCATGTCTCCAGTTCAGATGTTGAAGTCCTAACCCTCCGTACATCAGAGTGTGACCTTATTTGGTGGTAGGGTCTTTAAAGGGTATGAAGTTGAAATGAGGTCGTTAGGTGGGGACTTAATCCAGTGTGACTGGTGTTCTTATGAGAAGAGAGTAGGTCACAGTCAGGCACAGCGGGAAGATGATGTGAGGAGACACGGAGGAGATGACCACCCACACGTCAAGGAGAGAGTTCTGGAACAGAGTGTCCTCTCACAGTCCTTAGGGTGGGGGTGGGGGGCATGCCTGCCAAAACCCCAGTCAGACTTCTAGCCTCCAGAACTGTGACATGATACATTTCTGTTGTTTAAACCTCCCAGTTTAAGGTGCTTGGTTAAGTAAGTAAGTGTTAGTCACTCAGTTGTGTCTGACTCTGTGTGACCCTCTGGACTGCAGCTTGCCAGGCTCCTTTGTCCGTGGGGATTCTCCAGGCAAGAATACTGGAGTGGGTTGCCATTTCCTCCTCCAGGGGATCTTCCTGACCCAGGAACCAAACCCAGGTCTCCTGCGGCTTGTTCATTTACAGGAGGGTTTTTTACCACTGAGCCACAGCCAGTAAAGAATCTGCCTGTGATGCAAGAGATCCAGGTTTGATCCCTATGTCGGGAAGATCCCCTGGAGAAGGGAATGCCTACCTACTCCAATATTCTTGCCTGGAGAATCCCATAGACAGGGGTCTGGCAGGCTACAGTCCATGCAGTTTCAAAGAGTCAGACAGGACTGAGCGACTAACTTGGTTACAGCAGCCCAAGCAAATGAGTAACCCCATTCAGAAACACATGCATGCACCAGATAAGAGCTGGGAAGAGAGAAAAGGAGAAAAGGATTCATTTGGGATAGTTTGATTGTCTCACAGTCTATGTGGATATGATTGTGGCTGAGCTTGGGTGTGGAATAGGCATAACACATGGCATGTCCTTCATGGGTCACCACACTGAGTGTTTGGTGTATCTCAAATATATAAGAATATCAATGATCAGCTCAAACTTAAAAATAATTCTAAAATGAGGCAGTTGTCATTGTTTAAAAATTTTGTTTTCATTTGGAATAGTGCAGCCCACAAAAGCATGATGGAGGTACCAAAGGGAAGTGTGTTTCTTCTTGGTGAGAATTTGCATTTATCTGGCCCTCCCTGCACCCCCGGAGGCCTCCTGCCCCAGCCCAGATCCTTCACAGGCTGGCTGACTGAAAGGAGCTCTAGGCCCTCTGAAAGCAGCTGCTGTGAATTCCTTTGGGTGGGGATTTGATCGGACTGTCTGTTTTTTCTGTTTTCTGTTAAGATGAACTGCCAGTATGCGTTATGTCCAGACAACCACCTTGTGGAAACCCAGAAAAAGCTGCAGAATAGAATGGAGGTAATCTCCTTGAAGTGGCTTGTTGGGGCTTCCAAGGTCAACGTGGAGAAGCTGGACTCCATGGCGCCCCTGAGATCTGAGTAGGGTGGTGGGAGTGCCCGGGTGCCTTGCCCCGCTGGCCTCTGCACACACCGGGAAATCACAAAGAGCCTTTCTGTCCACGGCAGCCTGTGATTTGGCTTTCATCATTAGAGCCAAAGACCCGGCACTCTTAGGTAATAAAGGACACGGACATCAATCCCGAGGGAGAAGACTCCAGTTCCAGAATGCCCCTTTGTCCAGAAACAGCTGCGTGGAATTCAAGACTATCCAAGGATGTAAGATCACAGGATCGCTTTCTTTCATTGTCTACTTGTTCGTCTGGGCACCACGCTGTGCTTCTGCCATAACAGAGCTGCCCACCGCTGGTGAAGGCGTGAGGCCTGAGGTCAAAGATTTATTCTTTTCTGCGGAGCCTCACGTCAGTTGTTAACCCTCTCCTCACCTTTCTTTCATTTAAAAATTTTTTAAAATTAATTTTATTTGTAAATATACATACAAAAATATATGAATCATACATGGATGACTTAAAAGAGTAATAATGCAAACAACAGGGAGGCCAGGAGGCTTGGCATGCTGCAGTCCATGGGGTTGCAGAGTCAGACACAACTTAGCGACTGAACGGCAACAAAGCAAACGACACCCATGTACCCATCTTTAACTCCAAGAATAAATACGTTCTTCTTTCAGGGATAGTGTAGTAATGTTGTTGGACTCTTATTTCTCTTTGGGATACAATCTTTTGACATGGCTGTGTTATCAAGTCAAGCTATGAGGCTTGAGGATAATAGGGTATAAGAAAAATTGACTAGGGTGTTGGTATGTCTTCCCACTAGTATACCAAATATTAGAAAACAAATTACTGTAGCAAATCTCTTTGTTAGTTGCATGAATGCATATAGCCCAATTAAAAAAAAAATCTCTGTTTCAAAGTCAGTAAGGATCGCTAGTGGTAAAGAACCTGCCTACCAATGCAGGAGATGTAAGAGACTTGGGTTCGATCCCTGGGTGGGGAAGATCCCCTGGAGGAGGGCATGGCAACCCACTCCAGTATTTTGCTTGGAGAGTCCCGTGGACAGAAGAGCCTGGTGAGCCACAGTCCATAGGATCGCACAGAGTCGGACACAGCTGAAGCAAATTAGCACACAAGGATGTAACTGTGTAGATTAAGATTCGTCCATCCATCCAATATTGAATTTATTTGTGATCCCTTAATCAAATATTGGGCTTCCCTGGTGGCTCAGAGGGTAAAGTGTCTGCCTATAATGTGGGAGACCTGGGTTCGATCCCTGGGTCGGGATGATACCCTGGAGAAGGAAATGGCAACCCACTCCAGTATTCTTGCTTGGAGAATCCCATGGACAGAGGAGCCTGATAGGCTACAGTCCCCGGGGTCACAAAGAGTCGGACACAACTGAGTGACTTCACTCTCACTCAATCAAATGTCTACTGCATGCCTACTGCGTTCCAGGCACTCAATAAACAGACCTAACAGGGGTGGGAGGAGGATGGGGGAAAAGGGCAGGAGCAGAGCTGCTTCCTTCCCAAGTGTCAGGGATTCTTGGCCCTTCTCCTGTGGATGAGAGAAATTCTGACTTTGTTGCAGCGGGCAGATTGTAAGTTTTATACTACAGAGTCATCGATATCACTTCTTGGCTCTAACCGATTAGGAAGGTCTGTCTTCTTAGATTCTCAGCTCGTCCACCTCCCTCCTCCATAGTCCTCAGTGGAGTACCCCCTGGGAAAGAACCCTAATAAACCCAGTCTGTGTCTGCGTGTGTTCTGGTGCTGTCTCTGAGCCATAGTGGAGGAGGGGCTCCACTTCCAGCTGGGCCGGGCAGGGCAGGGTATGCACACGGTGACTCTAGGCAGTGACAATTCCGGGGAGTGAGGACACCAGCAGATCGGCTGCCCCAGGGAAGCTGGGGAGGGGATCAGGTGGAAGATGGGATCCGGGGGCAAGGACAGTGGACATAATGAGCTCAGGTTTGCTGGTCGTCTTTGAGGGCACAAAGGATGGGACCACGTGCATTGATGTATGTGTTGTGTGTTGGGCCCAGCGCTAGGCTTGACATAATTTCACCTCGTAGGTAGTTAGTCCTCCCATTTTACAGAAGAGGATATGGAGGCTCTGAGGAGTTTAATGTCATGCTCATGTCTTCACAGCCCAGAAGTGATGGGCCTCTAATTTGAACCCACTCTTCATTCACAATGCTGCTCAGTCTCTTGTTTAGGGCTTGACAACCTTTGACAGCAGGTCCCAGAAAGTGCTATGATAAGTCACCCGGTTCAGAGGCTGCCTCATAGGTGCCTGCTGCCCTCGGGGCTAATTGCAACTCTCTGCTGCTCAGGCAGGGGGCAGGGCTGATCCAGGACAGAATGGCAGGTTGGTCAAATTCTTCATTTTCTTAACCCTCTCTCATCCTCCATTTCCTTTTCAATGGCTCCCCTGGTGGCTCAGACAATAAGGAATTTGCCTATAATGCAGAAGACCTGAGTTTGATCCCTGGGTTGGGAAGATCCACTGGAGAAGGGAATGGCAACGGACTCCAGTATTCTTGCCTGGGAAATCCCCATGGACAGAGGAGCCTGGTGGTCTACTGTCCACGGGGTCACAAAGAGTCAGACCCGACTGAGCGACTAACACTTGAGAGGTCTAGCATCCCGGCACGATGGGGAATCTGTGGACCTGAGATGGAGCCCCAGCTCTGCAGCCAACTGCGAGATTTCAGGCGAGCCTGTTTCCTCATCTGTAAAGATGGTATCAGGAGGGTCTCTCATACATGAGAAGTAGAAGTTCTAGCTACAGAGCCTGGAGTACAAAGCAGAAACTCACCGCATGGGACTCACGTTTTCTCAGGTTCATTCCTTCCTGCGTTGCTTCACAATCTTGTCCTCCCTTCCCACAGCAGCACTTCTGGCCAACTCTTCATCTCCGTGACTCTCCCCTCATCTTGCTCATTTTTCCAGAGACATTTGTGACCATTTGAAGTGGAACGGGCAGCTTCCTCTAGGAACATCATTGCATTTAAAAGGGATATTCTAGAAATATAAATAATACCAGGCCAAAGAATAACTCTAATTCTGACATGGCAAATGGTGGTTTAATGAAGATGTTTGTGGGCAGATGGACTTTTGCTGATTCCTTTGATGAGCCCTTTGATACTGGTTCAACACGGGACCCATCCTGTCCTCGGCTCCACATGTGAGAGTGTTGATGGAAGTTGGGGAAACATAACCAAGGAACCATTTAAAACCTGGAGCCCATTTTACCCTGCTTTTATACGTTCTTAGCTGTTGTATTTATTGTATGGTGTGTATGCATCATGTTGTATGTATCTGTCATGGTATTACCAGAGAGCTTCAGATATTAATAAGGCTGAAGTTATCAAACTAGAAGACTGCCAAAATGGCAGTTCATTTCTCAGCAAAATGTCATGTGCTTACCAGGTGCTGGTATCTTGTAGCTAACTGCTCACTTTACCTGCCTGAGTGGTTATTAGGGCCAAATTGCAGTGCATGGTCCTTCAGCAATTATCGTATTTGGGCACATAATGACGAATCTCCAAAAGTGTACATCTTACTATGAGACCAACCAGTCTTTAAACCCATAGACTTCAGATCAATTTCTTTTAACTAGTAAGCAAATAGTGAGAGGGTTTTTGTGTGTGTGTGTGTGTGTGTGTGTAATCACTCTCAAAATAAACACAAATGCCTGGAATTGCTTTGGGAAATTAATCACACACACGCGTGCAGGTGCATGCACACACAAAATGCCATTAAAGGTTACAATCTCTGGCTTTTCGTGATGGAGAGTCTTAAAACTGAGACTTTAGCGATGATTGAATCTGAATTCTTCACTTAAGAGTAAAGAAACTGAGGTCTGGAGAGGGGAAGAAAAGCCTGAGTTAGCTCAGCTGCTTATGAAAGAGTCAGGATAAGAACGCAGGTCTTGTCATTCCTTGTCCAATGGCTCATGAGTTCATCCTTCCTCCCTTCCTTTCCTCCTGCCTGGATCCCTGCTTCCTTCCCTCCTAAGTTCAGCTTTCTAGCAATCTTCCTCTCCTAACCACACACCTCACTTTCTTCAGATCTCTGTTCAGTTGTCTCTATATGAGTCAGGTCTTCTCTGAACACCCAACACAAAGCTTTATTTTCTGAGCACCCAACATTTGTTCACGGCTTTATTGCCTGACTGCTCTAGCTAGAATGGAAGCTCCAACTAGAATATAGGCTTCATATTGCTTTGCTCACTGTAAATTCCACAACACCGCCAACAGTGCCTGGTACATGGTAGGAGATCAATAAATACCTGTTGAGTCGATGGATGAGCATCTCCGAGTGATAGGCAGAGGCTGCAGAGACGGGAGAGAGCAAATGCTCCTTCATCTGCCCTCAGGAGCACTCAGTTTAGTGGAGGAGGAATCTTGCATTGGTCATCACCTATCTGTGATAAATTTTACAGAAGGCTTCCCAGGGGCCACCGGAGCACAAAACAAAGAGTCTCGACCTGGTGGTGGTGGGGAGGCGGAATGATGAGTGAATGAATGAATGAATGAATGATGATGAAGGAATGATTCAGTCATACACTGCAGAATGTATTCATCCCCAGTCATGTTTCAGTGATTTGTCAAATGAACTCCGTTTGGTTGCCTCGGGGCTGGTTTCAGCTCTGAATAGGCTGTGCCTGGTGAAGAGTTGGTCACGGGATGATCCCTTAGATAAGATTGTGTTAGAGACACGGACCACTGTACCTGTCCTAAGCCTGGGAATCTGTGAGCCATTTGCCGAATGATTTTTGAATGAGTTTGTTCTGAGGGGAGGCAGAACTGTATTGATGTCTCCCTGGGGGAAATTCATAGTTGGGAGAGAAGGCGCGTTAGGTCCCAGAGTGGCCACATGATGTCGCTGTTGCTTAAAAATGTAGAAGAACGAAGTCCTATCTTTTGTGAAGACCAGTTTATCAAAGAAGTTTCAGGAAGGCGGAAAACTGTTCCAATAAGAGGAACACATCTACGCACTTAAAAGATATTTATAATAGCTGATTAACTTTGCTTTACAATAGTATTGTAAAACAACTATACTCCAATAAAAATAAATAAAGACATTTATAAGCATAACAACACCTGGTCTGTTCCCCAAGGCTACTGTTTTGTGCCTTTATTTGTAAGGCACTGTTTTAATTTTATTTATTTATTTTTATTAATTTTTACTTTATTCAGTAATATCAAATCTATCTTGGTCATACTGCATGATTTCTTCTGACGTCAAAGCACCTGTGTGTCTAAGAGCTTATATGCCCTCAAAGGATTTTATTGTTTCATTGAAACATGATGGAGCAGAAGAGTAAAGATGATGTGCTGTGCATGGAGGTGTATGATGACCTTGGATTTCTGTACCTGAGGTCATCTCTGAAAACGGTCACCTGTTAACGTAGTTTCCATCTTTCTACAGTTCCCAAATCAACGTGGTTTAGTTAAAATTTGTCCATAGTCTGTTTTTTTACTTTCCCACTCATCATTCTTCCTTTTTGTTTCTTAGAGAATCTCTATCATTTCATCATTTTAATGATTTATTTTGTTATTTTTTGAAAGTTCATTCATTCCTCAAACATTTCAAGGGAGTACCTATTGTGTGTGAGATCCCATTCCAGGTACTGCGGAAGACAGAAGGTGGATAAGCATATTATCTTCATATGTAAGGCTCTTCAAATCTTGTAAGATTGTAGGAGTAGCTCCCAGGAATTGTAGGCTGAATGGTTCATGCCTGTCTTCCTACACCTCAGACCTTGTGCCAAGCTCTTAACTTGTACCTCATTTACATCTCATGACACCTCTTGTTAACTCTGTTTAACAGGGAGGAAAACTGAGGTTTAGGGAGGTTTGGGAGAATCTCATTAATAATTTACCTAAGGCTAAACAGCTACGGGGTCACACAGAGTTGGACATGGCTGAAGCTACTTAGCAGCAGCAGCAAACAGCTGTGTATACTGGAGCTGAGATTTGAATGGGGGACATTTGTCCACAGAGCCTGAACTATGCTTCACAGACTTTTAGTAATATTAGGCAAAATGAGGTAAATATTAAAAAAACAAACAAACCCAGAGATTCAAAGTGCTATGGAAATCCCTATCTGGAGAGGTTCCATGGAAAAAGTTGCTTTGAGACTGGCTTGGAAGGATGAATAAAATTTCCCTGAGAGATGAGAAGGGAGGGTCAGTCAACCAAACAGAGGTTTAGTTCTTGGTCATGATATCTTTACAAAATAAACCAGCAGAGGGATCTCGGTTCCACATGTTGACTCAGGGACCCAGGCTGGAGGCCCCCCACCCCCCACCCCTGTGTGTAGCTGCATCCTCTAGAATGTAAGCAGAAGAGAGTTTACATGAGGGTTTTATTACATTTGCCTGGTTGCAATTCACATCACTCTGCCCTCATCTCATTGGTCAGAACTAGTCACCTGGTCCTGCTTAACCACTAGAGGGCTGGGAAATATACACAAGAGACAGAATATTGGTGAATGAATATTCTCTCTTTCCCACTGTTGTGCTGCCTCCTTAGAAGACATGCATTGTTACCCAGATTTAACCAGGGGATAGACTTGGACACAGAAAGATGAACTGACTCACTCAAGATTCCACGATCACCTTGGTCATAGCTACCAAGAGAGGGTGGAATAGGCAACTGTTGATGTAACTTTAAGAGCCTCCACTTTCTTTTCCCATGTCTGTCTTTCTTCGCATGGTTGGCTGAAAGTTGTAGGAATTCTACAGTTTCAAATACTTTTCTTTGACTTAAGCCCTGCCTGGATCCTTTGAAAATTAAAATAGTCTCTAGAGAAATAGCCTCTTAAGCAGGTCTCTTGGAATGAAGGGCTTGGGAGAGGGGCAAGTTTTCTGGTACAAATAAACAACGGAGCAAGCAAATAAAATTTGAAAATGACGCTCATTCTCGTCTCAAGCTCGGTATTCTCAGCACCTTCCAGTGGAAGATCAGTTTACAGGAGGGCATATTTCTCTTCTCCACCGGGGGTGCCTCTATACAAACCTATCAGCAGTGCTGTGAAAGACAGTCTAATGACTGGCCCATTGTTGTCTACAGTGAATGGAGCATTTGCTTGTTTCAAGTGACATACTAGGTAACTCTCTTCCAAACAGCAAGGCGCTCACCCAAGTGAAAAAAAAAAATGAAAGGGACAGCCAGATTTGGTTACTGTCGGAGCCACATGATTCAGAGATATCCTTGATAATGACAGTCGCACAGCTGGATAATTAATCAAAGTATGAAGAGAATATAGAGCACTCTGATGCACACAGCTTCCTCCAGTCTCCACGGGATCAGGCCATCATCTGTTTATTCTCCTTTGGAATGGCTTGAGATTATTCAATTATTCAATAGCTTCCCTCCTTGCTGTGATGGGATGTATGGTTTTTAATTGGCACCAGGGTCTTTCGGTTCCTGTGAACTTTGCTAGTCACTCTTGTGATTCCAGTCCCTGGAAGCCTGAATGTTTATCTTTATCTAGAGCTGAGCCCTAACAATGCACCTGGAAGCACCGATCGGCTTCTAAAAAAAGCAGTTCTGCCAGGCAACTGGTAGCAAGATCATGACAAAAGTCTGATTCCAGTCTCGAGCTTTTCCTTCCTACCTGCGTGTTGTTCTTGGCATACAAGATAGGATTAAAAAGTAATCAACATTTAGCATGGGATTTCTCTGCCATTATGGTTAATTTTTTAAGTGTTGTCTTTTCCCAAGGAGAGAGTTTCAGGTTTTAAGTCAGGTGCATAAATGCTTGCCCATCGTGGTGTTTCTTGGAAGTGCCTTCTGCTGAAGTGATTCAATATTTGTAATATATAAAAATGATTTTTTTTTCAGACTTCAGAGAGATATTTTTCTGTTTGTTCAAGGACATTGATTAAGAAATAGATTACTACCTATTTTAGGGCCTTTGAACATAATGTTACAATGAAATCTCTTGAAGCAGTGAAGGTTTTGCTCTCTTTAGTGGCATTTTTCTCCTTGAGGTGCAAATTTTCCAGTTTTCTGTATTAACTCAAAATGTTCTTTTCAGCTCAGTCCCTGAGTAGCTCTGGCAGACCATATTCCTAACACTTTCATGCTAATACTTGGCGTTGCTCCTCCGCCTGGTCATTTTAAGAGTAATAAGTTATCACAAGTCCAACTTCTTGCTCTGGATTTTCAAGGCCTTATTTAACTTAACCTCCACAAATGTTGGGAGCTTCCCAGGTGGTACTAGCAGTAAAGAACCCACTGCTAATGCAGGAAACAAAAGAGACACAGGTTTGATCCCTGGAGGAGGAAATGGCAACCCACTCCAGTGTTCTTGCCTGGAGAATCCCATGGACAGAAGAGCCTGGTGGGCTGCAGTCCACGGGGTCTCGAAGAGTCAGACTGAACAACTAACACTGACTGAAATACCATCCCTTCCTCCTTCCACTTAGGTCACTTTCTGTTCATTTTGGGGGGCTTATCAGTTGAACTTTCTTCCTTACACCTTATCATGATCCATTTTGAAATAAAGTATTATTTTGGAGTCAGTATTTGAAGACCGATCATAAGACAAAAAGCACACAGAGTCAGAAGTATCCTTGCAAACGTTTTAGGTTGCTCATCAGATGGAGCGCAGAGGTCCTAGGGTATCTTATTCTGTCTGTTACCACATCTACCTCTGGTCACTGTTTCCTCCCAAGTCAGACACTCTGCTCTTTCTTTGGTCGAACAGCAGATAGATTGAGTGCTTTGGGTTTAGAGATCACATTGTATAAAGAGTATGTCTGCCCCACCTGCAAGTTGAATTTGCATATGTTACGTACATGTAAGAAGTAAGTCTCCTGAAGTCAGATCTGAGAGATGTTATCACATGTGTTTTTATTGCCATGTTGAGTTGGATCTGGTCAGAACAAACGTGAACTCCGGGGACTATTTAGAAAAATATGTTTTGGATTCTGAGATAACTGTGAACCATTCCCTTTGCATTAAAAAAAGGAACCCAAATACTCAATGCATTAAAAAATGAACAGAAAAACATTTTCTAAATCACCGTGACACTTATTTGAAATGGGAGAGAATCTGTATCTAATAGGGAAACAAAACAAGAAAAAAGAGAAAAAGAAGCAGAAAATGGAGAAGGAGGAGGGAAAGAAAAAAATCCCTGCATAAAGTTGAAACAGAGAAAAAGGCTTTTTAAGTAGATTAATATTGCCTGTCAGGCTTCCCTGGTGGCTCAGTGGTAAAGAATCTGCCTGCCAATGCAGGAGACGTGGGTTCGATGCCTGGGTGGGGAAGATCCCCTGGAGAGGGAAATGACAACCCACTCCAGCATTCTTGCCTGGGAAATCCCATGAACAGAGGAGACTGGTGGGCTCCTCTGGTGGGCTGGTGGGCTACAGTCCATGAGGTTGCAAAGAGTCACAACTTAGCAACTAAGCAACAACAACAAATGTTGGCTGTTAGAGACTGAATAGTGTCCCCTCAAAAGCCCTATGTTGAATCCCTAGCCTCTAATGTGACTGTATTTAGAGATAGAAACCTTAAGGAGGTAATTACGTTTAAATCAGGTCATAGGAGAAGGGCCCTAATCCGATAGGATTGGTGTCCTTACAAGAAGAGGAGGAGACCACAGACCAATTAATCCGTCTCTCTCACTCTCTCTCTCCTTTTCTCCCCTCTCTCTGGAGGATGAGGTGGTTGGATAGCATCACCGACTCGATGGACATGAGCTTGAGCAAACTCTGGGAGGTGGTGAAGGACAGGGAAGCCTGGCGTGCTGAAGTCGATGGGCTTGCACAGAGTCAGACATGACTGAGTGACTGAACAACCACCACGATCTGCACAGAGGAAAGGCCATGTGAGGAAACAGCAGTTGTCTGCCAGCCAGGAGGAGAGGTCTCACTGGAAGCCAACCCTGCTGGTACCTTGGTCTTGGACCTCCAGCCTTCAGAACTGTGAGAAAATACTTTTCTGTTGTTTAAGCTTCTTGGTCTGTGGCATTTTGTTATGGTGATCCTGAGTTGACTAAGACATTACTTAACTGAGATCTCAGTCCTGAAGACAGAATGGATTGATGTTTTTTTTAGAATTATTGTTATTATTATTTTTAAATTTTTCTTTTTGGTTGTGCTGGGTCTTTATTGCTGCATGCAGGCTTTCTCTAGTTGTGGTGTGAGAGTTTCTCACATGGTGACTTCTCTTGTGGTAGAGCAGGTATGTGGTCAGTAGTTGTGGTGTATGGGCTGAGTTGCCTCATGGCATGCGGAATCCTCCCAGACCAGGGGTTGAACCTATGTCCCCTGCTTTGGCAGGCAGGTTCTTAACCACTGGATCACCAGGGAAACCATGGATTGATGCTTTAACCTTAGGTCTCGTTATTTTGGCTGCGATAAAGGTGTAACTGTGGTGTTATAATTCATTGTGGATCTATAGGTTTGTCCATCTCAACAGTTGCTTTCTGCTTGATAACACTTATGAGCTGAATGGAGTACAATTGCTTCTTTATTCTTATAACTGTTTAGATTACACTTAGCTGCTGTATCCAGATATTTCTCAGTGCACTCAAAGTTTTCAAATGGATTGAACTTCCTAAGTCCTGAAAAAAAGTGATATTGGAACTGAAATCCATAGTTTGTTGTGGTAATGATGCTATTGTAGCAGAAGTATGATGGGAATCTTAAAGAGTTGTTGCCTTTAAACTTTCTTAGCTAATAAAACATTCTTCTAGTAATTTAGAGCCACACAGGTGGGAAGTCTCCTCCTGTAATATAGCCTTCTCAATGAGGTGTTAAGTTAAAAGCTTACATTCTCATTTTCCTTTAATGAAGAAGAAAAGACCTTAGAAGGTAAAATTCAAAGTTGCTAAAACTGAAGTATGAGGAGTGGAAAAATGTGGACACAAATGTGCTCCTCCTCTAATGAGGAATCACATCCAGTGTTCAGGATTAATGATAAGAAGCGGCCGTCTGAGGAAGTTTTGTAAGCTTCCGTTTGGTGCGTGTCCCTGTTAATGTCATGTATTTCACTATATTTGGCATCTAATATCCATGGCTGTCGAAGGGCTGTGCAGATATTTCACTAGTGCTGTTTTATGATGGGGTTAGGATGCTATGGGGGATTTATAGTGTTGAAAGGGCGCTTAGATCCATTCTCTCTAAATGATGTTTTGCTTCTTTTTTGGTTTAAAATGTGTCCAGGTAGCTACAGTGCTAGGGAAAATCATTTCCAGCATATTCAGAATGTTTGTTAAGCATAACATTTCATGACTCTATGTGTCTTGTATTAAGACTCCAGACTTTAAAAAAAAAAAAAAGACTCCAGACTTGAGTGGTTTCAAAAGTATCAGTCTGATTGGGGTCACATGATGGAGTGGCTTGAGCTTTCTGAAAATCAAGAGGTTGGAGTTTAATTCCATTTCTGTTTCTAACTGCCTATGTGTGATGGGTAATTTTATGCATCAACTTGGATGGGCCTCAGTGCCCAGATATGTGGTCAAACATTATTCTGGATACATATATGTGTGTGTTTCTGGATGAGATTAACACTGAACTCAGTGGACTTTGAGTAAAGTAGATTTCCCATCATAATGCGGGCCTCATCCAATCAGGTGCAGGCTTGAATAGCCCAAAAGACTAACTTCCTCAAGCGAGAGGGAATTCTGACAGAAGGTGGCCTTTGGGCCTGAACTGCAGAATTGCCTCTTCTCTGGGTTTCAGTCTGGCAGTCCACCAAACAGATTTTGGACTTGCCAACCTCTGTAATCACATGAGACATTTCTTTAAAATCAATCTCTTTCTCTCTATGCACAGCCTATTGGTGCTGCCTTTTGGAGAGTCTTGAATGATACACAGCATAATTCTGGTCTCATCCTTCTCTCTGAGGGTCAAGTGTGCAATCTGTAAAGAGAGGAAATAGCACCATATAACCTCTGAAGTTTTCTAGAGAGAAAAATCACGTGATTAAAAAACCTGCTAATTTTGAAATGTAAAATTTTTATAAGGAATAATTAAATTCCAGAGAGACACTAGATAAAAATTTGATATGTGTTTGATATGATATTTGATAAAAATATGTGTTCTCATTTATGGACATTTTAAGATTCAGAATCACTTTGGTGAGTGTCTGTGATGGTGAAATACACAGATCTCAGTGTATTTGCCCAAAAGCAAGATATTCTGGCTGAATTCTACTGCTGAGTCGGTCTCTTTGGTCACAGTACTACGCTCTCACCCACAACCATCCTGTGGGCATCCTCCTCCTCTCTGTGGGCATTGGTACCTTCCAGGTGCAGGTTCAAACCTCCCAATTCCTGAGCCAGGTAAGGACCAATGCAAGTGGAGCATCAGTATATTCAGACCCCAGCTGGTGTCCAGAGATGAGAGGCTGGTCATGGCCAGCCATTCCATCACCACTGCTGTTTGCCTATTGTACAATTATTTCTTTGATTTTTAATAATTTTCCCTGGCAGTAAAATGAACCCAGATTCATTGCACAATAGCACTAAACAGGAAATAAAAGCCACCCATTGTAGCCTCTAGAGATAATCCCTGTTCACATGTTGATGTGTTTTATTCCTTCTTTTACCAGGTAATAATAAAGTCTAGCCTTCCTTGCCCTCCCTCTGGAGGATCATCTTGTTCTAATGAGCTTGCTGGGAGGAGGGTTTCTTTATTTCCTCTCCTGGAACACTTGGGGTCACCAGGTATGGGTGTGCAGGTTGCACAAGGCAGAATCTGGAAGGGAGCTCATCTTTTCATGGTTTATCCTCTTAAGTTTCTAGTGATCCCACCACAGTCTTTGTGTTCAATGGATTTTCCTGAAGACTTTCAGTTAAAGGCTTTCAATTAAATGGAGGGGACTTAGATTATATCCCTGCCCAGAACAGAGACTAAGTTACAACTGAGGATTGGACACTACTGTGTTAAACCATTCTGAACAAGGAGCTGTTTCTCTCAAGCTGCTCCTTCAGTTCAGTTCAGTTCAGTTCAGTTGCTCAGTCATGTCTGACTCTTTGCGACCCCATGAATTGCAGCATGCCAGGCCTCCCTGTCCATCACCAACTCCCAGAGTTTACTCAAACTATGTCCATCGAGTTGGTGATGCCATCCAACCATCTCATCCTCTGTCATCCCCTTCTCTTCCTGCCCCCAATCCCTCCCAGCATCAGGGTCTTTTCCAATGAGTCAGCTGTTTGCATGAGGTGGCCAAAATATTGGAGTTTCAGCTTCAACATCAGTCCTTCCAATGAACACCCAGGACTGATCTCCTTTAGGATGGACTGGTTGGATCTCCTTGTTGATGCCTAAACTTCTCATCATATACCTGGGACCAGTTCCTGTCACCTTCTCCTCAACCAGGATCTCAAAGCTCTAGCTCCTTAGGAGAAAGTTGTAAAGTTCCAGTTACTTTGTTATAGGGAACCTTTTAATTCTTCTTCTAACCCTATCTTTTCAGATCATGCCCAGGGTTCTGTACTTTGTACAACCAAAGAAAGACCCAGAAAAGTGTTGTCTTAAAAAATTGGTTCCCCCCCTAAGATGAATTCTCTACCCTCCTCTGTATGTGTGTATAGATACTCAGAATGAAAACAAAGGCAATGGTCTTCATTTTCTTTATTGGTTTTCATTTCCCTCTCATGCTTCCCTTTTCACTCATGGCAGAAAGCTGGGTAACTTGACCTGAATCATTGTTTTTGGGATATGTGCATATCAAGCTTTAAAGTGCCTACAAGGGCTGTTTCAGAGTGACTGGGGAGGATGCACTGGCTGCTCTGTGTGCTCTCCTTGGGAATCGTTTCGGTCTTTTAGAAGATGTGTGTCGTCTCCGCTGTTGTGTCATTAGAGTGAGCCACGAGGTGTGAGCTGGCGTGGCTCAGGGGTGCTGTTTGTGGCGTGCCACGGTCAGGGCTCCTCCTCCTGCTGGCTCAGCTCCACCTCAGCTCTGCCATGTGGTAGACCCTGAGGCTTGCCACGAGTTGCCCAGGAGCTGGCCTGGCCTTCCCATTCCTCAGCCTCCACTCCAGGCTCACCTCACAGCTCCTCATGGCTGAAGTACTGGCCAGGATTTACATCTTTCCCTGGGAGCACGCAGGAACATCTGGGGCATTGCTCCTGTGTCAACCTGAAGCCCAGGGAGACCCAAGGCTTATGTGCTGTTAATCTCCTGATCTTGCTTACATGTTATTAATATTTGGGTCCATCTGTCATGCCTTGGGTGGGCATGGGAATGCTCAGGGACAAGGGTGGCCAGATTTGGCAAATACAAATACTGGATGCCTAGTTAAATTAGAATTTCAGATAAGCAATGAATAATTGTTTAATATTATTAAATAGGTAGTATTTGGGACGTACTTATACTCAAAATTATTTGTGTTAATCTGAAAATAAAATGTAGCTGGGAATTCTATATTTTATCTGGCAGCCCTGCTAGGAACCCAAAGGGATATAGGAGCACAGTTTCTCCTCTGGTTTCCTTTCTCGTTTCCTTTGCATGGAGTGAGAGTCTGCAGGCGGGCTCTATAGTGTGACAAGTTCCTGCTGACTTTGCCCTTCCCGTTTGAGATATAGTATTTTAAATCTAAAGCTTATTTAGAAATTAGGGTTATATTAGAAATAGTTACATCATTTTCATTTAGCATAGTAATTTTTTCCAAAACCTGAGTTTTAATAGCTCATGAGTTTCACACTTGGCTTGATTTTTGGCTGGGTTTCAGTTCAGTTCAGTTCAGTCACTCAGTGGTGTCTCTTTGTGACCCCATGGACTACAGCATGCCAGGCTTCCTTGTCCATCACCAACTCCCAGAGCTTACTCGAACTCATGTCCATTGAGTTGGTGATGCCATCCAACCATCTCATCCTCTGTCATCCCCTTCTCTACCTGCCTTCAATCTTTCCCAGCAACAGGGTCTTTTCAAATGAATCAGTTCTTCGCATCAGGTGGCCAAAGTATTGGAGTTTCAACTTTAGCATCAGTCCTTCCAATGAGTATTCAGGACTGATTTCCTTTAGGATGGACTGGTTGAATCTCCTTGGCTTAGGGTGTTTTTAATTCAGAAGTGTTCATTGCACAGCTCTTATGTGCTAAAGTATTGTTTTGATAGTGAACAAGTCAGAATAGACCTTATATGCCAGTCAGGAAGACAGATGATAGAGATAAGTAAATTTAGGCTTGTGATGGGTGCTGTGTGGACCACAAAACAGTAAGAAGGATAGTATGGAGTCAAAGTGTGAACAATAGATGTGACCACCATCCTTGGCTTCAACTGATTGGTCCAGGGAAAGACACATGGTAGAAACTGGGCCAATAAGAATCCTTCCCTGGGTCAAGAGAGAGGTCCTGGCAGTCTCTCTGAGAGCAACGTTTGCAAGATGCAAAATTCAAGCTTTGATTGTGGTTATGTTTGTCACTACGTGAAGAAATAAGTAGTGAGAGAGAATAAAGACATCATGCAGATAAAAGTGGTGATAAGGTCTTGGAGGCATTTTAATTCCTGCATTCTGATTTTCTTGATTCTGCAACCCTCCAATCTCCCTGCCTGTTCAATTTGGGTATTCAGCCCTTCCCGATGTCCCATGAGCCCATAACTCATATTTTTGCTTGAGCTGTTTGATTGTTTCTATCATGATAACCTGGAACCCTGGCTAGTATTAGATGGAAATGTAATAGAGAAAATAACTTATAATAGCTATCCATACCCAGACCCATCGAGGGTCCTCTCTGTCTACCACCATGTGCTAAAGATAACTTATCTTCATCTCTGTAAATGTTTCTACTTTTCCACACATGATAATTCATGCAAGTGGATCCCTAGAGTCCAGAGAAAAGAGTGTTTTTTATTTGTTTTAACAAATCTTTTTCAAAGACTTCAATTTAGTTTTCAGAGAAACAATGATTCTACTTCTTTTTCTGGTTACAGGTCACATTGTGTACATGTACATGATATAAACATATTGAGAACAAGCACACATACTCTTGCTAGACATTCTGCTACTGTAGCGTAGCCTCTTGGCCTCTGGGCTTCAGCATGCCATGGGCATCAGTGAGAATGCTTCATAGAGTAAAGTCAGCCAGGGAGAGGATGGTTAAAAGAGCTTCAGCCATATCTGACCCTGGCCTGGATTTCCCATTGCTGTGCTGTTCTTGCGATTTCTAGATTTGTGATGGTGATAACTCTGGGGACCCCACCATCAGACTTCCTGCCTTCTTGACCTCTCCTGAGAGGCCTCTGGCAATTTCCTCCTCTTTCTCATCTTCATTTCTGGTTTCATGTTCTCCTCTGAGTGATGTTGGTGACCTGAGGGCAGAGCCTACTCTCTCTGGACCAGTCATCTACTGGGGCAGCTGCAGGAGAGGGCCCAGGGTAGGGATATCATCCCCTGTCTCCCCACATCTTCATCAAAATCCACTGTTCTTTGCATGAGTTGTTTTTGACTTGGTGCAAAGAGGGGAAGGAACAGAGCCATATCTGATTTTAATGCTATGTGAAGGGAATGGATGTGGACAGAAGATGCAGGTAGTAGGTTGATTCATAAACTGAATTAACCAGTAGAAGCAGGGGCTTAGAGCATAAGAAATCCATAAGAGCCCTGGGGTAGACAAAGAACTTTTTACGAGTACAAAATGGGACCTGGAGACCTCTCCTCTAGAGCTTGAGAGGCATGGGAACCCCAAAAATATCTGATTCCATAGGATAAACTCAATTTCTTTTCAAAATACATTCTTTTCCCCCGATATCATCCTTTTAACTCAAGACTGGAGACTTTAATCAGACAGTAATCTGAATTGTGGTCCATGTTATCATTTATCCTCAAAATTATTATGTCTTTTCTCTCTGGTTAACTAAAGAGTAACAACCCATTCAGAATCAAACTGCAATCAGCAACAATGTAGTTAGGATCAAATTGCATTAATAGCTTTCTTTTTCTTTATTAGTTCTTTCCTGTCAACAAAATTGCCCCCACAAGCAAATGCTGGCTTGAAGCACTCATATTTGGATCAGCATGGTGGGCATGTTTGCAGTTCATGACCAGCCTGTGCTCAGTTCTTTAAAATCACCTTTCAGTCCTGGCTGGAAGAGTGGGCCTTCTGGCCATGTCTAGACCGGATAGCCTAGATTCCCCAACCTGATTGGACGAGGTATAGACACTTGCCTAATGTTGAGAGAATCAGATTCTTTCTCTCAAAACACTAACTGTGAAACTCTGAAATAGCTCAAGAAGTGGTGATCACTGGAACAGAAGGTCTTAGAAGTTCAGGGGCCTAGACAGCCATGACACTGCTCTCAGGAGATCTGTGTGGGTGAGAGGGGAGCAATGTAATTTTATATAGGAAGAGGCATTTTCTTCTCAGAATGAGGGAGGCAGTAAAGTCAAGAATCAATTATGTGAGCAAATACAGTATAAATTATAAACATGCCCTTCTTAGGAGGCAAGCATGTGGATAAAGCCGTTGTTATAAAATATCTAACAATAGAAGGTAAAAAAATGACATTTGACTAGTTTTGAGATTTAGGTACTGCATTAAAATAAACTTTAAACAATGTCTTGTATGCAGACAGTAGATTCACAAAGTTAAGGAGTATTTAGCACAGAGATCATCTGGTACTTCCCTCGTGGCTCAGCCAATAAGGAGTCTGCCCGCAATGCAGGAGACCTGGGTTCGATCCCTGGGTTGGGAAGATCCCTGGAAAAGGAAATGGCAACCCACTCCAATATTCTTGCCAGGAAAATCCCATGGACAGAGATGCCTGGCAGGCTACAGTTCATGGGGTAGCAAAGAGTCGGACATCACTGAGCGACTTCACTTCTCTCTTCTCATCTGGTACTACAAAGGCATACCACTTACAGTTAGACTTCGCAGTGTGGCCTCATAGGCTTCTGTCACTGGGACCAAATCTCCTAGCCTCACCACTCTTGCCCTCGTTGTGGGCAATCTGTACTCTGCTCACACTGGGACCTGCCATTTCTTGAATATGCTGTGTATTTTGTGCTAGGTCTTGGAAGTTGAGTCTCAGCAGAAATGGTAACGTGGGTAATGAGAAAATATACTCTGAGTTGGTCTAAGTCAAAAACTAAAAACTTACCCCTATTGTGGGCTTCACTGAGAGACAGAAGTGATTAGCTGAATAAGCAGATCTGAGTTCCAAGGAACGATTCTAGGCTAAAACCCCAAGTGTGCCCCTGTGAACCTTAAGACACTTCTACTCAGAGAACGGCACAGATATCTCATTTTCTACATATTATCTGCATAACACAGACATGACGTGTTTTGAAAAATCCATGAGAACAATCATAAGTGCTGCTAACTAAATGCTTGCTTTGATGGGACAAAATGGAAATATCTATCATTCTTTTCTCTGTGGCTTCTCCCAGGTCATTTTTGTCACTTGTCTGATCCTCTACACCAGCTTGACCTTCATTTTTTCTTGGGATGCTGATGTTAATTACTACTCTGAGCTTACTAGATGGTTCTAAATAGCCTCTTTCCAATAGCTCCTCCCACTCCTGTCCTGCTGTGAAATTGCCCAGCTCTGTAGCTCTTCAATTTCCTCTTTTATTTAAGTAGATCTCGACAGACATTTGAAAAGGACACACAGTCCTTTCAGAGCTGTATATCCAGTTTCTAATTTACTACTTAAGAGCTGCATGCTCTGGGTGAATGTGACAAGCTGAGTTCTCAGCCCTTAACAAATCATTTCAGTATTGAAACAGCACTCCCTACACTGGGGATTAATAAGTGTGCTTCCTGTTTCTAAGTAATCATTTATTTGTAAACATCAATGTTTATAGTGTTTTGGCCAGTAAATTTTTTTTTTTTGTTCCAGAAATATATTGAAAATATCTGTATAGTGTAATATTGAGATACATTTGAAAATGAACACATTTCTTTTTGATGAGAGATGAAGCTGAAAGAAAATGATTTACTCCAGAATTCACTGAAACCACAGTTAATTATGTACCTCCTTGTGACAATTCTCCTATCGTTTATTTCTTTGTTATTTCATCTGTTCGTTCATTCGTTTAGTATCTACCTGTTGCCTTCTGAGCATTAGACATATCTTTGGACCCATAGTTGTAATAGCAACAAAAACAATAACAATGACAATTTCGCTGAGTTCTTATTATGTGCCACACACTACACTAATTATTTTAGATGCGCTATAGCAGTTTAACCAAAAAGCCCCATATCACAGATAGGGAAGCACCATTGCCTGGTTTGAGATTAAGTAATGAGACTCAAGGTCACGTGGTGAGGACATGGGAGAGCTGGTGCCTGCTCCAGAGCTCTTAGTTTCCACCAGCGTACCCATCTGGAGAGGGCCAGCTCTTGGCCCAAAACCAGCCCGAGTCCCTCTCACACGGACCTGGCTGGGTCTCGGCCATCAGCCTCAGCAGCAGGTTACTTCCTCTGGCACCTGTGAAGATCCGGGGTGAGAGTGTTCATCTGGGTCTTAGTTTCTTCAATTTTGGGGTCATTAGACCCTCTATTCCAGTGCTGATGCTGTACTCAAAAATATTTGCTGATTTGACTGCCTTTGTGAAAATTTCCAGATGAGGTTCATTCATTTTCTGAGCTCCATCTTTTTTCTTATCCCGCGAAACGATACCAGCTCCTGCATATTTACCATCTGAAGCTGGGAACGATCAGGACCCTGAAAGAGCACTGGGCTGCTCACTATCGGGATAATTTCCAGTTTCTATTAAAATTCTCACTTTCCTTAGTTCATTGAGTCTGGAGACAAAGATGAAGTCAGTGTATCAGGGTGAAAGGTCATCGTCGAATACTGAATCTGTGGCTAATTTTCCATATTTTGAGGCAGATTTCATCATTCTTTTCTCTCCTCCTCAAAGTTAATGAAGCATTTCTGCTCTTTCATTTCTTCCTTACAAACCTTTTATACTTAGAAAAAAAGATAATGAGTCATGAGCAAATGCTTATACCCAAAAGGTGCTTAAAACTAGACCTAGTTGGGAAAGGTATGTTAATTTGGTGAGGGAGCATCTCTGAGAAGACAGAATCTATTTCTAGTAAACCATGAATGAAATACTAAGTGATTCTTGATGGATTGTGTAAATTTATTTAGGAAAGCAGAGAAAAGCCTATATTTAAATTTAGAATCAAAAGAACATTTAGGGTGTCTTGCTATGATAAAATACCAACCCCCCCAAAAGTCCCCCAAAAAAACCCCACCATAGAATAGGTGGCTTGTAAACCCAACAAAAATTTATTTCTCACAGTTCTAGAGGCTGGGAAGGCCAAGGTGCTGACAGTCTGAGGCAAAGAGAATTGGGAAGATTGGCAAGGCAAACCCTAAAGAGAGAGACTTGAAGATCTCCACTTACTTAGTTTCCACGGGGCTCAGCTATGCGTTACCCATCCCCTCTATTACTATTGTTGCTGCTATTACCAGTTGCCTTTATTAAGTAATTACTATGTTCCAAGCACTAGGCTAATCTCTTGATGTGTGTTTGATAGTCTCGAGAGCCGTATGATCCGGGCATTCTTATTATCTCCGTTTTATATGTGAGGAATCTGAAGCTCTCAGGCAGCAGGTGAGTTACTTCAGAACACCAGTAGTAAATGATGTGAAAACTCGGGGTGGGCTGAACACTTCTCAAATGGGCCCATCATATTACTCCACATCCGTAGAGTGTCCTTGTAAAATACTCGCTTTGTTGGGTGCCTGTTCCTTACAGCTGGCAGATACCTTAGGAAGCAGGTTAACATAGCTCAGACTGGAGGCAGCAGGATAAAGTAGTTCTCTACTTTCTATTATTATGTAAAACTACAGGCATTTTGGGCTTCTCTCGTGGCTCAGCTGGTAAAGAACCTGCTTGCCGATGAAGGAGGTACAAGAGATGTGGGCTTGATTCCTGGGTTGGGAAGATCTCCTGGAGAAGGAAATGGCAATCCACTCTGGTATTTTTGCTTGGCAAAATTTAAATAGAATCATAGCAAAATAAAGCATCTCTTGAAAATGTCCAAAGTTAAGCATCCATGAAAGTGTTTTGATTTGAATAGTCATTTCTTGAGTTGTATGACTAAAATGAGGTGTCTGTGCTTCATAAGCATCTGAGCTCTGGCCAGAGAAGCAGGAATGGGTGGGGCTGGTACAGAGTTAATACGAAGAGTGCACAAATACACAAGCATGCCAAGCACTGTCTGAAAATTCAGTAAATCCTACACTCTGTGCACATAGGGACCATGTGTTCTAAATGTAGGCAGAGATAGTTAATATCAACAAAAGGAAAATTCATTTAAAGTAGTTACTGAATGCCAAAAGAGCAAATGAGTGTTTATGATGGAAAGGGGTAAGCAGCAGTCATGAGTCCTATACGCAAGGCAGAGACTCTTACTATTCAGAGCATTCTTTGTGGATGATTCTGTTATAGCCTCACACCCTCATTAGAGTGACCGAGAAGACACTGCCAACCTTTTGGAGTTAGTCTGTGAAATATTGCCATTTTTCTGTTCAGAGAATGAAGCACTCACATTCAGTGACTATCACTTTCTATTTCCTAGGGTTCAGAAAGAGCATTGAGGATCAGGAAGCTTGTGTGAGCTCATGTGTCTTGTTTACTTGGCTATGTGTCAGTGCTCTTGAGTTAGCAAACCTGGGCCTTATTCATTGCAGCCTGTCAAGTGGGTAAAACAAAACTCAGCTCTGTATATGGCATTAATAAACTAACATTGTTGAGCTTCTGTAGAGAGCGGGTGGCTGAGGAGTAAATGTTATGGCATAATTGAAATGATAAGTTTTTGAACTCCCAAAGCAAGAGAAATCCAGTCCCTCCTCCCTGCATTCAATTTTTGGATTATTGGTTTCATCCCATTTAAAAATAGCATAGACTGTGCCAAGATGGCGGGGGAAAAAGTTCTCTGGAGCTTTAACCACAAATGACCTCCTCTTCAAATGGTCAGTGATAATAAACAAGAAGAATGGATTTCCAAGGGGGCAGAGCATTAATAAGGTAAGATTTTAAAATTAATTTTTCAAGTTAATTAAAATGTCCAAAAGCACAATAAAAGTGCAGAAAATCTGGCAGGGGAATGGCAGCAGGCCTGATTAATGCAAGTCAACTGTCTTCTGAGGGTAATAGTAATAATGATGAGATTATGGATGTGGAAGAACCTGCTAAAGAGAAATGTGATGTATGTGGAATACAAACTGCGTCCCAGTTACTATTTTATGGTGCACAATGGGTCTTATTAAGGAGAAATAGCTGCAAGAATTACCACCGAATTGCTCAATAAAAGTATTGTGTAATTAACATGCCATAGCAGCTGGAGCAATGCCTCCCATTGATATTCCATACTCTTCATTCATTTCCAGTTTGCTAAGGGGGTGTGAGTTCTAACTAAGACTGCCTGTTTATCCAATCACTTAGGAAACACTTACTGAGCAGGGTGCTGTGCTGGGAGATACAAAGGGCATGATGATGCATCAGACACTGCTTTTGCCCTCAGGGGGCTTCTGGTCAAACCTGCGAGTTAAGATATGAATGCAACAAACTCTACTACAATGCAGATTGTCTCAAAACCTTCCATGAGAGATCAAAAGGGAGGAAAGTCCTGACCTTTCTAGGGTGGCAAGCTTGTCCTGGTGTGGCCAGGATTTATCCCCCTCACTTTTTGGGGGCATGGATAGGCCTACCTTCCGGTAAAGCCCTCAGTCCTGGGCAGACCAAGATGTTGGTCCCCCTCCCTCACACCCATCTCCCTTCTGAGCCTGTCTTTGTGTTACTGCATGCATGACACTGTCCTCTCTCTTAGACTGTGGACTCCACGGAGAGAGGGCTCTGTCTAGTTCAGCTTTATCTCTCTTCATGCGGTGCTGGTAGGTGCCCCATAAGTGTTTATTGAGCTTGAATCACTGCTAAAGGCTTAGATGCTGGATAAATAGCTTTGCTCCCAACTGCAGTCTCAGGAATGGACTAGGAACTGACTTGGGTACATTTCTAGCTAAGAATTTGTGCTGTGGGTCCCTCAATACTCCACATCTCTGATGGCTCCCTGCTTTATTCCTGACAAGGAAAACTGGGAAATCCAAACTTTAAAATGACTGTGTGGGCCTTGTAGTCTAAAATCACTACTTGTGGCAGATAAACTCTTATTATTTAAATAAAACAAAAAATGAATTTTTTCCTAAATGTTTATCGTAGACAACTGGAAAACACAAAGAAGAACTTGCAGTGACCCACAAGTCCATTTTGGGAGAAAATTGCTGTTGTCTAATGTATCTCCTTTACAAAACAAAAGTTAAATCATAATTTTTTAGCCTGTTTTCTTATTATTTTCTAATTAAAAATGAACATCTTGTCTTATGTCGTAGTCCATTCAGGCTTCTATAACAAAAATTCCATAGACTGGGTGGCTTAATTAGCAAAAATGTATTGCTCATAGTTCTGAAGGTTGGGAAGTCCAAGATCAAGGTGCCTGCAGACTTGGTGCCCAGTGAGGACCCACTTCCTGATCCAAAGATATTCATCTTCTCTCTGTGTCTTCATGTGGCAGAAGGGGCAAGGGAACTCTCTGGAGTCGATTTTATAAGGACTCTAATCCCACCAGGGGGCTCCACCTTCATGATCTAATCACCCAAAGGCCTAACTTCCAGATACCAGCCTAATGGGGATGAGGTTTCAATATATTAATATTTTTGAAGGGACATGAACATTCAATATATAGGATCTTGTCAATAGCACTCTTCTATAACATAAGTAAAAGCACATTTAAAATTTTCAATAAAAACAGAAGTGTCATAGGTTTATACTGGTATGTTTTTAGTATTCTGAACAGTTTAATCATAAAATGTATAAAAAAAACATATGCTGATTTTTAAAAAATCAAAACTATTCCAAAAGGGAGAGAAGAAATCCCACTCCCCAGAGATAATCATTGTTAACATTTTGATGTCTATATTTTCAGACACTTATGTGCACACAAACACATTACAAGCAAGACTAAACATCTCTTTATATGTTTACTGGCCATTTGAATTGTTCATTTCAAAAGTGTTTGTTCATGCAATTTGCATTTTTTTCTGGTTGAGTTTCAATTTTTCATATGAATTTATATGATAATTTTAGCATATTAGTGCTATTAAACATGTATGTTTTTACAATTTTAGCAATATCTCCCTCAGAGTTTAATTTCTTTCAGCCATTTCTTTTTTTTTTTTTTGCTCTTTAGAACTTTAAATTTTAATGGAGTCTAATATACCAATATTATTTTTTTAGTTTCTGTCTTACATTTTGGCTTAACGTAAGAAAGGCCTTGGCCACCTCTAAGCTATTAAAAAAAAAATCTATGTTTAATTATAAATTCCCTTTTTATATTTTAATTTTTAATCCATCTGGAATTCATCTTGCATAAGGAATTATGCAGTAAGTATCCAGATTTACTTTTCCCCCCACCAGAAGGCTAGCTAATTGTTCCAACATCTATTTCCCTTTAATAAGAAATGCCAGCCCGAATGGTTAGATGTGGTATTCTCATTGTTGTTACTCTCCAAAATATTCTACAATGGCAGTTTTGATTTTTCTCCCCTTTAACCAGTGAAATTTAGAACCGTCTCATCCCTCCTGAGTGGGCTTCATTTGTTGTTTTTATGCTATCAGCCTGTTTATATATGGTCTTCTGCTGTGGTCAGTGAATGGTCTGAACTAGTTGGAATTTATTAAAGGTTTCTCTCTAATGCAATATGGTTCAGTTTTTGTAAATATTCTACTTTGTGAATGTTGACTTGACAAGAGGACACAATAGATAGTAGGGACCTCTGTCTTTCCTCTCTCTCTTCCATGTATGTAATTTTTATCACTGTTAAGTGTGTGTGTGTATTTTTTCAAGAGTGTTGAGGTTTGAACTTGGTTTACTGGGAAGGAGACTCCTGATCTTTAGATTAAGTACCTGCCTAATTTACTAGAATGTTCTTCTTCCCCTAGTTTTACTGAGATGTAATTGACATATAGCACCACGTAAGTGTAAGGTGTCCAGCATAGTGACTTGACATCCATAAATGCTATTACTATAAAATGATTACCAAAATAAGTTTGGTTAACATCCATCACCTCTTATAGTTAAAAAAACTTTGCTTTTCCTTGTAATGAGTACTTTTAGGACCTATACTGTCTTAGCAACTTTCAAATATACCACACAGCAGCATTAGCTGTAGATATCGTGATTATTTTGCTAGAAAGCTCTGCACAAGATTTTGGGCTCAAATTTTGAAAAAATAGTAACTTGCTATTTTGCTGCAGCTGACCCGGGGACCTGGGAGCCAGAAATACACGTCTGCTGCGGTAAGCCAGGTCTGGGTTGTACATTAGCAGCATTGCCGTTCCCTTCCCCCACCCATTCTTTACATCTATTTTCTTCCTTTCTTTGCTTCCATCCATTTGTCACTAAAAAGCCATTATTAGGCCAGAATGAAGCAGGCATCCCAAGGGCTTGTGTGCAGGGTGGGGACAGGGGCTGCGTGGGGTTGAGAGATTGGCCGCAGATGAGGGATTAAGAACATGTTGACGGTAATGGGAATCAAGTATGTTACTATTGGAAAAAGAGAGGACATATATGGAATGGAGACAGCTAGAATTAGGGTTGCCAGATTTAGCTAATAAAAATTCAGGGTACCACTTGGGATGTATTTATACTAAAACTTTTTTTCCCCCTTGGTTCATCTGAAATTCAAATTTAACTGGGCATCCTGTATTTTATCTGTCAGCTCTAGAATAAGCCCTAGAGTGTTAGATAGGAATTGGAGGAATCAGCATAAACTCAGGGCTTTTAACATAGAGAAATATAGAAATAAATATAGATGTAAATGTGATGTGTGTGTGTATGTATGTGTATGGTGTATATTTTCTAGCTCTATTCACTCAAAGGGCTTTGGGATGATGACACCCTAGTAACTATGAGCATACAGATTTTGGTTCCAAATATTACTTTACCAGGGATCCAGAGAAAAATGGCTTATTCCAGGGTTAGGGCATGGGCAGGACAAGATGAGACTGGAACACTTTGTACCAGGATGTAAGGAAATCCTCAGTGAACGATGGAGGGCACAGATGCCGGCTGGAAGTAACTCCCACTGGCCAACTCTGGGATTGTCTGAGCATCAAAATAAATAATTGAACCAGATAGAAATCTTTAAGTCCAACGGACATAAATAAATTAATGAGAAATTGGGAGAAGGTAAAACTCTTTCTTCTAGCAGAAAGAATGATGGTAAGAGAAAAGTCAAAATCATGATTTGGCAGTTTGCACTGTTGTAATGATACATGTGAGAAATATCAATAACAGTTAAACTGAGTGTGTGATAGTGTACCGAGTAAGATTTTACATACTTTCAAAGTCTCTCCCTGAAAAAATATTTGTTAATCACAAAAGGTAAAACATACCTTTGCAGGAGGTACTGGCAGGTATCACCTTAACCAAGTTGTCATAGCTAACACCACTGGTAAGAATAGGAATGGATATCATGTGCCACCCAGTTTGGGTGCAGTAAAAAGAACACATTGTCTGTGACATTCCAGGAGAAGTGTAAAACCTGGCTCTACTCATGAGGAAATACTGGACAAAAATTGAGAGACATTCTAGTGGCCAATAATCTTTAAAAAATGTCAAGATCATGAAAGTTAATAAAACATGGCGATTGTTCCAGATCAAAAGAAACTAGAGATTCAGCAGAACATGTGGTCTTGGATTTTATTCTTTGCTCTAAAGAACATTATTAGAACCATTCTGAGGCATCAATGGGATGTCACTACAGAGCTGTCTCCTGAGGCACAGAAGGAAGGGGCAAAATGCCCCAATTTCTCTCTTCTGTCCTTTAGTCTCCTACTGCCTCTCAATGGCCAAATCCTGCCAACATAGAGGCCTGGAAAATGCTTCTTACAGTTGTCAGCCACTTTGTGGTAAAGACCAGAGCAGGAGAATTAAAGACCTGAAAGCAGCAGGTCAGGACTGGTTCAGGGTCTTTTGTTTCCTCCTGAAGAAGTTCTCTCTCTCTCCGTATGTATATGTATGTGTGCTCTGCTAATCGCTTCAGTCGTGTCCATCTCTTTGCAACCCCATGGACTGAAGCCCTCCAGGCTCCTCTTCCAGGGGATCTTCCTGACCCAGGGACTGAACCCGCGTCTCTTACGTCTCCTGCATTGGTAGGCGGATTCTTTACCACTAGCACCACCTGGGAAGCACATGTATGTGTATATATATGTATGTATATGTATGTGTGTATGTGAGTGTATTTAAATGAGTTCTCATTGAGAAAAACTTTTTTGCTAAGTTACTAAAACTTTTGCTACGTTCAGTTCAGTTGCTCAGTCGTGTCCGGTTCTTTGTGACCCCATGGACTGCAGCATGCCAGGCCTCCTGTCCATCACCAACTCCCAGAGTCTACCCAAACCCATGTCCATTGAGTTGGTGATGCCATCCAACCATCTCATCCTCTGTCGTCCCCTTCTCCTCCTGCCCTCAATTTTTCCCAGCATCAGGGTCTTTTCCAATGAGTCAGCTCTTTGCATCAGGTGGCCAAAGTATTGGAGTTTCAGCTTCAGCATCAGTCCTTCCAATGAACACCCAGGACTGATCTCCTGTAGGATGGAAGGGTTGGATCTCCTTGCAGTCCAAGGGACTCTCAAGAGTCTTCTCCAACACCACAGTTCAAAAGCATCAATTCTTCAGCGCTCAGCTTTCTTTATAGTCCAACTCTCACATCCATACATGACCACTGGAAAAACCATAGCCTTGACTAGATAGACCTTTGTTGGCAAAGTAATGTCTCTGTTTTTTAATATGCTGTCCAGGTTGGTCATAACTTTCCTGCTAAGGGGTAAGCGTCTTTTAATTTCATGGCTGCAGTCACCATCTGCAGTGATTTTGGAGCCCCCCAAAATAAAATCAGCCACTGTTTCCACTGTTTCCCCATCTATTTGCCATGAAGTGATGGGACCAGATGCCATGATCTTAGTTTTCTGAATGTAGAGCTTTAAGACAACTTTTTCACTCTCCTCTTTCACTTTCATCAAGAGGCTCTTTAGTTCTTCTTCACTTTCTGCCATAAGGGTGGTGTCATCTGCATATCTGAGGTTACTGATATTTCTCGCAGCAATCTTGATTCCAGCTTGTGCTTCATCCAGCCCAGCATTTCTCATGATGTACTCTGCACATAAGTTAAATGAGCAATATACAATATATAGCCTTGATGTACTCCTTTTCCTATTTGGAACGAGTCTGTTGTTCCATGTCCAGTTCTAACTGTTGCTTCCTGACCTGCATACAGGTTTCTCAAGAGGCAGGTCAGGTGGTCTGGTATTCCCATCTCTTTCAGAATTTTCCACAGTTTATTGTGATCCACAGAGTCAAAGGCTTTGGCATAGTCAATAAAGCAGAAATAGATGTTTCTCAAGAACTCTCTTGCTTTTTCGATGATCCAGTGGATGTTGGCAATTTGATCTCTGGTTCCTCTGCCTTTTCTAAATCCAGCTTGAATATCTGAAAGTTCACGGTTCACGTATTGTTGAAGCCTGGCTTGGAGAATTTTGAGCATTACTTTACTAGTGTGTGAGATGAGTGCAATTGTGCGGTAGTTTGAGCACTGTTTGGCATTGCCTTTCTTAGGGATTGGAATGAAAACTGACCTTTTTCCAGTCCTGTGGCCACTGCTGAGTTTTCCAAATTTGCTGGCATATTGAGTGCAGCACTTTCACAGCATCATCTTTCAGGATTTGAAATAGCTCAACTGGAATTCCATCACCTCCACTAGCTTTGTTCGTAGTGATGCTTCCTAAGGCCCACTTGACTTCACATTCCAGGATGTCTGGCTCTGGGTGAGTGCTAGGTTATGAAGTTACTAACCTTTTTTTGCTGTTGCCAAACTAAATAGCTGCAATACACACACACACAAACACATCACATGTACATATACATACATACAGTGTGAGTGAGATCTTTTCTGTACTACATTTCATAATTTACTTGAGTATCTTACTGATTCTGATACATTTATCTAGTTTGCGATAGTCATCTTTTTGGGTTCTCAAATAGTCCTGAAAGCTTTCAGGTTTTATTTAATTCCTTCACTTCACTAGTAGGGCTATTTTTTCTCTCTTCATGATTCTCATGGTCAATACTGTGAGTCCTTCTGCTCCTGGGAGGTCCTAGGTCCCCACAGTCTCAGAAGGAATTCTGCATTTGGTGTCCCATTGTGTCTGGATTCTAAGGCAACCTGTTCAGTGCCCTCCATGCCAAGTGCCTCCAATCTGACAAATGCATGGGTTTAATACCACAGCGCCACCTCCTTTATAGGAAGAACTGTTCTGCCTTGCTTCTAACCCAGGAGTTCTGCCCTGGTAAAGCGGCCCACACTCTGGGACATCCAATTCTGTAGCAGTTCTCGGTTTTACCCTGGTGTTTGCCTCCATTCTCGTTCATTCCCAGTTCTCAGTCTTATACGATTTCTAGAACAGTTCTGTAAATACATGTCACATATGCTGCCACTACTTTTTACTTTCCACTCAGGGAAGTTTAGCTAAGTTTAATAAACCAAGTTGATCAATTCATTACGGTGATCAATCAGTTAAAATTAATTTATGTTCATTTTTGGATGAATATGCCCTCAGAACGCTTCTTAAAACTCTGCTGGAAGGCTCTGCCAGTGGCCTGTGAAGAGACAACACATTTTCCGTCTGGATTTTGTGGAAAGTCCAAACTCCAGATCAAGCTTCAGCAGGCAATGGTCGGTTACAAGGCAGAACACCCAAGGTGTTCCTCCGGGAGTGAGACATTGACTGATTCTACTTTTGCCATTTTTTTTTTTTTGCCTTCAGAGGAAATCTTACCAGGGAGCATTGAAGAGTAATAATAAAGCTGATAAGAAATACAGAGAGAAAAGTCCAGCTGCTCTAGATAAAGAGTGGGATTTAGAGTACCACTGGAGGTCATCCTAGACTGTGTTCTGTGGAAATAGATTCTGAGAAGGAGAGTTATATAGAGATTGACCATTATGAGGACATTAGGAAGACTTAGAATGATTTCTTGAAGAATAGTAACATGTTAGATCTGATAGATGTTTATAAAAAAAGGTAGTGTTTTGACTTCTAACTATAAAAATTATGCCAACATATCTTTTAGTCAACTACGGGATTTTCTGTCTGGCAGACAGTACGCAGTTGATGATGAAACTGATTTTTCTGAACCAAGCACCAGTGAGTAAATGCAACCAGGATAATGAATAGGTATGGTTACTAGCAAAGAAAATTTTCTACGCATATTCTTGAGGAGAGCTCCTGAGTGATGGTTCTGCAAAGAAGTGAGGACAATAGGAACAGACAGTGGGAGAGGCTGACCCTCCAAGGCATTTGCAACTGAGGCTTTAGCTGATTTTCCAAAGGAGTCTGGAGAGAAATTAGGAAGAGGTGGAGGTGTCCCAAATGGAAGCAGGCGCTGAGGCTTTACATTCCTACATCAGCTAGTCATTGACTACGGGCCATTTGCAGCAGGGGGAAGGGAACCTTGGACAATGTGGATATTGTGTCATAAACTTGGTGTGGTGTTTTTTTCCTTCCATAGACACTCTGCTAGATCATCTAGTCCATGTGGCACTGCTGATTGCACCTGCGTAATAATAATTTTAAAGGCATAAGTTACAATAATTTGTCTTTTACTTTGGAAGGAATGTTCCAACATGCCCCAGTCTGCTTGAACTCTAAAAACTCTTCACTAATGTAGTGGGTTCCTGGATCTTCTTAGGGCATAACTTCTGTCCTTGGAGTTCATGTCTTTTACTGAGATGCTCCAAAGCATTTGCCACTTTCTACAGATCCAGTTTATGAACATGTTGGTGATAGTGTGATGTCCTGAGAAACCTCCAGAATGTCCAAGTCCCTTTGGACTATATAATGACGAAGGTCCTGGGGAGTTAACAGTTACCAAAGCCTGGGGGATGGCACCTGTAAACTGCCATCCAAACCCATACAAGTATGAATTGCTTCTGATCCTTCTTTCTGATAGGGATGGATAAGAAGAGCTATCCAGCTTACTAGTTATGGCTGTGCTGAAGTGAAGTGAAAGTTGCTCAGTCGTGTCCAACTCTGTGTGACTCCATGGACTATACAGTTCATGGAATTATCCAGGCCAGAATACTGGAGTGGGTTGCTATTTCCTTCTCCAGGGGATCTTCCCAAACCAGGCATTGAACCTGGGTCTCTTGCATTGCAGGTGGATTCTTTCCTCTCTGAGCCACCAGGGAAGCCCGTGGCTATGCAGACACATCGGCCACAGTGGCTGCAATTGAGACTTCTGCTTAGTTAAGTCTGCGGTGATCTGTGTGCTTAAAGCAGCTCCATACTGGGCCTGGGAGAGCCAACTGTTAGATTTTCAGGAGCCTTGTGAGCTGGTTGTTGAGCCTATGGTGGGAATATTATACCACGGGAATTGGCAGAGGCAGTAAAGCAAGCCTCCTCCAACCTCTTGGGCTGTGAACCACTTACCAGCACCCCACTGGTGGTAGTCCACTGTCATCCGCCATGATCAGTGCAGTTTCTGTAGGGTTCTGTGGGGTTTACAGTGGTAGGTAAATCAAATGGGCACATCATTGCAATCACCTTTCCTGCATTCTTTAGAATTTCGATGATGGCACAAAATCCTTTTTGCCATTCCCCTTGGGATATGGTTTTGTTTTTTATTTACTATCCTGGGTGGCGGGGGAAGGTGGTGGGTAGTGGGGGTGTTTCAGAGGCTTCCACTTGACTTTCCCCACCGCAAGGGCTCTTATTCCACAGATCAAGAACCTGATGTAAGTTTTGTCATTTATCAGGTGTGCTCATTCCAGTTACATATTTGGATAAGGGAAAGAATCAATGGATATGTCTGTAGACCCAGTGAACCCATATTGGGCTGGACCTGGGTCATATCTGGACTCCATATTATTCAGTTATAATGGAGGGCAGAATGGTGCTTTGGGTCTCTGGGAGTCAAAGTCAACTCAGACCCTGGGACTGGCAATCCTTGTAAGTTCCCATTCTCTCACTGGATGATTAAGTAAGTAAATGGCTATAGGTCACTTTGGGGAAGCACTGGGAGAGTTATTGAATACACTTGCTGTGGTATCCCAGTGTTTTTTTGTGTGTGTGGGGGATCTGACTTCTCCTTCAGTTGTTCTAGAAAACGAGAACTGGCTCAGGTCCAGAAACCTGGCAAGCAATCATGACTTTTTTTTATTTGTGCAGCTGCCTGCAGACTCTTGATCATCCATTCTTGATTTCTTTTAGTTGGATAATTTGTGCAATACCTCACTGGCTGCTCATCCATCTTGCCCCCAGGAACATCGTGTTCTATTTACCATCTCCATAGCTCTCCTGGTGCCCCTGGCTGCTACTCTGACCTTGATTTTATTGTGATAATTGTGCTCACCTTGCTTCAGATGAAGTGGTGCTGCCACTAGACCTCTATTATTTCAAGATTCTGGGGCTTTCAGTGGGCTCAGTTCTGTAGTTGTGTTTCCTCCTATCAGCCTTTGCCACAGAGCAGAGCCACCACTAAGCTTCTCGACATGCCAGTGCTCTCTCCAGAGCGCATTCCTTCTCTCTTTGGAGAAAGGGTGTCCTCTGGGCCCTCCTGGTGGTAGTAGGGTTTTCAAACTTACTTAGTAAATACTTTCCAGCATCCACTTCTCTGAGCCTTCAGATTGCTTTCTAGACTATTTGCCCTAGCAAGTTTTTTTTTTTCCTTCAATATTTATTTGGCTGCATGGCGTCTTAGTTGCAGCATGTGGGATCTTCATTGTGCCCTGTGAGTTTTTTCTTTGGAGTGGACTGACTCCTTAGTTGCAGTGCTGGGGTTCCAGAGTTTACAGGCTCCCGTAGTTGTAGCACGTGGGCTTAGTTGCTAAGTGGCATGTGGAATCCTAGTTCCCCAACCAGGGATCGAACCTGTGACCCTGCATTTGCAAGGCAGATTTCTAACCACTAAAACACCAGGGAAGTCCCTGTCACAGCAGCTTTGATACCTCTAATTCACTGGACTAGTCACATGGATCATCACATTTTTTAAGCTTTTAAGAGCCATCCTAGCAGCTGGATGTCTGCCTAGATTTGCATATAATGGGAAAGTATTCCATGCTGATTTTACTTTGTATCCTTTATCCAAGCTCTGTTCCAAGCCCCCACCCCCTAGTATCCATTCCCTTGTGGATCTTCCCCATTCTTATCAGCACATCTTGGCCAGGTCTTGCAGCTCCTTTGGCAGATGGTTCACACTCTCCATTAACTGATCCACCTCGTCCAAGTCAGGAGGTGCTAAGATTTAACTGGTTACCTGTCTTGTTCTCAGGAGGGGCAGTGGGAGCAACATGGTCTTTTAAGACATGATATCAGTCAGGGTCCAACCAGGAGGCAGCAACCACACAAGAAAGTTGAAGAGAAAAATTTTAATCTAAAGAATTATTAATTGGCAAAAGATAGCTAACTACAAAAAAGAATAAAAGAGGACTCCAAGGATACAGAAATAGTACTTGCGGAAAGTAGCTACTACTGCTAGGACTGGGGAAGAGGGACTGACAGAGGATGAGATGGTTGGATGGCATCACTGATTCAATGGACGTGAGTTTGAGCAAACTCTGGGAGATAATGAAGGACAGGGAAGCCTGACGTGCTGCAGTTCATGGGGTCACAAAGAGTTGGACATGACTGAGTGACTGAACAACAAGAATGACAACAAAGCATGAATAAGGAAGGAACTAAGGACTGAAGGAGAAGAGGCTTCCCCTCTGTCCCCCAAGGCTGAGATCCAGACCTTCTCAGAGAGGGCACGACTGCCACGGGAACACACAGCACGCTGGCAGTGGAGAAACTTGCTAGAAGGCACATCTGGTGCTGGTCTGCAGGAAGCAGCCCCCTGGGTGGGGAAGACGACTGCTGGAGGGTGCAGGGATGAGGCTGGAGGGGGTCCCCGAGGGCTGGTGAGGTACCACTGGGCCTCCTGTATCCTGATTTGTTGGCAGTCAGGCCAAAGGAAAATGGCACCATGAAACTAGCACGAGAAGCCCCTTCCTGTGGTTGTGACCTTGTGGTGGCACTCCAGTGACCTCTATTGACAGAGAAACGGCTTCATTTGAAAAGGAAGACATGCTTACAAGGTCTGGCCCCAGGGTCACAAAGGATGAGTGTTCTTCTTTGAAAGACCAGCTTCAAAGTTGGCTGGCATCTGGGAACTTGGTTTTGGGGAAGCTCTCATCATTCCCAGCTTTAAGTGTTAGTCACTCTGATTCTTTGCAGCCCGCATGGACTGCAGCCCACCAGGCTCCTCTGTCCATGGAATTCTCCAGGCAAGAATACTGGAGTGGGTAGCCATTCCCTTCTCCAGGGGATCTTTCTGACCCAGGGATCGAACCCGAGTCTCTTGCATTGCAGGCAGATTCTTTACCACCCGAGCTACCAGGAAAGCTCTCGGCTTTAAGAAGAGTGGTTCAGGGTGCCTACATTGTATAAACAATGTACTTGCCTTCTTTCTGGGAATCTGAAATGTTGATATGTATCAGGCAGAGGCTGCCTACATGATCAAACACCAGTAAAAACTCTGGGTCCTGAGACTGTGATGAGCTTCCTGGGTTGGTAACATTTCACATGTGTTGTCACACTTGTTGCTGGGAGATTTAGGTGCATTCTTTGTGACTTCTCTGGGAAAGGATCTTTGGGAGCTTGTACCTGGCTTCCCTTGGACTTCACGTTCCTTTTCCCTTTGCTGATTTTGCTTTGTATCCTTGTGCTGTAATAAAACATAACCATGAGTCTGACAATATGCTGAGCCCTTTGAGTCCTCCTGGAGAATCATCAAATTGGGGGATGGCCTTGGGTAGCTCTTCAAGCAAGCTGGGGGGCATTATCTCTAACAAAGGGGAGAGGGCCTCTAGGATAGGCAAAGAGGGTTCAGGAGAATCTGGGAGCTAAAAATTCTCATATGCATCACTCAGATATGCCCACTCCAAGTCTCAAGGTCCAGCGCTTCACCTATTAGGGCCCTGATCTCAGCAAAGGAAACTTTCCAGAAGGAGAATTTTACTATCGCTAAAGCTCTGCTACTCTCTGTTCCTGTCCACTGCCTGTAAGAGATCAACATTTCCTTAAATGTTGCCTAGAAGGCCCTTGTGTTCCCACAGGTTTGCTTAAATTGTTGAATAATCATCCTGAAAGAAAGTGAAAGTGTTAGTCACTCAGTCGTGTCTGACTCTTTGTGACCCCACGGACTGTAGTCCACTAGGCTCCTCTGTTCATGGGATTTCCCAGCAAGAATATAGGAGTGGGTTGCTATTTCCTTCTCCAGGGGATCTTCCCGACCCAGGAATTGATCCCGGGTCTCCCCCATTGCAGGCAGACTCTTTACTTACTGAGCCACCAGGGAAGACCTACTTTCTTCAATAAATCAAAGGCCCGCAGCAATGGCTACTCAATTCTTTGTATTTAACACATCTCTCATACTTCTCGAGAGCCAGAGATATTGCACTAGTGAATACACTGTGTAAGGACAATCAAAACGGAGTCGATATTGCTAAGAGAGCTCTTTACAGTGGAGCTGGGAGACCACGGCTGTGGCTTCTGCACATCTCAGCCCGAATGGAATATGAACTCTGACCATTTCTTGATGTGAACCCACCTGCAATGCAGGAGACATGGTTTCAATCCCTGGGCTGGAAAGATCCCCTGGAGAAGGAATGGCATCCCACTTTGGTATTCTTGCCTGGGAAATTCCATGGACAGAGGAACCTGAAAGGTTACTGTTCATGGGGTCTCAAAAGAGTCAGACATGACTGGGCGACTAACACTAACAAACACCATCTTAACATAGGTTTCAAGAACAGAAACGCAAGATACCTAAAGACCCTTATCCTAAAATAGCTTGTTCAGTCTGTCCCTTAAGGATAGATATTTCCTTTCACGTGTTAGCAAGGGTCATAATTCTTTTTCCTTTTAATTGGAGGATAATTGCTTTATAACCTTGTGGTGGTGTCAGTCATACATCCACGTGAATCAGTCATAATTATATGTATACAACTGTGAGGGGTTGTAATTCTTAAACAACCTTGTGGCTCTTGCCTTTATATGTCCCTGACTCTTTTTCTCCCCTGGAACACTCCTCTGTTTTACCCAAATCTGTGTCTCCTGAGTTGAAATTCTTTTTAAAAATTCTTTTATTTATTTTTCATTGGAGGATAATGGCTTTACAATCTTGTGTTGGTCCCTGCCCAACATCAACATGAACCAGTCATAGGTGTGCATATGCCCCCTCCCTCTCGAACCTCCCTCCCACCCCACCCCATCCATCCCTCTAAGTTGTCACAGAGCATCGGATTTGAGCTCCCGGTGTCATATAGCAAATTCCCACCGGCTATCTCTTTTATACATGGTAATATGTATTTTCAATGCTACTCTCTCAACTCAATTGCAGTTCTTAAGATCCAAAATAAAATGATTTGTTCTTTGCCTCCTTGATACTGACCGTGAGCTGACAGAATCCACTATGTGTGTGTGCGCTAAATCGCTTCAGTTATGTCCAACACTTCGCGACCTCATGGACTGTAGCCCACCATGTAGCCCTGTCCATGGGATTTTCCAGGCAAGAATAGTGGAGTGGGTTGCCATGCCCTCCTCCAGGGGATATTCTCCACCCAGGGGAACCCACATCTCTTATGTCTCCTGCATTGGCAGGTGGGTTCTTTACCACTGAGCCACCTGGGAAACCCATCCACTGCCACTAGTGAGATGTTAATTGCGCCACTGCAGGAAACCAGGGCCTGTTTCTTCTCCCCCCACCGCTGGGTGGGGTTCTCATTCTCATCCCTTGGGTTGATCCGGTTGTTCTATCTTCAGCATCCCTAGTACTTATTACTATGATGACTACAGTTTAATTATACACATATAACACTTTTTCGAGCTTATTCTGTAACTGCACATAAAGGAGCGCCTTTATTTCTGATGCCATCCTGGTGGCAGAGTTGCTGTCATCTCTGTTCTCAAATGAGGAAATGAAGCCACCTATGAAGTCACATAGGTGACTAGCCTACGTCAGATTTTGCTGAGTGACAGGGTCAGGGTTTTTCTGACTCCAAGTCCTCTCTTTCTTTTCTACCACATTGTTCTGCTTCTCCAAAGAATTGGGCATTTTAGGTCCTATAGTAGGTGAGGAATTTGCTTGGTTTGCATTTTCTTATTCAGATTCTTATGACCACCTTAGCGTTGATATGACTTGTGGCCATCTCTGTAGATACTTTTGACCTAAAAGAATCAAGTGTATATAAGAGTGGTGCTTGTCAACACTTAACATACCAACAAGTCCTTTGGGGATCTTAAATGTTAAAATGCGTATTCTGTTTCAGGGGTCTGTATTTCTGACAAGCTGATACTCTGTGTGGTTCTCTGCCACACAGAACAACTAGGTTCTTGGTAGTCCTTGAGGGATTAAAGTAAGAAAAATGTAGGAATATGGATGTATCTTAATTTTCAACTTTTCAATCTGGAAAAATGGAAAACATTTCTCCATGTCAGTTCAACCCACAAACACTCTTGCTTTAAAAAAGTAACACAAATAAAGCTGCAAAACTGATTAGAATTTAGCCAGTCATAAGATAAAAATCATGATTTCTAACAGCACTGTTTAGGGATTTGATTGGTGAAGCCCATAGATAAGTCAGATAGATATCTGTCCTACACCATATCATCTTTCCAGTTTTGCAAGGACAAGTCAGAAGACAGCTCGATTTTGACCAATCCATGGAGACTGGAGTCAGTGATCTTGGGGGATTATAGCTATATTGGGTGATGTTTACAAGCTCCAAATTATTAACAGTAGTTGACTTGGGAACTATCTGGGAGACTTGATAAACCTTGAAAATCTCTCAAAAGGACTTGCTGGACTCCTGTCCCCCTACATGCCCAACCATTTTCCAGTTGTGTTGCTAAGCTCTGCTGTCGGTCAGCCAAGAGCTGGTCTGCTCTCCAATCCTGCCCTTCCTCCTGGCAGATGCCTGGCTGCGTGGCCAACGTTTGGCTCCTGCTTGTCCCTGGGCTCTCTTTGGGTTGCAGGATCAGGACACGGGGGGTGTGGACAGGAGCAGGGCATGACCACCTAGAGGTCATTCTCAGGATCAAAAACTAGACCAAAGACCACAAAATCTAAGGTGCTATGTGATGATTCGGGGATTGGCCTCTTAATGCTGGGACATTTGGTGGCCTTAGCTCAAATTCCACAAAGCTTCCCTCTGACTTTTTGCAGAAAAAAAAGAAAAGAAAAGTGTTAGTTGCTTAGTCATGTCCGACTCTTTGGGACCCCATGGACTATAGCCTGTCAGGCTCTTCTGTCCATGGCATTCTCCAGGCAAGAATACTGGAGTAGGTTGCCATTCCCTTCTTCAAGGGATTTTCCCGACCCAGGAATTGAACCAACGTCTCTTATGTGTCCTGCATTGGATTCTTTACCGCTTGAGCCAACAGGGAAAGCCCAAACCCAAAGGCAATTCAATTCAATCTCCCCTCCTCCCACTCTTTGTACCAAACCACACAGCCAGCCTATTGTGGAGTCCTTTTCTTGGCTGCCTTGATACTCACGTGACAAAATATTTCCATTCGAAATTTTGAGAGTTTCACCTGCTCCCTTACTTTTCATTTAAATGGCACCACAGAGGTTTGGGCTAGCGGTATTTTTCCCCTAGTCAAAATGGCCTTTTCTCATCAAGAAGCAAAGCTCCAAGGCTGACAAGTCAATGTATTTATTTATTTGTCTACCCATCCATCCATTTATTTATTTATTTGCTGTATAAGGTAATAGCTTATGGTACTTACCCAGAGCCAGCTGTTTGCAGGATGCGGAGAGCAGGTGGTCTGGGAGGCCTCTGATGAATTGCAAAAGACACTCACCAGCTGCCGACACTGTGTGTAATGAGCAAACCTGCAAAAATCTTTATTTTCAATTGGATTGTACCTTTAAGTAAGCAAGGGAGACAGCCAGTATAACTACAGACCATGACCAACAACCCACATAAACAGTGTGCAAACACAAGTGATTAATGTACCAGTATTTCAAAACATCTAAAGCTAATGAGTCAGATTTACTAGGGTGCACAAAAGAGGGGGAGAGGCGGTGGGGGAGGAGGGAACAACTTAATGGGCCTTAATGGCCTTGAGCAGAAGCCCAAGAATTCTCCTGCCTTCCGTCCACTGTGCCATCAAGCTGCTAAACAAACATCCTGCTGGTCCATGAAGGCCATTTTCCTTCTGGCCACTGGGGAGTTGGGGGGAGTTTCCAGTTTTAGGATAGAAGGAGGGGAGCTAGCCAGTGACCACTGAACCCTCCAGTGATCTCTGATGATATGCGGGAATAATGGGTTACAAAGACAGACATTAATAAGGTAAGATAAGAGGGGGGAGGTTTATTAATTTTTCAAGTAAGTTAGCAGGCCCCAGGGCATGGTAAAAGTGTAAAGAATCCGGTGAGCGATGAGGGGCTGGACTGATTAATGCAAGTCAGCTGTCCTCGGAGGGCCATAGCAATAATGATGAGATTATGGAAGAACCTACTGAAGACAAATGAGATGCATGTGGAATAAAAACGAAGTGTCCTAGTTCCTCTTTTGGAGTGCACGGTGGATTTTTATGAAGGCAGAACAGACGTACGAATGACAGCCAGAGGAGGTGCCAGACCCGGCAATGGGCTTGCTCTGCTCCAGTGCTTCCAGCCTGGGGACTTCAGGAATTCTAGGCCTGCCTGGGCAAAGGGCCGAGAAGGAAGCATATCCCAGGAAAACTCTCTCTGCACAGGCAGGGGGAGCAGGGCTCAATGCCGCTATGCTGTCCCCGTGGCCTGTCACCTGGTCTGCATTTACTGCCCGCACAGCCTCCCCTCTCGTGCGACTGTTTCCTCCAGGCTGTGCCAGGAGCTGAGCTTCCTCTGTTGGTCAGACGTGCTAAGTCACTTCTGCTGTGTCCTTCTCTGTGTGACCCCAGGGACTGCAGCCCGCCAGGCTCCTCTGTCCATGGGATTCTCCAGGCAAGAGTACTGGAGTGGGTTGCCATGCCCTCCTCCGGGGCATCTTCCTGACCCGGGGATGAACCGCGTCTCCAACATCTCCCGCGTTGGCAGGCGGGTTCTTTAGCACCTGCCACCACTTGTGCTACCCGTCTTCAGCTTGCTTCTGCTGCTGACCCGTGAGTTTGGAGCTGGAGAAAAGGAATCAGAATGGTTTTCTTTTCCTTCTGGAAAACTGCTCACTGGATAACCTGTTCGTCCTTTCTCGGCACTGTTGTCTTGCTTGTGTACCTAAGACACCTTCCTGGGATGCCTCTCAGTCTGTGTCTTTCAATGAATGTGAAGGGAGGGCAGGCGGCATCTCCAATCAGTCCTTGCCTTCTACACTCAAGTGCAGAAGACTGATGGAGGTCACCCTTGAATTTCCAAGTGCAGAGTTATTTGAGGCTCCTGCTCTAAACGCAGCTCCAGGTCCCAGCCTCCAGAGAGTTTGGAGTAGGTTCCAGGAATCTGCCTTTCTAACAAGCACTTCACAAGTGGTTCTATGCTAGTGGTCCTCAGACAGGAGTTTAACAAACCCAATCAAAAGAAACAAGATTAACTAAATGTTGCCTCAGATAGGTTCTTCTGGATGTCAAAGTGCCAAAAATGTCACTGTGAATGATTCGATCCTTTCTGTTGGTTCACTAAGACTTGACAAGTTGAGGGTAAGATGCAACCCCACCCCCAACACACACACCTTAAATCATTTTTACATATGACCACCTTAGTGTGAACCCAGTTTTCAGGTTTTGATGCTTTCGAATTGTGGTGCTGGAAAAGACTCTTGAAAGTCCCTTGGATAGCAAGGAGATCAGACCAGTCCATCCTAAAGGAGATCAACCCTGAATATTCATTGGACAGACTAACACTGAAGCTGAAGCTCCAATACTTTAGCCACCTGATGCAAAGAGCCAACTCATTGGAAAAGACCCTGATGCTGGGAAATATTGAAGGCAAAAGGAGAAAGCGGTGACAGAAGACGAGACGGTTAGATAGCATCATTGACTCAATGGACATGAATCTGAGCAAACTCTGGGAGATAGTGAAGGACAGGGAAGTCTGACATGCTGCAGTCCATGGAGTCAAAAAGAGTTGGACACAATTTATTGACTGAACAACAATTTTTCAGGTTAGAGCAGGTTGATCAGAGTGATGGTATCTAGTTCGAAAGGAGGAAACAGAGCAGCATAAAACAGCCTGGAAAAGCAAGGACTGTCAGTGAGGGTAAGAGAAGGGGATGAGCAGGTGGTGGGGGAAGCCAGTGGTTCTCAACATTTTATTTTCTAGCAAAGTATTTCTTTTCAAATGAAATCTAAATGGAAACCCCAATAGAAAAAGTTGATTAAATGATAATTTATTAATAAACATTTGCTTTGTTACAAATTTATAACAATTATCTTTACAAAATCAGTAAATTATAAAAATGAAGGTATTTGAAGTCAAAATTAGCCATTGGAAGTTACACATAACAGTTCCAGCCTTAGATCAGCTTCTGGATCAATAGATTTGCTGAGATAAATAGTTGCAAATTATGAGTTTCTTGACAGCTGGCTCTGCAATTTTGGGAGATGTCCTTAATCAAATTGATCTGGATCCTTGCATGAAGAGTAGCAGAAAATTTTTATTTTAAAGTTGGATCACTGATGCTACTTAGTAAGTGCTCAAATCCTCTAATGGAAAAGTCACTCAAAAAAGCAATAAGGACATTAAAACAAGCCCTATGATGGTTTACTATGCACCAGCACAAATCCCCAAGCAGACACAGTGACCCTCACTTGGATTTAATTGGGCTCTTCACCCGTGTGCTTTAATTGTGTACTTTTGTACAATTTAAATGAATAGTCATGCACAGGCCTAATTTATAAAAATACCAGTGCAGCTCTAAAGTGTTCCTACTCAATGACACAGTTCCTTGAAATTCTAGGAGGATCTTTATTTCCAAATCTGTACAAAACACTTTACTTGGTTGGCACAAATTCACAACATTAAATAACATTAAAACTTCTAAGTTTTAAAATGTACAATTTACATCAAATTTACATGAAAATGTAACGTACATATTTACATGTATTACATTTATGTAATGCATACATATTATATGCATGTACATTTAAGTGTAATGTGCATTTGATTTATTTTAAAAATGTGTACATTTTGGGGGGGGTGGAGGCAGAGAATATGAGATACATATCACACATTTGAAATTCATATTTAAATAATAGGATTACCATAGATATGTATAGAATCTTTGGAGCCTCTCTAAGGAACAGGGGATTTGAAAGTCATACCCTGAGTCAAGACTTTGCTTAAGACAGACCCAGTCTTTGAGGGGGAAGTGAACAGGAGGGACTGGACATTGGGAAATGTCTCAAAGCATCTTTGACAGGCATTGGATTTTTCTTCCATCCAGATAGCTGTGTAAGAAACTATAATTAGGGAAAAAAAATTGTTGTTGAGTTTCTAAACCATGTCCAACCCTTTGCAACCCCGTGAACTGTAGCCCACCAGACTCCTCTGTCCATGGGATTTCCCAGGCAAGAATACTGGAGTGAGTTGCCATTCCCTTCTCCAGGAGATCTTCCTGACCCAGGGATTGAACCCGGACTTCTGCATTGCAGGTGAATTCTTTACCACTGAGCCACCAGGGAAGCCTCAGGGAAAGAAGTAAATTGCAAGAAGTAAATGAGGGAAGGAGGTGCTGTAAAGAAAAAAAAAGAAGAGAAGGAAAGTGGGTGAGTTGTGATGATTTAGAGATGCCTGGATGAAGAAGCTTGTTTTAGTACGCATAAAGATGGAAAAAAAGGGGGACCCTGGAAACTTTTGGAAGAATGTGAGAAAAACAGAAGGGAAGGCTATGGGTTAGAGAGGAGGAACAGAAACCAGAGAGGGCTCTGGAAGGATGTAAATTTCAAGGACGCGTGGAAAGGCCTTTAAGGAAACAAGCCACGAAGTTTGTGCTGGCGCTGGAGCCTCCTTTCATTTCTTAGCAAGGGCGATGATGCTCAGAGGACGCTGTCCTGGAAATCCGTCGTGGCTCCCAGCCGCCCTGCACTTTATGCGGATTTGAGCCCTGTCCTCTCGCGAGCCCTGTCCTCTCGCATGCATTGTTTCCTTCCGCGGCTCCCTGCGGCTTCTCATCCTTTCTCAGCCCTCTCCCATTTAGCCCACCACGGCCTGGCTGCCCAAGGAGAACAGGCTTTCATTTTCCTCAGGTTCACACTGTGCACACTGACTCCCCCGCTTCCTGCCACCCTAGTGGTCCCTCTCCAGCTCCCAGCACCTCTTATCTCTATGGTGATGGAAGACACGGTGATCATCCGATCATCCGAAATTTGCTTCAGAGTTGGTCTGCACAGGCAGGCATTCCTGGAGTAGCTTGTCCTTTTACAGTTAACCAACTGGCCCGGGGAGAAGAGCTGCCCCCAACAGAATGGCAGACGACAGCCTCCAGACATGGGCACTTGGCACGTTGATGTAATTAACAGACCTCTGCAGCTGGGACAAATCAGCACCTCGCATTGATTTTCTATGTCTCCTATTTACTTTCAGTTTTTGAACTGTCTGCCTTGACAGGAAATCAAAGAATTCTAATGGTGTACTCGAGGGCCATGGTGCTGGGTCAGCATTTCTTTGAGAAATCCAGAGACTAATCAGTTTATTATCACTCAAGCATCCCTTTTTACTCCTAAATTAAGGCTGTCCTCCAAAAAGGCTAAGAAATAGCAGTTTATTTTGGGAATATTAAAAAAAAGTCAGTGTACTATTTAACTCTGAGAGGAGTGTTTAAAAAAAAAAGTAGACTCAAAGTATTATTAGATGGATCTGTTTAATCCTTCAGGCTTGTGACGAGGTTGGTAAAGACATTTGGGTGGAGACGCAGAAGTGCTACAATCGTTCTCCCCAAATTTCATGCCTTTGGAAAAGTTATCTGGTGGAACCAAAAAGAGGAGCCTTGTTCCAAGTTTTTTCAGTGACTGAAATTAAGAAAAATAATTCTCCCCATATGTGCTTATTTAGGAACATTGTACGATACTGGGTTGGCCCCTTCATTTTCTCACTGTGTTTCCTGCTCAGGCAGGTGAAGTCAGAATCTTGGATTAACTTCACTTTGGATTCCTTAAAACTCTGGAGAAAATAGGCAGAAAGCCGAGGTTGTGACAGAGAAATGGGTCTCCATCTGAAGTGTGCTAGCTCCACATTTCTTTTTATGAGATGCCTCAGGCTCCATTGGTAGTGTTTTTCTTCAGCTCGCTTGCCTTGGCAGAGTTCATGTCTTCGTTTTATACCCTAAAGATGAATTTTCTTGGTCTTTTTACTGACTCAAGTCATGTAACCCTTTCATAAATAATTAGGAAACTGGAGAAAAGAAGAAAGTTGCTCATAATTCTCCCACTCAAGCACACTAGCTATTATTATTTTTGAGCAAATACTTTAGGTCAGTTTGAAATGTCAGGTTTTGATATGATTCTCAGGATAATGTACAAACAACTTTGTGTTTTGTTCTTGCTCTGAATGTATGTCAAAGCATTCCACCTATTACTGTGAGCCCCAGTAACTATCTTCTTAATTGCTGCCTGAGCAGCTGGAGCATTTGAGGCCTTCACATTGATTTTCCGTGTATCCTGCGGAAGTCAAGACACCATATTTATTTAACTATTTCTGTATTTCAGGACAATAGATCGAATCCATTTTCCACTGTAATAAATGCCACAGTAAATGTCTTTATACATGAGATTTTTCCATATATAAAATAATGTCTTTAGGATAAACTCCCAGAAGTTACTGGGTCAAAGTGCATGAATATTTTATGACTCGATATTTCCTGTTGCTCTTCAAAACTATTACGTGAGTTTGTATTCATCACCTAAAATATTTGAGGAATCATGCTGTATCAGGGTCTTTTATCCACTAAATAGACAGTACCAAGAGTGCTTTATAAGTACAGTTTGATGATGCTAGCAAATATCTCAGAGATAAACGTTTTGGACTTGGAAGGTGTTCCCCTGCCCATGGTGTTTAACACGCAGAAGTGATTTCATTACATTTTTTTTGTTTTCTTCTACATGTGCCATAAAGTATGAATTCCTTGCCTGGCTGTAATGTTCTCTCATCAAGCCTCATAAAGTGAATTACTGTCACACCCCCTCAGCTTGGCAATGAATTTTGAAGATCCTATGGATTTCTTTTCCGTCTTACACAGAATTTGGAGGGTATCCCCTTGCTGGGAATAATGTCTTTGGAAAATAGAAAAATGCCGAATGGAAAAAAAGTACATTTTCTGGGAAACGAAGAAGAACCCAGAGAGATGGAGCGAGAATTGTACCACAGAGTCCCCGCAGCAGATGTTTTGGGTGTTGAAACTCCCACCAGAACAGCTGCAGAAATGTAGAATCACATCTGGGTGTGTGACGCGGCTGCATCATTACCTACCGACAGCAAAACAGCCAGATGCTTCCAGTTCATTTTAAGGACCAAGCTTCAGGTCTGAACCTGCGAATGTCTCTACTTCCCAACCAACGACTTATCAATTGCCTGGGAAGCTCATGAAGACGTGGCCTCCTGGGCACCTTCGAGATGGATCTTCTTGGTCGCAGCAGGCAGGGGCAGAGCACAGCTGCTGTGAGCCCAGACCCACAGCTCTAGTCTGCTGCGTGGCTCGAGAATAAAGCCATCAAAATCTTTTACACGATAGCGGCTGCGTGACTTGTCACGGGTGTATGAGGCTTCTGAGGCCTTTTTCTCTCTTATTTCCCCTGTAATTCATCCAGTCCTTCCTTTCTCTCTCTCTCTTTCTTTCTCCCTCTCCCCTCCTTTCCCAATCTCCCAAATATAAGTTTCTTTCCCTGTTGAATGTGTAACTGGATGATCAATATGGTAGCAAATGATTCTTAAGACTCTTGGATGAATACTATGGTTTTTGAGAGCACAGCTATTTTCTTGTGTTATTTCTCTCATCTTATACTGACAGTTACTTTGAAAGTTGAGTGAAAGTGGCTTCAAGTGACAGGGTTCCTCTGGATCGAAGCCCTTGGCAGCCTTTCCCCTTCCCTGATTAGATACAAAGCATGTAGGGCAGCTCCCAGGCCCCAGGGGGAGAATAATTCAATTTATAGACTTCAGCCCCAGGAAAGACAGGTTATTCAGTGCATAAATCTTAGCCCTTAAGATGTTCAAGGGACAAGATTCTCTTAGGAGTAGCCTGTCCACCCCACACCATGATGAGGGGAAACTGAAAAGACACACTTGGTGAAATGTGGAGACTCATGTGTTAAAGTTAATGTTAACAAGCACCCTAAGAAACAAATAATGGTGAAAGATGGAATTTCTAAAACAAAAAACAAAAAAACAGTGGAAAGTATCTTCCATTCTTTGAAGACATTCACATCCATTAAAATGCTTCATCTCACTTAGCTTTCATGTTTTTACAGTTATCTTCTTGTAGAAATCTTGCACTTATTGTTAGAAATATTTTTATTATGCCAAAGAGGCAAAACCTTTCATATGGGGCTGGCCACTGATTGAGGCCAAGGAGCTTGTCTTGTCAGGCCACCTGAGGCTTGGGTCCGTCTCTGGGTACATTTGGTATCCTCTGCAGTACTCAACCATCCAGGGAAAGCCATAAAATATATCAGAACCATAAAAGTGGATAAGAGCCACCAAAGAGTTTTCTGGAAAAATAAATAAGGAGGAAACAGTCAAAGAAAGTCGTAGTTGGATCCTGGTTTTTAATTAGCAATAATTGTGCCTCGGATAAACCTCATTAGCTACGATACTGCCACTGTGCAAAGCTGGATCCTGGTTTTTAAAAGAAATAATAGTATTTGTTGTTATTCAGTCTCTAAGTTGTGTCTGGCTCTTTGCGACCCCATGGACAGCAGCGCACCAGGCTTCCCTGGTGTTTGCTCAGACTGTCTCCCAGGAGTTTGCTCAGACTCATGTCCATCGAGTCGGTGATGCCATCCAACCATCTCATCCTCTGTTGCAGCCTTCTCCTCCTGTCCTCAATCTTTCCTGTGTTTACAATGTTTATAGTTATTAAGTCATTTAATCTGCATAAAAATCTTATGAGATGAGTCCTATTATTATTATCCAGTCTACACAGGAGGAAATGGAAGCTCATAGAGGTGAAATAACTTGCCCAGAGTTTCATAGTGGAATCCAGCTTTGGGTTCCATGAACTTAACACTGGGTCTATTGTTTTACTGCCTTTTTGACTGTCCTGTTCAGGGCCAGGGCCAGGCAGGATGAGGCTAGCTCCAGAACACTAGGCTCCTGGTAGCAAAGGTCATCAAATGTGAGTGACTGACTATGTTGAGCAAAGCAATCCTAGAGTGGAAGGAAAAGATAAGGTGGGTGTTGTTCGTATCCATCAGGTTCTGTGGTGCGTATCATCTCCTACTGAAGTGCTTCATTCAGTAATAATGACTGCAAGATAAAGCATATTTATTGAGGTGTACCAATGGCTCTAGGAGAGAAAGAGAAAAAGGCAATTTATATCCTGTCTTTAAGGCACTTATAATCTAGTGAGAAGATGAGCAGAGATATAGGGAAGATTAAATAATGTCCCAGATGATGTAAGCAGAGCCGCGAAGATTCGTGTACCATGTGGGATGCTAAAGTTATGAGCGCTTTGAAATTTCATGGGCAGGGTCAGCCTTTCCGTCAGTGCAGTGTGGGAAAGTATGCGGAGCAGGATAGGAGGGGGATCCCAACTGTGTTTGCAAAGATGCAAAGGACTCCAAATACAGAGGAAAAGAGAACCATTGCTTCCCAGGTGGTGCCTGTGGGTAAAAAAAGAAAGCCCATCTGCCAATGCAGGAGATGCAGGAGACTCAGGTTTGATACCTGGGTTGGGATGATCCCCACGAGTAGGAAATGGAAACCTACTCCAGTATTGCCGGGAAAATGCCATGGACAGAGGAGCCTGGTGGGCTACAGTCCATGGGGTCATAAAGAGTAGGACACGGCAGCATACATTCACGAGAACCATTGCAGGAATTTGGAATTCTGATAAAAAGGGTGAAGATGAGAAAGGATGTTTTGCTTGGGGAGCAGCCCTTTTGTGTCAAATGTGAGGCAAATGTGAGGGAAATGAGGCGAAAAGAAAACCGGAGTCAGATTGCAGAAAATCTTGGTTACGTTAGTCCAGGAAAGTTGCAATGATGACACTGCTGACCCACTGGGGTGCTGTTTTGGTAAGTGACCTTCCACACACCCAGCCAAGATTGTGTGGACCTGAAGGATTGGATCCTGAGTTTTAGGGCAACTTAGAAACCCTCTGTTTTGTTTTTTTACAACCTAGAACTTTTAGTAATGATATAGAATGTTGTCTTATATACTTATTATGGGCTGATAAAAGTCTGTTTAGCTACCTTTCAACTCAAAGGGAGCAACAAAAATGGATGCTCCCAGGGATGCCATGTGATGACCTTAACCACAGAAACATCTGTTCAAGAAGTTACCAGAGAAGGTCTGCACTATAGATTTATGAAAATCAGAAGAAAGAACATGAAAGAGGAAATTTGACAAGGTGTGATTCAAGGCACACACTGAAAATTCAGTGGCGTGACCACTGTGGCATGAAGAGGCAGCCTATGACTAGAACCTGAAATGTTGAAAAATGGCACCTGATCTATGGGGGAACCCAACTTCCATGGTGGAAGACTTCTGTCTATGCAGCAGCTGCAACTCCCAATTTAGACCTAGCTGAGTTCAGAGCTGGGGTGGGCCATGTGGTTTATCTAGCCCAACTCCTTTCCCCTAATCATCTCAAGAAATCTCTTAATGTCCAGTCACGTTATGTGATCTGCTTGAGGTGGTTCTCATTTGCTCTCTTGAGAGCTTCTTGGGGGCTTGTAGTCTATGATCTCTCTTAGAGGCGAATCTTCTCAAGACTAAGGCACGGATACCATTCTTCAGGGCGTCCTGTCTTCACTGCCTGATGTTATGAAGAATTGTCAGATACAGTTGTCCACTGGTAGGTAGTTATAGGGACCAAATATTATTGAGAAGGGTTGAGGTCCAGTTGAAGAAGTGAGACTTAGGGCTCTCTATCTGCACATAGGGCTGTGTACACCTGCCTAGCTCCAGGGAGCACCAACACCCAGGGTCTGATGTGGATATTGTTCCCTGCAGTTGGGAAATGTGGCATTGGATCATAGCCATCTTGTGTGTTTTTTTTTTTTTTTGCAGACTCTCTGGAAGTCAGTACATTTCCCTTAGTTCCAATGTTATTTTTCTCTTAGTCTAAGTTAGAATCTTTCCTACATAATCTAAAAAACAATTAATTCTGCCTGATTCCCCAAAGTTCATCTTCCATTTCTAGCAAAAGAACACCTGTGTTCTTTTTGTGAGCAGTCAGCCTGGGTCTCCTCGCTTGTTTTTGAGCTTTAATTGACGTCTCCCTGATTATTTATTCAAACCTTCTTATCTCTCTACCCACCCTTCCTTCTCTCTGTCTCTGTCTCTCATATACCTCCTCCTATATATTCATCTATATAGCATTATTTTTTATGTTTGCTAAAGTATGTGAACATAATTTTTAAAAAATCAATGCCACACAAAAATCTTAAAATCAAAAACAGTAGCGACCTAGGTCTAATTCTCCTCACCCGCTCTTCTCTCTGTATCCATTGGCAACTATTTCTAGCTCTTTTCTTATGTACTCTCATATTTCTAAAGTTTGCTAAAACTGTTAATTCTTGATTTATCTACATTAGACGTTACCTGTTTACTTCATGTTATGGTAGTTAATGGAGAAGGAAGTGGCAACTCACTCCAGTATTCTTGCCTGGAGAATACCCTGGACAGAGGGACCTGGTGCACTACAGTCTGTGGGGTCCAAAGAATTGGACAGGACTGAGTGACTCAACCATCATCACCACCACCATGGTAGCGAAGCTTTTCTCTACCTAAGACAGGCTGGGACCTGGGACCCAGGACTTCTGCTGCAGTGCTTGCACCTGGACAAACATCTCCTGCAGCAACAAAATACAAAGAAACTATAAGGGACTAAAAATAACTGTGCATTGGGGCAAATTATGGGCAACAAGATACAAAAAGACCAAAAAACCCAACTGCCACTCCCAAAGAGCCAGAAGCAAAAGCTGGGTCCCCCAGTGCTCCGTGTACACATCACCAAGGAGGTGGGCAAGCCATCTAAGCCTCCTTTCTGGCCGAACCCCTGGACCCACTCCTACTCTTACCCCATGTAAGGAACCAGCTCGCTCCCATGTGGGGAGAAAGCAAGGGAGCTTGTTGCTTCTTTTCACTCCACTCTGCTAAAGCAGGGGCCCCAGGAAAGCCTTGCCTGAATTTCTTTGGCCTTATCAATTTCTATTGATTATGGAAGACCAAGAGCCCTGGTTGGTAACAGACTCAGTGGCAGAAATGATAGTTGGGTATTTTGGTCTTTTTGTATCTTGCCCATAATTTCCCCCAACTGCTCATATATACAGTTATTTTTAACCCCTTAGAGTTTCTTAGTATTTTGTTGCTTGAGGAGACTTTTGTCCAGGTACAAGCATTGTAAGCGAAGGGTCCCAGGTTCCAACTTTTCTCATAACCTCCAACCTACTCCCCTGGCCCTTTCCTCTCAACATATTTGTTGCACATAAGTTGAGCTCACAGTCAGCATTTACCTTATTGTGGCCATATGAATATTGTTTACTACTGAGGCAAATAAGTGTTATACAGTATTACTTTTAGTTTATTGTACAACTTTTCCTCCAGACATTGATAATTGCCTGGCATTGTTCTGGGAGTTGTCAAAAATGGTAGTGAACAAAGAAAAGTTCCTGTTTACAAAGAATGTATATTAGAGTGGAAGGTGGGAAACAGATAAATAAAAATATTTAAAATGTCAAAATATAAAAGTAAAACAACTACTTGATTTATTTCCACCCCTTTATTTTCTCTTACTGGAATTCCAGATAATGGACACCTTGGATTGGGTCTCTGAGTTTTCTTTAGTTTTCTTTTCTCCCCTCTAGTCCATTTATTTGGTTTCTTGAGGAGAGACAGTTAACTTTATCTTCCAAGTGTTCTGTTGAATATTTTCTATTTTGGTTACTATGTATTTAACTCCTCAAACTACCCTTTCACACTCTGATTCTTCTTCTTTTATTGTAATCTATCTTGTTTCATGAACACAGTATTTTCTCAAAATTCTCTGATGATAATGACTGTAGGGTTTTTTCTTTTCTTGTAATTTTTCCTCTGTTCCGTCTATTGTGTCTTTGTCTCCTTTGCTCCTTAAAAATGTTTATTTGTTCAGTTCTTTTTTTTTTCATTTTTGAGAACTTCTTCCAGTGTTTGGTAACCTTGGAATGTCCATTTATGGTTAGGAACTGATGCAGTAAGAAACCAATGGGAAATTATGTGTGTGAAGGGAGCTGGTTCCTTCTTATTGTTGGGAGATGAGCTGGCCTGACATAGGACATTTCAAGTGGAGTCTCTCTGGACCTTTTCTCTAGGGCTAGACAGTTTCTTTGGAGAATTATATTTTATGCTCCTGCCTGGGAGGTATATATCCAGACACTTGTGTTCTGGGAAAAAAGACAGGAAGGGTTGCTTGGAAAACAGACTTTTATCTAAGTGCCTCCTTTTTAGCCTGGCACCTGGCTGTCCATCTGCTATGCCTGTTGTGACTGAGTCTGGAGATCCTCTGGTTCCAGTTCTCTAAAGAATACTTTCTTGCCCTCCTGGCAGGGATGGATCCAGGGCTATCATTTGGTGGGGAAAGAGACGTATATATCCCACATGTGCAGACTTTCAGCCAGCACCTCAGCCCCTGCTGCCTAGGAACATGCAGTGTCCACGTGCCCAGTTTTCCAGAGTTCTCTGCACATTGTTGGATTCTAGCTTTTTCCACTGGCCGAGGAAGTGGCCATTTTCCTATTGCTTTTTATCCCCCTAAAGTGTCGACAATTCTCATGCGCTGCATTTATCTCCCCAGTTCTCTTTTTTTGGTGAATGTGTTAGTTGCTGAGTCACGTCTGACTCTTTGCAGCCCCATGGACTGTAGCCCTCCAGGCTCCTCTGTCCATAGAATTCTCCAGGTGAGAATACTGGAGTGGGTTGCCATGCCCTTCTCCAGGGAATCTTCCTGACCCAGGGATTAAATCTGGGTCTCCTGCATTGCAGGCAGATTCTTTACCAGCTGAGCCACCAGGGAAGCCCAGTTCTCTTTTTCACATCTTTCTAATTTTTTCACTGTCATTTTGTTCAGGTTTTGGAAGGAAGAAGAAATAAATGTGTGTACTCTACTTGCCATATTTGACCAAACTTTCCTTCTTTTTACCTAAACTTCAGAATCACAGGGGATTTTAGGCACAGAAAGCACAGTAGATTATAGTTCACGTTTAGTTTATATTAAACAAAATTTTTCTTTATGTCGCGGAGGGCCTCCCATAGGAAGCAGCCTGCCAGTAGCACCCGGCCTGGCAGGTGGGTCTGCTGGTCTCTAGAATCCTCCACTGTATCTGGCTTGCATGCGGCCAGGCAGAGACACCTCAGGTGATTATCCCCTGTGAGCAGCTGAGAAACATCAGGCATAGGGGCCTGGGAGACACACTTCTCAATGACTCTTGTGTAATTAATTCAGGTTTGGAGCAGTAATATTCCTATTTATCCATGATGCTCATACTCTAAGCTGTCCTGTCATATTTATTAAAGGGAAAAATAAAGATGTAAACCTGGGTTGCATTTCATGGGAATCTTGTCAAACAGGAAAGGCATTTTACATATGCTTTTCCCTCTTATCTGTTTGATTCAACTTGAGACAAAGACTACTACCCGTGAAACAGATGTTACTTATAACATCGAAGAGCAAAATAACCATTATAAAAATCGATGCCCTCTCCTCAAAAAAAGCCCCTCACTAATAAAACCCATTTTTTTTCTTAATCAGGGGGAGAAAACTTTGCTTTGAGTGAGTAATTTCAAAGATTTCTAAGAGATTTATTAGGAATTGATTTGTGACTGTAATGTATTTTTTTAATCTCTGCAATATTCATTAAATGTTGTTGTTATGAAAAATACAGAAACATCAACAGAGAACTGAAAACAAGGCTTAGATGCACTTCTTTTTCTTTTCAGGCAAAGCTTGGTAAGCATGTGGATGCTCCCTGAGATATGAAGTTTCTTGTTACAGGTTGAGTGTGTCCCCTCCAGTTTTATACACCGAAAACCTAACCTCCAGTACCCCAGAATGTAACTGTATTTAGAAATGGGGCCAGAAAGAGGTGGCTGAGGTTACATAAGGTCACATGGGTGGGCCCAAATCCAATCTTCCTGGAGTCCTTATAAGGAGAGGAAATTTGGATACACATGGAGACACCAGGGATGTGGGCACAGAGGAAAAAGGCCTTGTGAGGACACAGAAGGAAGGCAGCCATCCGCAAGCCAAGGAGAGATGCCTCAGGAGACGCGAGACCTGCTGACATCCTGAGCTTGGACTGCTGGCCTCCAGGACTGTGAGAAAATGAATTTCTGTTGCTAAAGCCCCTCAGGCTATTTTGTTATGGCAACCCTAGCAAACTGGCACAGTTCCTAAACCTGTCTTCTACTGTATTTGGTTTAAAATCTGGATATAACAAGAAGAGCATAGAAATGCTAAGAATTAGACACTTCTGACAACCAGCTTTTGATAACTAATAGCTGAAAAAATAGAAATACTAAGAATTAGACACTTCTGATGACCAGCCTTTGATAACTAATAGCCGAGAAATCAGGTATTAGATCACAGTGGAGAAATGTACCACACATAGCACCACTTTGGGAGCATTACCTGTGAGCTGAGGATCTAAGCTGTTGTGTTGGGCTGGGGTGTGGCTTCCACAGTGGAAACTTGGGAGCCTCAGACCCTCAGAGTTCCCCTTAGGGCTGGTTCTAACGTGAATCAAGCCATGTCTCTGGACCTGCAGAGGAGGACAAGAAGCCTGTGGGCTTGATTGAAATGGGATGGAAAGAGTAGAAGGAGGGTGTTTCCTGGTGGTGAGGGTGTCTGATGGAAACAGACTCAAGGTACATTCTCCTTCCGTTCACTCAGTCGGCAGGAAGAGAAGCATCTGGATGTTGGAATGTTACAATGGACAGCTTGAGAAGTGGCCTCTCACTGAAATCCTTAATTGGCAGTGCCTTCCTGGTGGTTCAGATGGTAAAGAATCTGCCTGGAGACCCGGGTTTGGTCCCTGGGTCAGGAAGATCCCCTGGAGGAGGGAATGGCTACCCACTCCAGCATTCTTGTCTGGAGAATTCCATGGACCAAGGAACCTGTGGGCTACACACAGTCCGTGGGGTCACAAACAGTTGGTTGTGAGGGACACTTCCACTTTATTCTCGCCAGGAGGACACCTGGGTGATCTTCTGTAATTCAGGCTGAGAAGGAAAAGAAAAAAGCATGGCATTCATCTCTCTAGATACTGTGCATGCTATGTGTGCTTAATCGCTTCAGTCGTGTCTGACTCTGTGTGACTCCATGGATTGTAGCCCGCCAGGCTCCTCTGTCCATGGCGATTCTCCAGGCAAGAATACTGGAGTGGATTGCCATGCCCTCCTCCAGGGGATCTTCCTGCCTCTAGACATCAGAAGTGCTCATATTTGGGCAGTTACTGGGATGAGGAAAGAACCAGGCACTGGCCTGGTTTGCAGCCCCAAGTCTCATGGTTGCATGTTGTCACAATCCATCAGAAGCCAGCAAAGGAAGCCAAGACTTCATGTTTAGGCTTGCGCTCACCATCAGAGAGGATGCTACGTCCTTGTTACCCCAGTACTCATGTTGACCAAGATCCCAGATCCAGGCAGGGAGCAACAAAGGAAAATATAATTTAGGGGAGAGGGAAGAGAGAGACAAAGAGGGAAGGAGGGAGGGAGGGAGGGAGAAATGGAGATTGAGAGACTTGGAGACCCAGAGAAACACACAAAGACAGAAAGGGAGGCAGAGAACAGTAGAGAGTAGAGACACCTAGACAATCACAGGGAAAGCAGGGTACCTAGCTAGACCTTAGATCCCAGGAGATTTTCATGGATCCCTGATTTGATCTGCTCTCTTGTCTGCCTCTGATCCCATTTAAACCCCTCTGGAGTCTCCTGTTTTGAAGAAGCCCATGAATGTTTGCATTTGTGATGTGTTTTCCAACGGATACCCTGTGACTTCACTGAAGTGGAACATGAGGAATGTGGGCAACAAGTTAATATTTTTAGATTTTATTTAAATGGGCAGTTATGCCTGAAATTCATTCACATGAGGTGCACATCTCATTTAGGCAGGAGAATCGAATGAAGAGCAGAAATCTTGGGGAGGCCAGCAAGACAAGGGGAAAGGAATGTTCGTTCTTCCTAAATGAGTCTTTATTGTAAGAGCGATGCTTTTTTCCCAATGCTTGTTAAATACTGTATTTATGCTGTGTGTTTGTATACAGTGGGATTAAGGGACCAAACTGAATTACTGATGATGGTTGCTTGAAGGGGTGTTTGACTAGGAGATTTACACAGTGTTGTTAATAATCTTTTTTATTTATTTATAGAATGTTATCATTCCAAACGTACAGTGCTGCCATCCCTTAGGAAAGATGCTGTCTATTTGAGGACCACTGGCTCTGCATGTTGATTTGAAAAGAGATAAAAGAGCATCTGGCCACCATAGGACAGGCTGCACCATCCCCTCCCTCTTCATTATGCACTGAGCCGATGCGTTTTTTCTTCTTTCCTATTTATACAGATAAAGAGAACGATTTGAGAAATATGTCATGCTGGCATTAAACACCACCAGTCTTGCTGAGTTGAAATGTACACGTTTCATTAACAACAATTAAATTGTATAATTAAGGTTTGGGTCCCCAGAGTCTGACTCCAAAGCTTCCTCAAATACCGATGGGTTTATCAAAGATATGTTAAAATAAATATACCCCTCCCATTACCCCCCTTTCAACGTCCCAACCCCGACCCCAGAGTGCCACCAGCACCTGTGCCGGTGGTTGGGTCTGCATTGGGTGTGGTGTTCAAGTGCCCTCTAGTGTAGCTGTGACTGAGATTAATATGAAAATAGAAAGGAAGCTTTGAAGAGGCAGATGCCTGCAAGGAGAGACATCAGAGCATTCTGTGCATGATATGGGCTCCCCAGGTGGCACTAGTGGTAAAGAATCCACCTGCCAATTCAGGAGATGTGAAGAGACATGGGTTTGATCTCTGGGTCAGGAAGATCCCCTGGAGGAGGGCATGGCAACCCACTGCAGTATTCTTGCCTGGAGAATCCCATGGACAGAGGCGCCTGGTGGACTCCAGTCCATGGAGTTGCAAAGAGTCAGACATGACTGAAACGACTTAGCACGCATAGTGTAAATGCGGCTCCCGTGTATGGGGTCCATGTGAAAAAAACAGGGTGCAGGGAGATGATTGGGATCGATCCTTCCAGAATGCGGCTGTCCACATCATCTTGTTATGATGCTGCTCTTCATCATTCTTTTTGTGGGACTTTCAGTGTAGGTTTCGGTGGTAATTTCCTGAGGCTTACAGGATCTTCGCACACACATACATGTAAACAGCCACGGTGCTGGGGGTGGGGTGGGGAGGAGCTGATGACGTTCAAGCCCTTGCACTCGAGGGTGCCCCTCGACCCTGTGACCACAGCACGTTCCTCTCTCCCAGCAGGTGGGGAGAGCTCTGACCTCTGTTTCATTGGCAAGTGCTGCTGCCGGTGACAGTGATGGATTTCTGAGGGCAATTAACACAGCGACAGGGTTTATAAATGATGGATTATGACAACACTCCCTGCTATCAGGTTTTTCCCTTTGATGACCACCTGGCTATCAATATGGTCTCACCAGCCAAATCCTGTTTTTCTACCTGTGGTCAAGACTAAAGAAAAACAAATAGCTGAAAATCCTAGAGCAGACTTGCATCTTAACCAGGAGAAGAATGGTTGGCCAGGTGCCCCAGTGACACAAATTGGGTATAGGGGAGGAGGGAAGAAGTTTCGAATGAGACACCGCTGAATCAGTGACACCTACCTGGTTAGACCCTAGTGCGGGTAGATGGAGTTTTTCTCTCCTGGTTCTCTTTGGTAGGAGTATGTGAGCACAGAAATGATATGAGAAACTCAAAGGTTCATTGTTCAAACTTTCTAAATGTGAACATTCTTTTAGAAAGTTGTGGCTGGAAGGGTTGGGCTGGGTGACTGCTCTGTTATTCTTGGATGGGTGGTATGTGGATCCCATTAAAATCAAGACAACAGACTCCAAATGGAGTCACTGATGCTAAGCCCCATGTCCCCAGGCTGAGACTTAACTACAGTTTCGGCTGTCCCAGAAGCGGAATCTTAAACCTGTCGATCAGGAATCGCCTGATCAGCACAGTTAGGCAATCTGCCTGATAGACTTCTGCTAGTCCCTAAAGAAAGTGACTTTGCAATAACCAGTCTGCTTTTTTTGCCCAGTATAACTTCCTTTTTCCTCTTCCCTTCTGCCTATAAGCATCTTTCATTTTGTTCAGGTCCTCAGAGTTCATTTTTGTCTGCTAGATCGCAGGCTGTCCGATTCCTGGATCGTTGAGTGAAGTCAATAAAGATCTTTAAAATTTACTCAGTTAAATTTTATTTTGTAACAGTGTGTGTTTCCTTGCTGAAGTGTCAAAATCAGGTAGATTTTCTTCCAGAATTGTATGATTGTGGAGGTGCAATTCCTAGGCAGCCCTGCAAATAATGCATGCTTTTTCACTGTTACTCTTTAGAATCCCTAGGGCTTCCCTGATGGTTCAGCTGGTAAAGAATCTGCCTGCAATGAGGGAGACCTAGGTTTGATCCCTGGGTTGGGAAGATCCCCTGGAGAAGGGAAAGGCTACTCACTCCAGTCTTCTGGCCTGGAGAATTCCATGGGCTGTATAGTCCATGGGGTCACAAAGAGTCAGACATGACTGAGCGACTTTCACTCACTTCACTGTGACAGATATTATTGATTACTTATCCCATAGTAACCAACTCCTTCCTTCCTGTTTTTAACGTTCTTTGAATACTTTTTTTCCTGGGGCAGGCACCAACAAGTATCCTTCACTTGATAGTGGAGTGAGGTGGGAGTTGATGCATGCAGGTGGGCTCAGGGACAAAATAATGGGAGAGATAAGGGTCTTTTCTAGACAGAGCCTCACCTGCCGCCCAAGGTGTTATCATTTTTGGTTGTCTATGGAGATGACAACTCCACCAATTGATAGATGCTTGAAATCACATTATTCAAATGCCATCCTTGAAGAGTTTTAATCCCATTAAAAATGAATGATTGAAAATACTTTTAACTTTTTATCTTTGTGTGGGTTCATAATTATTTATCTATTCCATATAGTATGTCAAGTGTTTCTTGGCAGCCCTTAATGTGTTGGAAGAAAATATGAATGCCGTAAGGATTTAGAGCAAACTAATAATCTGAGCTTGTTCTCTTATAACGAGTTTAAAGTTAGCGGGCTGACTGAGGTCACTGTTCATTTCTTCTCTCCCCCTCAGTGCATATTTATGTTGTCCATTCCATGTTCTGAGCATTGTGCTGGGCGCTATTGAGGAAAACAGAAGGGCAGTGGGTAGGGCGTGATCTGTCCTCAAGGAGCTCACAGTCTAGAAGGGAAATAGACCTGTACCAAAGAATCACAAGTGAGTGTGGCGTGTTGACAACCACAGGGAGGCCCAAGATGCTGGGCAGGGCCTGGGACCAGGAACCCTGGAGCTCAGCCCAGCGCTGTGGCTGCCAGGGTGCTGTGGGGAGACCCTCACCCTTGTGTGAGGGAGGACTTATAAGTAATTGGGAAAAACAATGCCTCAGTGATCCAAGAAACTCTACAACTTCAAGAGCTTCATTAAAGCAATGTTATTTATATTTTTCTTATATATTGTTTCCAGCATTTATTAACAGTCATTAATCTGCCTACAAAAATTAAGGAATAACTTTAGCCATACATGCTTTTTAGTTTACAGTGCTCTGGGTTTCACATGTATTTTTTCAAGGATTGCGTGCTCAGTTGTGTCTGACTCTTTGTGATCTTATGGCCTGTAGCCTGCCAGGATCCTCTGTCCATAGGGTTTTTTTTGCCAAGAATACTGGAGTGAGTTGCCATTTCCTTCTCCAGGGGATCTTTCCAACCCAGGGATTGAACCCATGTCTCTTGCATCTCCTGCATTAACGGTGGATTCTTTTACCACTGCACCACCTGGTATTTTCTCATAGAACTCAAATAAGCCAATGAGGTGGGTAGAATGAGCTTAACTGTTATCTTCATTCTTCAGATGAGAGATCTGAAGCACCAAAAAGTTAAACGACTTTGCTCAAGTCATCGAGGTAATTAATTGGCAGATAGAAAGATGTGAAGCTAGGTCTTTTGAACTGCTTGGGCCATGAGTTTTCTCAGTCTATATTACTATGAGAGAAGTTGCTTAGTCCCTTTCACAGATGGGTTTACTAGGTGTACTGTGCCGATAATAACCTCCTTTTGGGGACTCTGGTCCCTTGGACCCTGCAGCAGCTCCCTCTGCATATTTTTTGTATATTCCTGATTATTCTTTCCCTGCCTCTAAGGAGTTCTCTTCTTTCTCTACTTGTCAGGGTGAATGCTGGTGCCCCCTGGGGTCTGTCCCTGACCTGTTTTCTCTCTTCATACTCTCTGGGCAATTACATTTATGGCATCACTACCACATGAAGTGACAATTCTTAAATCTACATCTTCTAACTCTGACCTCTGTCCCAAGCATCAGACGTAAATAAACCAACTGTCTGCTGGATAGCTCCCCTGCTGTCAGCAGGTATTATCCATTCCCACTGAATTCTTCTTTCTTCCACTTAAGGTCGGAAGCTTCACTCTTACTATGAACTCACTGGTGTCAGCACCGCTGACCCAGTCACCCAAGCTTAAAATCCATGAGCTTCTTTCTTTTCCCCTCCTTGTCACATCTAACCGGATCTCCGCGTCTGATATGGTCCTCTAGATATAATTTTTTGAAGTCTGTTCCCTCTTTCTCACTCACGCTGCCACTGTGTGTATTAAATGGGTTCTCCAGTGTGTCTATAGACTTCTTGAGAGCATATTGAGGAAAAGGGCGAGTGATATATCTACTCATGCATTTCCTCACCATTTCACTTCCATAGAAATTTATTGAAACAAATAAATATCACTGCTACTGGGGAAAATTGGGTTGATCCTTTTGAGAAAATTAAAATTGACCTGGAAACCCTAGTCTTTTCTCATACTTTCTAGGTTATTTAACTATGTATTATGTAGATTTCAAGTCTCAGCGGTTTCAAATTGGGCATTTAGCTGTTATGTAGCTAGACAGCAAAATTTAAATGACAGTGCTTAACCATCATTCTCAAAGTAATCTCTCTCAACTCTGTAATCTACAATTCTGCTGAACAAATGCTTAAGGCTTTGATTCAGAAGATGTTTTGGCCCCTCACAAGTCACTGAGTTCTCAGATATTTCCAAAAACAAATGTGTAAATTCCAAACTGTGGTATGGTCTCAGCCAAAATATTAGTGCATCTATAGTAATTCTTTTTCTTCTTTGTGAACTTATGTGAAAGTACTTATAATTTATAAAATTAGCTGTTATTTGAAATAATATTTATAAATATATTCAGTATCAAGTTTGTGGGATGGGCTTCCCCAGTGGCTCAGTGGTAAAGAATTCACCTGCAATGCAGGAGATGTGAGTTCCACCCCTGGATCAGGAAGACCCCCTGGAGCAGGTCATGGATAACCCACTCCAGTATTCTTGCCTTGAGAATCCCATGGGCAGAGGCGCCTGGTGGGTTACAGACTGTAAGGGCTGCAAAGAGTCGGACACAAGTGAAACAGCATGCTTGTGGGATGGCTTTTTTCTTTTAATGAATAAAGGTAAACAGAGTTGGAACTGTCTTGAAAATAAGCAAGCAAAGAAATCCCTGTGGAAGAATAGATTTCCTTTAACTAGCCAATTCTGTTGATGCGTTTAAAATGTGATTCATTTTCCAAAATACTTGAAGTACAGACATATTTCATAAAGATACACTATGTGTCAAGTAGAGTTTATCTGTGATGCATTATAGACATGAGGAATTTGTTCATGCTAAAGGATGGTCTGATGGTAAGGATTTCTGTTGCCATCTTGGTAGGCCTAGAATGTTGATGCTTGGTTTATCCGGAGTTTATAAGGAAAAAGGTGTGGTGGATTGCAGATGATTTCAAATTCTTTGCCCTCCGTCCCACTGAAGGACAGAGACTATTGTCCTCTTGAATCCAGGATGGCCCTATGACCCGCTCTGAATGTGGCTAACAGAATGTGGCTGAAATGACTGGATTTCTGAGGCTGGGACCCAAGAGTTCTGTGGCTTTCATTCTCCTTGCTTGGCATGCAGCCTCTTGGAAGTCAGGATCCAGGTGAGAAGTGTGATGATTTCTCATGTGCTAGGGACTAGATGTGCTAGGGACTAGCACGCTGCAAGGAAGCCCCAGCCAGCCATGTGGTCACCAGGAGGCCCTGAGTTGCCAGGCATGTGTCTGTAACATCCTGGAACTTCCAGCTCAGTCGGACTCTGTGCCTCTGAGCAGCTGATGCCAGCCAATGCTGCCCGGAGCAGAAGGACTACTCCACTTATCCTTGTCTGAATTCCTGACCCACACAATTGTGATCAAATAAAAATAGCTATTTTTGAGCCCCTGTGTTTTGGGATAGTTTGTTACACAGCAACAGATAATAAAAACAATTGGCTTGCGCCACCCACTGTCTTTCCCCAAGGAAAGTTTACTTAGGAAACCAAATCGCCTGACGGATAAGGGAATCAGGGCAGAGAAAATGTTTTCAGGGATATCCAGCCTATAGTCCCAGGCTGTCCTCATTGGATCTGGGTATCATCTCCCCTTGCCAGCCTGAGAAACCATTGCCCTCAACTTCTGTCCTTGTGAGCACCATTTTCCTGTTGTTATTAGATGCTCTTGTCAGCTCTCCTGATTACGTAAGTTTTACATCAAATTACAACAGGTGTGTGTGCTAGGCAGTGAGTACAGTAGACACACAATGGGCCATTCAACACAAATATAGTGAATGTATTTGTGGCAAGTGAGGGCTATTCATGTGGTGCACGGGCTTCTCGCGGCGGTGGCTTCTGTTTTATGGAGCACTGTCTCTAGCACTGTAGTGCATCGGCTCAGTTGTCCCACAACATGTGGGATCTTCCCAGACCAGGGATTGAACCTGTGGCTCCTACAGAATGGATTCTTAATCCTGCAGGTGGATTCTTAACCGCTGGACTACTGGGCAAGTCGCTTGTTCAGTTGTTTTTTTTTTTTTTTGATGTCTGATCTTATTTATTTGTTACTCTTAGAACATCTCATTTTTGACTGGACTCAGACTTAGAAGTAGAAGCTCTCAGAGAGGACAGCCTCCGTCTCTTGGCAATCTGTTCCTGCCGTTTTTCTTTGGCCTCCTTCATTCTCTTGGCCAAAAGTTTAGCATATTCTGCAGCCTCTTCTTTGTTTTTCTTAGTACGCTGTTTCTTCAGAGCAATACGCCGGCGTTTGTGTTGCAGAACTCGTGGAGTCACGAGACGCTGAATCTTGGGTGCTTTAGTCCTAGGTTTCTTACCTTCTTTGTTTAGGGGCTTTCGCACAACATACTGGCGGACGTCATCTTCTTTAGAGAGATTGAAAAGTTTGCGGATTCTGCTAGCTCTTTTGGGACCCAGGCGACGAGGCACTGTAGTATCAGTGAGTCCAGGAATATCCTTCTCCCCTTTTTTCACAATGACCAAGTTGAGAACACTCAGATTGGCATCCACAATGCAACCCCGTACAGATTTGCGCTTTCTCTCTCCAGTCCTCCTTGGTCTGTAACAGGAATGCCCCTTACTCAGTAGCAGGCGAACTCGGCCATGGGTCAAGACACCCTGCTTCATGGGGAAACCCTGCTTATCGTTCCCGCCACTGATTCGGACCACATAACCCTTCCATTCTTCACCCAGAGCGTCAGCAGCAACTTCTGTGGCCATGCGCTTCTCGTAGAAGGTACGAAGTTTTCGTTCATCGTCCACTTCAATGAGCTTCTGGCAGCCAGTGGCCGGGAAAGAGATGTTCAGCTTCATTCTGAAGTGGCCGACAGCCTCCGAGGCGCCACGAAAAAGAGTGTTCAGTTGTTTTAAGAGCAAAAAGAACTGCCTGACTCTTAGAAAGTTTAACATTTGCAGAAAGCAGGACAATGTCATTTGGGGGAGATATTTTTCCTGGTCTCTGAGATCAGAGTAGGGATGGTTCTCAAAGCTCTCAGAAAAGTCTTCATTGTCAAGAAAGTAGTAGTTTCTCAACCTGTGTCGTGTGCCAGAAATAATTGCATATTCTCCCAATCACAAATTAAATGTGACTTCTTCACAAGTGTCCCCTCTCGCCTGAGTGTATCTTGAAAAAATTCCCTGAGGTCTTAGTAAGGGGTGCTTATTTAAACTTTTGCAGTGTGATTGTTGACAAACAGCTTGCTATCTGGTGGTGAGATGTGCTAAGATCTTGAAAATGAGGTTGAGGATCTAGGTTCTGTCACTGACCTATTGAATTCTAAACCCTGGAGGTAAAGAGTGGGTCTCCTCCTACCCTTGAGGAGCCAATAGTGTGGCCGGGGTGGAAGGACATGGTACAGTGTGGACACACACATAAGGACACTGCCACTGGTTCAAGAGGTAAGTCTGTAAATTTTTGCTTTTGTGTTATTTATTTTGGTATTTCCGTATCAGAATTAGGCTAGCTCTGGGACTATTAGGCTAGCTTTCCAGAATTGGAAAGCCTTAAAAAAAAAAAGTATTGCTTTTGACTGTGCTAGGTCTTCATTGCTGCTTGGACTTTTCTTTAGTTGTGGGGAGCGAGGGCTACTCTCTAGTTGAGGTGCGTGGGCCTTGCATTGCAGTGGCCTCCCTTGTGGAAACAGGCTGCAGGCGCCCTGGTTCCCGGACTCTAGAGCGCAGGCTCAGTGGTTGTGGTGCATGAGCCCAGTTGCTCGGTGGCATGTGGGATCTTCCTGGATTAGGGATTAAACCACGTGGGCAGGCAAATTCTTCACCACTGAGCCACTAGGGAAAACCAAGCATTGTTTTTTATTTATTTATTTTTAAATGCCATGGATATTTTGTGTAAACTTAGAAATTATCTGTGTCTTGAGTACTGGTGGGAACACTGTGGGTCTGACACCCTTCTTGGAGATAATTCATTGACAGTTATCTTCCCCTTCACCACATTTCTTCACTAATTGTTTGTTTATTTAGATTTTCTGCTTCTTCCCAAAGGAATTTTGATGCTTTGTATTTTCTTGAAATTCAGCTGCTTCATCAAGACTTCATAGTATTCTGTTGTCAGTGACTTTCCATCTGTTACATCCCTGTCTCACTCTTAATTTCATCTATCTTAGCATCTTTCGTTTTTCTTTAATGGATTAACTACAGGACTATCAGTTTGACTTATTTTGCCCTCCCCAAAACAGCAAGCACTTTCTCTTTCTTTTTTGGACAGGCAGTGGGCAGAGAACTGTTCTGATGGGTCCTTCAAACACTGTCTTGAGGCCCCTCTGTGGGAGAAGTGGGCATTGTAGGTACACTATTTTCAGCCCTCATCTTATCTGAAGCCGAAACCTCTGGCTGTGAGATGAGTCAACTTCTCCTTCAGTTTCCCAATCAGGTCTTTATCATTCCTAAGATCCCGTTTAGTTTCCACAGAGATGATGAGAGTGCTGGGTAGCGGGGTCACATTTAGGATACCACTTTGCACAGTTATTTGAAGATGATGCAGAACTTACAAGGGAAAAGCAAATGAAGAATATCCTCGCTTGCAGAAAGGATGGGATGTGAAATCTGTCATAATTTTCTCGTCCAGCTTCTTGTTCCATGAGCCCAGATTTACCATTTTCTCCAGCTACCAGACCATTAGCAGAACAGTTGTCATACAGACAATAGGGCTATATTCTCCAGGAAGTGCATAGGTGTATCACTGATCAGTAGGCAAGTTTTACCTATAGCTCCATCTTCCACCCCACACTCCTGATGGCCTGCATTAAAGCTACTTGCTGGGTGGCTCGTGGCTGTGGTTGGGTGCAGAGGCAAGAAGCAGTGGGTTCAGGGGTGTCAGAACCTCTTTCTACACTGTTGCAGAAAGCAGGACAATGTCATTTGGGGGAGATATTTCACCCTCAGCAGACTATAAGCTGAAATCTAGCTAAAGACCACACAAACCCAGCAAAAGAACTGCATGTTTGCAGCTCAATGGGATTCTATTTTTAATTGTAGGATAATTACTTTTCAATATTCTGATGGTTTTTGCCATACACCAACACGAATCCCTGAGAAAGGCAATCCCAAAGAATGCTCAAACTACCACACAATTGCACTCATCTCACACGCTAGTAAAGTAATGCTCAAAATTCTCCAAACCAGTCTTCAGCAATACGTGAACCATGAATTTCCAGATGTTCAAGCTGGTTTTAGAAAAGGCAGAGGAACCAGAGATCAAATTGCCAACATCCTCTGGATCATCGAAAAAGCAAGAGAGTTCCAGAAAAACATCTATTTCTGCTTTATTGACTACGCCAAAGCCTTCGACTGTGTGGCTCACAATAAACTGTGGAAAATTCTGAAAGAGATGGGAATACCAGACCACCTGACCTGCCTCTTGAGAAACCTGTATGCAGGTCAGGAAGCAACAGTTAGAACTGGACATGGAAAAACAGACTGGTTCCAAATAGGGAAAGGAGTGCGTCAAGGCTGTACATTGTCACCCTGCTTATTTAACTTATATGCAGAGTACATCATGAGAAACACTGGGCTGGAAGAAGCACAAGCTGGAATCAACATTGCCGGGAGAAATATCATAACCTCAGATATGCAGATGACACCACCCTTATGGCAGAAAGTGAAGAAGAACTAAAAAGCCTCTTGATGAAAGTGAAAGAGGAGAGTGAAAAAGTTGGCTTAAAACTCAACATTCAGAAAACTAAGATCATGGCATCTGGTCCCATCACCTCATGGGAAATAGATGGGGAGACAGTGGAAACAGTGTCAGACTTTATTTTTTTGGGCTCCAAAATCATTGCAGATGGTGATGGCAGCCGTGAAATTAAAAGACGCTTACTCCTTGGAAGGAAAGTTATGACCAACCTAGACAGCATATTAAAAAGCAGAGACATTACTTTGCCAACAAAGGTCCATCTAGTCAAGGCTATGGTTTTTCCAGTGGTCATGTATGGATGTGAGAGTTGGACTATAAAGAAAGCTGAGTGCCGAAAAATTGATACTTTTGAGCTATGGTGCTGGAGAAGACTCTTGAGAGTCCCTTGGACTGCAAGGAGATCCAACCAGTCCATCCTAAAGGAGATCAGTCCTGGGTGTTCATTGGAAGGACTGATGCTGGAGCTGAAACTCCAATACTTTGGCCACCTCATGCGAAGAACTGACTCATTGGAAAAGACCCTGATGCTGGGAGGGATTGGGGGCAGGAGGAGAAGGGGACGGCAGAGGATGAGATGGCTGGATGGCGTCACCGACTCGATGGACATGAGTTTGAATAAACTCCGGGAGTTTGTGATGGACAGGGAGGCCTGGCGTGCTGCGATTCATGGGATCGCAGAGTCGGACACAACTGAGTGACAGAACTGAGCTGAACTGAACATGAATCAGCCATAAGTATACACGTGTCCCCTCCCTCCTGTACCCCGCTCCCACCACCCTCCCCCTCCCATCTCTCTAGGTTGTCACAGATCCCCGGCTTTGAGTTCCTTGCGTCATATAGCAAACTCCCTCAGTGGGGATCCTTTAAGGCCAGAACATCTCCTTAACCTGAAAGGGCCAGACTTACAACAATAGAATTTGAGAGAGATGGAATTGTGGAAGCTTATCTGGTCTATGGTGGTTTATCCAGTGTGATACAAAGTACTCCAAGTAATAAGGTGAGACTTGTATCTAGAGTGGTTTTCAGGAAATGGGCTGTGGATGTGTGTGCACCCAAGATGGTGCCACAGACTCCATTTATGAAATGCAACTTGACTAACAGACTCACCAGGATGCATTTTTAAAAGAAGAATTCAGCAAAAGATGGTAGAAGGACTTAGAACTGTAGTCATAGGACAGGGAGTTGCATCCCACTTCTATAATATTGGGCTTCCCTTGTGGTTCAGCTCTTAAAGAATCCACCTGCAATGTGGGAGACCTGGGTTCAATCCCTGGGTTGGGAAGGTCCCCTGGAGAAGGGAAAGGCTACCCACTCCAGTATTCTGGCCTGGAGAATTCCATGGACTGTATAGTCTATGGGGTTGCAAAGAGTTGGGCAGACTGAGTGACTTTCACTTTTTCTGTGATATCATGAATGAATCCTTAACTCTGAGTAAGTATTTCTTAACCTCTCTGACCCTTAGTTTCAATTTCTTTAAAATGAAAATGATATTGAGTACTCACTAAGGTTCTTGCAAAGATATATATCAATAGTATTAAATGAAAAAAGAATTAATTCAAGAGTTAAAGTGCCTTGCAAACTATAAACATGAAAGTTGTTGAACATGAAAGTTGTTTATGCAATAAGCATTTGTTAAGGAATTATTGTGCACATAAACTGTATTAAGGGTTTCAGCAATCTACCAAGTATATTTTAAAATATCTCATACCGTTTTAGTCCACCAGTTGAGAAAGACTTTGCCTGAAATAACTGTTATATATAGTATTTTTCCTTTATCCCATTGGCTGGATTTAACAGGTAGATCAGGATTTTTTAAGACATCAAGAAACATGAAGGTTTTCAAACAGTTGCTCCTTGCTTTTATTAATAAAGAGAACTGTGCCAAGGGTGTATGCTTCAATGAGAAATAATGAGAGAAAATTGTTCACAAGCTTACTTGGTTAAGTGCAATTAAGCTAGCCTGTAATTTTTGTATTAAACTGCTTGATAGTTGGGAACCAGTATTTGGAGCTACTCATTAAATAAATTACCTAGATTAAGGAGTTTTCCCTGATCACAAACAAAGGGAGCAAGGATGTCGTTAAAACCCATGGTCTCTTAAAGAATAATGCGAGGCTGGTGAACAGGTAGCCCTAGACTATGGCTGCATGGCCCACGGAAACTGTTGATCAGGCCTGATAGCGCCTCAGAAGAAGGAATTACTGGGAGGCTTGGAACCTGGGTGCTCATGCCGCTTTAAATGTGTGTGACCTTTGGCCAGTGCGTTGACTCCCTGAACCCAGTTTCCCTTTTTCTCTAAAGAGGAGTAATAACATCCATGTGGACTATTGCATGGGGATGTGGCAGTGATCTGACTCAAGATGCAAATTATAGGAAAAACTGACTCAGAGAGGCTTGGCAAGCTCTGCTCAAATGCCAGTGTAGGTAGAATCACCTGATGATTCTGTTCAAATGCAGACTCATTCAGGAGGGTCTACAGTGTGGTCCTGATTCTGTGGTTCTGACGAACTCCCAAGTGATGCTGCTGCTGCTGCTGGCCTATTACAGATCACACTTCGAGTACAGAGAGCTTCAAGAATAAAGACAGTTTTAGACCATTATTGGAGAAGGAAATGGCAACCCACTGCAGTGTCCTTGCCTGGAAAATTCCATGGACAGAGAAGTCTGGTGGACTACAGTCCATGGGGTCCCAAAGAGTCGGACACGAGCAACTAATTAGACCATTATACCGCACGTTCCAGGAATAAAGATTCGCTTCAGTATATGTTTGGGCCAGCTGCTCAGCAACATTATGGAAGTACTGGTTACCTTCTGCTTTTTCCTGTGCTCTGTAATGTCAGCTTTCACTTTGAGGCTGGCTCTCCTTGTGGTACGTGCGTGTGGTGCGTGTGTGCTAAGTCACTTCAGTCGTGTCCGACTCTGTGTGACCCTATGGACTGTAGCCTGCCAGGCTCCTCTGTCCTTGGACTTCCCCACCAAGAATACTGGAGTGGGTTGCCATGCCTTCTTCCCGGGGATCTTCCCAACCTAGGGATCAAACCTGCGTCTATGTTTCCTGCATTAGCAGGCAGTTTCTTTACCACTAGCGCCACCTCCTTGTGGAACTTAGGCGACTGCCTGCAGCTCCTGGGGCTTCGGTTCAGACATCCTTGGTTGTGGCCGGCAGAAAACTGGCAGTGTTGTCAGCCAGAGTCTTAAGGCTCATTTCAATTGTACAGATGAAATAAACTGATTGGCTTAACCCAGGTCATAGGCTCCACTTGTGGGGATGGAAGTGGGGTGAAATTCCCAGAACCAAATGGAAATCAGGGCTACAGGAGGGAGAAAGCAGATGTTGGGGTTGGGGGCAGCTAAAGAATGTTCTTTTTTAGAGTGTTTATCAAATCTATTTTAACAAATATGATCTATTAATATGAATATCATAAATAGTAGTATGCACACATCCCCATCTGATTTAGGAATCTTGAGTCAAGAAATACCAATTTTTGTTAATATCAAATATATTTTGGAGATCACAACACTTTTTTAGAGATTCCCAAGACATTTTTACTTATTGATAAGTTTAATGTTGTTTGGGTCAATAGGAGTCACTAACAAGGGTTGGAGTGAATAATCTCTTTCTGAAGAGATCAGAAAATCCACAGCACAGGGAAACGCTTTTAAGGTGTTTTGAACTTTGGTTCTTAAATATAATCATAAATTTAAGTATGCTATCTGGCTGGACTTGGAGGGGACCAGGGAAATATGGAAAAAACTGTTGTAGCAAATGAAAATACCGAGAGAGTTACCGAGGATGGGCTGCCCTCCCCAGGACAGAAGGAGTGGTTTGTTAATTAAGACAAAACAGAAATTAAGTTTTTTGAGAGTTATTCAGTTAGTGACAGTGAACTTCTTGCTAATCTTGCTGTTCCTATGCCCAAAACTTTCACAACATCATTCTTTTACCACGTGCTTGTCACCCAACCAGCAGACACTATTTGTGTTGGGTCTAGAATTTACCATGAAAAAGATGCCGGGCCTGAGATGAAGTTCTCATTAGGAAATGTCTCTCCATAGATGGACTTGCCCCAGTGCCATGATGGCAGTGATGTCACCATGCTGTTAAATAAACTCAAGATGAATTCTGAGAAAGCAAGAATCCTGACCAGATTCTTTCTCCGCAGTGCTCAGAGCACTGAAGTTTACTGCAGGCTTTGGACTCTGTAGACACATAACTCAGTTGGGACCCAGGAGTTGACTGTTTAGGGCAATGTTTGTGCACATGACAGGGTTGGCCATGGCTGGGTGTAGATGTGGCACAAACTGCATGAGGCTGCAGATCTGGGTGTTGGCCCCTGCAAAACCTAGTTATCTTTTAGGTAGTATGTCATTCATAATTTAACCTTACCCAAAGAGGTTTGTCAAAATGGAGGGTAATCTTGGGAACCCATAACTTGCAGTTGGTGTCAGAAATGGGGGTTGTCTTGTAGGCTTTACCGTTGGCATCAGAAGTGTGATTCCCTATGTTGGCTTTAAAAAGTCACAATGTAAGAGTTGTAAATTAAGTCTTATCTGGGGGCAAAATGAGGACTGTAGCCTGGCATACAGCACCTCAGAGAGCTCTGAGAAACTGCTCTAAAAGGCCAAGGGGGAAGGTGAGCATATATGTAATTTTGGTGAAGGGGAATACATTCAATCAAACACACATTTTTTTGCAGAAGCTTTCTGCTAGTCATGAGGAACAGTTATCACTATGAGGGATTTAGTGCTTTTTGAGATATGAGGAGATACAAGAATTGGGCTCATAAAATCTCCTGAAATTAACTACCTGAAGACCTGTTCTGCCAGTCTGTGCCCCCACTCCCCAGCATAGAGTGCCTCATTTCTGCTCTCCACCCTGAAATCCTTTCAGAGGGTGTTGAAAATCAGCAGCTGCAGCAGCATATGATTTAATCCTTGTAGAGGTAGATGGCAAGTGACAATGACAGGTGCCAATTCGTAGCTGACACCTAGAATGAGGCTCACTCACTGAAATGTGTGGTTTGGGGAAAGAAAAGATGAGAGGCCTGGGATGAGTCTTTGATTCCTGCATGGCTTCCTGTTCACCCACTGTTTGGAACTGCACTTGTGTTACAGGAAGGGGGACGCCTTCTAGGGTCCAAGAGTGGGCTCTTGTCTAATGTTCTGAAATGAATTATCTGAGGAAACACAGATTACTGACAAGCAAAAGACTGTTTGGGGAAGTGGAGGAGCAGTGTAAAGGGAACCCAGGAGGATTGCTCTGCCACGTGGCTCCCAGGCTCAGGTTTTATGGTAATGAGGTTAGTTTCCAGGTTGTCTCTGGCTAGTCATCTCGCTTGGCCCCTAGTCAGATTCAGGGTCCTTTCTGGTGGCAGGCGCATCTCTGAGCCAAGATGGGTCCCAGCGTGAGGCTTTTGGGGAGACTGGCAGGACAAATCGTCTCCTCTCTCCTCTTTTGGCCCTCCTGAATTCTCCCAGTTAGTTTTCATGGCAGCACCACAAAAACTTTTTTACTGGGACTTCCTGTGGTGAGACAGCTCAGGCAAGCGGTTCTCATCTTGCCTGGCCAAGGTGGGTGGTTTTGGTTAGCGGTTCCCTAATGGTTGTGCTGGGATCAATTACTCGTTGTAAAAGTTACCAGTGGAATCTAGAGATGAATCCATCTCCCCAGGAGTTAGCTCACTGGATACATGAGGAAATATAAACAATAAGAAATAAGCTAAATATATAATGCCTTGGCTATTATTGTTCACAAGAGCTAAAATGAAAATAGAGAGTGTTGGGGCAGATTTTGACTGTGAGCCCAGCTTAGATATCAGCCAGTCTGAGCTGTAACTGCCAGCCTCAGGGCTGCTCCCAAAGGGAGAATTATGTGGGGGCAACAGGTAGGACTTCTAGGACCTCTGGTCTAGGTGGGGAAAGGGCAAAACTAAGGAACTAGTGAAACCACAGGGTATGATGTGAAAGAGTTGTTTCCTTTTTGCATTGATGTTTTCAGCTTCCCGAGGAACCTTTTCTAAAATGTGTTGCGAGTGACTAACTTAGAGGTCGTGTCTTTGGTTTTGGATGCTGCAGAGTACAAGAGCGTGTTTGGGTTAATACAGAACCCAGCTCACTATTGAACAATTGCAGATGGCTATGGGTGATCCAGACACACAGCAAGTTGTTTCCAAAAGGACAGCTAGCCTGATGGACTGGATAAAAGCAGCTCCAAAGTGAATCTATCCTGAGAAGGAAAAACTGCCCAACTCTCCCTTTAAATGTGAAATGGAACATCTCAGATGAAACAGCTGAGATGCTTAGTACGCAAGTCATGCTGGGATTATTGGGCTATTCATCCACTGTGTATACCCCTTACCCAAGGCATAGTCAATGCTGTGATTAAAGGCACCCTTTGGCATGGGCACCCCATGTAACATTGCTGCTTTGATACTGAGCAACAGTTTGAGAAGCCTTGTCAGATTTGTTGTCTCAGATTCCCTGACAGATTTTTTACAGATGTTAAGAAATTATAGTGATTCATGAGAAAATGGGGAAAGACAAGGGGAACAGTCAAGGGAATTGACCCCACTGAGTGCTTGTTGAGAAATGGGATGAGTAAAGCAGACATTAATAAGTTGAAACAAATGTCTTAATGCAGCACTATTGGAGGTTGTGAGGACCAGTGGAAGCCCCCTGGTGATTCCTACTGTTTACAGGGTCCTGAACAAATCTCTATTTAAGCCTACATGGAAGAATTTGAAAAGCTGAGAGGCAAAGATGACAACGAGAAACCTGACCGGAAATCACCTTGGATAGCGGGCTGGCCTATTAATCAGGGTGGAAACTGATGGAGGGGGCCGGGATCTTTTGGCTCAACCCCCTACCTGGGGACCCAAAGCCATATGCACAAGTATGAGTAAATGGCCAGTGGGGTTGAAGGAGAAGAGGATGCTCGGGGTTTCTTGACATGGAATTCCAATGTACCGTGATTCCAAAATCTGTTGGGAAGTTCCTCATAAGATGTACAGTTAGATTGGGAGGACATGAAGATGCAATGGTTAATGTGATTAGTGAGAGTTTGGATTAAAATTGGCATGTGAAGTGGTTATTTAATGTGAAAGGATTGCATTTCCTTTACCTGAACATGACTTCTATGGGTGGACAGTTTAGGTAAAAATAAATGATAAATAAAGAGAAGGGGAAATGGTAGTTGAAGATAAAGAGATGAATAAATGGGTTATACCATGAGAGAACTCCCATATTTACATTGGTGACCTGAAAGAGCCTCAGAGCAAGAGAATATTATCTCTAAGCTCACCTGTACCAGCTCCCAGAATAGTGAAGCTATGTATTTGCCAAGACCACCGCTGCTTTTGGAACCTCACAGAATTGAATGGAAGTATGTAAACCCAAGTGGCATCACTCTTGGAGACATTTTGGTTGTACAGTATGATGATAAACTAGACTGGAGGTTAATAAATGATCAGAATGGTACCATGCCCCTAATCAAACATCTTGGGAGGTTGAGTTAAATCCTCTTCAGGATATAAATGGAAAATGACTGATCTGAAGAACTGGCTGTAGCTAACCATTAGACAATTGATATGCTAAATAGTTTTGTGTTAATACAAGTTTATCATGATGTGCAAATAACAGTAGATCAAGGGATGAAACAAGTAATAAGTTTAGTAGAAATACATGAAAATATATGTAATGATTTTATAGGATGGATTAATTTTTAAAATATATACCTACACTAGTTCCTCCAAATGTTAGGTATGTTCATACTGATCCTATTGCCATATTTGTCATAAATGCTTTACTAAACATAGATGTTCAGACAGTTATGCTCATTTCGCTTAAGAGAGCCTTGGCCAAATGTCAGGGGGTAGACTGTGTATTTAACTCACCTAAGGGTAGGTCTGCTTTTGCCCCCATCTTCTGGGAGGTGCTCTCTAGAAAAAGTGTCTTTGTTTACCTGGGTGCAGAGGGGGAAATGGCAACCCACTCCAGTATTCTTGCCTGGGAAATCCCCTGGACAGAGAAACCTGGTGGGCTACAGTCCATGGGGTCACAAGGAGTCAGACACGACTGAGCACATACCAGGTTGGGCATAAACAGTCTAACAGTGTGATTTATGATGTGGGCTTTGGGCTACATGATATCTGCTCTACCCCTGGAGGGGTCTACACTCCCGTGTGCAGTCAACCATGTCTCCACACTAAAAACTCTGGATATCAAGGCTTGGATGAACTTCCCTGGCTGGCCGAATTCCCTGTGTGTCGTCACAAATCATTGCCAGGAAAGTTGAAACTGTTCATGACACCTTGGTGACAGGACAACTGAAAGCTCCATGTTTAGAAACCGCCTGAAGCCCCATGTATCTCTTCCTTTGGCTAATTTTAATCTGTATCCTTTGTTCTTTCACTGCAGTAAACAATAACCACAATTATTATGGCTCTTAGTACATTCTTCTAGTGAGTTATTGAGCCCGAGTGTGGTCTTAGAAACCTCTCAACCCTGCAGTCGATGTCAGAAGTAGGGACATTCCTGGGGACTGTGCCCCCTAACCTCACAGGTGGATTTTAAAATTTTATTCTTGTACCCAGCAACACCATCCACTTTCAAATATGTCTCTGCTAGACACGTTATCCTTTAAATAGTTCCTTGGATGCCATTACAACTATGGTATAATATGTAGTAAAGCACCATTATGATGTTAATACAGATGTATGTGTGAATTAAAAAGTGACTCTAAATGCTTAGTAACCAATTTACTTCACATTAATAATTCAGCTATTTTTATTTGTTTCTAAACAAAAAGCAAAGAGGACCCAGTCCGCAGAGTAATTGTAATAGCATGCACAATTTTTATTAAACCAAAATAAAATCTTAAGTTCTTGGCTTATGAAAGTCATTCAGAGTCATTTCTTTTTTTTCCTATCACGTTTCTTCTTTTGAAATTTTCTCTCAAACTGAGAGGAAACCGACACACCCTTCCATCCTACGTCTCATCCTGGGCGAAAAGAGAAGACATTACTCGGTGTCCTGAAATGCTAGTCATTTTAACTGGAAATCTAACCCACCCCTAACTGGAATACTATTTATTCTATTCCACCTGTTTCAAATAAGTGCAGCAAAGTGATCAGAGCTAAACTAAAAAGAAAGAAAATGGCAGGGCGTGCTACACAAACAATTTTAGACATTTTCACACTTGACAGTGCTGGATATTTGTGCTTCATCAAGCACTTTATAAGGCAAAGTTCTTGGCTCCCATTTGGTAGCTGGCAAAAACCAAAACAAAATGAAGCAACCCTGCCACCCCCTGCTCCCCACAATGCAACAAAATGAGTGGCAGGGCAATAATAAGAACTTATTCAGAGTCACGGAGGAAATCACAAGGAGCACCAGGTTCAGAGCCAGTCCCCTGGGCAGTGCTTTCCTCTCTTCCATTTTTGCTGTCTTGACATTGGATTTTAGTTGTGGTTATTTAACTTACCAGCTGATCATGTATTCAGGTTCCTCAGAATGTCATGGGCACTTTGTTACAGATTCAGTGCTCTCTCTCTTAACTCTCCTTTTATTGGTTTCCCTCTGTCAGCACTAGAAAGAGGATAAAATCATCTGCTGATGGTTTGTGAGCAAAAGGATTGTTTATTTTAAGAAGAATTTGAAAAATGATAGATAAGTTTGAGAAATATTTCTATTTCAAAAGACAATGTTTTCAAACTTGTTGATTCCCAGTTTTTACCTAAGTGGTATTACAATAAAATAATTTTTAATATGAAAGTGTCTGACTCTTTGCGAACCCATGAACTGTAGCCTGCCAGTTTCCTCTGTCCATGGGATTCTCCAGGCAAGAATACTGGTGTGGGTAGCCATTCCCTTCTCCAGGGAATCTTCCTGACCCAGGGATTGAACCTGGGTCTCCTGCATTGCAGGAGGATTCTTTACTGTCTGAGCCACAAGGGAAGCCCTATAAAAGTTATGTAATAAAAATGAAATAAGTATATACTAAGATAAATTTTAAATGCACACAGTTAATTTTTTAACACTTACAACACTTACAGAAATACGGAGCGAATAGATAGCTCAAATTAGATACCCCTCAAAAAAGTTTTTCCAAAAATGAAATTTAGAATATTGTCTTGACAGTCATGTGGTTGGTGATTTTTTTTTTTTTTTGGAAAGGAATCCCCTTTGTGAAATAACTGTGAGTACTACAGCTGTAATGTTTGTATATCTGGTGAGCATTTACTACTGGGTGCTGTGTGATGACTCAGTTTTCTCTTTTTCTCTAGTGACACTCTAAACAAATATTATTTGCATGTTTGTTCTTCTTGGGGTACAAAGCACATTATATGCTTACCAAGGGCACCTCAATTCTTTTCACATTAGTTCATGAATATCAGGAAGAATTTACTCAATGCCAGTGAGATTCTGAAGTCTCCTGACTATACTTGATAAGTTGTTTGTTCACACGATCTAGAACTTACCTGAGTTAATTTTTTTTTGATAATTGTCAAAATGCAAACACAGAAAGTAAAACTCTTAGAGGTAAGCCAGGGAGAGCAAGGATGATGCCAGTTGGTCTCCAGAACCCATGAACCTGACTTGAGAACCACTCTTAAAGATGAATGTGCATTTTGACTCAATAATACCTCATCTACTGATAGTTCTCATCATGAGGTAATTTAAATATTTCACTGAGTTGTTATAAGAATTAATTAAATAGCACAGTGAAAATATTTGCATATTATAAAGTATTATAAGTATGTGATTATTTTTTCTGCTTCTCTCAGTGTGTCCCCTAGAGTGATGCAGATTCTTAGAGATTAAGAGGCATTTTTTTTGGGGGGGGGGAAGGGGTTCACAATTTGTGGAACCCTGGGCTCTACTCATAAGCTATGTCCTTCTATGGGGTGGGAGGGATTACAGCCCTTAAGTGATGAGGCCCTGAGCAGAGTGGTGATGGCAGGGACCAAGGGCAGGCTTCTCCAGGCCCCCTGAGAACACCGGTACCCGCTGCACGGCCCTGTCTGGATGCCAAAAGGATGCTGGTGAAGATGGGAGACTGAGTGTGAAGTTCTGATTCCTTCCTCAATTTTCTGTACCCATGTCAACTCCCAGTTCCACTGAGGTACAAGGAGCCCCAATAATGATCCCTGTTGGGCATCTCGCCTGCCCTGAGCCACTGGGCCTCAGAGATTTGATTTGATTTAGGAAAATAAAAATATGTGACACTTTTTGCATTCGAACATTGCATCCCAAACTCATAGTGGTTGCAATTATTTATTAACTTTATTTTTTGTTTGTTTATAAAGATTAAAAAAACTGTTAAATTTGGAAAGTAGAGAAAAACATAAAGACAAAATAAAATTGCCTATAAACTAACCACTTGGAGATATCCAGTCTTTAATATTTTTTAGTGATTGTACTGTGTGTATTTAATACATATATAGTCACTTAGTGAGGTTGTACTATGAATAGTCTCTATCCTATTTCATATTTAGCAAATGTATTTCCTTATATCATATAAATTCTTCATAAAAACCATTTAAATTCTACATGATATTCTTTCTTTCTTTGGCTGCACTGGGTCTCAGTTGTAGCATGTGGGCTCTAGTTCCCTGATCAGGGATTGAACCTGGACCCCCAGCATTGGGACCTCAGAGTCTTAGCCACTGGACCTCCTGGGAAGTCCCTGATGCATGATATTCTATTTTATGGAAATGCTTTAGATGATTTAACTGATTCTTTGTTTTTTGAAAGTTAGATTGCTTCTAGTTTTTTGCTCTGTTAAACACTATTGTAATGACTATCCTCATATAAATTTGTGTTCCCATCTTATTTCCTCAGACCTCGAAGCGATTCTCTCTTAAATTATTTCCAATGCAGTATTTCCTTTTATTTTTTAGAACCTTGTCTTGCGTTTGCTTAAATACACTCTAAATCCAAAAATATTTCTTCAGAGAACCTTCATTACTTCACAACATTTTCTCCTCACAGTCATTCCTGAAGACCTTTGAGATGGCAGAGGACTGTCCACGAGGCAAATTAGCAAGATTAGGGCAACTCCAATTCAGCACTTAAAGAATTTCCTTTATTCATCCAAAATTAAACTTATGTTTATTATTTTTGTGATGTTTCCACATCTGACCATTCCGAACTCTAGCTGAAATCACAGGATCTACTGTTTTGCACAAAACTGCCTTCAGCAAAATTATAGAAAAGTAGGAAGCTATGACTCTGGAAGTAATAGCAAGATAGTACTTCATCATCATGCGCTAACCAGTTGTTGCTTTTCACTGTTTCCTGGAGCTGTGTGTGCGTGTGTGTGTGCATGCATGTGTATGTGAGCACACATCTGTGTTTTATGTGCATGTGTGTTTGTGGGCCCTGATAGAGAGGAGTTTCCTGTATGTGTTTTAGTTACCCAGAGTCCCAAACTGTCTGAGGCAGTACCAGACAGTCTGTGATGCTGGGTATCTGAAAGCGTAATGGATCCTCAATACAGAGCCAGTGTGGATATGCCCTACCCTAAAACTCTATCCTCTTCTGATGCTCCATTCTTAGTGCTGAATTTATGACTTTCCTAAGAGTTGCAAGTTCAATTCACAACGAAATAGAAGATACAGCTCAAGGGTATTATGACCATAACAAAAGAAAGCTGCCCTCCCTCCCTGCCCTGGGGCTGCTCTGCTGTGACAGAAATAGTGGCTTGTAAAGGACGATTGTGTGTGGAAGATGTGTTTGTCCACCCTTGCGTAGAAGATGTGTTTGTCCACCCTTGTCAGGCTCAGCCCACTTCAGCCCAAGCCCAGCTTCCCCGTGGTTCCAGCCAATGGTGCATTCTCCTGGCTTCTGATGGAAAGTAACAGGCACTTTGGTTTTAGGAATCAGATCAAGAGTGATTCTCTTTGAAGTTCTCACAAAACCGGCAAGAATTTCACACCATTTTGAGTGCTGCAGGTGAAGAATTTAACAGCTGGTGGGAGTGCAAATTAGAGCCAATTATAATTTGATTGACCTGCCTTGACAATAAAACTGTCTTCCCTAATTTAAAACGCCTAGCAGGATCCTCTCAGCACTGGAAAGGTGGTGGTTTCAAACGACGACGAGCAGCTCAAACTAGGAAATTCTTTAACAACGCTGTGACAGTAATAAAGATTTATTTATATAGCCCAGTTTTTTCCTCTTGGTTGGAAATGACTGTGCAGACTTGAGGGACAGGACGTTATGTACAGAGATGAAAAGGGACTGGGCTTGGCAGAAACGCCTCTTGAAGATGGTGACAGCTGAAGTAGAAAACACATGAAAATTTTGGAAAGTAGTGAAGAAAGGGGGGGTGTCTGGGTTCCTAAGTGTGATGCCAGTTGTCATAATATTTTTGAAGAAGTCAAATGTAGAATTGGAAAGCATATTCTCTGAAACTGCTTAAAGTGGCATAATGAGAAATCCTGTTTTCTTCCTGTGCTTGATTTTGGAGGCTAATTTATTGTCACCTTATTCAAACAGGTCAAAGGAGGCTTTGAACTCTGGCTCAGATGCAACCTGCTCATTCTCTTCCAGCTCTGATTTATTTAACTAGTTAAGCTTTATAAGGAAAGAAGTGGGTCACTCTGCGTTTTTCATTTGCCTTGAGTCAGGCCTCGGGATCATTTTTGTTGACCTTCCATCCTGATGTCTGTGATCTCATGCCCCGGCCTCCCATCTTGGAAGCCAGTGCTCACCACCAAGCAGAGATTAAATGATCTGCTTTCCAGCCCCACCTGTGCCACAGAAGCCTTACTCGATCTGGGCACATCATCCAGTAGTCATGTACGGATGTGAGAGCTCGATTGTTAAGAAGGCTGAACACCGAACAACTGATGATTTCAAATTGCGGTACTGGAGAAAACTCTTGGGAGTGCCTTGGACAGCATGGAGATCAAACCAATCAACCCTAAAGGAGATCAAGCCTGGATATTCACTGGAAGGACTGATGCTGAACCTGAAGCTCCAGTACTTTGGCCACCTGATTCGAAGAGCTGACTCACTGGAAAAGACCCTGATGCTGGGAAAGATTGAGGGTAGGAGGAGAAGGGAGCGACAGAGGATGAGATGGTTGGATGGCATCGCTGCCTCAGTGAATGTGAGTTTGAGCAAACTCTGGGAGATAGTGGAGGACAGGGAACCCTGGCGTGCAGCAGTCCATGGGATCGCAAAGAGTCCAACACGACTTAGCGACCGACCAATAGCAACAACAACGCAGGATCTACTGGGTCTTTATCTACAAAGTGGAAATAGTGACACCTCCCTCATGGAGTACTGTGGGGATTGTTGAGATATGACAAAGGTTTTCTCCCTGACCAAACCCTGGCTGGCCTCCTCTGTGCCCTCTTCCTGACTAGATTGGACCTTGGCTTATAAAAACTTGAACAAACACCAACATCGTTTCTAACAGCTGATCCCTAGGCTGACACTAGCCTCCATAAAGGTATCTGCCTGAGAAAACTCAAGACTCCCCAAAGAATCTACTGTTTGTTCAGCCAACATCTGAAGACGGGGCCCCTGTCCCCCAACCTCTGTGGGAAAAGTAGGAGCCTGACTTTGATAAGCACCAGTGAACAAACCCAGATGGGTTCAGACCAAACCCTTCTTCCTGCTTTTTGTACTTCTCATTTCCCTGACCCTGCTGAGGCCCTGCTCACCCCCTCACTCCTCCCTGATTCTCTCGTGAAAACACCCAGTCACTTTTGTACAAGTCAGTTAAGTTGAGTTAAATTCAGTTCACCCTGGATTCTTGTCCTAGTTGCAACAGTATGAAAACGTGCGCTAGTTGATCAGCCGTGTCCAACTCTATGCAGCCCGTGTCTGTAGCCTGCCAGGCTCCTCCAGGGATTCTCCAGGCAAGAATACTGGAGTGGATGGCCATTTCCTTCTCCAAGGTATCTTCTTGACCCAGTGATTGAACCTGCCATTTCCTACGTTGGCAGGCAGACTCTTTACCACTGAGCCACCTGGGAAGCCACAGTATCAGTTTGGCTACAATCCGAATTTTACTGCTTTCAGTTTTCTGAAAGTTTTCAAAGGGAACAGAAGCCTGAGTTCCAAACAATAAACTTAACATACAAACTTCTGGCATATCGTGTTGTAAGCTGTATATCGAATATAACCAGGTTTTGTTTTAACGGCCATGAACTGTCAGGAAGCTTCTATTTAAGGGGGGCGATTAAAGTGCATAGGCTTTGCGACAGTGAGCTCTCTCCTCTTTTAAGGTTAATTCTGGATGAGGATTGGGGTTTCTGAATGTTTAGTCTTTATAAAATGAGACCTTTCTTCGCTTATTATTAATGTGGCTTCCAGGATCACTTCCTACTAGAAAAAATTACTACTAATAAAGATCTATGTGGTGATGATTGTTTGTATCCTTGTACACATCCATGAAACTGAAATTTCTTGTGGGCAACACATCTGGTTGAAAAAAAATTACCTAAAGGAATATTAAATGGCAGGCAAGGATCCCAGTAACCAGGTCCTGGAGTGTAGCCAACCCCCAAGCAATGAAACGATGATTTCTGCAAGCAGGCTTGAGTGCGCTGGATCTGGGCAGATGATGAAGGGGAGCAGGATGCTCCAGCAGCTGCTGTCTGGTGAACTGAGACGGGGCATGCACAAGGTGGGCAGACAGATGCTGTAATGACCCACTAAAGAATAACCGCGTGCAATACAACATAGCTGTGAGACGTGGGGAAACAAAGGCAGCAGATGGACAAAAACCTGGCTCACAGCAAGCAGGGAGAGGCAGCTCACTTACAGCAAAAGGCCCTGAGCGGCTCAGGGAGGGACAGGAATCCAGACCCACACCAAGCCTGTAAGCGGCAACAGGCCCTGTAAGCAGCATTCATCCTTTTCAAATATTTGTGGGCTGCTGGCTATGTACTCCACCCTGGGCCAGGTGCTCGGCGAGCACAGGGGTGAAGGCAGCTTTACTGACTTCAAGGAGTTGAGAGTCCAGTGGACATGCCGTGGGTTTCCATTTATATGATTGTTGTTGTTCAGTTGCTGAGTCGTGTCCCATTCTTTGTGACCACGTGGACTGCAGCACACCAGGCTTCCATTTGGGAATTAAGTTCCTGATATCACTGGCATTGAACATTCTTCAAAATCTGGCTCTTCTCTCCCTAGATCTTGTATGGCATAACTGCAAAACCAAAGGAGAGGGACGTTTAGAGGAGTGTGTGCGCTAAGTCATTTCAGTTGTGTCCAACTCTTTGCGACTGTATGGACCATAGCCCACCAGGCTCCTCTGTCCATTGGATTCTCTAGGCAGGAATACTGGATTGGGTTGCCATGCCCTCCTCCAGGGGATCTTCCTGACCCAGGGATGGAACATGCGTCTCATGTTTCCTGCATTGGCAGGCGTGTTCTTTACCACTAGCGCCACCTAGGAATAGAGGTTGCTAAGAAGAGCTGATGAGTCACGTCTTCAGCATCTCTGTGCTGAGATTGTCCAATAGCTTAGGGTGAGTGAGACTTCTTCTTCAGTTTACAGGCACCCCGCACAGGGCCACCTCCCATTGATATATTGTAGGGAGGATGACCTGTCCTTATCTGAATTTTAGCTTTATTCAAAAGATATCTGTGCAAGAAAGGACATTGTGGTTTTCAAATAGAAAGAGCAGTCCCATTCTGTGCATCTGTACACACACACTCACACCCACACACACACCCACACACACACCCACACACACAGATGCATCCTGGATTACATGTTGTATACTTCGGTTCTTGGGTGAATGTTCTTCATTTCCATCAGCATTGTCATCACCACTGGGTTGGCAACTAAAAGTAGCTAAAAAGTCCCTCCCTGGCAGTTGAGTACTTTTAATTATCTGGACAGAAGTTATTTTCCATTGTTTATAATGGGAATGAAATGCAATGTGACTTCTGCTTAAATATGGATAAATTTTTGTGGACTCTAGTTAGAATAGTTTGCAAGGGGTTATGCTATGAAATTGTTGCTCCCCTCCCCGTCGTGTTTTTCCACACTAGAGTAGGCTGACATGGCTTGAAAGAGTTTGGCCTTAGCCTGCAGAGAAGGGAGCAGAGACGGCAGCCTATGAATCAATTATTAAAATAGCTGCACATTGGCATTTTCTCGTTTGGCACATTTAGTCCTCAATCACCACATCATGACCAGTTTGATCATCCCCAGAAAAAGCAAATTAAAGGATGTAGATTCTCCAAGGCATACACATAGAGCTTTATAGCCACATCTTAGGACACATACCACTGGTCTGCATTTCCACTAATGTCTGCCTGGAGCTGTTGTCTGTGTAAAAACAAGAGAGAAACTTATAATCAAGAATAGTTCTAATTATGAACAACTTAAATACAAGCTAACAGAATGTGCCTAGTATCTTCATCTTAAACAAAATAGGACAGAGACAACCAAAATGATTTATGAATTTGCCCTTGTCACATAAGAATCAGTCTGACAATATCAAATGCTGGATATAGAGCATCAGAAAATCTTGTATGTTGTAGATAGGAATGTACAATCAGTTTGGAGAACAATTGGGAAATACCTAAAGAAAGCTGAGGTCTTCCCTGGAGGCTCAGTGGTAAAGAACCTGCCTGCCAATGCGGGAGACACAAGAAACTCAGGTTTGACCCCTGCATTAGGAAGAACCCCTGGAGAAGGAAATGGCAACCCACTCCAGTATTCTTGTCTGGGAAATCCCATGGACAGAGGAGCCTCGTGGGCTACAGTCCATGGGGTCACAAAGAGTAGGACATGACTTAGGGACTAAACAAAAACAACAAAGAAAGCTGAAGATATGTATACCTTATACATTAAAAAATTCATTCCTTGATGTGTGTTATGCGTTTTTAGTATATAACTACACAAATATAAGTGAATTTGTACAGCTATCACCACAATTCAAGTTTAAACATTTCCGTTACTCCAAAGGTTCTCTACTAGATGTTTGCAGTCAATATCTGCTTCTACCCTGCCCCAAGCCCATGAAATCATTGATCTTCTTTCTATTAGTATAGTTTTGCCTTTTCTAGATAATATATATAAATGGAATTATGTAATATATTGTTTTTTTCCCTCCCTGTCTGGCTTCTTTTAATTAGCACACTGTTTTTGAGGACTATTCATGTTGCATATTATCAGTAGTTTATTGCTCCTTTTAACTGCTAAGCAGTATTACATTGTATGGATAACCATATTTTGTAAATCCATTTGCCAGTTGACTGCAGTTTGGATGTTTTTTTTTTTTTCTCCTAGTTTCTGGCTGTTATGAATAACTCTAGTATAAACAACCTTTGTGTAGACATGTTTTCATTTTTCTTTGGTGGATACTTTGGGGTAAAATTGCTGAGTTATATAGTAAGTGGATCTTTAACTTTTTAATGAGCTACCAAACTGTTTCTCAAAGATACTGCCCCATTTTATATTCCCACCAGCAATGTATGCAGTTTCCAGCTTCTCCAATTCCTTATCAACACTTAATAATGTCAATCTCTCTGATTTTAGCCATTCTTATAGTGATTTTATAGAGGTATCTCAGTGTGTTTTTAATTTGCATTTTCTTAATGACATGATTTTGAGCATTTTTTATGTGCTTATTTTCCATTTTTGTACAGTTTTGGAGAAGTATCTTTGCAAGCCCTTAGGATCTCCTCCACACACGTGTAGTTTCCCTGTCGGCCAGGAACGTGAGGAGGAGAGATTGTCTTAGTCCTTTTATGATGCTCTCAATTGTGCTTGCTCCGGCAGCACATATACTATGATGCTCTCAATTCCAGTGTCTCCCTATTACACTGTTGGCTGGTTGGCTGCTCACCTTAAATTGGGAAACACAATGTTGGTCTAAAAAAGCTGCAGGTTTTTATAGTCTATCGCAAATGAAATCTGCCATTTTTGGCTGTGACTGTTCCTGGTGTTTGCCGCCCCCTCTTCCTCCATCTCTGCCCCAAGGCCAGTCAATCGCCTTTGACAGCAAAGTTGTTTTTTCGTTACAGCTTGCCCAAGTTGGTACGGCTATACTTCTGGCCAGCTGAGCTGGGGGAGTCAAGTATAGGAGCAGCCCCAGAGAAAGGATATAGATTCTCACCATTCTTACCCAAAGCTCTTTCATTTTTGTGTTTCAGAGTAAACGTTTCTTAATTTTCTGCCTTTGGTAGGTGTCTACATGCTGAAACAATTTTTTTTTAGATGGTCTTGCCCATTTTTAGGCTTCATGAAAGGGAATCACGTGATCCCTTCATGTAGCGATTACTAGAAGATCAAATATGTTTTCAAAACAGATTTGTTAGAGAGTCGTGTTCAATAAATATGTGTTGAGCATGGTTAACTGAAAGGCAGATTTTGTGCTGAAGAGCCTCCAGGGAGTGATTAACTCTGCATCTCGGGATGCCAGATGATTCTGGGAGCTCCATAAATGTTTGTTGAATGAAAAAATGATCTGAAGCAACAACCAATGTTTCCTTTGCTTTTATAAGAGCGAGAAATTGGAGAGGACTAACCCCCAAATTCCTTTGAAGCTTTGTTTTGATAATAAATGTATTGATTTACATGAGGCCTTGTATTAGATTCAGCTAAGATAATAAAAATCACTTTCTCTTCTTGTGGCTCAGCTGGTAAAGAATCCGCCTGCAATGCGGGAGAACTGGCTTTGATCCCTGGGTTAGGAAGATATCCTGGAGAAGGGAAAGGCTATCCACTCCAGTATTCTGGCCTGGAGATTTCCATGAACTGTATAGTCCATGGGATCGCAAAGCGTCAGACAGGACTGAGCGACTTTCAAGATAATAAAAAAATCCCTTTCTCTTCTATATCTTAAGAAATGCTTTTCAGATGTTAATACCACTTTAAAAAAAATCTCAATAAAAAAGCAAGTAGAAAGATTACAACCTAGGTAACATTTCCCTGTGATATCTCATACTCCTTTCTAGTTCAGACTTCTGAGCAGGTTCATTAGAAGGTTTGGTGATGTTCAGAGAACACATTAACTGGATGTTTAATTTTCAAATGTTTCTGGGCTTCCCTTGTGGTCCAGTGGTTAAGAATCTACCTGCCAATGTAGGGGACACTGGTTCAATCCCTTGTCCAGGAAGATCCCACAGGGGCATCTAAGCCAGTGTATCACAACTACTGAAGCCCCTCTGCTTAGAGCCCATGCTCTGCAACAAGAGAAGCTGCTGCAGTGAGAAGCCCGCACACCACAGCTAGAGAGTAGCCCCCACTCGCCGCAACTAGAGAAAGCCTGTGAGCAGCTACGAAGACCAAGTGCTGCCAAAAATAATTTCCTAATTTGAAGATCTCACAATGCAGCCTCATCGCCCCAAGGCAGCCATAGATGCAGCCCCTCCAGATAAAGAAGTCCTGTTCTCCAGTTTGCCTCCATTCTGGCCTGGCCCGGCCTGATTCCCTTTTCATATAAAGACCCTGCCTGTGATTTCATAACTTTTGGGACTATGGCCTCAAAGGCAGGACTGCTACCAGGAGGAGATGCTGGTAGCCAGTGGAGGATTATATTGTATGTATTTGTCATAAAAGAACTTGGGTCAGGAAGAAAGCACTGACCCCATGGACTGTAGCCCGCCAGGCTCCTCCATCCATGGAATTCTCCAGGCAAGAATACTGGAGTGGGTTGCCATGCCCTCTTTCAGGGAATCTTCCCAACCCAGGGATTGAACCCAGGTCTCACACTGCGGGTGGAATCTTTACCATCTGAGCTACCAGGGAAGCCCATTTGAACCCAGAGTGGAGGGCCATTTTGTAACCAGAGTATATACCATGACATAAATTAAAAGTGAATTGAAATGATATAGATGCCACTCATTCATTCATTCACTTATTCACAGAATATTTATGGACTGAATGGATCTGATTCACCATTGTTTCCCTTCAAGGCCAGATAAGTTCTGTTTTTTCTTTTTCTTCTAATAAATTTATTTATTTTTAATTGGAGGATAATTGCTTTACAATATTGTGTTGATTTCTGCCATATATCAACGTGACAAATCAGTTATGTACAACAAACATAATATTATAAATGTTCCATACATAATAAAAGAAGTGTTCCATACATATACTGTGAATAAATGAATGAGTAAATGACTCACATTCACTTTATTTCATATCTCTGGAAAATGGGTAACTTACTTCCTCAATCTCTCTCCTCCCAGCAATCTTCAAATTTCAATCTTAATTGATTTAAAATTGGTATCTAGTGGTATTAAATAAGACTTTGATACTTCATTAATGAAAATAAAGGGAAAAAAAAGCTCCCCAAATAGTGAACTTTTACCTGTAATCGAAAATGAGCAGGCTGTGTCTCCTAAGGCAGAAGAACCCAAACTGATGGAACCAGGTAGCTTTTTGAGATAGAGAAGACTGTGCCACCTTCCAGTTTCTGCATGAAGCTGGGGAGAGTAATATGCGAGACCAGATGGGCTCTTTCCTTAAGAAGCATGTTAATCCTTTGGTAACTGTGACCGGAGACCATGCTAGATACAAACCAATCGGAAATTGACTAAGTTTACAAAAATCTGTGTGGCTTCCCAGGTGGCGCAGTGGTAAAGAATCCACTTGCCAATGCAGGAGATGCAAGAGACGTGAATTTGATCCCTGGGTCGGGACGATCCCCTGGAGAAGGAAATGGCAGCCCACTCCAGTATTCTAGACTGGAAAATTCCATAGATGGAGGAGCCTAGAGGGTTACAGTCCATGAAGTTGCAAAGAGTCAGACATGAAACACATACATATAGAAGATAGGCAAATACCAAGGAAAACAGATTTTAAATTTAAGAGCATTTTCCTTTTTCCTCTCATAATATAAAGATATTGTGGTCAGAAGCTGGTAGTATAAGCTCATGCTCTGATAAGTCTGCTCTGGGAGGCAAGATTCTCCAGAGAGAGAGAGAGAGAGAGAGAGGGAAAGAATTGGGAGCACTTCAGAGAAAAGTCTGGGACTCTGCCACCCAGTTCCCTGGCCCTGGGAGGGTCCATGGCAGATGTTTGGAATGAGGCAGCTTGCTGGTCCCCTGGTGGCACTCTTATAAAGTCAGCTCTGGTAAGTGATATTCTTGATGCTTGATGTTTTGCCAGAAGTTAGAATATTGCTTTTCTCTTAAATGTACACATGCTGCTTCGAAGCCACCGTGTCTCTATTTAGAATTACAGATATCCCAGCAACAATGTTCAAACAAGTAAGGTATACTGCCAATCCAAGCACGTGTCAATCTTGGGACTCAAGGAGACAGGGGAGTGTCATAAAGAAAGCTTTGCATCAGAAATCAGGAAGCCCCGGCCCTACCTTTGACTCTATGTGACTTTAGCAAAGGGGGTTAACTTGGCTGGGGCACTTCTTTTCTTGGTGGGATACCCCAGCCCCTGCCCAACTGCTGCTGTCTCCATAAATCCCAGAGGAAAATGCTGCAATAACTGTCTCCCGGCCAAGATATTAGACTCCAATCTGTATAAGAGATCCTGGTATTTAAATAGAACTAGAAACGTCCTCAAGTGGAGAATACTGTTACAGAATTAAAAAAAAAAAAAAAAAAAATTGAAAAGCCATTTGTAATTTGCAGCAAGAAAAGGCTTGTAAAATGAGTCAAAATGCATGAGTTCTAAAATGAATAAGACTGCCGTTCGCTGACTATGAATATCTGAATACGGTGCTTCTTTCTAATTGCTTCACTTGCCACAGAGAGAAATAAAATTGTGCGAGTGTGAAGTGTATAAAGGATTCTACTACTCTCTCGGGGCTCAGAGACCCACAGATTGGAGAAAGTAAGTAAGTGCCTTTCTGACCATTGAATTCCTCACTCTTGTTGCAAGTTAGAAAGCTCTAAGGGGGTGTTGAATGAAACCAGTCTGCTGTTTTGAAAAGAGAACGGAAACAGCTGGGAAGACAGCGCCACCTAGTGTCCACGCAAAAACTCCCTGGCGATCATCTCTGCGGTAATTGGCCACAGTAACTTTTATGAAGTAGGGCAAAGAAAATAAATCCATCAAAGCTGACTGAATAACAGAGAGAATTGCCAGCTGAAAGCATTTTTGACTCTTGATGCCTTCAAAAGCCAGGAAACTTAATCCTGGCCTTATGTTTCTTTCTTCGTGCCCAAAAGGCAGCCAAGCTCGTCACTAAACCAAGGGAGGTGAAGCAGGTCACTAAGTTTATAATGTAGTTGGTAACTGGTTTTCATTTTTTCTCCGCATCCTGGCAGCAGGAGATAGGCAGCTTGTTATAACTTAGAGGGGGCTCCTGGAAAGCCTGCTTGCTGGGTGTATTTCTGTAGGCGTGGGCTCGCTGGGAATATTATTACCTCATGGAGTCACAGATTTAATAGCATTTCTTCCACTTCATTCAGCACAGCGCTGAGTTACAGTGACTCCGGCTCCAGTACATTACAGATGCGCACTGTTCCCAATAGCATCCCATCTTCACGGTCCCTTGTGGGTCCCCGCCACACTGCCTGCCTTGTGTACCCCACGTGCGCCCGTCTCACAGTTCCAGGCGATTTGGGCCAGGGTGTCCACCACCTTCCCCACGAAACTGGCAGGCACCTCTCTCCCCCGACCCTCTCGCCCTTTCCTTCTCCTCCCTCTGCTCTATCGTAATAACTGTCGTGGTGGAGGACCTACTGTGACAGGCCGTTGTGTCAGAACTTGTCATTTGAGATATTTGTGTCCCTGGGCTGCTCCCTGCCCCTCTGGCTGCTTCTGGTCTCCTGGCATGTCTTCTGTGTGGAGGGACCCCACCAGCAGTAACAGTCCTGCCTGCTTTCTCTGCCCCCCTCTCTCCATCCTCCCAGACCTGGTGAGGAGTGATTTAATTTGCTGGTGGGTCTGGAAGGAGAATGGTGTTTGTGTGGCCCAGCCTCTATCCCTTTCCCCCTGGGAGCAAGGCTGCCTGTGGGAGTAGGAATTCTGGTTGGTTTCCTAGCTGTACATTTCACAGCACTGACCCTGCCCTCCTGCTGCAGGTCTGCACTGTCTGGGGGTTCAGGCGCACGAATGCCCACTTGTCCGCAGGTAGAAATCACAGCCGCTGCTCCCAGCTCTGTAGGTGACGTTTTCATCTCTGGGTTCAGAACCTTGATGTGCTCTTTATTGGGGCATCTTGAATGCCTAACACTAAGGGACAGTCTTTCACAGATAAATATAGAGGAGAGGGTTGGGATTATTTGAACTCCAATTTCAGTGGATTCAAATCCAGATGAACTTTTTTTTTTAAGTTCAAAATCAGTTTGCCTTGGTATGGATTTGAGAGTTGGGCCATCAGGAAGGTTGAACGCTGAAGAATTGATACTTTCGAACTGTGGTGCTGGAGAGGACTCTTGAGAGTCCGTTGGTCAGCAAGGAGATCAAACCAGTCAATCTGAAAGGAAATCGACCCTGAATATTCATTGGAAGGACTGATGCTGAAGCTGAAGCGCCAATACTTTGGCCACCTGATACAAAGAGCCAATTTATTGGGAAAGACCCTGATGCTGGGAAGGATTGAGGGCAAAGGAGAAGTGGGTGGCAGAGGATGAGATGGTTGGATGGCATCACCAATTCCACGGACACAAGTTTGAGCAGACTCTGAGAGATGGTGAAGGAGGGGGAAGCCTGGTGTGCTGCAGTCCATGGGGTCTCAAAGAATCAGACACAACTGAGCAACTGAATGATAGAATATTCTGGCCTGGCGATCAGAAGATAGCCTGATCTGGGCTAGAAGCCTGATCTGGGCTTAGAATCTTCCGGCTTTGCAGCTTCGAGGGAGCAACTGCCCTTAGCTTTGATTTCCCCACACCAAGGGACCTTGAGTCCGAGGTCAAGGGACTGTGATCTGGAGGCGCCGTGAAGAGGTGATGCTCATCTTTGTGCAAGAAAGAAGACTTCTGTGCGCTTGAAACTAGCTGCTCTGTTTGCCCCTCCCCTCCTTGAGAAAACTCATGTTATTTTTCAAAGATTCTGAAAGCATTTTAGGTCGTTTATGGCAACATTTACCTAACAACAGCAGTCATTTTCAGCTTAGATTTTCCTTAAACCAGTTTCAATAGGAGAGTATATTTTGATTGGCAGGGATAGAAGGGAGAAATTATATGCATTTACTTGTACTCAGTTGTGTCCGACTCTTTGCGACCCCCTGAACTGTGGCCCACCAGACCCCTCTGTCCATGGAATTCTTCAGGCAAGAATATTGGAGTGGGTTGCAATTTCCTTCTCCACATTTACTCAAGAAGCATATCCTAAATACCAGCTTCAGAAAAAGGTAATTGAGGACATTGTTAAATAATATATTAATAGCCTGACTTCTTCCATGTAGAGCTTGTTGTTTAATTTAAATACATCTTATGAACTCTGAGTGCCTTGTAAATTCTCTCTGCAAAGAGGGTTAGTAAAATCTTCCTTCCATGAAGGGAATAGTGCACAATACAGCTGGACAATGAGCATAATCAACAGCTCATCCTCACAAAACCCTGGTCCTGACGGCACCACTGTGAGGTGCGGCTGCTCACCAGTCTACTCTGTGCTTCCTGAGAACCTGAAATTCCACTTCAGTTGTTGGCTGGGTAGAACCGAGATGGGGAACTTCCTAAGCAAAATTGGAAGTACTTCTGTATCAGGACTTAAACAATGATAGGGATTTGCTGAGAACTAAACATCATCCATGCAATTAACTCTGTTTTTCTTAAGAGTTACCTGGAGTTCGAATGCTTAACCATTCAAGTGTCAGAGGTTATTTTTCTAGGAAGTGTGCCCTGAAGCCTTTCTCCGCCTCTAGTCTGGATCGTGTGAGCCTCTTTTGCATGCCTGTGCTGTGCTGTGCTGAGTCGCTCATTTTGACTCCATGGACTGTAGCCTGCCAGGCTCCTCTGTCCTTGGGAATTCTCTAGGTAAGAATCCTGGAGGGGGCTGCTATGCCCTCCTCCCGGTGATCTTCCTGACCCAGGGATCGAAGCCAGGTCTCCCTCATTGCAGGCAGATTCTCTACTGTCTGAGCCATCAGGGAAGCCCCTAAATTGCCTTTATTACAACCTATCCAGAAGGGGGCGAGAGAGGATGCGATGGTTGGATGGCATCACTGACTCGACGGACACGAGTTTGAGCAAACTCCGGCAGAGAGTGAAGGACAGGGAAGCCTGGCGTGCTGCAGTCCGTGGGGGTCACAAAGAGTCAGACACGACTTAGCGACTGAACAACAACCCAGAGTTAGGTCAAGCTTTGCAGATTGAGTACAGCTCTCCAGATTGCCAGCTCTACCCAAGACTTCAGATACCAGCCTCAAGTTTGGGGGTCCCCATGGACTCCTGTAGGTTTGACAATTCACTGGAAAGACTCACAAACCTCTCTGACGGCACTGTACTTAACCAGCCAAAAGAAGAGACGCATGGGGAGAAGTTTGGGAGGGTTCCAAACGCCAGGCTTCCGTTGTCCTCAGGGATGTGTTATCTTCCTGGCACATCCGTGTGTAACAATACGCAGAGTATTGCCAACCAGGGAGGCTCACCCAACCATCAGTGTCAGAGTTTTAATTGAAGCGTCATTACCCACGCACGACTGATTGATCACTGGCACGTGGTTGCACTCATTCTCCAACCCCCCTCCCTTCCCCGGAGGTCAGGCTGGTATCTCGGGGCTCAGGCTCCAGTACTCTAATCATGTGGCTGGTCTTTCTGTACCGGGGCAGCCCCTATCCTTAGCCATCTGTCAGCATAAACTTTCAGGTGTGGTTGGAGAGACTCAGCAGAACTAACAAAGACATTCCTATCACTGGGAAATCCCTAGGGTTTACAGGTTGTCTCCCAGGAACTAGGGATAAAGATTAGCCCAGTTCTTTATCACAATCAGACCCTAACACAGTGTCTTTCTGGCTGTGTGATTATCTGTCTCCCTGATTCACTCATCGAGAGCAGAAAATATACTACCTTGTTCAACATCGTCTTGGCACTTGACCAAAGTAGGTGCTCAAAATATAGTTGCTGTGTGATTGAGCAACACACTGTGATGATTAGGCCGATTTTATTCTGGTATTCCCTCTAAACCATCCCCAATGGGGATTTGTTAAAGCCCTCAGGCATGGTTAGTTGCAGCAGGCATCCCAGTGTTTCTTCTCCTTGTGCATTGTTTGCTTCCCATTAGCCTACTGATTTTCTTCTGTATCTCAAGTCCATCCACACCTTGCACTGTCCAGGCCAGTTCAAATCAGAGTAATGGCTCTTTTTTTTTTTTTTTTTACTGAGGTTGATCTACTTAATGCTGTGTGGAAATTAACAAAGCCTCCATCAAACTGTATTTCTGTAGCTCTCCCTTCTAGCTATTGCACCAATTCTTGCAAATGCTGGAACAGCATCACATTCCCTTTCTTAAATGCTGGCTCATAAGAAGCGGCCTGGTTTAATTCTTTCTGCTGCTATGATATGGCTAAAGTGGGGTGACCCGTGGCAGAGGGATTTTGACAACCCTGACTTTAACCATATGAAAACTGCCTCCAGGCTAAGTTATGAAGCAGTCACTTTTTTAAGGCAAAAGTCGTTTTCTCTTTATGACTCAAAACACTTTTATTCTTTGTTTACCTTTTATATTGCATCACTACACTTCTCACGCTTCTCAGGTGGTGCTAGTGGTAAAGAACCCACCTGCCAATGCAGGAGGTATAAGAGACACGGGTTCGATCCCTGGGTTGTGAAGCTCCCCTGGGGAAGGAAGTGGCAACCCACTCCAGTATTCTTGCCTGGGAAATCCCATGGACAGAGGAGCCTGGAGGGCTATAGTCCATGGGGTCACAAAGAGTTGGACATGATTGAAACGACTTAGCAGGCATGCATATATTAACTATCTCCTTGACTACGCACAGTATGCCTTCCTACTGTCTGTGTTAGCCTAAGGTTTTACAGGTGGTTTTTCATGCCAACCACTGTGTGAAATAAATATGCAGGCCAACGGTGGAAAATGGCAGAGGGGATGGACTTGGAGGAAGAGCGAAGTATCCCTCGGAGGGTACATAACAGAGAAGGAAGGACAGCTGGCAGCCATGAATAGAAGGTGACTCTCCTGCTCCAGCAGTGGCTCCTGGCATGCTCCCTGATAAGAGCTTTGTCACACAGGCAGTGGGATGGCATTAGCTTGCCAGCTCCAGAACACACATTCTTGGTCCTAGGCTTGCCTGTGAGTCTATGAGACATTGGAGGAGCTGGTCGTGGGCAGAGGCAGGTTTGCTGGGGCAAAGGGAAGGTGTTTAACGAGCGTTGGCCTTATTTGAGTAGAATACAAAGCAGCATCTCTGTGACGAGTAAAGTGTGAGTCGCTCAGTCGTGTCCGACTCTTTGTGACCGCGTGGACTGTAGCCTGCCAGGCTCCTCTGTCTGTGGGATTCTCCAGGCAAGAATACTGGAGCGGGTAGCCATTCTCTCTTCCAGGGGATCTTCCTGACCCAGGAATTGAAGCCAGGTGTCCTGCATTGCAGGCAGATTCTTTATCATCTGAGCCACCAGGGAAGCCCATGAAGAACTTAAGATAGTGTAAAAATTGCTTAAATATTCCACATCCTTTCCAGAAATCTGAGAAAATGAAAATAACCGAGGTGTTCTTATCCTGATAAAACACTGTAAAATATATGAAAAGGTCATTGCTTTTATCCAAGGTCATAAATGTTCAAAGCCCAACTTGTGGAGAACCTGTGATGTGAAGAGACCATGGTGGTCCTTTTCTTCTCCTCACATCCCTTTCTCTTCCTTTCGTCCTTTGACACAGAACAATGTGGATTTGGAGACAGTGGGAGAGGCTCATGGCTTTTATGGGGAACGTGCTTGTGGAGCAAACCTGAAGGGATGAGAGGTCTGTGAGAGAGGAGGCAAGGGGAGCCCGGGTTCTGTCTGGATCCAACCCCAGACAGAAAGGCTGGCTTGCCGTTGTGTGTGTGGAGTAACAGTGACACCCTGTGGCCGGTCGGCTTGCTCTAAGTGGCTCCTTTACAGATAAAGAGGACCATTTGTCTGTGCTGAAAGGTGAGCCCCAAATGGCTCCCTCTTTAGATGGTGCATAGAAAAGGGGAGGCAGGGTTTCCGGGGCCCCCCTGTCAGTTGCTGGCTCTGATTCAGGTGGGGGAGATTCTCTGGACAGAGCTCATGTCTGACTTTATGCTTGATCAATTTAAATGTTACCATTTGAGTGCTGAGCGGACCATAATAATAACCATGAGAACAGTGTGAGAAGATAGCGACAGGGAGGGCAAGCACTTTGCCTCTTTCTAAGACATCCCGGGGGATTAATGCAGAATAATCTGTTACTTTATAAAGTGCCTAAATTGCTTGACATTTAGCTTTTTTTTTTTTAAAGAAAGTTTTGGATGAAATAACTTTATTTTGACCTTACTTGAAGAGAAGAGGGCTGGGAAGAAAACAACCGTGATCTTAAGTTATTCTAACCTCCTTAGGTAATCAGGTCTTGGGAACCAGGCCAGCCTGTGCTCAGAGGGATCTGGGGTACTGTGTTTCCAAGCCTGCCCCGTGGAGCCTCCCGCAGTGTTGAAGGGAGGGGAGACCCCACTCCTGGGGAGCACCTGGCTTTGGGTGCAATGGAGGTGGCTAGTGTGAATCTTTAGGGCTCTGGCCAGGCCCTGGTGTGAGCTGAACAAACTTGTTCACTGTGCGGATGCCCAGCGCCCCCTGTTTTCTATGGAGGTCAGCTGTATGTGTATGTGGTGTGTGTGTTTGTGTGTGGTGTGGTGTGTGTGTGTGATGTGTGGTATGTGTAAATGGTGGTGTGTGTACATGTGGTGTGTGTGTATGTCTGAGGTCTGTGTGTGTGGTGTGGTGTGTACATGTGGTGTGTGTGTATGTGTGAGGTCTATGTGTGTGGTGTGGTGTGTACATGTGGTGTGTGTGTATGTGTATGTGTGTGGTATGTGTATATGGTGTGTGTGTTTGTGTGTGGTGTGGTGTGTGTGTGATGTGTGGTGTGTGTAAATGGTGGTGTGTGTACAAGGTGGTGTGTGTGTATGTGTGAGGTCTGTATGTGTGGTGTGGTGTGTACATGTGCTGTGTGTGTATGCGTATGTGTGTGGTATGTGTATATGGTGTGTGTGTTTGTGTGTAGTGTGTGTGTGTGATGTGTGGCATGTGTACATGGTGGTATGTGTACATATGGTGTGTGTACATGGTGGTGTGTATATGTGGTATGGTGTGTATGTATGTAGAGCGTATGGTGTGTGTCTGGTGTGGTATGTGTATGTGTGTGGTGTGCGTATGTGGTATGGTGTGTGGATGTGGACGTGTGGGATGTGTGTGCCTGTCACGAGCCCGTCTTGCGGCCGCTCAGCATGGGCGGCTTGCACAGTGGCGTGAGATGTGAGGGCTGCCCAGAGGTCATCTGCAATACTTAGGGTAGGAAAAGAAGAAGCGAAGAGGGAAGGGGCAGGAGTGAGGAAGCCAAGAAAATGCCAATAAAGGAAGAAATGGAGAGGATTAGTGGAAAGCAAGACTTTTCAGTATCGAGTATTCTCCTAGGCCATTTTAAAGTTCTCCAAAATCATGATAACTTAATTCCTATGTCAATAACGGTTTCACATATTTTTTGTCTAGTGGCAGAAAAAAGGGCAAGGCCAAGTTTCCTCCCACAGGGTAAGAAGCTTGCATTTTGAGTCCTTAGGTGACTTGACTGAGAGCTTGAAAGGGATGGCTCGAAGCTATTCGAATCTCTGTCCTGGCTGATCAGCCAATTGTGGGGAAAAAAGTGATAATTTCTCCATCTCTGCTGAAGAGAGACTCTTTCCTGCCTGTTTCTTACGTTTCCTTTCTGTTCCCCCTCCTCCTCACTCTCCCTTCCCCGTCTGTCCTAGTGTCTCCCAATTTGGAGGCTGACTCTCAGTCTACATGAGTGGCATTTTTTGCCTTCCAAGGTTCTCACAAGTTTCTTCCTGCCTTTGGGCAGCCACCCTGTTTTACAAGCTTCGCCTGAGTTTCCACTTTCACTAAGTGACAGATGGATTTCCCACGTCCTGCCTGTAAAAGAAAACCAATTTGTTTGAAGATGGGTTTACTGAGGTGCCGATTATAGTAAAGGGAAAGTAATGTCGTAGTATTTATGGAGACAGAGTTTGAAGGGGCTGCGCTTGTGATCCTTAGGGGAAAAACCAGAGTTGAAGTCCTCCGGAGGCATGTGAAAGGCATGTTGGCTTGAAGATTTGACTGGACTGATGGGAAGGCAGAGAAATAAAGCAAACCAAGTGTTTCCTTGCTTGGAGGGTGGTTTGTTTACCCTGATCATGTGAAGTCTGGGCCAGCAATCCCAGTGGTTCTGACTATCCCTCAGTGCTTCTCTGCGTCTGGGCAGGGAGGATGCTGAAACGGGCCAGTCTGTTCATGTGATGTGCAGGACAGAGCTCTCTCTTGGGAAACAAATGCTTGAAGTTTCTGATTATACAAACAGCAAAGCTAATGACACGTCACATTTATTTTTGAAAACACATTAATCCCAGTTTCATACACTCATATTTATACTTTTAAGTATGTGGCCGGGAAGACTGGATGCAATCCAGGAAGTCCCTTCGTGCAATCACTTCACGCCCATATGGAAAGCTCCAGGGCAGCTCAGGCTTGATGCTCACACAGTTCAGTTGGCACTTTCCCCGATATTCTCCATCCTCTTCTGTTCCTTCCCTCTCCATTACCACACTACTGTTTCTTTAGTTTAATGAAAAGAGACAGGGCTGGAAAGGCACTGATGGCTGGGTGGCTTGTATGATTTTCCATCCCCTCCTCTTTGCCTCTCTCCCTCTTCAAAGGAGGAGTTGACATCAGAAGGGATGAAATTGTTTCCCTCTCATATTAGGTCCAAATGCACAGTGTTTTAACTTGTCTCCTGAGTGTCAGTAGAGATGTTTTTGGTGCCAAGGGACAAAAACCTCAATTTTTTGGCTCCTGTATTTACAGTCTTCAGTGTTTCTCCAATGGTCCAATGGTCCAATAGTGTAAACCAGAACCCATTTCTCTTTATCTTTCTGGTCATTATCAACTTCACCTTAAGACTGACTCCCCTCATGGTCACAAAATGGCTGCCAATGCCATTGCGGTGGCTTCATACCTCTGTATCTGTGGGGAAAGAGAGAGGAATACAGGGGGGAAAAGTGTGCATGCATATGCACTCAAGTTTTTTCCTCTCCTTTTCCTCCTTCCTCTCTTCCTTCCTTTTCCACCTCTCCTCCTCCACCTTCCCTTCCTTTCCCTTCCCCTCTCCTCCTCCCCCCACTTCTCCTTCTCTGTGGCCAAAATCAAGGAAATCAATGCCAGGTGTTCTTCTGGTTGAATACACTTAGGTTCTGTTGTTGTTGTTTAGTCACTCAGTCGTGTCCGACTCTTTGAGACCCCATGCACTGCATGCAGCATGCCAGGCTTCCCTGTCCTTCACTATCTGCTTGAGCTTGCTCACGGTCATGTCCAGTGAGTTGGTGATGCCATCCAGCCAGCTCATCCTCTGTCATCCCCTTCTCCTCCTGCCTTCAATCTTCCCCAGCATTAAGGTCTTTTCCAGTGAGTCAGTTCTTTGCATCAGGTGGCCAAAGTATTGGAGGTTCAGCATCAGCATCAGTCCTTCCAATGAATATTCAGGACTGATCTCCTTTAGGATGGACTGGTTCGATCTCCTTGCAGTCCAATAGGCTCTCAAGAGTCTTCTCCAACAGCACAATTCAAAAGCATCAATTCTTCGATACTCAGCCTTCTTTATGGTCCAGCTCTCACATTCATACATGACTACTGGAAAAACCATAGCTTTGACTAGATAGACCTTTGTTGGCAAAGTAATGTCTCTGTTTTTTAATACGCTGTCTAGATTGGTCATAGCTTTTCTTCCAGGGAGCGAGCATCTTTTAATTTCAAGACTGCAGCCACCATCTGCAGTTGTTTTAGAGCCCAAGAAAATAAAATCTGTCACTGTTTCCATTCTTTCCCCATCTATTTGCCATGAAGTGATGGGACTGGATGCCATGATCTTCATTTTCTTGAATGTTGAGTTTTAAGGCAGCTTTTTCACTCTCTTCTTTCACTTTCATCAAGAGGCTCTTTAGTTCCTCTTTACTTTCTGCCCTAAGGGTGGTGTCATCTGCATATCTGAGGTTATTGATATTTCTCCCGGCAATCTTGGTTCTGTACCTGTCTGAACTACTTGTTGAATTGCTATGCCTAGCGGATGTCAGGTGCTAATTGCTTTATGATAGCAGTACCTTCTGGAGCTAGGGGAAAGTAAGGAAAGTGAGATGGTTCATATAACATGCTGCTACCCAGCACAGAAGCGATTTCCACTAGTCCTTCTTATTCTGTCTTTATAAACTCTTTCATCATCATGATGTGTAAGGAGCCATTTATCTGAAATATACAAGCATTATGGTTGGCAGAACTTTCTTTATGAAATCGGTAACCTCTATTTTTGGTTATTTCAACTGTGTCTGTAGAATCTCCGTGTCCCACTGAGGGTGTGCCTGACATTTCTGTGTCCTTCTGTGGGCAAAGTCTCAGGACCTCAGTGGAAGGATGGAAGATAGTGCTTCCCTTGGTCATTTGGCTGTGATAACTGCTTCTGGGAATATGACAGGCACCCAGGACTGAAGCTATTTAGAGTCTAGTAGGTGGGTGAAGCCATATATACCAGGTGAGTTAAATGAATTCCTTCTACTCTGGAGCATCTTCTTGAGATTGGGACCAATGGCAGAGCAAAGCCTCTTTAGGCTGACCTGGATATTTCATCACCTCTCTCCCTCCTTCCCCTTCCTTTTTTTTTTTTTTCAACAGAGAATGCCCTGGCAGTTCTATGCTCAAACATGTTTGGTTACAGAACTTGTAAGTGAACCAGGGACCAAATCCACTTCTTGCTAAGATGAACTGAGAGGGAGAAGAATCCTAGGACCAAAGTAAAAATAAAGCACCAGTTCTCATTATTTATGCGTACTGTGCTCAGTCTACTGTCCATGGCATCTCAAAGAATCAGACATGACTGAGCAACTTACACACACATGCTCAGTCGTGTCCAATTCTTTGCAATGCTGTGGACTTTCGCCTGCCAGGCTCCTCTGTCCACAGGGTTCTCCAGGCAAGAATACTGGAATGGGGCACCATTCCCTTCTCCAGGAGATCTTCCCGACCCAGGGATCAAACCTACATCTCCTGTGTCTTCTATATTTCAGGCAGATTCTTTACCCACTGAACCACCTGGGAAGCCCCCTGGTTATTTATACCAGTTTACTAATGAAGCAAGTGACAAGAGTCAGGTGAAACTCCCACTACCATTGGAAGGTGGTGGTCATGGTTTGAAAGTACTCGAAAAGAGATGTGCCAGTCTGATGTGTTAGTGATGTTGATTACGTGGTCGTCAGATAGAAAGGAGAACACCAGGTCTTTGACATGCTCTAGCATTCATTCTCTGGCAGTAAGTGAAAGGGCCTGGATTGGACACCTCTGAATTCTGACCATCATTTCCTACCTTCTCCATTAATGAAAATTGAGAAGAGAAGCAGGATATCAGCGTGTGCTTTTCCACCTGGAGAACAAGGAGAGACCTTGGGAAGAGCAGCACCCACCACCTCTGCAGTCAGTGATAAGCTTGTGTTATCTCCTTGGCAACTTCTGGAAGCTGCAGGTTTCATGTACTAGGTGTGAGGCAGGTTTTAGGGTGAAGGATGCTGGGACTTGAAGGGGTGCCAGACCCCTCACAATTTGTAAGTGAAGACTTATTCATTCTCTGGCAAACTTGGACCTGGGTCTCTTAGTTCTTGGAGTTCTGATGTGTTATCATACAAATGCACTGATTCTATTCGAATCTGACTTAACCTCTCTTGTGATTTCTCTTTCCAGACAATCTCCTTTTGCTTTAAACATTCTTTCTATAGCAGTATTCATATATTCAGGCTTCCCTGAATGGGGAAGAAAGATGGCAAAGAAACTGCCTGCAATGAAGGAGACCTGGGCTCGATCTTTGAGTCAGGAAGATCCCCTGGAGAAAGGAATGGCTACCCACTCCAGTATTGTTGCCTGGAGAATCCCATGGACAGAGGTGCCTGGCAGGCAACAGTCCATGGGGTTGCAAAGAGTTGGATATGACTGAGTGACTAACACTTAACTTACTCATATATTTAATCACTTGTGCTGCTGCTGCTGCTAAGTCACTTCAGTCGTGTCCAACTCTGTGTGACCCCATAGATGGCAGCCCAGCAGGCTCCCCCGTCCCTGGGATTCTCCAGGCAAGAACACTGGAGTGGGTTGCCATTTCCTTCTCCAATGCATGAAAGTCAAAAGTGAAAGTGAAGTTACTCAGTTGTGTCCAACTCTTAGCGACCCCGTGGACTGCAACCTACCAGGCTCCTCCGTCCATGGGATTTTCCAGGCAAGAGTACTGGAGTGAGTTGCGATTGCCTTCTCTGAATCACTTGTGCTGCTGCTGCTAAGTCACTTCAGTCATGTCCGACTCTGTGCGGCCCCATAGACGGCAGCCCACCAGGCTCCCCCGTCCCTGGGATTCTCCAGGCAAGAACACTGGAGTGGGCTGCCATTTCCTTCTCTCACTTGTGCTAGCTTGATGCAATTCTATTTCTTTACAGTGAGTTTGCTTGTCCTTGCTCTTACTTTTATGGGTCATTTTTGCAGTTGAACTATAGAAGGCAGTCTTCTCTCTGAGATCTTTGTAGGGGTCACCTTATTTTTTATCTACCGGTCTATCCTTGACCACTGCCTTTTTCTTCTCCGGTTTCCATCACATTAATTCCTCTTGGTTTCCCCTTAAATCTTCTCCTTCAGTTTAACCTCTGTGACCCACTTCATTGGATAGATCAGTGGAATGCCCACCTGCCAGGCACAGGCAAGCCCTAGCCATGCCAGAGAAGGTTGGTGGGAGATTTCTCACATGGTAAGCCTTGCCTTGAGGACCCTTGCAGGGGACGGAGAAACTGAGGCTCCCCATTCTGCTCCAGGTGTTTTCCTCCTTTCTCTCTCTCATGGTTCAGCATCCTGTCTCCTGGATTGCTGTGCCTTTAGGACTTTCTTACCCCCTCTCTGGTCTTCCTCTTGTCTCCTTTGCCACTTTCCCTCTCACTGGCCTGCAGTAAGTGTGACTTCAAGGAAAGCTCAGGCCTTCCCTTCAGAAGGCTCTCCCCGGGCAGCACCCTGACTCTGCTAGTGGCATGGTGAAGGGTATCAGAATAAGTCGCCCCAAGATAGGCTACTTTGGGAGGATTATTTTGAGCTTAAATCAATTGAGAACCAGAAGATGCAATAAAATAGTGCCTTGCATGCGTGTGTGCTCAGTTGTGTCTGAGTATTTGTGACCCCATGGACTGTAGGCCTCCAGGCTTCTCTGTCCATGGGATTCTCCAGGCAAGAATACTGGAGCCGGTTGCCATTTCCTCCTCCAGGGAATTTTCCTGACCCAGGGATTGAACCCATATCTCCTGCATTGGCAGGAGAATTCTTTACCACTGAGCCACCTGGGAAGCCCAAAGAGTGCCTTAGTGTCTAAAAATAAAGTTTAAATTTCCTCTTTTGTAAAGGAAATTTCCATTTATAAAGGTGGCTCAGAGAGCTACTCCTTGGTGACAACTCTTATCACCTGAGAGACTCTTATCTGCAAGACAGATAACCCAAAATTTGTTGTACATTTCCTTCCCTCCTTTGCCCATGACTTGCCTCCTCCACCAGAAGCCCATCCTCTTTTCCTTTGTTTAGCCGAGATCAGTCTCCATCATCCGGCTACCTCCAGGGTCTCATTTCTTTGTGAAACTTCTGCATGTAAGTACCTAGTCACACATTTTTTTCCCCTCTTGTTGATCTGTCTTTTATCAGTTTGATTCTCAGGCCCCAGTTGTTAAAATTACAAGGGTAGAAGGAAAGAGATTTTCCTTCCCTCCAGTGGTCATAGCAATTCTTTCTGAGCTGCATCCTTGATGATCTCAATCTTGCATGTATGTTTTAAATATTCATCTCTAGTCATTCTTCAGAAATGTTATTTCATATGTCTGTGACTAAGGCTTCCATCCTTAAGATTGGTCTATGTTTGTATGAAGACATGCGGTGTGACTACGATCTCCAGGCTTCTTCATATTATCTACCTCAGAGGAGGGTCCTGCTGAGTATTTCAGGCTTTGCAAGAATGCAGGCTTCAATAAAGATTCCATCAGCGATGCCCTGTCCGAGGGCCAGTGACTCCTCCTCAGCCTCTCGGCTACTTTCACCTCCGTTGTCAAAAAGGTGGACCAAGATGAATGGTGTCCACCAGGCTTTCCTTTTCTACCTTGGTCTGTCTCTTCCCTGCTTGGTGACAGGAGCACTGGAAGTGTATTGGGAGAAGATGTGAGCTGTGGTAATTCTTCTAAGGGTAGAGAAATCCCTCCTGAGTTGTTGCAAGAGAACAGCTTGATGGACCCCGGCAGAGGCAGCCATTTTCATCTCGTTGGAACTCCCTTTATTCAACGCTTGAACAGCTCTTGGAACAGCAGGGTCGGGGGAGCGTCTCTGTGCACGAAAGACGAGCATGGTTGATGTTAAACTGGCATTCATTTATTGGACTCCATCCTGGGTACCTTGCCTATTTCTCTCTTGGGAAGACAATGTTAGCGGCAGCTTTGACTTATGTACAGTCATATTTCAGACACTTACACCTCTTGCTTAGTGGGAAGGCAAGCCAGATTTGCAAAGTTGATATTGTTGTCATGGCACTAACAAAAGATATTCTTATATCCTTGCCAAAAAAAGTGAGTGAGAGTTTTCTTTTCTTTTTTGGTCTGGGTTTTTTTGTTTTTAGCATGAGGAAAATGTCACGTGTCTTTGATCGGCGTTTCAAAGGGTGGAATGCAACCATAGGATGCACATGTCAGTGGCTGGAAGAGTGTTGCAGTCAACAAATGAATACAGACCGTGTCTACCTCCTCTGTGTTGCGTCCTTCTTCTCGTGTGTGCTATTGATTGATACTCCTCAGGGAGGAGGTTCTTCTGACTCAGACACTAAGCAAGTTCCTAAAGAAAATACCAGCTTTAAAAGGGAATAGAGGAAATAGCAGCGGCAGCAAAAAATCACTAATCTTTCATTTATAAGAGCTACTGAACATCTGGAGAGCAGGCGGCTCCTTTAACCCCCGGAGTGCAGGAACAAATGAGCACCAAAGGGCATCCCATGCTAATGTGGTGCCATTAATTTGAATACAATGGAGGGCCCTATCACAAACATCTTCCAGCCATCTGGGCATCCCTTTCTACCTTGCCCAGCTCCTTCGGGTGCTGGAAGCACAGCTTTATGGGAGAGGAAATTCTTCAGAAGCTGAAGAAGAGTGAAGATATTTTTAAACAACAACGCTAGGTTTAAAAGAAAAAAACGTATAATGGCTGAAGTGAAAAAATGATCAAACCAATGTATAGGAAAAATAAGTTTTTTAAAAATTGAAGTACAGTATAGTTGATTTACAGTGTCGTGTTAGTTTCTGGCGTACACCAGTGTTCTTCAGTTATACATGTAAGTGTGTGTGTGTGTGTGTGGCTCAGTCGGCAAAGAATCGTCCTGCAATGCAGGAGACCTGGGTTCAATTCCTGGGTTGGGAAGATCCTCTGGAGAAGGAAAGGGCAACCCATTCGAGTATTCTTGCCTGGAGAATCCCATGGGCAGAGGAACCTGATGGGCTATAGTTCATGAGGTTACAAAGAGCTGGACACAATTTAGTGACTAAACCAGCACTACATATATATATATATACACATATATACACTACATATATATATATATATATGTATGTATAGATATTCTTTTTCATATTCTTTTCCATTGTGGTTTATTACAGGATTCCTTATGCTCTCCAGTAGAATCTTGCTGTTTATCTCTTTATATATATACATGTATATATGGTAGTTTGTGTCTGCTGACCCCAAACTACTAATTTACCCCTCCCCCACCTCCTTTCCTCTTTGTTAACCGTAAGTTTGTTTTCTGTCTCTGTGAGTCTGTTTCTGCTTCTTAAATAAGTTCCTTTGTGTCATATTTTAGATTCCACATATAAGTGGTATCATAAAGTATTTGTCTTTGTCCAACTTACTCCACTTAAGATCATCTCTAGGTCCATCTGTATTGCTGCAAATGGCATTATTTCCTTCTTTTTTATGGCTGAGCAGTAAGGAAGAATGGGCTTCCCAGGTGGCACTAATGGCAAAGAACTTGCCTGTCAATGCAGGAGACGTTAAGAGACTTGGGTTTGATCCCTGGGTGGGAAGATACCCTAGAGGAGGGCACAGCAACCCACTCTAGTATTCTTGCCTGGAATATCCCACGGACAAAGGCGCCTGGCAGGCTACAGTCTGTGGGGTTGCAGAGAGTTGGACATGACTGAAGCAACTTAGCACACATGCATGCAATAAGGAAAAATATGTTGTAAACTATTCATGGGGGTGTTACTGAAATTAATATTTATGTCTGTTTCTCTCCAGCACGTATACCATTTTCAACCAAATGTCAGTGTGCTGTGGAAGGACAGAAGAAACCATATGCATTAGGGATGATTAACATGAAGTTCATGTTTGGGAGGAAGAATATGAGGTCTGGAGTTTAGTTGGCATTGCGCAACTCTTTCTAGCACATTTCTGTAGGGCACACTAGAGAGTCTTTAACTCCATTAGAAGATAGATAGAAGATAGATATGGGGATTAGAATACCTGTTCTCTTTTCTTTCCCTCAGTGGTCTCGTGGGATAATGTAAACATGCAGGGAAGTTGCTCGAATAGAAGCTTGAGATAAACAATCTATGTATGAATTAATGTTGTCGTGCAGTAGTTGTAGCAGCAGCTCCAAGTTTTGAAATAAGAAAATATTTGTAAACACACACTCTCCTTCGATCCAGAAAAACCTCCCCACACCTCCCTCAAGCAGAGACTGCACGCTGGCAGCTGGTGAGTAGATCTGGGCTACAGACCGGGCTGGCTGGCTCACATGGGCTTTTGAGAGTTTTTGAAGTAGTTGCCAATGCTGACAAGAATACCCAGATTTTTAATTTCTCTTAAATTAAAAGAGAAAAGGGCCAGAAAAACCTGGCCCTGGTGGTGCCCCCAGTCCAACACAGCAGAAGTCAGCTGGAGAGGAGGTTGGCGGGAGCCCCTTGTCAGTATCCTTTCTCTGACTGCTGTCCTCATCTGGGTTTGTTCATAGGCATTTTAGTTTGTACCACTTGTCCAGAGGAAGCTAGTTAAGCTGTTTTTCAAAAAAATTGAGTAGCATGTTGCGTTAGTCAGGGTTCTCAGCAACCAATTGTGTGTGTGTGTGAGTGTGTGTGTGTGTGAGTCAGTTGGCTGGTCAAAGAAACAGGTTTATTTTAAGGAATTGGCTCAGACAATTAGAGAGGTTGAGAATTCTGGACCCAGGAGAATTGATGGTGTATGTTACTCCAAGTCCAAGTCCATAGGCAGGAGAAGATCAGTGTTCCAACTCAAAGATGGTCAGGCAGAGAGAAACTTCTTTTGAACTCAGTCTTTTATTCTATTCAGGCCTTCAAAGGATTCCATAAGGCTCACCCACATTGGGAGGCAAAGTGGCTTTACTCATCCTACTGATTCAAATGTTAGTCCCGTCCAGAAACACCTGCATAGACACAAGACACCCCCAGAAATAACGTTTAACCAAGTATCTGGACCTGTCCTGGCTCCAGTTCATTTGACATATAAAATGAACCACAGACACACCTAGTAACATTTCAGCTTACTTGAGCAGAGGTCAGATATCCTGTGTGTTTGTCATTTATCTACAACCTCACCAAGAAGGGTTGGGAAAGTCTCTCAAGGAGACGGGCATCTAGTGTGAAGTAAGAGGGCTGAGGACGAAGTTCCAAGCAGGGCAGGTCCCAGATAAAGAAGATAAGTAAACAGCTGCTGACAGTTGCCCCTGTTTATTTCTTCCTCAAAGTTCTCTGTGTCCCTTCACTTTTGATGTCAACTAGAGCCACTGAGTTCTGAACATATTTGGACACTTATGAAATCAGGATGTGCACACAGTGAGGACTGTAATGCTCCACTCACTGGACCTCTGGATCATTTACTGGGTGTGGGAGGCCCGCATAGAATCTGGGTGCAGAACCATTCTGTGGAAACCTTGGTGAAAGGAAGAGGCTGCCCTTTTGGGGATCATTACCTATACTAGTTTCCCTGGTGGCTCAATCGATAAAGAATCTGCTTGCAGTGTGGAAGACTTGGGTTCGATCCCTGGATCAGGAAGATCCCTTGGGGAAAGGAATGGCAACCCACTCCAGAATTCTTGCCTGGAGACTCCCCATGGACAGAGGAGCCTGACAAGGTACAGTCCATGAGGTCGCAAAGAGTGGGACATGACTGAGCGACTAACATACATCTGTACTGGCTAAGGTTGCCTGGGTGTTGTGTTGGAGGTATTTAAGACCGGATGAGAAGGATCAAAGCACAGTCTCGGTCCTTAAAAGTAGTCAGGATCATATTCAGAATACTGGCCCAACGTCTTAGACATGATGAAAACAATTTTCACTCAAAGGCAAATTCAGAGACAGTAGTAGTAATTCCATTCTCCACTTCCTCTAAATGAATTGGGAGTGAACCTGTCAGCTAAACTAATTATCAAAAGCCTTGAAATGAGGTATGTAAAAAGCCATGTATGTAAAAATTCTGTCCACGCCATGAAACATAGGAAAAAGGATATGTTAGTTTAGTTCTCTTTTTAAACTGTTGTTTGAATAGAATTGTAGACAGTTTTTTTTTTTTTTTTTAAATCTTTTATAAAAGTCATTTAAAATGAATGACCACTTGGTGGCTGATTTCCATCGGCACTATTCTTTTGGACCGACGATGCAGATCTTGAAATCCTTGCCCTGTTTGCTTTCTGCTGGTGTTCCTGCCTGCTCAGCCCCTTGCAGGGCTGTGGGCATTCCCAGCAGGGCTAAGAAAGAACTAGAACAGCCATTCTACAGTCTCTCAATGAGAGCTCCCTCTCCAGGGCCCTTGCCTTCCCCCTGCCCTTCAGACGGGGAGGCCAACCTGTCCAAGTGGGCGTGAGTGGTCATGATTTAAGCGGTGCCAAGCGCTCTGAGCTCCACCGGGAGCGGAGTTCTCTGCCTCGTAGCATTGCTGGCCATCTGGGCTGGGAGACCGAGACCACTGTGGCACCGAAATAACCTTGACCAGTTCTCCCGCAACTTCTGCTTTAGGAGCTGCCGTGCCCGACGCCGCGGCGTGTGACACCAAGAGCACGGACGCTGTGAGCCCTGGGGGGCACTGGCCTCTTTTCTTACCTGTGTGCCCTGCTCTTCCAGCCCTGCCCCCACATTTGGCATTCTGCTGCCTCAGCTCATGGAAGGAGCCTTCCTTCCCAGGATGGGAGGCGGGCAGAGTGCCCGTGTACACAGACACAGACACACACACACACACACACACACACACACAACACACATGCCACGTATACCCAGGATGTGAGGCAGGCAGAGTGCACGCATACACACACACAAACACACACACAGCCCCACACCCAATGCCTGCCTTCCTCACAGGAGCAAAAGGGTGTCTGCAATGGCCAGGGAGGCTCCAGCTCACCGAGTCCTGCAGGGAGGAGGGGCAGTCAGCTTGGAGAGAGAGTTTAATAACGTCTTGGGGGAGGAATGCTCTGGGGTTTATTCTGCTGAGCCCGGGAGTTTTACTGCATGTGGTCTCAGTTACCATTACTGTCTTTGTCTTGAGAGAAAGTTTTCCTCTTTCAATCTATTTGCTGGCGCCACTAACTGCACATAACTAGCTATTACCCCAAAGACTCCAACCATCAATTAACATGTTATATTTAATTGTTTCGTGTGGAATCTGATGGTCTTCTGTGATCTTTCAAGTTGAATAGATCCTTAAAGCTACAAAAGATTTTATAAAGCGTGTGTGGTGTGTGTGTGTACTGTGGTGTGTGTAGCACATGTGTGTATGCTGTATGCTGTGTGTGTATGTGGTGTGTCTGTGTGTGTGGTGCATGCGTGTCTTGTGTGTATGTGTGTTGTGTGTAGCATGTGTGTGCTTTATGTGTGATGTATGTGTGGTGTGTGTAACTGATGTGTGTGTGATGTGTGTGTGTAGCACATGTGTGTTGTATGTGGTGTGGGTGTTGTGTGGGTGTTGTGTGTGTGTTCCTGTTGCTGGGAAATTGTAGTGAATGAGACAAATAAGACTCTACCCTATGTCCTGTGGGACTTATATTTTAATGGTCTCCACAGTACTTAGGGTAAAGTCACAAGCCTTTCATGATTGATTAAAAGGCTATGTCTAATGTGGTCTCTTCCCAGTCCCTCCCTTCATCTTGCACTGTTCTTTCCTGCCTGTCTGCCTTCCACCACACTGGGAAGGGCCACGATCAACATCTTTGTGCAGGAGGTTGGCATACCCCTACCCTGTCACCTACTCACTGCAACACATCTTTCACATCTCAGCTAGGTGTCCTTTCCTCACTGATGTCTTCTCTTGCCCTCCCAATCTACATGCAGGTCCCTTCTGATATTCTTTTCCTTAGCATCCTTCCCTTCCAATGTGTTCCATGATCCCAATACCATGTCACTGATGCCTGATTTCTCCACTGGTGGGTAAGAACCTGGTTGGTTTTGTACTTTGTTATATCACCGTTTATTGTTGTTGTTTAGTTGCTGGAGAAGGAAATGGCAACCCACCCTAATATTATTGCCTGGGAAGTCCCATGGACAGAGGAGCCTGGAGGGCTACAGTCCACAGGGTCACAAAAGAGTCAGACATGACTTAGTGACTCAGTTCAGTTCAGTTCGGTCTCTCTCAGTCATGTCCGACTCTTTGCGACCCCATGAATCGCAGCACGCCAGGCCTCCCTGTCAATCACCAACTCCCAGAGTCTACCCAAACTCATGTCCATCAAGTTCGGTGATGCCATCCAGCCAGCTCATCCTCTGTTGTCCCCTTCTCCTGCCCCCAATCCCTCCCAGTATCAGGGTCTTTTCCAATGAGTCAACTCTTCACATGAGGTAGCCAAATTATTGGAGTTTCAGCTTCAGCATCAGTCCTTCCAATGAACACCCAGGACTGATCTCCTTTAGGATGGACTGGTTGGATCTCCTTGCAGTCCAAGGGACTCTCAAGAGTCTTCTCCAACACCATAGTTCAAAAGCATCAATTCTTTGGCACTCAGCTTTCTTCACAGTCCAGCTCTCACATCCATACATGACTACTGGAAAAACCATAGCCTTGACTAGATGGACCTTTGTTGGCAAAGTAATGTCTCTGCTTTTTAATATGCTATCTAGGTTGGTCATAACTTTCCTTCCAAGGAGTAAGAGTCTTTTAATTTCATGGCTGCAATCACCATCTGCAGTGATTTTGGAGCCCCCCAAAATAAAGTCAGCCACTGTTTCCACTGTTTCCCCATCTATTTCCCATGAAGTGATAGGACCAGATGCCATGATCTTAGTTTTCTGAATGTTGAGCTTTAAGCCAACTTTTTCACTCTCCTCTTTCACTTTCATCAAGAGGCTCTTTAGTTCCTCTTCACTTTCTGCCATAAGGGTGGTGTCATCTGCATACCTGAGGTTCTTGATATTTCTCCCGGCAATCTTGATTCCAGCTTGTGCTTCTTCCAGCCCAGCATTTCTCATGATGTACTCTGCATATAAGTTAAATAAGCAGGGTGACAGTATACAGCCTTGATGTACTCCTTTTCCTATTTGGAATGAGTCTGTTGTTCCATGTCCAGTTCTAACTGTTGCTTCCTGACTTAGTGACTAAACAACAACAAATATCTACCTTTTAAGTAGTATTCAATAAACATTTGAATCAACCAATAAATAAGACAAATGGAAAAGTGCAGACAAACTTTGGCTTTGTAGGTACATCTTAGAAACACAAAGTTTGTTACAGAATTTCCCAATTTTTAATCTTTCTTTTTCCTTTCTTTTTTGGAGAGTAAGATTTATCCAAAATCATATTTCATGACTGCCAAGAATGAGACAGATCCGAGCTTTTACCTACTTGCAAACTAATAGGTTAGCTTATCATAGTTTCACGGATTCTCACTGAAGTCATGAGACTCCTGAGTCAGACGCAGCAGATGTTATTTCTCACAGAATGGCAAGCAGCATGACCATCAGTATATCTGTGTCAGTTTTCCTGCTCCCAGGTCCCATGGGGGTGATGGGGATGGGCCTAAGCAAGTATGTCACAGGAGAGGATTCCTGAGCATAGGGAACCTGAATCTTTTATAATGGGCAGTAAGCGTGTCTGTCCCTTTGCTCCAGAGAAAGGTGCTCTCTTTATCTGCTATGACTGTGAGCAAGTCTGTCTGTTGCTCTGGAGGGAGATGACACAGTCTCTATCTTCCAAGGCTGTTTGCTTTACAAATACCCTTGGATGATAGTCTGAAAGGAAGACTTTTAGTGCATCTCTCACCAGAGGTATAGAAACATTAGAGACCCATGGGGAATTTTCCTGTAACAATATCTGTCCCTCGTTTTTACACCATTTTGGTTTCTGGTGAACTTTCCATGAGTATGCCAATCTTCCAGTGTTCATGTGGGAGGTGCAGGAACTGGGGTCGCTCTCTGTCATTTCTCTAGACTTTGTAGAGCCATCTGGTGGAGGATGGCAACCCTGGAAGTTGGTTGCATGAGTTTAGGGAAGTGGTACCAGGGTGTTTTCCTTCATGAAGGAGGGTCCAGGAGAGTTTATGAAAGAGAAATATCATTAGTGTCCCTCATTCCTCATCCCTCCTGAACTCTGAGATATTGTCTCCTCAAGTATCAAGGCTATTATTCTTCCATGGCCACAAAAGTAGTGTGTCCCATTCCCAGAGCTACAATGGCGATTTTATTATCCTTGTTCACACCCGGGCATTTCATTCAGAGGGGTCCAGTGGGAGAGAGACAAGGGCATTTTTAATAAACCTTAGACTCACCATCTCCCCCATTTTGGCATTGTGGACCACTGGAGAGCGACTCGGCAAATAGCGCACTCAATCAAGTGGTCAGAATCCTTACACACTGTGACCATATTGGTCCAATGAGACAATTTTGGTGGCTACACTAGAATCAAGTTTGAGGCCCTCAGTCCCCTTTTGGCTCTGCTACCACCCAAGGGTGGACCATCCAGGCAGTCCTGGGGTTTCAGTTAGGAGAAAAAGGAGAAGCTTCATGTCCAGAAATGGTCAGGTGGAATCCAGAATTTTCAAAATAGGTTTATATAACCCCCTGCTGCTGCTGCTGCTGCTGCTGCTGCTAAGTCGCTTCAGTTGTGTCCGACTCTGTGTGACCCCACGGACGGCAGCCCACCAGGCTCCCCTGTCCTTGGGATTCTCCAGGCAAGAACACTGGAGTGGGTTGCCATTTCCTTCTCCAATGCATGAGAGTGAAAAGTCAAAGTGAAGTCGCTCAGTCGTGTCCGACTCTTAGCGACCCCATGGACTGCAGCCTACCAGGCTCCTCCATCCATGGGATTTTCCAGGCAAGAGTACTGGAGTGGGGTGCCATTGCCTTTTCTGATATAACCCCCTAACCATTTTCATCTCAATAACTACCTAGAATGGGGCCAAGAGAAAATGATTCCTTTCTGCGACAGCCACATTCAGTGGCCAAATTGCCTCAAGAATGCGTATGGACGAGGAATAAGTGATGGAGGCCTTTTGAAGTCTCAGCAATACCATATATCTGTGGATGATAGACCATGATGTGGATGATAGACCATGGAAGGTCTATTGAATGTCTTGACCATTAGCCTATAACTGGGTCATTTTTATGGTAAAAGGTTCATCACTGTCAGGCTGAATTGGTCCAGAAAGCCAAAATCAGGACACATTAGCTTCAATGGCTGCAATGTGGCCTCCTCACTGTAAGATAAAGGTTGAAACACTTGGTTAGAGTCACGAGTGGAGCAGGTAGCGGTGGCTCATGCATCAGAAAGAGAGTCCTTTCCTCTGCGCCCAGTCCCTGATGGTGAACGTGTTGCTGTATCGGGGAAGATGCTGGATCCAGGCAACAACAGTGGCAATCTGGGCACTGCAGACTAATCACAAACTTGATTCCAGACGGTCTCAGCAGAGCACAGGCCCTTACTGTGGGCAGTGACAGGAGTGACCCAGATGGTTTGATTAGCAGCCATGATATGTTTCCACGTTTCTTGGCCCCAAAGAGCAGTGTCTTTAATCTGCCAGCCTCTAGTTTCCCAAATGGCATAGCAAATAGCTAAGTCATTGGCAACAGCCCAAGAGTCAGGAAAATTATAATCTGGTTCATCAAAGGGAGTTCTGACCAGAGCTATGAGAATGGTTTTGCATTCTACCCATTGAACAGAGTGACCACATCCCAGTTGTTTCATGTAGCTGGCAGAGAAGTTGAACAGCCCCAGCAGCCCCCGTGGATACCATCAGGGAAACCTCTGTGAACCCGGGGCCCTCTTAAACAGGGGCTTCAGGTGGTGGAATGAAGGGTAAAATCTTCCCAAAGGATGGTTACCACTCATTCATGTAAAGCCAAGGTACTGCTGGACCAGGCTGGCTTCATCTTTTTTGACATGTGGGGTGTTACTTTCTCACCTTGTTAGTTCTTGAGTTCTAGTTGACCCATGCTAAAACAGGAATACCAGAAAGTCACAGCCCTCTGTGAATCAGGTGTTCAGTTTCAGCCAGAGCCCTGAAGCAAGCTAGAAGCTGCTTCTCCCCAAGGATGTAGCTGGCAGTCATGTTGGAGGGATGACAAGTGCAGAACCCCAAGGGCATCTCTGAGTGGAACCTGCTTTGCTTCACCAGAAGCTCCAATAGGCAGAATCATGAGTCACCAAGACTCAAGGTTCCTTTAGCTTCTTTTGTTCACTGTTAACCTTGCTCAGATCTCATCAGTTGAATGTGGGTCCTGGCTTCTCCCATGGGACCAGTTATAACAGTGACTTGAGTGCCTGCGTCCAGCCGTGTCATATAGTTACATTTCCACTCTTTCCGCAAAACACCCTAGTGTACTTAGATGGGTGCACATGACCTCCAGCCTCACCTTAAATCATCTTTCTTTAAAGCAGTTATGGTCAGGTAGAGAGAGGGAGGGTCAGAGACCAGGTAGGTCACTAAGCAAGGCTTTGCCTTCACTTTCACTTTCCAGTGGCCATTTGCAACCATTTCCAGGTCAACCAACCAACTTCTAATGCTCTCGGTCCACCTAATATCCTGCTCATTTTGACACTGGTCATTTCAGCTCTGGGGACCCCATGCTCAGCATGCATGTGTGTTCAGTTGCTTCAGTTGTGGACCTTTCTTTGCAACCCCATGGACTGCAGCCCGCCAGGTTCCTCTGTCCATGGGATTCTCCAGGCAAGAATACTGGAGTGGGTTGCCATGCCCTCCTCAGGGGATCTTCCCAACCCAGGGATTAAACCTGGGTCTCCTGCATTGCAGGCAAATTCTTTACTGCTGAGCCACTGGGGAAGCCTCCATACTCAGCAGTTGCAGTCTAATGCCTTTTGTCTGGGGCTGTGGGCTGCTACTTTCCTGTAGGGGTAACTTTCTTCTTTTTCTCCTCTGAAGGAGAGTGAGTAAAAGCCACGTCACTGTTTGGGTACTTGTTCAATCCAACCTTATCCTTTGAACATCCATTGACATCTGTGACTCCCCAGTTGCCCATCACTTTGGGGAGAGGATTCTCCATCTCAAGGAGTCCTCTTACATCCTCAAACATGCCCTGCAGGTCCCTTTTTCCTCTTCCAGAAGCAAAGCCAGGTGTCTGTCAGTGTCCCATTCTCATTACCAGTAAAGCCGAGAACTGAGAAGAGTCTGAGATTTTACCATGCTTGTAAACTAACAAGTTGCTGCTGTGGTCTGAAAGTATTCCCTCCAAGTTGTATGTTGAAATCCTCGCCCCTAAAGATGATAGTATTAGGACGTGAACCTTTGGTTGATGTTTAGGTCATGAGGGTGGAGCCCTCATTGATTGGGATTAGTGCCTTAATTATAGAGGCTCCTGAGAGATTCCCTCACGCCTTCTACCATGTGAGAACACAGCAAGAAGTCACCAGCTATGGACCAGGAAGGGTATTCCCTGGTGGCTCAGATGGTAAAGAGTCTACTTGCAATGCAGGAGACCCGAGTTTGATCCCTTGTGAATGACTAACACACAAACACACACACACATGCATGAATCAGGAAGAGGGCATTCAGCAGAGCACGACCATCCTGGCACCTTGATCTTTCCTAGCCTCCAGAATGTGAGAAATAAATGTGTCTTGTTTATAAGCCAACATTAATATTGTGGTATTAATATTTTGTTTTAGCAGCCCAAATAGACCCTCACATTAGCCTAGTAGATGATAATGGGATGCTGACAGAAGCCATGAGACCCCTGGGTTAGAGATACTATGGCCCAGAGAGCCACATGGGCATCAGTAGATGTGTGTCAGTTCCCTTGGCCCCCAGACCCCATGGGGAGGTGCTGATGGACCCAGATGGATGCCTGTATATGCAGTAGGTTGCATTACAGGAAAGAATCATAAATCTTTTATTGTGGACAATAAGCATGTCTACCCTTTGTTTCGGGGGGGAGGCCCTATCTCTGTCTTCCAACAGTATTTGCTTCACGTGGTCAGTTGCTCAGTTGTGTCCAACTCTTTGTAGTCCCATAGACTGTAGCCCACCAGGCTCCTCTGTGTATGGAATTTTCCGGGAAAGAATACTGGATCAGATTGTCATTTCCTCCTCCAGGTGATCTTCTTGATTCAGGGATTGAACCCATGTCTCTTGCATTTCCTGCATTGGCATGAGGGTTCTTTATCACTAGTGCCACCTGGGAAGCTCCATTTGTTTCATGCTGCTGCTGCTAAATTGCTTCAGTAGTGTCCGGCTCTGCATGACCCCTTAGACGGCAGCCCATCAGGCTCCCCCATCCCTGGGATTCTCCAGGCAAGAACACTGGAGTGGGTTGCCATTTCCTTCTCCAATGCATGAAAATGAAAAGTGAAAGTGAAGTCATTCAGTCGTGTCCAACTCAGTGAACCCACGGACTGCAGCCTACCAGGCTCCTTCATCCATGGGATTTTCCAGGCAAGAGTACTGGAGTGGGTTGCCATCGCCTTCTCTGCATTTTCTTCATGCACACCCTTAAATAGATAGTTCAAAACAAAGGACAATTAGTGCCTGACTTGCAAGATGTGCTGAAAGACAAGAGGCCCATGGTGAGTTGTGTTCCAATAATAATTCCAATAACAACTCATAATGGGTAATGAAAAGTGCTTATATGGGTAATGGACTAATAAATGAGTTAACCATCAAGATCTGGGTTCAAATCCCAATTCTATTCTGAACATATTTGTAACTTTTGGAATGACTGAATGTCAGTTTGCTCCTATATAAAATGACATAATAACTAACTCTTGGCTGGGTGCTTACTATGCCAAGTACTATTCTAAGTGTTTTTAAGATATTATATTATTTAATACTTACAGTAATCTTCGGAAATAAAACATTTTTTTTCCTGTTTCATAAATAAGGAAACAGGGCATGGATATGTTACTTACCTAATGTCACATATTTAGGAAGCGCCAAAGCCCAGATTTGAGTCCGTGCTCTCCACTCTGGTTTCCATGGTTTTAAGTGCCTCTGCTTCCTACACAAGACCGAGTACCAACTTCTGCCTCACTGGTGTAGCCTATGAAGACTGCATGCATTGTTAGGTGATTAATCAGAGATGGTTTTCTTTATCTTTCTACAGTTGTTTAATTAAAAATATTCAATGTCTTGGAATCCTCGTCTTGAAAAATGATTACTACTCCTTTATTGAGTAAAAGTGGGAAAATACATTCCCCCATAACATCAGGGAAGAAAGGCTGAACATGGGGTACAGTGTGGACAGGGATTACTCCAGCCTTCTCTGGTTCGAGGAGGAAGAGCCACCCACGATGGTGCCTGGACCCCCAGGGGTCTGTGAGAGGCTGTAGAGAACTGCAGAGTCTGGCTCTGAAATTGCTCTTCCTTCATCAACTCCAGATGAACCAACCCTCAGAGAGAACAGCGTGAAGGAATTGCCTGAGAAATACTCTGAGAACTAACAATGGGGCCTCTAATTCATAACAGCCTAGAACAAGCCAGGTCTCTCTGTGCTCTCATCTGGGTGTCGCAGAGCTGGTAATCTGAGCTGCCCGCTATCATCACCAGATACACAGTCCCGGTGTGGGGCTCCACTTCATCTCAAAAAAGAAAAAAAATCTTGTGGTTTTAAAAGAGACTCAGTCAAAAATGTAACTTTAAAAAGCCTATATACATTTAGTGAATGCATAACAAGTAAATCTGAAACATATTTAATGGAGATATATTTATGTGCCATTAATTCGCATGGAGGCTAATTTATGCATCCCTGCGTAGTGTTGGCATTCAATAGATATTGACGTCATACTGCTCAGAAGCGTTTCAAACAGACACTTGGGCAAAATGACTAAAATGACATTTGATGGATTTTATGATCCAATTATTCGTTCCCCAGGTATGTATTTTCTTTATAATTACACGCTCTTCAGATAAATATGAAAGATTTTTGGTGTGGATTTAGTAATCTTAAAATTCTCATTGCAATTCACTTGCAATGACTCCTACAGGGACAAAGGCACTTTATTCTATTAAAGTGTTAGTAACTGGGCTGGAGTGAAAACTAGAACCAGAAAAGGGTAAAGTATGCTCTTTCCATATTGCTACCAACTTACAGGTCTGAGAAATCCTCCCCGACTAGAGATAATGAGTTGAAGACTTTGTTGTACTTATTCTACCTATGAGAGCTGGAGGGCTTCCCAGGTGGCGTTACTGGTAAAGAATCCACCTGCAATACAGGAGCTGCAGAAGACACAAGTTTGATCCCTGGGTCAGGAAGATCCCTGGACTAGGGCATGGCAACCCCCTCCAGTATTCTTGCCTGGAGAATTCCATAGACAGAGGAGCCTGGTGGGCTACCATCCACAGGGTCTCAAAGAGTTGGACATGACTGAAGTGACTTAGCATGCAAGTGAGTTGGAATCAGTCAAAGCCTGAGGAATCACTTGATGCGCTCAAATGGAGCTAGGTACCTTCCACTGTTACACGACCTGTTACATTCTTATTTCTTTACCTCCCTGCTTCACCTTCTGGGCAGTCAGTTCCTCAAGAGCCATGACCATGTCAAAGTCATCTTTGCATTCTTGTGTCTGGAATAGACAAGGCTCACAGCAGATGTTCCCACTTTTAGGTCTGGCTACCTTCTTTCCTTTGCCATCAACATTACTTTTGCTAAAAGGCATACATGACTAATTGTATCAACTGATCCCCCCAGTTCTGTGCATTTATTGCTCTGTCTATGAGCAATGCCTTATTTCCCATGTGAATCTAGCTAACTACTACTTGTCTTTCAAAACTCAGCTTGAGAAGCTACTCTTCCTGGAAGCCTTCTCTGACCCCTCCCATCTGATTTCATGCTCTCTCTCTGGGTTGCCCTAGCATCTGTGTATATGTCTGTCAGAGCCCTTACCATCCCATCTGCAGTTGTTGATTGAGCTTGTGGGCCCAGGTCCTCTACCATTTGGTTTTGTTCCTCTAGCATGTAGAATAGGTCTGAACTATTGGAGAAGCTCAGATAAATCTTTGCTGAATTCATGAATGGATAAGTGGATAAGGAGCAAATAACAAAAACAAGCCATGCTAGCACTTAGAAATTTGATATCATGTTGGTTGGGGCTTCCCTGGAAGCTCAGCTGGTAAAGAATCCGCCTGCAATGCAGGAGACCCCGGTTCAATTCCTGGGTCGGGAGGATCTGCTGGAGAGGGGATAGGCTACCCGCTCCAGTATTCTTGGGCTTCCCTGTGGCTTGGCTGGTAAAGAATTTCGATCCCTGGGTTGGGAAGATCCCCTGGAGAAAGGAAAGGCTACCCACTCCAGTATTCTGGCCTGGAGAATTCCATGGACTGTATAGCCCATTGGGTTGCAGAGTTGGACGTGACTGAGTGACTTTCACTTTTGGTGGTTCTTGTATATCAGCCTTAGAAGATTAGGCTTTGATGAAATTATCCTAGAAAACACTATTAGAAATGCTTTCTATTGGGTGCTCATTACTCACTTTTCACATGGTATGAAAAGTGTCTCTTAAGTTTGGAGACTGTTAACAGATGCTGTGGGTACCCCACCCATCTGTTGTCACTTCAGTTGTCATCAGAAGTCCTTATTAGGTATATGTCTTACAAATAACACTCCTACTTTGCACTCTTGATAAGCAAACAATTTTGTTTATAAAGTCTAATGCAGCAATTATTTTCTGTATGGTTACTGTTTTGTGTGTGTGTGTGTTGTCCAGTTTAAGAAATCTTTGCTTACCCCCAGGTTAGAAAGTTATTCTCTTGTGTTATCTTTGAGAAGCTTTATTGCTTTTCCTTTTGCATTTTAGGTCTATCATCCATCTGGAATTGATTTTTGTGTTTGGTTTGAGGCATGGATCAAGGTTCATTTTATTCCCATATGGATATTCAATTACCCCAGCACTATTTATTGAATAGACAATCCCTTCCCTACTGAATTGCAGAGGTCCTTTGTCATTAATCACATGACTGTGTAAGTGTGGATCTGTTGTGCACATTCTATTCTGTTATCTTTGATCTCTTTGTAGGCTTTGTACCAATGCTACTCTGCTTTAGTTACTATGGCTTTATAATAAAACTGGAATATCTGATAAAAGTATTTCAACTTTGTTCTTCAAAATCATCTTCACCCCTTTTGATCTTTTGCATTCTATATAAACTTAATTTCTATAAAAATTGATAGAATTTTTATTGTAATTGCATTGAAACTAGAAATCAAATATCAGATAGCTTCAAATATAAATTTGGGTGAGAATCAACATCTTTACAATATTGTCTTCCAATTCATAAACATATATACTCCTCCATTTATTCTTTTTAAATTTCTACTGCTGATATTTTATGGTGTGTATGGTTTGGTACATCTTTTATTAGATTTGTCCCAATAGTTGATATTTTTATGTTAATTTAAATGGTACTTTAATAATGTAGTTTTGTTGCTAGCATATAGAAATGTATTTGATTTTGGTGTATTGTATTTACAATAGCCTTGCTAAATTTACTTAATAATTCTAATAGCATTAAAAAAATCATGAATTAGTGTTGAACTTCTGAATTTATTGAAATGGACATAAGTTTTTAAGCCTTTATTATAATGTGGTAAACTCTATTGGTTGATTTTAAAATATTAAGCCAGGCTTGAAGTTCAGGATAAATCCAGCTTGATCATGATGTATTATCGTTTGTAAATATTGGTAGATTATCTTTTCAAGTTTATGTCTAAGTGTTTTGTGTCTATGTTGATCAGAAATAGTATTGGCCTTTTTTTGTGTGTGTAGTTTTGGCAAGTTGTGTTGTTAACATTATAAAGGACTCATATAATGAGTTAGGAAGTATTATCTCTTTATTTTTATTCTCTGTCAGACTTTGTGTAAGATCAATATTGTTCTTCTCCCAATATTTGGAGGAAATCACTGGTGAAATCATCTGGCCCTGAAGTTATTTTGTGGGTAGATTAAAAAAAATAATCAGTTCAACAATCAAGATCTAGACAGGAGACAGACATCATATAATAATTTGAATTTAAAAAGTTTAAAATAAAGAATTATTAACTGTTTACAATGTTTTAGCTATTAAGAAGGAATAAAAGAGAGCTGTAAAGAAAATCCTAGGACTGAAGCAGAATAGCCAAGGCAGAAAAAAGCTTGGAAGTGAGGTGTTCCTTCTCTTAGTCTAGGATTCAAATTCCGTGGAAGTAGACATGGCTGCAGCCCAGTGGATACTGGAGGAACATTTGCCTGGGGCAGAGCTGGTCCACAGGTGGTGGGCTGGGTTTGGCAGACAGAGAATCATGGGTCGTAATGGCAAAGTGAAATCCTCTAGCTGAGTGCTAGTTGGCCAAGGCTGCCATAAAGGAAACTTGAAGGAGGAAGCCCCTGTTGGGCTGCAGGTAGATGGAAGGCTGATGGGCAGGGAACCATGGGCCAGGGCTTACAAGCTGGCTGGTGAGTGTCTCCAGGTGTCTGCCTGCTGCTGGCCATGTGCACCATAGGGAAGAACTCAGAAGAGTGCCCTGGGAATCAGGGAGAAAGTGTGTTTCCCCCTTTTAAAGTGATAAGCTCAGCTTTGTTCCAGCCTGCATAGAAGAAATGTATTACAAACAAAGCAATGAAGAGTGGATTTGGAGCTGAGAAATAACTGGCACAATTAGATTAAATTTTGTAGGCAAATAGGGGAATTTCTGGGCTTCTCAGGTGTGCTAGTGGTGAAGAACCTGCCTGCCAATGCAGGAGACTTAAGAGACACGGGTTCGATCCCTGGATTGGGAAGATTCCCTGGAGGAGGAAATGGCAGCCCACTCCAGTATTCTTGCCTGGGAAATACCATGGACAGCGGAGCCTGGTGAGCTAAGTCCATGGGGCCAGAAAGAGTTGGACACGACTGAGTGTCTGAGCACCGAGGAATATTCTGATTTTCTAGTTCTTATGTTGGCTCTGATAAGTGGTGTTTTTCACAGAATGTGTTCATTTGATTTTTCAAATTTAAAGTCACAGATTTGCTTGTAGTAATCTCTTACTGTTTTTAAAAATAATTTTATTTATTTATTCACTTTTGGCTGTGCTGGGTGTTTATTGCTGCATGGGCTTCTCACTGTGCTGGCTTCTCTCGTTGCAGAGAAAGGGCTTTAGAGCGGGCAGACTTTGGTAGTTGCGGCACGTGGGGCTCAGTAGCTGCAGCTCATAGGCTATAGAGCACAGGCCCAGTAATTTTGGTGCATGGGCTTAGTTGGTCTTCGCCATGTGGGCTCTTCCCAGACTAGGGATCAAACCTGTGTCTCCTGCATTGGCAGGTGGATTCTTTACCACTGAGTCACCAGGGAAGCCCCTCTTATTGTTTTAAACATCTGTTGGATCTGTAGTGATAGCCTCTTAATTGTTTATAATATTGGTAATGTGTTCCTTATTTTTTCTTGATTAGTCCCCTAAGCAGTTCCTAATCTTATTAATATTTTTAAAAATTCATTTCATTGCCTCGATTATTTTCTCTATTGTATATTTGCTTTCTATTTTAGTATTTTCTGCTTTCATCTTTATATTTTTTCCTATCTACCTCTGCTTTCTTTTAGCTTAATTTTCAGGGTTTTTTTTTTTTTTATGCTTACATTGCAGATGTTAAGCCTTTTTCCTTTCTAGTTTGTGAATTTAAGGCTATATGTTTCCTGTAAGCACTCCTTTACTTTCATCACGCAAGTTTTGGTGTGTTATATTTTTTATCATTGAATTAACAATATATTCTAATTTCCATTGTGATACATGTTTTTCATTTATCCATGGATTATTTGGAAGTGTTTTGCTTAATTTTCAAGCATTTGTAGATTTCTAGGTTAATTTAATTGAGGTCAGAATATATTCTGAACAATTCAAATTCCTTTGAAATATGTTGGAGATTTCCTGTATGGCCTATTTTAGTAGATAATCCTGTTAGTATACTTTAAAAGAATATATATTCTAAAATTTTTGGATGCAGTGGCTTGTTATGTCCACTAGATTAAGCCCACTAATTGCATTGTTGTAACAGGGCTTCCCTGGTAGCTCAGCTGGCAAAGAATCCACCTGCAATGCAGGAGACCCTGGTTTGATTCCTGAGTCAGGAAGATCCCCTGGAGAAGGGAATGGCTACCTACTCCAGTATTCTGGCCTGGAGAATTCCATGGACTGTATAGAGTCACTTTCACTTTCAATAATCTGTAATGTATTTTCTAATATTCTTGATCTGCCTGTTCTGTTAATTACTAGAAAATTTATAAGTGAACAAGTATGTGGGTTTATTCATTTCTCCATGTAGTTCAGTCAGTTTTTGCTTTAAATATTTTGAAGCTATATACATTGCTGCATGTAGTTTTAGAATTATTATATATTCTGTGAAATGATGCTTTTATCATTATGGAATATCTTTCTTTACCTCTAGTAATACTTAATGCTTTGAAGTTTACTTTGTCTCTGGTGGGCTGCCGTCTATGGGGTCACACAGAGTCAGACACGACTGAAGCGACTTAGCAACAGCAGCATATTATTATAGCTACAACAAATTTTTTTGGATTTCAAGTACATGGCATGTATTTTCCAATCCTTTCCTTTCAACCCTGAAGATATATTGCTGTCTCTTACAAGCTGAGATAGTGAGATTTTACTTGCTTTATCTATCCTGATCATATTAGCTCTTTAATTGGAGTGTGTCTTCTTTTTCTGTTCTGGGTAATTACAGATATATCTAGATTTACATGTATCATCTTGTTATTTGTTTTCTGTTTATCCATGTGTTCTTTCTTTTCATCTGCAGGCATCTTTTTCATCAGTCATATAATTTTGAAGATTATTTAATTTCCACCATTAGCATGAAGTTATGCTTTCTGCTATTATTTATTTATTTTTTTAGCAATTCCAAAGTTCACTATTGCGTGATGAATTTCTAGCTTAAATTAACGAATTATGAATACTTATATTTTCTGGTATTCTTTGTTCCCTCCTTCATTAACATGTTTCCATCTGGGATCGTTTTTTTTTCTGCCTTAGTTTTTAAAATTATTTTTTAAAAGTTTGTTCTTGTTGGTTACAATGTCATTAAGTGTTTTCTTGTTTGTTTGAAAATGCCTGTTTAGCCTTTATTTTCAAAATCTGTTTTCCTTGTGTACATAAATTTAGGTAGGCAATAAATTTCTTTCAGTATGTTAGACCTAGCATTCTATGGTCTTTTTTTCTTCATAGTTTTTGTTGAAAAGCCTGCCATAATTCTATTGTTGCCCCCCTAAAAGTCTTGCATATATTTTCTTTTTATGTTTATAAGATAGTCTTTCCTTATCTTTTTTTAAAAGCAGCTTCATGAATATCATTTGATTTATATTGATCTTGGCTGGAATTTGTAGTGTTTTGTCAATGTGTTAATATCTTTCATTTGGGAAAATTCTGAGACATTCTCTTTTGTTCCATTATCTCTCTCCTTTCCTTTTCAGGCTCTAATTACACTTATGAAAGTTCTTTTTATCATGTTCCATTTGTCTTTTAGACTGTTTTTCTGTGCCTTTTTTCTTTTTGTTTTTGATGAAATATAAATGTTAGTATTTTCTACTGATCTATCATCCAGTTCACCTATCCTCTCTTCTGTTTTGTCTAATTTTCTCCTGATCCCATGTACTGAATTTTTAATTTCAGTGTTGTATTAAAGAGCTTTACGTGTTATAATTAACTTTTAAGTAAATTCCAGTACTCATCAAATTTTCCATTTTTTAAAAATATTTTGATTATGGTATTTATAATTATTTAAAATTCTGTGACCAATAATTCAAATATTCACCTTTGAACCTGTTCTAAAGTCTGTTTGGTTTTTTTTAAACTGTTGGTTATTTGATCCTATATTCTGAGTTACTTGGTAAATTTGATCTAATGCCAAGCATTATGTATGAAAAATAGATGCTATGGATGATATCTCTCTTTAGACAGGATTTTATTTTTTTCAGACAGATTGTGAAACCACAGGCAAATAATCTTGATCCGCTGGATTTAGGTTTCAGACTCAATGTGAGGGCTGGTGAGCTCTGTTCTATTTCATGTTGTCTTTATTCCTAGAACCTCCCTCTGAATGTACCTCTTCAAGAATCCCAAGGATAAGCCTGGTATGTTTATTAGAGATTCTCTTTCTTGGCAGAGTATGAGCTTCAATTTTTGTCTTCTTAGAACCAAGAGACTACTGAAATATCTACTTAGATTTTAAGCTTTTCAGCAGCTGTGTTCTGCTTGGTTTCTTGGCAATTTGCCTCACACATGTGCAGCTTAGGAGCTGGAAAATACCTCAAAGAAAAATTGTACATATACTATTCACTCTACATTTTCTGCAGTTAGTTTTTCTCTCAGATCAAGTCCTAGCTGCCTTGGTAGCTCTGTTCACCAATTTTCAACTTCTCTGTTGGTGAGACCGTTATAAAATCTTGGCTGCTGTTCTTTGCTCAGCAACTATGTTCCAAAAAGAAAATTAGCAACTGCCCCGAGGGGCGCAAGTAGCAACTAGCTTAGTGCTCATTTCTGTGTGCTTTCCTTCTCTCCAGCATTTTGGTCTTTTAAGACTAAAGGGGCACTTCAAATGTATAATGGGACTCCTATGGCACAGAGTCTGTAAAGTAGACTGCAAGAAAACCAGGGGAGGATGGTGAGGATGGTGAGGATGGGAGTAGACAAAAGAAGAAGAAAAATCTAGAGTCACAGAAGTTGCATCCAGGTGACTCCCAGCAAAATAGTTTCAGGTAAATCTGCAGAAATGCCCACAAGAGACCAAGAATCAGTTTAATCATCCACTTGCCCAAAGAACAAGATGCCACCAGTTATGGACTGAATGTGTTCCCCCCAAATTCTTATGTTGAGATTCTAACTCCCAAAGTAGTATTTGGCGGTGGGGACTTCAGGAGGTAATTGGATCTGAGTGTGGGGCCCTCATGGATGGGATTAGTTCCTTTTCAAGAAGAGACTTGTGAGTTTACCCCTATCTTTTGCCCTCTGCATGTGAGGAGACAATGAGAAGATGAACATTGGCAAATCAGGGAGAAAGCTCTCACCAGGCACTAGACTAGCCAGTACCTTGATCTTAAAATTCCCGGCCTCCAGAACTATGTGAAATAGATTCCTGCTGTTTAAGCCACCCAGTATGGTCATATTCCAGCTGCCTGAGATGACCAAGACACCATGTTAGGACCGCACTGGTTCTAATAAGGGAATGACTTTATTATCTTCTCTTTCTCCCCAAACGCCAACCAATTTGTACTGTAAACAGCAAACAGATAATGTGGGTTAGATTATAATAAGAAAGAAGAACTTTATCCTCTCTTCCAGCACTGGTCTGCAGTGTATTTGTGTCAAGAATAAGAAGTGATGTTGTGAAGTTATCTACACTCTTCAGTTATTCATTAGGTTTTTCCCAGCCCAGTTTCCGGTGGATAGACACTGGTATGACTGAAACTCAGGTTCCAATCAGCTCTATGCAGCAGTTGTGTGGAAGCTCTCAGAATTCTGAAAGGCAGAATGGGTCTGAAGGTTGAAAGCCCAGTCCCTAATGAAAAGGATCCTCAAAGAGCAGAGGTGGTTTAGTCACTAAGCTGTGTCCGACTCTTGCGACCCCGTGGACTGCAGCCCTCCAGGCCCTTCTATTCACGGGACTTCCAAGGCAAGAATACTGGAGTGGGTAGCCATTCCCTTCTCCACAAAGAGCAGAACCAAGCGCAATATGCTAATATCTTTCCAGAATCTTGGATTTGTTCATTCTGGGCTTATTAATTCTACCCCATTTCTAAGGACTAAAAAAATAGGACACTGAAAAAAAGGTGTTTGTGTTCCAGTGACAAATATAATCCATTTAGTTGTTAAACGGGAAATTCCAGAATTCTCCTGTGGCTTTGCCTCCTATTTTGCAGGAAGAAGTTTTTCCCCAAAGACAGAACTGACTGGAGCCTCATGTCCCCAGAGGGCCTCATTGGAAGTTGGTCTTTGAAAGTTCTAACATAAACATACTCCCACCCACCTGGCTCATGTACAGACCATGAACAACTTGGCTTTTCTTCCCAGCAGAGCAGTTTTCTGTATGAGTCACTTACTTCTGTCTCTTTATTTTGGACTTTTTGCCTCTGGGGATCATAAGGATCTATCCAATACTGTACTGAGATGGCTTTCGGTGCTCAGTAAACAATGAACAATAGAAAACCTTCTAAAAAGGCTGACTCCCCTCCTCGGGGTGCATGGGAACCTAGGTCTAGTACCCAGTTCAATGGTAAACCAAGAACCTGGGCTAAAGTAACACACACAGGAATATGTCAGGAGATGAAGCCTTTGCTTTCCTAACAAGGGAGACAGATCAGTTCAGATCTGGAAAGCACAGCATCCCAATGCTGGGAAGTCTTGGAAAATCTTCCATGGGAGTGGTCATAATCTCTAATCATTTCTATAGTTATTGTAGGAGATCTTGCCTGTTCTGAAAAGAGTGGGCATGCTACAGAGAACCTTCGCCTATAAACAGAAGGTTCGGGAAGAAGATACAAGAGGGCTCAGGGTGGCAGAATGGAACACACCCCTCCTGTAAGCATCCTTGTTTGGTGCTTTGTGGCTTCGAGAGGTTCACCCTGATGGATTTGGAATAATATCCCAAACTGTTTGGTTCTCTGCCTGTTTTCAGATCTTGGAGAAAGCATGTGGGACCAGAAATATGTCCCTGCACAAGCCAAGTATAGTAAATGAGTTTCTGTGCTTGTGGAATATTTTTAATATTATGAAATGAGAAAAGCCTCTCCTTTGCCATCTTAATTTTCTGACTATGTGAACCATTATTAGCATCGTGGGGCCACTGGAAGCATCTAGGGTCCCTATTGGTGCTTCCTTGAACATGGGCTTACTAACATTTATCTGTCTAAAGTGAAAGGTGTCTTTAATGATCCGAGTTGACATTTATTCAGTGCCTTTCACTCAGTGATCCCAAAGAGCTCCATAGGCTGATTTACGGGCTGTCCATGGAGTGGAAGTGAATGGTAATGACCACAGTGATGAAGATGGTGATGGATCGCCCGGGCTCTGGCATTTGATATGTCAAGTTGTTTCTGGGGCGTTTCCAATTTCCTGAGCTTCCCAGTGATTAGAAGCATAAGGGCAAGAGAGTGCTCCGTCCATTTCAGGCTGCATTTCTCAGTGGAGATGGCTCTGACTGGGGCCTTGGGAGGTCTTAATTCTCTGCCTCCCTCACACAAATTTGAGTAATCAGCGGGGAACAGACACGATGAAATGCTCCAGCGGGGCTGGTTTGCATCCCTCCTCTTACCCTGACCTCCCTTCACATAGTATCTTCAACCACCTGAAACTCTGGGGCTTTTCTGCTCCATGGGGAAAAGGGAGGAAGCGGAGGCCAGGATAAAGTCTGTTGGTTTAGGAGGTTTATAGTAACATAATCGGGCACAATGCTTTCCAGTTTTTTTAAGTCATGGAAACTCTCACTACGCACCCCCCCCCCCCGCCTTTTTTTAAACAAAATCCTATGGGGAATTAACAAGTGAAGCAGATACGAGTGAGCTGTTCTGCTCCATACACTCACTGGCCCCCACCCCATCACAGTGGCTCCTGAAACCTAGATTAAAAAACTGCTGGTGTCCTGGAGTGTTGGGTTGTGAACTGTATATGAGAGATCTGAATTTCCTTCTAGCTTACTCACTAACTTTTGAGTAAACTATTGAAATATCCACATGCTCCCTTTATTTTATCTTTAAAATAGAGACTAAATACTCTTCATCACATATTACAATTAAGGCTTTTAAAAACTTAGGATGCAAGTGTATTGAAACTATAATAATGATGGAGATTATAAGGTTCCAGGCATAGGTCTAAATACTTTCCTATATAACCTCATATAACCTGTCCCTATGGGGCAGATACTGTTACTATCCAGAGAGGGTATACAAATTTCCCAAGGCCATTCAGTTTTTAATTAATATAGGGACAATTCAACACCTCGATCTTAACCTCTGACTCTTGGTTTTTAAACTCGGTTACAACGTTAGAATCACTAAGTTCAGTTCAGTTCAGTTCAGTCGCTCAGTCATGTCTGATGCTTTGCGACCCCGTGGACTGCAGCACGCCAGGCTTCCCTGTCCATCACCAACTCCTGGCACTTACTCAAACTCATGTCCATCAAGTTGCTGATGCCATCCAACCATCTCATCCTCTGTCGTCCCCTTCTCCTCCGGCCTTCAATCTTTCCCAGCATCAGGGTCTTTTCCAATGAGTCAGTTCTTCTCATCAGGTGGCCAAAGTATTGCAGCTTCAGCTTCAGCATCAGTCCTTCCAATGACTATTCAGGACTGATTCCCTTTAGGATTGACTGGTTGGATCTCCTTGCAGTCCAAGGGACTCTAAAGAGTCTTTTCCAACACCACTGTTCAACAATATCAATTCTTCAGCACTCAGCTTTCATTGGGAGAAGGAAATGGCAACCCACTCCAGTGCTCTTGGCTGGAGAATCCTGTGGACAGAGGAGCCTGGTGGGCTGCTGTCTGTAGGGTTGCACAGGGTCCAACACGACTGAAGCGACTTAGCATGCATGCATGCATTGGAGAAGGAAATGGCAACCCAGTCCAGTATTTTTGTCTGGAGAATCCCAGGGACAGAGGAGCCTGGTGGGCTGCCGTCTATGGGGTCACACAGGGTCGGACACGACTGAAGCGACTTAGCAGCAACAGCAGCTTTCATTATAGTCTAGCTCTCACATTCATACATGACTACTGGAAAAACCGTCGCTTTGACTAGATGGACCTTTGTTGGTAACACCTCTGTTTTTTAATATTCTGTCTAGGTTGGTCATAACTTTTCTTCCAAGGAGCAAGTATCTTTTAATTTCATGGCTGCAGTCACCATCTGCAGTGATTTTGGAGCCCCCCAAAATAAAGTCTCTCACTGATTCCTTTATTTCCCCGTCTATTTGCTATGAAGTGATGGGACCAGATGCCATGATCTTAGTTTTCTGAATGTTGAGTTTTAAGCCAACTTATTCACTCTCCTCTTTCACTTTCATCAAGAGGCTCTTTAGTTCCTCTTCACTTTCTGCCATAAGGGTGGTGTCATCTGCATATCTGAGGTTCCTGATATTTCTCCCAGCAATCTTGATTCCAGCTTGTGCTTCCTCCAGCCCAGCGTTTCTCATGATGTACTCTGCATATAAGTTAAATAAGCAGGGTGACAGTATACAGCCTTGACGTACTCCTTTCCCAATTTGGAGCCAGTCTGTTGTTCCATGTCCAGTTCTAACTGTTGCATCTTGACCTGCATACAGATTTCTCAAGAGGCAGGTCAGGTGGTCTGGTATTCCCATCTCTTGAAGAACTTTCCACAGTTTGTTGTTATCCACACAGTCAAAGGCTTTGTCTTAGTCAATAAATAAAAAATAGATGTTTTTCTAGAACTCTTTTGCTTTTTCTACGATTCAATGGATGTTAGCAATTTGATCTCTGGTTCCTATTCCTCTACCTTTTCTAAATCCAGCTTGAACATCTAGAAGTTCACGGTTCACATACTATTGAAGCCTGACCTGGAGAATTTAAGCATTACTTTCCTAGCGTGTGAAATGAGTGCAATTGTATTTTGAACATTCTTTGGCATTGCCTTTCTTTGGGATTGGAATGAAAACCGACCTTTTCCAGTCCTGTGGCCACTGCTGAGATTTCCACATTTGCTGGCATATTGAGTGCAGCACTTTCACAGCACCATCTTTTAGGATTTGAAATAGCTCAACTGGAATTCCATCACCTTCACTAGTTTTGCTCACAGTGATGCTTCCTAAAACCCACTTGATTTCGCATTCCAGGATGTCTGGCTCTAGGTGAGTGATCACACCATCATGGTTATCTGGGTCATGAAGATCTTTTTTTGTATAGTTCTTCTGTGTATTCTTGCCACCTCTTCTTAATATCTTCTGCTTCTGTTAGGTCCATACCATTTCTGCCCTTTATTGTGCCCATCTTTGCATGAAATGTTCCCTTGGTTTCTCTAATTTTCTTGAAGAAATCTCTAGTCTTTCCCATTCTATTGTTTTCCTCTATTTCTTTGCATTGATCACTGAGTAAGGTTTTCTTATCTCTCCTTGCTATTCTTTAGAACTCTGCATTCAAATGGGTATATCTTTCCCAAGCCCAGGCTATATTCAAGATCTATGTCTGTGGTAGAACATTACTGACAGCATTTTAGAAAAACTGCTTTTAGGAATTGAATTATATCTTCCAAAAAATATGTTGTGGCTCTAATCACCTGTACCTCAGAATGTAATGTTATTTGGAAATAGAATCGTTGCTGGATGTAATTACTTAATTAAAAATGAGGGCATACTGGAGTGTAGGGTATGCTTTTAATCCAAACGAATGGTGTCTTTATAAGAAGATGGCCATGTAAAGACAGAGACATGGGGAGAAGGCCATGTGATGCTGAAGGCAGAGATTAGAGTCAGACAGCTGCAAGCCAAGGAGCATCAAAGATTGCCAAGAAACCACAAGAGAGATGAGGAAGAATTCTCCCCTACAGGTTTTAGGGGGGACATAGCCATGCCAAAACCTTAATTTAGACTTATAGTCTCCATAGACAATACATTTCTGTTGCATTTTGTAGGTCTTGGCTATGGGTAGCCCTAGGAAATGAATACAGCGCTCTATGTGACTCCAAGTGCTAAAGAATCTACCTGCCAATTTAGGAGATACAAGAGACATGATTCTGATTCCTGGGTCAAGAAGATCCCCTGGAGTGGCAGGAAATGGCAATCCACTCTGGTATTCTTGCCTGGAAAATTCCATGGGCACAGGAGCCTGGTGGGCTACACTCCATGGGGCCACAAAGAGTCAGAAATGACTGAGTGACTGAACACACATGTGATTCCAGGATGCAGACGAGTTTGAGAACCTCCGCTATACATTAATTCTCTTTCCTTAAGAATTAATTGTGAAACCTGGGGGAAAGAAATCCTAACTCTTGATTAGGTCTGGGGAAGGTTTGCCATCCTATGCTGATGCTTGCTGTACCACCTTCTAAAGCATTGGGTGGTGTTGATCAGGTATCTACGATGGTTAATGCGTGTGGAGGTTTAGAGCGTCATTCTCAGTGCTCCTGTTCATGGGAGAAACTGTAGTGGAGGCTATGCACGTAGGCATAAAGTAAGAGGTGCCCAGACAAGAGAATGGAAGATGGTAAGGAGCAGAATGAGTGCTTCCCTTAAAGCCAGTACAGTAGAAAACCATCACAGGGGGAGAAGGAATGATCAGTAAGGCTGCCTGCAATCCAGAGATACAGACACTGGTGAAATAGAGCCCTATGAGAAGCAAAGGTCCATACAGCCAAGGCTATGGTCTTCCCAGTGGACACGTATGGTCATCAGAGCTGGACTGTAAAGAAGGCAGAATGCCAAAGAATTAATGCCTTCAAACTGTGGTGCTGGAGAAGATTCCTGAGAGTCCCTTGCACAGTAAGGAGATCAAACCAGTCAATCTTCAAGGAACTGATGCTAAAGCTGAAACTCCAGTATTTTGGTCATCAGCTTAAAGTCATTGAAAAAGCCCCTGATGCTGGGAAAGATTGAGGGCAGAAGGAGAAGGGGGCATTAGAGGGTGAGATGGCTGGTTGGCATCACCAGTGCAATGGACATGAATTTGGGGAAACTTCAGGAGAAGGTGAGGGATAGAGAGGCCTGGTGTGTTGCAGTCCGTGGGGTCATGAAGACATGACCCAGACGTGACTGGGCGACTAAACAACAACAACGAGAGGTGGCCAGAGTGTCTGGAAGAAGAGGATGTTGGGATGCTTCACAGAGAAGGTGATATTTAAACCCGAGAAATGGGTTTTGGCAGGATGAAGGCTGTTCGAGGCACAAGGAACATCTTAAAGGTGAGGAGGGGGCTGCTGAGTTGTGGGTGGACTTCATGCTTAGAGCAAGCTGGAAAAGAGAACTTGAGTAAAATGGAAAAAGTCCAGGAAGGCAGGAGAAAGCAGTTTTCTGGAGGGATTTGGATATTATACTAAGTCCTCAGGCTTCATTTTATAAGCAATGTGGAGTCAGTGGAGGCTTTTGATAAGGAAAGAGACACCATCATTAACTTAAATGATCTCAATAACATTTTAGATGGTCCTAGTTTTGTGACTGAAGCAGACGTGTCTCATTTAATTTTCCCAATGACCTTATGAGAGACTATTATTTCCTCAACTTAATAGATTTAGGAACTGAAGCTAATAGAATCTCAGTTACTGCCCAAGTCAGGGTAGGGACTGGATTTGAACCCTGGCTATCTGATTCCATAATCTGTGGGCTAAACAGCGTTATGACTGAGGAGTCCCAACACTGGTTGAAGAAAACTAGCCCTGTTGGCAGGATGAGGCAGGTAGACAGTGGAAGGCATGAAGGAGAGAATGGGGACAGAAAAAGTAGCTAGGAAGTTACTCTAGAATCATAAGAAATATCTCAAACAAGACCAAAAATGATTTAGCAGCTGATTGTGTACTGTGGAATATATCACCCCACTCCAGAATGATTGTGTAATGGGGGAAGCTGAGGAATTCAGAAGGAGTCAAGTGGTAGAAGAGACAAAGTTTCTTTAGACATTTCAAGATGAAGCACTTACATTATACCTTTGTCAGAGACACTTAGGAAGCACGTGAAAATGAGAGTTAGAGGTAGCTACCCTGCAGGAGAACTCGATCACTGCACCTAATCCTGAGGATTTAGAGACTAAATACTGCAGAGACTGTATAGGTGTGGTGTCCAAGCCCACAAGCTCTGGGGCTTAACGGCTTGAAATTCCTAACCAACCGCTTATTAACTGTGTGTTCTTGACAAGCCTCAGTTTCTTCCTCTGCAAATAGGGGATTACTAGTAGGACTGATTTCATTGTCCTCATGCAGAGGGTTAAGTGAGATGACAGGTGGGGCGCTTGGCAGAAAGCCATGGCTTAAGACACAGGCATGGCCTTCTGTCTCTCTCTGCTTGCTGTCTCCCAGAAAGCCTTCTCTTGACTCCACACCTCGCTCTTCATCACCTGAGACTTTTTCTGCATCCACATCAGAACTTAGTTCTCCTTGTTCAACCTTCGGCTTAGTAGCTGCCTTTTTCTTTTCTTTTCTGAAACAAATATTTATTTATTTGGCTGCACCAGGTCTTAGCTGGGGGGCAAAGGATCTTCATTGCAACATGGAAGCTCTTAGTTGCATGGCCGCCTTCTTCTTGAAGATCCGTCTCTCCAGTAGCCCAGGAATGTTTTGTAGTTTTTCTTCTTCTTTCTCCTGGTTCGTACATGATTTTCTTCTGGTGTCGCCACCTTGCTTCACGGCGTTCTGGGTCTCAAAGCAAGGAGGGGACTAAAGGCAGCCCACGCTGTTACGCCCCACTGGTTATCTCTGATGGTACAGCTAGCTTATTGGCTCCCTGGTTACCTCTGAGCATCTTCAGGCACTGATTCAGAGAGTGTATGCTGCCTGCACAGTGCCTGGTACGAGACAGGGGCGCAATACAAAGTCTGAGGAGAGCTGCTCTTCTTAGGCAGGGCAGAGTTGAATCAAATGACAATAGCAAAAGCCCAAGATTGGCTTCCTGGCCTTTTGGTTCTAGAAAGAGGTGTCTGTAACAGAGGAGAGAGGTGTGGAGAAAGTGACTCATCACCATTTCAATTCCTGGTGCTCAGAAAAGGAGCTATATCTCTGGAGAAAATAAAGGATACGCTGTGTGGGTGAGAGTGATCTGTTGCTGGTGATCTGGTGAGACTGAAGCTAGAAATCAGTTTGAAAGAATGATTTTTGAGGATCAGCACAATAGCCTCAAACTGATGTCCTTCTGTGGTTGTTCTTCCTTCTGGTCTGTCCTAAATATTACCTTGATTTCTCATCCTTAAAGAAATAACACACTTTTATCAAGTCACCCTCCAGCTAGAAACACTTTTAAGGGCTTCCCTTTTCATTAAGAAGTAAGTCTCAAAACTTCATGGGTGCAATCAAAATCCTCTCCCCTCAGTCTTTTCCTATCTCTCCAACCTGCTTTTTCTCAAACCACTTGCATCCCAGTGAGTCAAAGATTCAGCTGCTCCTCATTTCCATCTCTATGGTTGGCCTTTGTCCTTTTGCTACACGCAACTGTCCCCCAGAGTCAGAGTCCATTGGTTGAGCAGTCAACAGCAGTCAACACTCTTTGCCCCCAGAGAGCATTGTTTACCTGCACTGCCAGTTCCTTAGCTTTTCTAGAATCCACAACTTCCCTGCCTCTACTCCACCTGCACCTCAAGTTAAAATAGACTGCTTACAAAAGAGGAACAAGCAAGTTGGTTAAATACATGTAATTGAAAGCAGAGAGTGTTCTGCAATGTTAAATTAATAAAGTTCTCAGAGTAAGGACTGAAGCCTTTGAGTTTTATCCTTAAGTAGCATTTGACCCAGAACAGAATAGCCTCTTTGAGAGCTCTAGCCTTCTCAGAGCCTTACCTGGCAAGATAAAGGGCTTTAGAGAGGAGAAGGTATCAAGAGTATTCAATCGACCCAAGAGAATGAGTAGGCTTCCTTCAACATGTAACTTGCTAACAGCGAGGGGCTTGGGAAAATCTGGGCCAGTAATTATCTGTGGTCTAACTGACTGCCTATCTGAGTCACTCTACCCACCACCCAAAGGGAATTTACCAGATTTCCCTGATCCTGATTGAGTTGACTCATATAAACTATAGTGAATTTCTCCTTAGGCCCAATGCTCCATGGAATTAATCAAACTTTGGGTTTGTCTACTGTAATCAGTTCGATAGTTGCTTTCTGCTCAAGGATGGCTCCTTGCCTTCATTAAATCTGAAGGTTTCAGCTTTTGTTAGTGCAGACCACCTCAATCAATATAAGCAAGTGCAGCTGTCTCCTAAATGAGGCTGTCAAGCCAAGGCTCTGATAACCAATGGCTACTAAATACTTAATGATCTGTGTGTGTGTCACAGCGTCCTCATCACACTTCAGTCTGGAGTTTTGAACTTAACTTTTAAAAGCACTCTTTTCTAAGACTTACCCTATTACTTTTCATGCTTTATTTTCCTTATTTAACATTTTATAGCACATCAGCAGAGTGCTTCAGAAAACATAAATTGGGACCCAGAAGTTGGCAGAACTGAGAACCATCAGCTCTCAATGGTACTTTTTCTTAGTGTGGTGGTTATTAATGCTGTTTACTAAATGGTCCACTTTCTCCCCAGTCTGGGTGCATGTAAGGATTGTAGTTCCTGACTCCCTTCTAGCTGATGGGATCATGTGACTAGTCCTGGCCAAGGAGTTGAAAGCAAAAGTAATGTATGTTACTTCTTTGCTGGAATGTGAATGTCAGTGTTTAATTTTCCCTCTGCTACTATGACCAACAATTCTCTAGATTTGGCAGCTCTGCCAGCCTGGGTCCTAGTGATGATAAAAAAAGATACAGAGCCAAACCCTAGCCAACCTACTCTGGGCATATAGAAAGAAAAATAATAATCAATCTTTATTGTTTTTAGCCACTGATAATTTCAAGTTTTTGTGACTGTAGCACAACTTAGCTTGACTAAGTGAGATAGGCAGCTTGTGAGATAATAAAAGACCTGTGAGAAGTGTAAGGAAGACATTATTAACATCTTTCCAATACCATCTCATCTGAAGACTCTCAAACTTACATTCCGAGCCCATGCTTCTTCTCTGAGCTCACATATCTACTTATCTAACCACCCCACCTGACATATCCACTTGGATGTCTCAAATGGTGCCTTATTATATGCAGTGAACTTGCATTATGTGCAAACTTCAAAATATGTGCAAACTTCAAATTACATGCAAACTGAACTTGTAAATGTCTCCCAGACTTGATATCTCCTATCTTGTGTCAGCATTTAGTACTATTTAGTACAAGCATGTTCTCAGTTACTAAAGTCACTGTTGTCATAAGCTTCACTCTTTATTTTATGGCAAATATGATGGCCCTTAATTATCTCATCACTGAGACGTGATGGTTCTCCAGAACAGAGCTTGTTTCTACCACTGGTGTGCATCTTTATTGCCAACATCCTAGTCAAAGCCTCCAACCTCACATCTAGATCACTGCAGTGGCCTCTCCCTCTCTGTGTCATTACAATTGATTCTACATACAGTAGCCAGAAGATCTTTTTAAAAATTTATAAGAGGTCATAGTAACCACCTGCAATGACTTCTCATGTAAACTTAGAATAGAAATCCAGATTTCTTACCATATTCTACAAGGTTCTGTGTAATCTGCTCCTCTTCTCTCTCCAGCCTTATTTTTTTACCTGAATAACCTGCACATACACTGACCATTTCTCAGTTACGAGAACAAACCAAGTCTTTCAGGCATCATTGCCTTTGCTCCTACTATTCCTTTGACCTAGAGTGTTGTTCCATTGGCTCTATGAACTGTTTATTTCTTCTTGTCTCTTAAATTTTTAGCTTAACTATCAATCTTTAGAAAGTTTCTCTCAGACTCTCCTATGAAGTGTTGATATCTTTGTTATTTTCCGACTATTCCTATTCATTTCTTTAAGAGTACTTATCACAACCTGCAAATGTAATTTTTTTATGTGTCTTGTTCTCCTTAAAAGAAGGAAAGTTTCAGGAGGACAAGAATCTTGTCCCTCTTATTCACCACTGCAATCCCAGCGCCCTGTGTGATGAGAGTATGTAGAATGCTCTCATAGCATGTTTGGATCAATGAATGATTATTATACGTATTTTGCAAGTGGAGACAAGAGAGAAAGCAGGTGATGTGCTTAGAGTTCATGGATAGTGACTGAATGGAAGGACTGAGTCTCTGACCACATCTTCTGACCTCCCAGTGTATGCTTTGATTCCACATATCATAGATGTTCACATAGCTGCCTGATAAGCAGCAAAAGGTTCTTCTCTTGGGGTCCATTTTCCACCAGAATACCATGAACTCTTCCCTTTTCCCTCATCACTGAAACAGAGTGGCTTTGCACCACCAGCAGCCCAGCTATTTACTCATTTTTCATCCTATAAAACGTTATTAAACTGCACCACACAGATAAGTACTAGAAAAATTGCCAGGTTATTTTCCTAACATAAAATTAGCCAATTTGCCTGTGTACGGATTGCAAAGAATGCAAGGCATCCCATTCAAGTGATTAACCTCTTAGTTAATAAAAGCAACAGTTTCATGTGTATAAATAATATAATAAAAGGAACATTCATATCAAAGTTATGTAGCCCTCCCCTTCCTCGGCTCATCTCCTTAATTGGTAAATAATTCATCAAACCCTGAAATGAATTGTCCTCCCACCCGCATTTCTTCATCCAATTATTATGAAATAGGAAAGCAGCCTCCTGTCCCCCTTTGGAAGGCCGGCGATAATGAAATCGTTCAGGGCTTCCCTGAGTCTGTGCTCGGCTGGATAGAGAGCTGGCACGAGCCTTGCCCGTCGCTGAGTGATGCTTCTCCCGGATCCCAAGAATTGAGCTTGTCCCTTGAGTTTGCCCTCTTCCTCCCCGAAGGTCATGTATCTGTCTTTCCACTCGAGCGTCCGCAAATATTACCTGTTGTGAGGGTGACTTTCAATGGGAGGAGCGGGCTGGGCGGAGCAGTCAGCTGCCTGAAGATTTTAATACGACTTCTGCATCAAATGAGTTGCTTGGGTCCACTTTTACAATGCTGCTGAGCCACAATTCCTAGACACGGAAATGTCCTTTTATGTTGTAAATTATGTAAGATTATTGCCGCAAGTTTCTTGTGGGAGCTATAATTTTTTCCCCTTTGGACTTCTTCATGTGTGGAAAAAACTCTACATTAGATATAAATTAATATACTCTTGGGCTGATGACCTTTGGTTTTTTGCCTTTTACCTTTAAATTGAGGTAGAATAATGCCCAACATAGTGTAATTTGCCTTTGCAAAACTCTTATATGTATGTCACCATAATTCCCAAGGATGGTCTTGCTAATAAATCCCATTAAAATTCTCTTTTTCAGATCATTTTGGTTCCTCTCATGAGTTCTGTTTAGAATATTATCATTATTCACACTCAACAGCTCTTAACTCTGTTGTAGATAGAGCACAGAGGTTGTGTACTGAACTTACAATAGCAGTGTTTATACCTGGGGTTTCTTTATTTTCCCTCCAATGCATTAGAGTTTTATGGAAAAAGATAAAACAGTTACTGCCTCCTTTTACCACCGGTTTTTGAATAGCCTCTTCAGTTTGAAGTTTACAGCTGCCGAAAAATCATCTTAATTTGCAAATTGCACAAGCACTGTTCTCTGGGTCTTGGTACTATAGTCAGGCAAAGAGAGAAATGGAAATGTCAGCAGCAGCATTTATGGCTGACTCGGTGGGGAAACTTTTCCATCTCAGTGCAGATGGAGCATGTTACCCAAGCGCACTGCTGAAGGGTGCGTGAGACTTGGCCCTGAGCTTTACTTCTCCATCACAGCCATGGTCAGCTGAAACCATCAGCTTTACCTTCTATACCATCTGAAGTTTGGGCAAAGGCTTTCTGTCTAAAAATGAGATCTTGACGACTGGACCATCCAATTTCTTTCTAAAAATTTCCCCTTCTCTTTTCAAATAAATAAGCTATTCTTCACTGTTGCTTGAGAAACACTATTGTGAAATTCTGGTTTTTCCTACTACTTACGGCTGCTCTACAGAGACAAAGAAATTTCTGTAGAAATGAACAATAGGAAAAAAAAAAAAAGAACCATGCTGGAATTGGATTGACTGGACTTGCTAAAGCAAATATGTCTTAATCTTAATTAACCAACTTCTGACATCCGAATGTGAGGACTGCAGGCTCTGTCACACAAGTACTTTATAATCGGTGTCCTCTGGGTGGCTAGCCGAGAATTCTTCTCTGTTGAGTAAATTCTTTCTATCCGACCCTGTGCTATAATATCCCAAACCACAGCAGGGAAACTTTGATCAAGGTCAGGACAGATGGACTTGGAGGAGTTTCTAGCTGAGAAAGGCAGCTATTCTCGGTGACTGCCTGGAGAACTGCCTTTCTTTATCTGGGAAGGCTGTTCTCTTCAGAGCAGGGTGCAGATTTGGGAGTGACCTGCCCATGACATGCTGATGACTGTCTAGCGAGCCTGATCAGCAAATAGCTTTAGTCTCCTCAGCTCCATCCCTGGATAATTGTTTAGAATCCTAACCTGATGGCAGTGATTGGAGAAGATCCGCTCTTCCTTGGACTGGCCTTTGTCCAAAGAGAATGAAATAGACAACACTGGTAGCATCTATTTCAGTGTCCCTCTGCTTGACTCCCAATCTCCTTCTCCTGCCAGTTCTGTTTCTCTGGATTCCTTTTCCTCCTTTTGGCTCACCTTCAAAATCTAATCATCCATTGTCTTAGCCCATGAAAGTCCTGATTTCTGCCACTGTGATCCTAAAAGGGAAATGAATGGGGAGCTGATACTTACTACCTGTGGTGATCAGCTCTCCTTCCGGAAGGTGTACCTGTGTTATTGCATTGGATCACAGCTATGCATGTGAGTGTCTCCATTTTACAGATGAGAACACTGAGGTTCCTACAGACCAAGTGACTTGCCTAAGGGCACATAGCAAGCAAGGAGTAGAGTCAGAGTTGGAATTTTGGTGTATCTGACTTCAACAGGGGCCATTCACAACTAACCCTTCCTAATGAAATCACTGCAAGGTTATATACTTTCTTAAATCAGTTAAAATTCTCTATTCCCCTTTAACCCTTTGAAGTCAAGTCTTTAGCCCGAGACAGGTTTATGGGGATGATCTTTTTGATCAGATCAAGTTCGCACTCAAATAGAAGTCCTTCAACATTCAGAAAACTAAGATCATGGCATCCGGTTCCATCACTTCATGGCAAATAGATGGGAAAACAGTGGAAACAGTGACTGACTTTATTTTTCTGGGCTCCAAAATCACTGCAGACGGTGATTGCAGCCATGAAATTAAAAGATGCTTACTCCTTGGAAGGAAAGTTATGGCAAACCTAGACAGCATATTAAAGGGCAGAGACATTACTTTGCCAACAAAGGTCTGTCTAGTCAAGGATATGGTTTTTCCAGTAGTCATGTATGGATGTGAGAGTTGGAGTATAAAGAAAGCTGAGTGCCAAAGAACTGATGCTTTTGAACTGTGGTGTTGAAGAAGACTCTTGAGAGCGCCTTGGACTGCAAGGAGATCCAACCAGTCCATCCTAAAGGAGATCAGTCCTGGGTGTTCATTGGAAGGACTGATGCTGAAGCTGAATACTTTGGAAGGACTGATGCTGAAGGCCAATGCTTTGGCCACCTGATGCAAAGAACTGACTCATTTGAAAAGACCCTGATGCTGGGAAAGATTGAGGGCAGGAGGAGAAGGGGATGACAGAGGATAAGATGGTTGGATGCATCACTGACTCGATGGACATGGGCTTGGGTGAACTCCGGGAGTTGGTGATGGACAGGGAGGCCTGGCGTGCTGCGGTTCATGGGGTCGCAAAGAGTCTGACATGACTGAGTGACTGAATTGAACTGAAATACTTCCATGCAGTGGACTATTTTTCCTTGTTGATCCAAGGACCAGATCATGACCAAAAAATGTGGTTGATTTGATATTCTCAGAATTCCTCTTTCATTAGGTGACATTTATGTGTCCACTGTTCTACTCCTTACCTGCTTTTTGCGACTCTAATGCTCTGTGTGTATTAACACATTGGACTTTCTAAACCAGGCCCTATTCATCATCCCCAGAATGACCTGGTCTTCCTGTTTTGACATAGCCAGTGTCCTCATCCACTGTTTCACTTCATGCATTGGCTGTGTTCTATGTGTATTGATTTGTTTACACTCATGTTTGCATTGTCTCACTGGTATAATCTTCTAAAACTCAGCCCAAGCCCAGTCTTTTTCCTACTTTGTTTTCTTAGCCCATTCCTTCTGTGCTATTGACTGCATCTTCCTTTCTGCATTTTGCAATATTGACATGTGCCAACTTTTATTTCTTGTGCCTAATTACTGAGTGGGATTTTTCTTGTGGCCTCAGAACTAGAACCCAAACCTGAGGACAAATCACCATTCATGATACCCATCTTCTACAGGAATCTGTGTTAGTTTACTTGGGCTACTGGAAGAAAATGTCAGACTCAGTGGCTTCAAATAGACATTTATTAATATTTTCTCACAATTCTGGAAGCTAGAAGCCCAAGATCAAGGTGTTAGCAGGGTTGGTTTTTTCTCAGGCTTCTCTACTTGGCTTATAAATGGCTATCTTCTCCCTGTAACCTTGCATGGTCTTCTCTTGGTACATTATCTGTGTCCTAAGCTCCTTTTCTTATGAAGATACCAGTAAGATTGGTTTAGAATTCACCCTGATGACCTCATTTAATCTTAATTACCTCTTCAAAGACCCTGTGTCCAAATACAGTCATACTCTGAGGTACTAGGGGTTAGGACTTCAGCATATTAATTTTGGGGGTCACACAGTTCAGCCCATAACAGGATCTAATGACAGTCATATCCAGATACATCCCGAGGGCTTCTCAAAAGGTGGCCATGCCTTCTCTGCTGCCTTCCCAATCTGCTGCTCCCCATACAGATTTCACCCCAAAATCTGTATGAGAAAATAACCAGGTAAATGAGTGAGGGGGCTAGGGAGGTGGTCAGCAATATTTGTGGTCAAGAGGTTTTCACTTCCTTTCCCAAGCATAGCAGGAGGATGGGGTGCTTGCCTGTCCCTCCTGTCCCTCCAAGCCATATAAGGGAAGTGCCCAGAGAATCTCTTGCAAGGGTTGGGTGTGCCTGGAAGAACAGGTAATGGTAGCTGTCATCCAAGCCTCTTGCAGGGTTCTTACAGAGACTATCCCGGTGCTTCCCAGTGGCGGTGAGGCAAGCATGGTTAGAAAGTTCTTGGAAGAGTCTGCTGTTTCTCTGCGTGTTGGAGGCACCCAGGACCCCAGTATCCAGTACCTAGTTTCATCTGTCATTAATCTCCAAAGGTAAGGAGTTTGATGGGATACATTGCAGGAAGAAATGTTGGGAAGAAGATGGGGGCATCAAGCAAGTGCTAATTCCCTGAGGACCTTAGAGGGCATAGAAAATCCTCACTGGTCTCAACTCCAAGAGAAGAATCAGGGGGATTATAAAGGAGGCATGAACCATAGGGTATTCATGAAACTAGCAAGAGTTATCTCCTCCCACCTGCCCAGAGAAGGTCTAGGGGACATTGAACAGTGGCAAAGAAAGGTTTGACTGTTTCCTCTCTGAAGAGGCTCTTAGTTCACTGGAGGCTATTCTTGGTACATCATCTATGCATCAGGAGGAATTGCACAGAAGATGAAAACAGACCAAGCCAGAGGAAGACTATCCCAGAAGTCAGCCCCTTGTATCAGATAATACCTGCAATCTTTTCTATCCTTGTTCCCTGTTTGGGCATGCTGGATAGAGGAGCTAGGTGTCCAGAAGGAGGAGGAGTTTGATGTGTCCCAGGGAAGACTGTGCCCGCTACTAAGTTTGGTGAAGAAGAGATCTGAGAAAATCATGTACGTTTTTCCCTTGGGCTTATGCCAGGATGCTCCTGAGTAACTAGAAAAGTTAAATATTAAATTGGAGAAGAGATTACAATGCTGAAATATACTGGGATGAACATGTGATAAGGGAAGCTGTGGATTTTTGTTGGGAATTAGGACCTGGAAATGGAGATCTGACAAGGTAAAGACAGCCATTGGAGAACAATAAAACTATTGTATTAACGTCAGACTGTTCAGTCATAGCTGGTATTTGATTGCTGTTGAAAAGCCATAGTGAGTGTTGCTGCCTCCCTTGGTCATTCCAAGTTATTGGTTAGATTTTAGGTGCAATGAGTTTAAAAGAGAAAATTGGGATGCCACACATTTTCTTGCGCTTCAGAGCAGATTGATCTGATTTGAAACAATCACAATTTTAATCATAGGAGATTAGATTGAAAAAACTGCAGATTAGGTTGAAATAGATTAGACTGAAAAGTTAATTGTCTTGCTTTAATTTGCCTTTTTTTAGACAATTTAGTAGAATGGAGGGTGTAGGTTTCAGAGGATCTGGGGTCTACTGTTGGCTCCATCCATAATCATCAATGTCCATGGGCAGTCACATCATAGTAACTTATGGTATCTTGATTATCCCAATTCAAGTCTCTTATGAGGATAGCGGATTTTCGAGTTAGACTGTGTGGGTTAGAATCCAGGCTCTACCATATGTGATCTTGAGCAAGTTACTTATCTTTTCTGAAACACTGCTTGCCTTTCTTTAAATGGGAACGTGGCAATTAAACTGAGACACAGAGAATCAATAGATTCTCTTCTGTAAAATGGAGCATTTGAAGTATGGGATCTTTAAAACTCCTTCATTTCTAAGTCTATTCTTTATAAAACTGCAGGGAAGAAAATGTATTTAAGCAGAATCATGTGGTTTCAGATTGTGAAAAAGCAAGAATTTCCTGGTTAGAAACCAGATGTGATACTCAAAGAGGTTTCTGTTTAGCCTCCTAATTAAATAAACTAGTGACTTGTCTGGTTGGAGTGATTTTGCTGAAAGTTGAAAAGATGGAGTAAGTTAGTAGGTTTCAAATAAGTGCAAGGATGGAGAGCATTAGATTCACTTGGGGAAGTTTTTATAGTGTTGTTCAAATAAATCTCTGTCCTTACCTATTGTCTGTTTTGGGGAGATGAATTACTGAGTGCTAACTCTCCAGTTTTAATTGTAGATTTGTCACTTTCTTATTTTTGACAGTCTTTGTTTCAAGTATTTTGGAGCTCAGTTATTTGTTTATACATTTGTAGGCTTTTTTTTTTTTCTTTAAGAAAAAATTGACCTTACTATTGTATGAGACGTTCATTTTCATCTCCATTTTGTCTTGAAGTATACTTTGTCTGATACCTATATGACAATGTCAGCTTTTTTGGATTAGTGTTTATATAATTTGTGGTTTCTCTTGTTTTTAGCTATTAATAATACGTGTCTATTTGAAAAAGTCACCTCTTTTAAACAGTATGTGTTTAGATCTTTCTTTTCATCTAGTCTGATAATCTCTGCCATTTAATTGCAGTGTTTAGTCCATTTAGATATACTATGATTGGTAATGTGATTAAATTTGAATTTACCATCTTGCTATTTATTTTTTCTTTGTGCAGCCTGTTTTTTGCTATCTTTCTTCTTTTCTGGATTCTCTTGGATTATTTTATATTATTACATTAATTATTTTATATTATGCCTACTATTGGCTTATGGCTCTAGCTCTTTGTTTTATTTTTTAAAGTGATTGTTCTGGATTGTAATATGTATTCCTAATTGTCAGAGACTACATTGAATTCCTATTTTATCGTTTATAACATATAAGGACCTTACTATGACATACTTCCATTTGCCTTATTATATCAATAGTATATTTCTCTCATGTTATGTTATAAATCCTAAAATACATTTTTAATATTTTTGCTTTAAAAAATCATTAAAGAGAAAAAAAATCAAGAAAAATTCTTTTGTTTCCCTGCATATTTTCTGTTTTTAGCAGGATTGAGTTCTGGTGTAATTTCTCTTTATGCTGAAGAGCTTCCTTTAACATTTTTATAGTGCAAGTCTCCTCTTGATGAATTCTCTCAGCTTATGTTTATCTAAAAATGCCTGATTGTTTCATTTTGAAGGGTACTTTTAGTTGGATGTAGAATTCTAGGTTGGTAGCTATTTTTCTTTCAGCATTTAAAAGATGTCATTCTGTTGTCTTCTTTTGTTTCTAAAGAGAAATCACCTTTTGTTCTTTTCATTGTTGCCCTAAATTTAATGTGTGTTTTTTTTCTGACTGCTTTTAGATTTTATTGGATTTGGTATTCAGTAATGGAGAAGGAAATGGCAACCCACTCTGGTGTTCTTGCCTGAAGAATCCCAGGGACGGGGGAGCCTGGTGGGCTGCCATCTATGGGGTCGCACAGAATCAGACACGACTGCAGTGACTTAGCAGCAGCAGCAGCAATGTTACTATATTATACCCACATAGAGTTATTTTAAGAAAAATTTATGCTGCTTGGGCTTTGTTGAGGCTTTTGAATCTGTGTATTAAGTTTGGAATATATTTTGTTATTATTTCTTAAAAATATTTTTTTTCTGCTTTAATGTATCCCCAATTTGCTCCAATCCCTTTCTTCTCTTATTTTCTCCTTTTATTAACTTACACATATATTAGCCCATTTGATCTTGCTTATTAGGTCCTTGTGAATCAGTTTATTTTTTCCCAGTCTTTTTATTTTAGTATTTCAGTTTGGATAGTTTCTATCCACCTGTTTTAAGTACACTGATCTTCTCTTCTGCAGTCCCTAGTGCATTCTCAAACTTACCTACTGAATGTTTTAGTTCAGGTGTTGTACTAATTCTAGAATCTTCATTTGGCTCTTTTTAAATAGTTTCATTTATCTCCTGAGAGTCTCTATTTTTCTCATATGTCTATCTTTTCTGTTAAATTACTGAAAATACTTATAATATCTGCTTTAAGGTATTCTCTGCTAATTCCAGTAAGTATGTACATTATCTTTGGGTCTGTTTATACTGACTTGGATGTCTAATAATTTTTATTATGTGTTGAAAGTATTTTGAAAACATTATTGAAAATGTGAATTTTTAAATTGCCCTACTAAAAAAAAAACCTGAGTTTTGGACCAGCAGACAGCTGATTTAATAGCAAATCAGCTTTAGCCTACTAAGGCTTGACTTCAGGCTTTGTTATAGAAGTCTAGAGCAACCCTGCTACTAAGATGTGGACTTCTAGGGTCTTAACTAATGCTGGAGAGTTTCAGAGAGTCCTTTCCCATCTGGTTGGTCAGAACTCTAACATCTCCTAGGCCTGTGCACCTTGAGAATGTCATTCTGTCCATGTCTGCCCAGTAGATATTCTCTGCTAGAGAGAGAGAGGCTGCAAAGTTATATACTCGGTGAGTTAAGACTAACTCTGTCAGTGTGCAGGTTACTATTTGACCAAAGATGTAAGGGAACCTTTATGTAGATTGCTGGGGGTCATTCTCTGTGTACTTATTTCCTCTCTGCTGTCTACCCCATAAATTTAATCTGCCTCTGTAACATCAAACTTGAATTGAATGTAGGAATAAAACATATCTTAAATAAATGTCATTATAGCAATGAAAACAAAATGAATTGTTTCTATAGTTACAAAAATTCAATTGTTATTTCTGTCTCTTTAACAAAAGTTTCCCTGAAGTCTGCAAGATGGCAGTGTTCTTTTGGGGAAAGCAGTTATTTTGGAGATGAATTCTAATACTAATTACAATATAAATTTTAGTATGTGTCTTAATAGCCTTACATGGATTATCTCACTTAATTGTCATGGCACTTGTTCCAGTAAGACCCTGTAATTGGGGTTCATTTTCCTATGCTCACCTTTTTGTTTTTCCCATTCTCTGTATGTTACAAAATGCCTGAAAATTTGTTCAATTTTTTAAAATATGTAGATGAAGCTGATTCTATTTATTTATTTTTACATTTTATTTATGAATTTATGTTTGGCTGTGCTAGATGTTCCTTCCTGTTCAGGCTTTTCTCTCGTTACAGTGACAGGGGGCCGCTCTCTAGTTGTGGTGCCCGGGCTTCTCACTGTGGTGGCTTCTCTTCTTGTGGAGCACAGGCTCTAGAGTGCACAGACTTCAGTAGCTGCAGCTCCAAAGCTCCAGAGTGTGGGCTCAGTAGTTGTGGCACATGGGATTAGTTGCTCTGGGGCATGTAGAGATCTTCCCGGACCAGGGATTGAACCTGTGCCTCCTCAGCCACCAGAGAAGCCCTGTCCAGTTTCATAATTGATTATAGTGGTAGGTAAGTGAGATGCTTGTTATATCAGTCTTGGTGGACTCCTAAGGATCTTTTAAAATATGTTGACTCAAATATCCTACCACAACCTGCTGATTCAGCATCTCTGAAATGGTGTTAGAAAGCATTCATCTTTATTCTGATGTGCATTCAGGATTTGGACCCACAAATGCATGTGACCTTCCGTGGTAATATCAGGCCCTGATTATGCCAACTTTTGAGCATTCTGAAAAGCTTTAACTTAAAAGTCTCAGCTGATGTATCTTTACCATTTCCCTCTGGGCCTCCCATCATGAAGGGTTTCTCAATTTTCAGACTGTTTTTAATCCTAGGATTTCCCTACTTCTAAGAGGTTATTCTCTTGAATTAAACTAAACAATTCTTTATATTCTTAATGTTTTTTATACCTTCAAATTTTAGTAGACACTTATTACATTCCCTGCCAGTCATCATTTAACCAGGCTATACATATTTAATTATTTTAATGTACCCCCATAAATCAACCTCTTGAACTCCCCAGTCATGCTGGTTGCAACATCTTGTTCTCTGTCTGGGTAGGAATGAAGAAGGCGAGAACAAGGCATCTTTCTTCTAGCCATGTTTTCCTGAGGAACAGGACTTAGGTCTCCTCCAGTCTTTGCCATCCGATCTGGAATTTTCATTCCATAAACCTGCAGACTTTTATTGCCCATTGGTTCTATTTTAATTATATTGTAAATAATTTTCAAATTCTTCAGCTCCCGTCTTTCACTGAATAAAAGTATTTAAGGCCTTATTTTTGATTTAAAAATTTAAAATACTTGCACATTCCTCAAGTGGAATGAATCCATTAAAAATCCTATGTGTGTAATTAAACAATCTTAGTGTCCCTAGATTTCTCTGTCATTTCTGGCACCTGGCATGCCTTCCTTAGAGGTTTTCAATTGTGGACTGTAATACTTTCAGAATAATGAGAATTTAGATCCCACAAATCACTCAGAGCCAAACATCAGTTTCTTTGGCCAGTAAAAAACATGCCTTGTTAGCTGATGGCTTTCAGAGGGGCTGACAAAAGACCTTAGATAATGCAGTGAGTATGGTACTGTTTAAGGCCATCACAATGCGCTGTAATTATTGTGGCAGGCTCCTTCCTGTCTAGAATCTCTCCCGGAACAGTAGGTAGTGTGTCTTGGGGTTGACAGGTGGCTAGATTCCCCTCTGTGTGAGTGAGGATGTGAGATGTTGCCAGGAGAATTTAAAGCAACATAGGCAGTGTCTTAGCACTTGAATTGTTCCGATTTTCCCTTTCGCTCTGCACAGTATGCATTTCTTAGTCATGTGCAGAAGAAAAGCCTCCTTTCTCTCTTTTTCCTTAATTCTTCTCTACACCAAGGCCCATTCTCCAATTTGCTGGCTGCCCCCCCAGGGCTGGGGTGGAGGAAGTCACACTTACCCGTATCCACAAACGCCCCGTGCCCATGTATTATGCAAAGATGTGAGCAGCTGGCCACCAAGCCCCTGAGAGTCTGGGGCCTTTGTGTTCCAAAGCCTCTTCTCTGCCTTCTTTTCCCTCCCCTCCTGGCTTCCAGGCCGTGTGATCTTTTCTCCACCACTCCCTTGCGTCAGCATCCGCTGGATGTGCTCTGTGCTTTTCACATGCCAGGCATCCATGCTGAGAAATGCCGAACTTTAATAAAGAGTGGTTGGTAAACACAGGGAGTGGTGTCAGACAAGCTCTGGTACTTAGTAGGTCCTCTCTGCTGAGCTTTTGCTCAAGTCTTCCAAAGATGTCCTGTATTACCAGGCAGAAAATCTAAAGAGGCACTCGAGCAGAGTGGATCCAATACAGGGGTGGGAGAGCAGAGTCAGTTATGAGGCTGAAATCAGATAATGTATGCAGAATTCAAGAAGAATGAGAGCCTCAGATATGACCTTGGACCCTGAAATCAAACTGCTTAGGTGTTTACCCAATTCTACAACTCACTATTTTGTGACCTTGGGCAAGGTCTCTCATCCTCTCTGTACCTTAATTGTTTCATCAGCAAAATTGTAATCGTTCCCACATCAGGGTTGCAATAAAAATTCAAGAGGTTGACAGATACAAAGAACTTTAAAAAGTGCCTAGCATGTAATGTGTATATATATATCCTCAGTCTTGTCCAACCTTTGTGACCCATGGACTGTAGCCCGTCAGGCTCCTCTGTCCATGGAATTCTCCAGGCAAGAATACTGGAGTGTGTTACCATTCCCTTCTCCAGGGGTTCTTCCTGACCCAGGGATTGAAGCTGGGTCTCCTGCATTGCAGGCATTTCTTTACGGTCTGAGCCATGAGGCAAAAATAAATGTTTAATAAAAGGTAGTTAAAATAGTAATATTATTATTGTTGTTATTAGGCATATCACCAATTCACCAGCTCTTCTATGATTTGATTACTTCAGTGAATCATGTGTAAAATAGTTATTGGGAAGTTGCTAAATAACACAGGGAGGTTGGCCTGGTACTCTGTGTTGACCTATAGGGGTGGGATGAAGGAAGGGAAGGGAGGCTCAGGATGGAGGGGATATATATATATATATAATTATGACATATGCATTGTTGTATGGCAGAAACCAACACAAAATTGTAAAGCAATTTTCCACCAATTAAAGACAAGAAATTAATGTCAATCTAAAAAAGATTACTTCAGTGGATCTAGAATAGGTCATGAAGTTGTAGACCCAGAGAAGAGAGGAAAAGTCCCAGTGCAAATTCTAGTCTTTTATACAGTTCTGGGGTAACGTTGGGGAGATGGTTCCTGGCTGTGTCTGGTCAGGCCATTTGGCAAAGATGCCCCAGTATCTCATTCATTGTGAACAATAGCAGAGATAAAGATAAAGGGTGAGGCTAACAGGAGGCATGGAGGCCCCCCTTCTGCTCTGATGACAGGGAAATTAAACCTAGAAGATAGGCTTGCTGTAGAGTTTAAATCATCCTAAAACAAAGAGAGACCAAAAAAAAAAAAGCAGCTTCGATATTTCTGATCTGAAGTCCTCCTAAGATAAAGAAGGTACTTTCTTGTTCTCAGCAAGTTCAGGAAAAACAAAAAGGCCACTCTTGAAGCCAGAAATCTGGTCTTTAAAAGTGAAGTAAGAGGACAATTATTGCTCCTTCAGTTGGAAATCAGCCTCTTGGTGATGGACAATAGCATGAAAACCTCCAAAATTGCCAGAGGGAGTTCGAGGGAGTTAGGCGTAGAGAAATATTACTAGAGGTCTGTCTGGACTCACGGATGTTTTATTCCACACCTTCCACATCTGTAGTTGACTTTTTATTCCAGCATCCTTTGCCTTGGGCCCATTTTTGGGGACCGCTGACACTCATGGTAAGAATCACTCTCATTAGTTAGGTGGGTAAGTGTGTTTGCGGCATAAGCCCTGCACCAAGCCAGGGCGGGTCGTAGTCAAGAGTTTGGATTCTTCTTGCCAAAGAGGTGTGATGCTCATCAGAATAGAATCTACCTCAAATAAAAGGTTTGCGAGGCTCACTTCAAGGATGTCTGAGGTTTGAGCTGCCTCTGATTTCATCTGACCCTTAGAGAGGAGATAGAGATGCGCCACTGTCTCCTATTTATCATTCTCAATGGGAACTGTGCCGGCAGCTTCCATTACGCCAGGCCAAATTTAGACGAATGAAAAGGTCGACTAAGTAATTATTGATTTTATATGTGTGCATAAATTAGAGCATGGAGTCCTTTAGTCACTGCTAAAAATAAGCTTTCTATGGATCGAGTTTGGGAGGCAGAGAGCTTGTGTACCGAGGATAAAGCAATAGCTCTGGTGGTAAATCTGTACATTGAATAACTATTTCCCTGTGGTTGTCTTGATGGTTCAAGACATATGAAAAAATCAGCCAGTGGAGCATTTTGGCTATCTGTGAGCAGACTGGAAAAGACAAACCAGCCATTCTCTCTCTTTCATCATAAAAATGATATTGGCCATAATCCTTTTAGCAACAAGCTTTTCTCAAGCAGTGGTGACTTATGGATGCTACTCTGAGGAGAACTAGTCGATATATTAGTTTTCTTTTAATTTTGCAGCTGCAGCAGCAAGTCATGCATGAGTTTTATGGAGCTTTGTGAATTTGCCATTGGTTCTGGGAAGCAGAGAATTTATTCATATACTTTGGAGCAATTTGCTCTGGTTAGAAGAGAGAAAACGTGATTCTCTCTTAAAAATGAAGAGCTGATATTTGAATAGGAAATTTCAAGAATCTAATAATCAAGTCAGCCAAGCCTTTCATTAAACCTGATGAGCATCAAACATTTAGGTAACTCTCAGACTGTAAAGAATCTGCCTGTGAAGCAAGAGACGTGGGTTCGATCCCTGAGTAGAGAAGATCCACTGGAGAAGGAAATGGCAACCCACTCCAGTATTCTTGCCTGGAGAATCCCACGGACAGAGGAGCCTGGCGGGCTGCAGTCCATGGGGTCACAAAGAGTCAGACATGGCTGAGCACAACAACAACAAGGTAAGTTAGTGTCATCTGCAAGATTGTTTCAATACCTCTTCCTTCTCTGCAGGCTTTGAAAAATGTCAGTCTGCTCTAGTTGCATTTTCTCCATTACCTCCTGGTTCTCCCTCAGAAGTGTTATGAAAAAAATTAATCTGATGAAATTAATTCATAACAAGTGCCAGTGGCTAACAATTTGCGGCAGTTAGCCAGTAAATAAACTTCATGATATAGCCCTGGGTTGTAGTTGGTGGAGCCAAAAGGAAGTTCAACTTTAGGTACTAAGGAATGTTTTTAGCAAGTGGAGATCTTTAACTTGGAGAAGAGTCATCTTAGGGAGGTCACAGCAGTTATTTTCAAGTAAATATACATGTCTGATGTATACAAAACAGAATACATGGATACTGTGCAAATAGAAATTGGTGATGATCTACCCTGAAGGGGAGAGAGTGCATTGTTCTTGGAAATTAAACCTTAGCTTCCTCCAGACCTGAGGGCTAGGCCAGGGCAGGGTGGTGGGCAAAGCCTGGTCACGTGATAATGATGTGGCAGACCCCCATTCTTGACCCTTTGGACCTGAAGTAGGAGTATAACCCCAGGCCGAATCTCACCAAGAGCATTTCCCCAGCTGGGCTTCATTTTGCCTGCTGTTTCCCATTTCTCTTGTCTTAAGTGGTGTTTCTCAGTATTTGCTTCTACAGCAGATGGAATATTGTGACTTATCGTGGCTGCTTCCTTTGTCTAATTAGAGAAATCCCGTTCCTTTTGCCAAAAGTCGATTTCAAAACAGGCATGTGTGGCACAATCCTGGCCCATGAATTTGAGGGGGTGTCTTTTAGGGTGGGATGGTAGTTCTTGGAAGGATTTTCTCTCTTTAGAGAAAGGAAGACAGAGTCTGTGTTGTTCCCCTGGATTTTGCTGTATCTGGATAGAAACCCTGGAACTTCAGCAACACTCTTTTCTTGGCTTGCAGTTGAAGCTAGAACCAGGATCCTGGGTTCTTCATCATATAATTTGCATTAATCAATCAATTCTGCAGCTATTCTACTTCCAGACTTTCTTTTTTCTGATATATTTCCTTATTTCTTTAAGGGCAACTTGACTGAGCAACTCAACAACAACAAAACTGAGTCAAGTGAAGCATCCGATGCAAGCGGCCCGTCATGAAGACCTGAGCTGTCACTCAGGGCCGTGCTCAGCTGATGCTTCTCTCACAGAGAGGGAGACAGAGACGGTGGCCTGTGATCTACCCTACCCCTGCCCCCAAGACCCCAGTCAGAGAATGACATTGCTGAACATCCTGAATCACCTACCCAAATGTGAATGTCTTTGCTAAATCTTGGCTCCTAAGAATGTGGAATGTCAATAAGATGATGGCTTTGAAAGGACCTTGCCCATTGTAACATGCTAGACACATTGAAAGCAAGGTTTTTGGGAGCGCTGGGGAGAGATGAAATTCTCGAGTTGGTCTCTGATAGAGAGTACAGCCCTGATTTAAGTGAGGATGTAGAATCATTTCTCTTCTAGCTGATGATCAGGTAAAGATTTAGGAGCCCCACTGTTGACAAGAGAATCAGGTGTTTTATTTGAATTAACACAGGGCTACCGCGAAGGCAGGGGGCTCGTCTCCTGCATCAGGGGCTCGTCTCCTGCATCAGGAATGGGTTGGAGCTCTTGGCCGCTGGTACATCTTTATACACAGCTCACAATCCCCTTGCACCGTGTTACATGTGACACGGTGTAATGCGATGTGACTAACGTAATCAGATGTGAAGTGCACTACAGCAACATGTCAGGTTGGAAAATCTGAAAAGAGAAATAGGCTTCTCTCTAAAGCATGCTTGTGTTCTTTCTCTCAGCCAGAGGGCTCTGTTTTCAGAGTTCTCAGTGTTGACCTTCTGGTCAAGGGTGTGTGTCAAGAGGGTTGTCTTTCCCGAAGGTGGTGACCCTCGGCACAAGAGCTAGAGCCTCATGAATGGGCCCCCACCTGTCTTTCCATCAACGTGCCTCACCTTTTCCCCATAACAAGGCATTCACCCCAGAGGAGTGTGCTGTAGGCCGCCGATGGCTCAGAAAATGAAAGATAGTCTAGCAGTTTCACAAAGGATTAGGAAAGATAAGTTTGGGCATGCATCAGTCTCCCAAGGAGGAATTTAAAGGACCCAAAGTGATGAACAAAAGGAATGTTATTCAAGGATGTGTACAACTTTCCAAAATGATAGCTGATGTGGATATGCAAGTTTGATCTACCCACTTTCTTTAGAAGCCTCCTGTACATAGTCGGGTTGGTGATCTTCATGACCCTGTCTCATTAACGAGGATGGGTTTCGGGAAAGGGCTGTCTGTGGCTTGGTCTAGTGGAGACATCCAGTCTCTCCCTCTCCTGCCCCAGGTGGCCCTAGTATAGGTCCTCTCTCCTCTTTCTCTCTCCCTTCCGTCTCCTCTCCCCACCCCCCACTTACCTCCCCCACCTTCTCTCCCACACATTTAAATTTCTAAGACCTCTGTAAGAGTTTACAAATCAAAGTGAAGCTTCAAAGCAATGGCAGAGGCAATGCTGTCCCGAACCCTGTCTTGATCAGGGGTCTATGGAGTCCGATGTGCAAACAGAAGGCACCGCGGCTGCTCTGCATGAAGCCAGTGCAAGAACGGCGCCCAGGCCCAACTTCCCCGCTCAGTCTGCAAACCACTGCCTTAGATATAGGACCGAGACCCCCGCAGCTCAATGGGGAAGAGCATTTAGCTCTTCTGTGGTGCAGTTAAGGCAATGAGCCCTGAGAAGGGTAGGCACATCCTGAGATCGGGGAGTGGAGCTGGGGAGGGAGCGTGGGGTTCCGGTCCCCCTGGTTCAGCCCTGACGGCTCTGTGCCCTGGAGAGTGAGCTCTTGTTCACCTCCTGGGCAGATCAGGAGGAAGCAGAGTAAAGCTGGTTCCTTCAAGGAGCTGTCTCCTTCCTTGCCACCTTCCCCACGCTTGCATCCTCTTCCTCAGAGGGCACAGGGCCCTGATGGAGGTGCCTTGAAAGGCAACATGTACTGATGGTTTTCTGCAGAACCATGAACCAACTGAAGTTTGGCCATCACTCCCATTGACCTTTCACTGTTTCTCTTCCAAGCTCTCTCCACTGGACTCTGCCTGCCTCCCCAAGCCACTTCCTCGGTTTAGCAGCCCCCTCCAGTCTTAGTCTTGGCCTACCCTTCCCTTGGCCTCTCCCTCCCCTCCACTGAACTCCCCCTCCCCCGTGTACCAGGTTACTGGACCCTGCCCTTTGCTCAGTGATAGCTGGCTAATATGAGAAACTAATCTGTTTTAATGTGTTACCACTTGCTAGCCACTGCTAGCGACTTAATGAGATTTTGAGTTTTACATGTCTCATCCAGGTCCTCTATTCAATTATAAACTCGGTGAGGGGGAAGCGCCATTTGCTATGGAATAATGCTGGACCAAGCACCCTGTACTGATGCCCTGGGATGAATGAAAGGGATGGGGAGGTAGCGGCTGGACCCGACTGAAGGGAAGATAAACAAACACTAGGACAGAGTTGTTTTTCAGGCAATGCCAGTAAGAGAGGTTGGCAAGAGACACTGGCGAGTCCCTCCTAAAAATGGAGTTTTAAAATAGCCATAGAGGATAAATTAACTCATGCAAGCCTTCAAGAAAGTTTGCTTTAACTAAAACAACAGCAATGACAAAAAACCATAACACAGCAAATCAACTACTTAGGCCTAAAGCTGGTCCTGGGATCAAAGGTTTCTGTGGGCCACCCCCCCCGCCCCGCCCCCCAGAGTTTCTTCTGGGAAGAAGTTTGCCTTTAAAAGTCCAAAGCAAAAATGCACACAAAATACATGTGTTATTAAAGCCCTCGGGTGCTGTGGACACACATTAGCTGCAGGCTTGGCAAACGCGACTTCCTGCCGAGTGAAATACAAGAGAACGGAGGGTCTGGCGTGGCACTATCCCCTAGTACTTTCTGTGATGGAAAGTCACAAAGTAGAAACAGTTTCTACTCTGCCCTGCTCACGACAATAGCCTTTAGTCACAGGTGACCCTTGGGCCTTTGAATGTGACTGGTGTGACCGAGGACCTGAATTTGTTACTTTCATTCCATTTTACTTCATAAAACTTCATATTCAACTTTGATTGCCACATGTTATTTAAAGAACCTTGCTACTTGAAGTGTGGTCTGTGGACTAGGAATACGTGTTGGCGTCTCTTAAAATCTTCTTACATATGCCGAGTCTCAGGCCTCACCCAAGACCTACTGATTCTGCATTTTTATGAGCTTCCTGGGTGAATCTCATGCATATTAAGTTTTGAGATGTATCCCTCTGGATTCACAGTTCTCAGCTCTGTTAGAATCACCTGGAGAATTAGACTCACCTGAAAGATTTTCAAACCATTCTGATGCCCAGACTCCACCATGTGCCAATTCAATCAGAAATGCTGGCAGGGAAGTATAGTCATTAGATTTACCAATGCCCACACATCAGTCTGAGAAGGAACCCTCCCTAGAATTTTATTTTAACTTTTTATTTTATATTGGATTATAGCCAATTAATTGTGGCTCAGCGGGTAAAGAATCCACCTGCAATGTGGGAGACCTGGGTTTGATCCCTGGGTTGGGAAGATTTCCTGGAGAAGGGAAAGCATACTGACTCCAGTATTCTGGCCTGGAGAATTCCATGGACTGTATAGTCCATGGGGTCACAAAGAGTTGGACACGACTGAGTGACTTTCACTCCACTCCATTGCCAATGAACAATATTGTGATAGTTTTAGGTGAACAGCAAAGGGACCCAGCCATATACATTCATGTATCCATGCTCCCTCAGACTCTCCTTCCGTCTAGGCTGCCACATGATACTGCGAAGATTTCCCTGTGCTATACAGTAGGTCCTTGTTGGTTATTGGTTTTAAATACAGCAGGGTGTGTGTGTCCACTCCCACTGCCTAGTTATCTCTGCCCCCTACTCCATTCTTCCTCCCTGGCAATCCTAAACTCGTTCTCTAAATCTGTGAGTCTGTTTCTGTTTTGTAGGTTCATTTGTATCATTTATTTTTTAAATTCCACATATAAGTGATGTCATATGTTATTTCTCCTTCTCTGACTAACTTCACTCAGTATGACACTCTCTAGGGCCATCCATGCTGCTGCAAATGGCATTATTTCATTCGTTTTAATTTTCCCAGGTGGTTCAGTGGTAAAGAATCTATCTACCAATGCAGGAGATGTGAGTTCAATCCTTGGGTTGGGAAGATCCCCTGGAGAAGGAAATGGCAACCCACTCTTATTCTTACCTGGAGAATTCCAAGGACAGAGGAGCCTGATGGGCTATAGTCCATGGGGTTGCAAACAATCGGACATAACTGAGCAACTAAACAACAACAACAAATCCTTCCTAGAATTTGTTTAAGGAGTTTACAAAGGTTGCAGTAAACATGCAAGGAGAAGGAACCCAATGGCACTTAAACAACTTTAAAATGGCACTTAAAAAGACAACTTTACCAGAAAGAGCCAGAGCATGCAGCTCTCAAATGGAAGTAGTCTCTTAACCCAGGAGACCTGTTGTTGGTTTGGTCCAAGCCTCTGTAATACTAGCACCCAGCTATCTGGGGAAAGTTGCCTCTTACAGGAACCTAGACTCTTAGGTCAAGGTGAAGTTGGTCTACAAGTCCTAGCAAAGGGGGATTTAAAGTGATTATAGACAGATTGCCAGCTCCAGCCCTTAAAATAATTCATGTTACCACAGGAGAAATGAATTTCCACACAAAAGATTGCCTAGGACCTGTGATCCAAGGTGAATTATGAATTCCTCAGACACCTAAGACACTCATTAACTAAGAAACACCTCTAGGCCGAGCAGAGTAGAAGGGCCCTCTTGCTGGTGACCTGAAGACCCCAGTGAGACATGCTGTCTAGGGCCGTGCCTTTTTTTCTGAGCAGACTTGGAACTCACCTTCTCCTTTCCAGCTTCACAATCCAAGCTCAGTGAGCTTCAGAACACCATTCAGGAAATGTTCTGGGCTCATCTCTCAATGCAGTCTATTTAGAAAAATAGGAACTAGTGTAATCAACTCATTGAATAAGGAAGGCTCATGGGGAATAATCAGGAAGTCATTTACTATTATTTCTCACAGAAGCTTGTCAATTTGTATTTATTAACCCATCCATTGAATAAATATTCATTGAATGCTTACTAGGTGCTCAGCATTATTCTAGGAACTGGAGGTACCGTAGTGATCAGCAGGTATTCCCTGCAAGAAAAGAAGTTCTTTAGCAGAAGGAAAATGATACCGGTCAGAAACATGGATCTCTATACAAAGAGAAGAAGAACGTCAGAGGAGAATGAATGAGATTAAAGTATGTAATTCTGTGTGTGTGTGTGTGTGTGTGTGTATTTGAATTCAACTATATGACCTTTGGGGCTTCCCTTGTGTCTCAGATGGTAAAGAATCTACCTGCAATGCAGGAGGCCTGGATTTGATCCCTGGGTTGGGAAGATCCCATGGAGAAGGAAATGGATACCTCCTCCAATATTCTTACCTGGAGAATCCCATGGACAGGGGAGCCTGGCAGTCTACAGTTCATGGAGTTGCAAAGAGTCAGACACGACTGAGCAACTAATTATACAAACACACACAAACATACACATACACAGCCTTTGAGGGCAGAGAAGATTTCTTCTCTATCCCCCACCTCTGGTTTCACCACATGCTCTATAAATACTGACTGAAAGAGGAGGGAGGGAAAATGTTTGCTGGAGCTTTGAGTTCTTAAAAAATATGGCACTGTTAAGTACCAGCTCTGATTGATTCAGTGTAGTTGTGTCTGGAGTTCTGCAAGGGCGCCCACTTGTGAGTCCAAAATACAACCAACTGATGCAGTCATTTTGCATCCTGAAACCAGAATTCTGAAACAAAGCCCCTGGATATACAAGTGATGAATATTTAGACTTGAATTTTATTTTATTTTTTACTATAGCCAATGAGGAGAAAATCCTTTGCACAGTTGGGTGTATTGCTACATTTTTACGTGTCCCTGGAGCATCGTTGATTCTGAGGATATGCTAGTAACCACTAACTCTTTTCAGAACTTGCCATTCAGTTCACTTTTATTATTTGTTTTTCTCTGAACCAAAGGTCAGACTTGTGACCTGTGCCCTGCACCGCCTATACGGGAAAAGATCGAGACCAGCAGAGCCCTGATCTGGATCTCGCCGGCACTTCGCCAAAGCAGTGGGGAGGCCAGACCTTCCCCTCCTCACAGGCACTCTGGGCTCTGCGCATCTGAGCACACCATGTGCTCTGTTTCACCCGGAGCTCTTATTTTTAAGTCCATCTATTAAATTCTTGCTCAGGCTCTCCCCAAATGCTCTCCTACTCCACTGAACAATGTCTTACTGAAGATAAAAGATGTAGATGTGGTGTGAAAAAAGGAGGGACCTGGGTTTTTTTTTTTGGTCCCAATGGCCTTATTTATGGGTTTCAGATGGTGGCAGGGATGTTTATATGAACCTTACCCAAACTGCTGGAACCTCCTGGGTCTGCAAATATCAGCCTGCAAATTTCATGAGAACAGAACTTTTTTTTTCCAAGATGGGGTGGGGGTCAGGCAGGGGGAGGGGGCGTTGACTAAGATTTCCTGTACTTCCTGTTTTAGAGCCGCTGGATGTGAGACAAAAACTGTATTTCAGGATTTCAGTACCGAGTCCCAGCTGGAATCTGGACCCACAGATGTACACAAAGAAGGGGACACATGTGCACACAGTCTCATACACACGCAAATACCCACAAAGGGGCATTGTACAGACTCCCAAAATTAGTTTATTTTAAGCACACACAATACTTTTCAATTAAAAAAAGATGAAGTCAAATTTCAAAACATTTCATAAAGGCCTTTCAAAGTTTCGAGACAGAAGAGAACAACAATCTGATTTGAGGGAGAAGGTTTCGTTCCTTATTATTTAATACACATTGACCCAATCATGCGAGAGAAAAAAGAAGGAACCGACAGGACACAAATGTAACCCATTAAAGCCAGGCGCGGTGGTGGCAGAATACAGTGCTTTCAACACCTTCTGTCTTTGTCCACGTCTTCTTCTCCACTTGCTGAAATCAGTTGTTCTCTCGGGGGTTGGGGGCCTTCCCACCGCGCTGTGACAGGCCAAGGTGAGCACAGGCAGCTGCATTCTGCGTGGAGGATGCTGCTCCCCTGGATTCAGTATGTGTGGAGTTTGGAAAGGGGCACAGGAAGAGAAAAGCATTGGCGCGGGGGCAGATACAGAGCCTTGAATTAACTTATGTATCCGTTAGCCTTCAAGTCGTCGGGCCGTCAGAGACTGAGTGTAACGATGTGACTCTGATATCATGCAGGTTACTGCCTGGGCAGAGCAGCGCCCCAGACGTGTTGCATCCTCGCAAGGGCTGGCCTTTGTGCAGACAATGAGCCAGCAGGTCATTAATGGGCGGCACAAACAGGAGGGGCCATGGAACACGGAGAAGGCGTGCTTGAAAACGAGAGTCAGACTTTCCAGTCACCACTTTCAGTTGGCAGAGCTCTGATTGGAACCATGTGACAATTTTAGGCGATGTACCATAGGCAGCCAATTTATTACATATGGCAATATGATTAATGGTATCAAATGCCTTTTTTTGGTAACATCCAAGAACACTCCACCAGCCAACTGCTTGGAGTCCAAGGCAGTGAAAATCTGTTCCATGAATTTAAAGTCAGGCAGATGAGGTTAAATGAGAGAGGGCCAGGCGCCAAGGCAATGACTACAAAGTAAGTTGTTTTTTTTTTTTAAAAAAAAGCAGAATGCTTTAAATCCGGTCTTGAGCAAATCTCATCCAGTCCCCCACCTACCCCTACCTATTTTTTTCTTTTCCTTTCCTCCTCTTGTTTCTTGATGTGAAAGCCCTAATAGCTACAGTCTGGAAGACATTTCTGAAGCCAGGCTGAGTTCCACTTGCCAGAGCCTCTTCCAGACCCCGGAGAATCCATACTTGATCACGGACTGGATCTTTCCTTGGGATCCTGGGACGGGGTAGCTGCAAAGACCAGCAGATGGAGTGGGTTGGGGAATTGGCCTGTCATTGGCAGGAGAACTGGTCCAGCCTCATCCCACTTCTCTGAGTGACTGGGAGCCCTCTGTACTTTCTTTTTTCTGTTTCCCTGGGCTTTGAATACCATTATGATGACTGGGAAGAAGCCTCTGGGAGAGATTCACAGAGGGAGTGAACTGTGAGGGGGTTTGATTATCACTTGGAATTTGCAGAATGAGGATAAAGAGTGGGAAAGACTGTTGGGAGGCAGACAGGGTCTCCAGATATAACTTGTTCCCCATAATGTCCCCACACAATGTGGTGCATTTGCTGAGTCGCTTCATTGTGTCCAACTCTGCAATCCCATGGATTGTAGCCCACCAGGCTCCTCTGTCCATGGGATTCTCCAGGCAAGAATACTGGAGTGGGTTGTCATGCCCTCCTTCAGGGGATCTTCCTGACCCAGGGATCGAACCCACATCTCTTATGTCTCCTGCATTAGCAGGTGAGTTCTTTACCACTGGTGCTGCCTGGGAAGGAAGAGGTACTTGCTACAAATCTGTTAAGTAAATGAGTGCAGTATCACCAACCTCCAGTGGACAGTTGTTCACTGTATCCGAATTGTGAGTCACTGCCCTTTGAGAAGTTTTGTACAAAAAGACCAACACATTTTTGACAAAGGTTCTGGGCATTCTGATAGGTGGGATATAATTTATAATCTATAAAAGTTGCTTTTATTTTCATGGGCCACAAATTGGTAGTGTGTGATTGTTTCTGATAGAGCAGAATGATTTCTAATCTTGTGGTTTGTGGATGATTCCCCCCCCCCCCTTATTTTTTTGTAAAAACTGAATCTGGACAGTTACTTAGGGATTACTTCTATTACTCAGGACCCAAGTTTCAATCCTTCAGTTCTGTGTGCTCTTTAGACCTAGTCTGAGCATCCTACATTGTGTTTCTGCAGAGTTTTTTTTGTTGTTGTTCTTTTTTTTTTCCCTGCAATAACAAAACTTAACATGAAAAGCATACAGAAGTCAGGTGACTCTGATTCAGGCAGAGGAATAGACATGTGTTCAGAAGGAGGCAGAGGGTCATAAGAGAGACTGAATTATAGTAGACAGTAACTAGGCAATTGGGCTTCCCTGGTGCCTCAACAGTGAAGAATCTGCCTGCCAACGCAGAAGATGCAGGTTCAATCCCTGGGTCAGGAAGATCCCCTGGAGAAGGAATTGGCAACCCACTCCAGTATTCTTGCCTGGAGAATCCCATGGACACAGGAGCCTGGTGGGCTATGGTCCATGGGGTCAGACACGACTTAGCAACTAAACAACAACAACAAACTAGGCATTCGCATAGCAATGCCACCCTGGGAGACTGAGTTGTAGCCTGAAACCAAGATGCTTTTCTTCAGCTTTCTCCATTAGAGTTTTTTGAGCCATCCCAGCATGCTGTGTGAAGGCTAAGAGATAGACAGAGGTTGACTGTATTTTAGAAACTTCCTCCTTGAACACACTGCCTCTTCACTGAAAGTGAAACAAAAACCATACTTAATACCAATCCCACCCCTTCCTCTCATATTTAAAATGAATCCCAGGCAATTAATTCTCTCCTCTGATCCACGATTATTTCTCCCCAGTGAACTATGCTCACTTTTAAATAAAAATTTGCTTTTGCTCTGTTTTCTTTGAAGGCCAAAACAGAGCAGGCTGTGGAGTGGCTGCAATGAACGAATCAGCCTGTGGGTTATGCTGGGCAGACAGTTGTTTTACTTTGTAGCTCTGTACTGCCGGGTAGAATTACACCGCAGTATACCATTGGGCTTCCCTGGCGGCTCAGATGGTAAGGAGTCCACTTGCGATGCGGGAGACCCGGGTTTGATCCCTGGTTTGGGAAGATCCTCTGGAGAAGGGAATGGCAACCCACTCCAGTATTCTTGCCTAGAGAATCCCATGGACAGAGGAGCCTGGTGGGCTAAAGCCCATGGAGTCACAAACAGTAGGACACAACTGAGTGACTAACACTTTCTTTCACTTTTTCATACCATTGTATTCATTTCCTGTTGCTGCTGTAATAAATGGCCACAAACATAGTGCCTCAAAACAGCACACGTGGATTCCCTCTCCGTTCTCTAGATCGGAAGTCTGAAATGGGTTTCACTTGGCTGACACTGAGGTGTCCTCAGGGATGCCTTCCTCTGGGGGCTCCTGGGGAGAATCTGGATTCTCGCCTCTTCCGGCTTCTAGAGGCTGCCCGCACTCCTTGGTTGGTGGCTCCTTCCTCCTTTTTCAAAGCCAGCAGTGCAGAGCTCAGAGCAGAGAAATTCTGTGATCACATCCCCTTGCAGACGCTGACCCTCCTCTTTCCCTCTCATAAGGACCCTTGTGATTTCATTGGGTCCCTTCAGATAATCCAGGCTAATCTGCCCATTGCAGGCTCCTCACTTTAACTGCACATGCAGAAGTGTTTTGCCCTGTGAAGAGACATGTCCACAGGCTCCAGGGATTAGAACATGGACATTTGGGGGAGCCATCATGCTGCCCACTTCAGCCATTGTGATGTAGGAAAGACAAGAGAAACAAATAACCAGAAAGCCATACAACAGGGTTATGGTGGAAAACAGAGAAGAATCAGCAAATCTCGCTCAGTGTATCTACTGGGTGGACGTCTCCCCCAACCCTTGCTCCCTGACTCTCAGGTCACACTCTGCCTACGTCACCCATAGCTTAACTGGAAGCAGGACCCTGTAGCAAAAGAGTAGGTCTGAGTGCATACTCGGTGGCAAGTCATTACTTATTCGCTTCCTGCATGGGAAGGGTGCGGTTATTATCTCCATGTGATGACGAGATGAAAGCCTAGAGAAGTGAAGTTACTTGCCCGAGTCACACAGCTAGTAAGCCATAGAACAAACCAAGACTTGGTTCTGCGTGATTCCACCGCCCTCATACTTAGCTGCAGTTTTCTACCTCTTATGTCGAAAGTGGGGGAAAAACTGAAGAGGGTAGAAGGAAAGGTCAGAGAATTTATTTTTTTTCTGTCCCCTCTCTCCCTTAAATCTAAATCAGTCCTGGAGAAAGACACTGTCTACAGCCCTGCCTCATGTTCTTGTGTTTACCATCAGCGCCTCATTCTTCTTCACACTATTTCTTTGCCTTCTATTGCTATTCACTACCGGATCCCTAGTCGAGGTGTAACTGGGCCTGGATGGCCTATTCTCTGTGTCTTCTTGAGCCTAATTCTTAGCCAGCAGCGTCTCAGGGACTAGAGAGACTCTAGCTGTCCAGTGGTGATGGCTATGCCATTACTGTCTCTTTTTCTTAATAACTGAAGCCAAAAATTAACAAGATTTCCCAATTAGCAAAAGCCTAGCAATGCATTAATTGATATATTCAGGATATTGTTTTTGGACCCTAACTATGCTAATACAGTTACAATATTAAAAATTGAAATGAAAAGAAATTTTAATATATAAGGAGAGAAATTACGAGGAGAGAAATAGGAAATTAAAATAGTAATACTGCTACAGACTAAAATCTCCAGAAAAAAAAAGTACTTTCAGCTAACACCTAGATAGAGGGAAGAGTGATTTTCTGTAGAGCTTACCGAGTTTTTATGCACATTGTTCTGCAGTCCAGAGGAATTCTAATCTTTAAAGGATTCTAAATCCAAGAGAGGGGACTGTTGAGTAATGCAGCCCATCCACTAGTCGAAGTTTGCCTCCATAAAGCAGTCACAGCTTATAGAGAGTAATAGAATTGACAGATGTCAGGCCTTGGTGAGGGAATGTGATCATTGCCAAACCTTCCTGAAAGGAACTTTTGCTGCAAGTGTTGAGTACAAGTTATTCAAGATGTAAAATCTGTACATAGCCCTGAAGTGGCACTGGCCACCTCGGGCCCCGTGACACTTTCCAAGGCTGGAAGAAAGCATTCTTTTGCCTAATTATTAAAAAGATAAATATTCATTGATATTAACAGGAATAATAACACAACCTCTAAAACAAAGACTCTTATAATTAGAGCATTGTTGTTGTTATTTTTAAGTTGCTAAGTCGTGTCTGACTCTTTTGTGACCCGACAGACTCTAGCCCAGAACTTCCCTATAGCTCAGATGGTAAAGAATCTGCCTACAATGCAGGAGACTGGGTTTGATCCCTGGGTCAGGAAGATCCCCTGGAGAAGGAAATGGCAACCCACTCCAGTATTCTTGCCTGGAGAATCCCATGGACAGAGGAGCCTGGGGTCCTACAGTCCATGGGGTCGCAAAGAGTCAGACACGACTAAGCGACTAACACATGCACAGACTGTAGCCTGCCAGGTTCCTCAGTCCATGAGATTTCCCAGGCAAGAATACTGGAGTGGGTTGCCAGTTCCTTCTTCAGGGGATCTTCATGACCTAGGGGTTGAACCCACGTCTTCTGCATTGGCAGGCAGGTTCTTTACCACTGAGCCACCAGGAAAGCCCATAATTATAGCATATTTACATCAAAATCATGATCTAGGGCAAAATGCTGGTTCTTAATATGATAGACTGCAAATCTTCTTCTGTAAACCTAAAATATTACAGGGGTGTGTATGTGTGTGTGTGTGTGTGTGTGTGTGTATAAAATGAACATATGCATTTTGAATCTTGATTGGGAAATTTGATCCATTTCTAAAGGCTTATCTTGTGTGCAGATAAAGCATACAAAAGTTCTATAACCTTGGAATGTGTTTTTATCATTTAAAAAAAAATTGCAGTCGCCCTTGTGTTTATCATTAGTATTGTCTGGAACATTTGGGATAAAAAGATTTAAGTTTTCCATAGCTTTTTCTCTTTTGTCTGTCCCAAATCCCAGTGGAGTCGTGAAAAGATAGCTTCCTGTCTCTCTGATTTATCGGAAACCTCCCCTCCTCTATGGGAGCTGTGATTCAGTGATTCTTCTCCTTGGTACCTCGATGGAACACACAGAGTTGTAACTCTGTCTGAAACTTGCTTTTGGAAAAGCTCAGAGTAAGGGAGGTAGAATGTGGCTCACTTCAACTTTCACACTTGCTGGGTTTTCTGCCCCTTTCACTCTTCACTAAAGTCACTTTTGTAAATGAAAACCCAGTAAATAGAAATAAACATGGCCAACAATTAATGAGCAGAGATTTGGGACGGTGAAATTGTTTTTTTTGGTCATGTTTAGTGGCGGGCATGATCTTAGTTCCCTGACCAAGGATCAACCTCTTACCCCTGCAGTGGAAGCATGGAGTCTTAACCACTGGATCACCAGGGAAGTTCCTGGACAGATGAAATTTATAGGGCAACATTTCGTCTAAGTGAAGTTTTCTATATAGTATTCTCCGAATGTTAGTAATTCTCAAACTTGAGCATGTATCTGAACGACCTACAAGGCTTATGAGAATGCAGGTTAGGGTCTGGGGTAGGACCAAGCATTTGCTTCTCCAGCAAGCTCTCCAATAAAATGCTGATGCTGCTAGTCTGAGGACCCCACTTGTAAACCACTGCTCTATACCACCAGTGGGGAAGCTTATTTTTAGAATATTTATTTAGAAATGTAATGACAAAATGGGTAAAGAAAAAAGTGCAGTAAAATAAGAAAAATTTAAGTACATATTATGTGTTAGGAACTGTTTTGTGTACTTTATATACATTACCTCACTGAGTTGTCAAATCCTTGTTGGTGTTTTTATCACCTCCATTGCACAGATGGAAAAAAAGAGGCTGTTCCAAGTTCTCTGACTTGGCCGAGGTCATCCAACTGGAGGTGAAGGACCGGGAGGTGGGCTCCATTTCTCAGACTCCAAGCTGGCATCCTTACGGCCTCAAAACCCTCTTGTTTAAAACTCCGAGAATGTATTTCTGAAGAAATAGAACTCTCATCCCCAGTAAGGAGACTCCTTGCCGAGGTCATAGGGTCTCAGAAGGAAGCTATGCAGAAATGCAAGGGCGGAAAGGGAGTGTTTTGGCTGGTGCCTGCCTCCCAGAGTCGGCTCACTCCGGAGTAGCATTTCCATAACAAAGGCAAGTTCTCCTCCCGGAGAAGAGAGTTGCAAGTGTTTGCCTCTGATGTGATCCACATTTAATGCTTATCTGGGTAAGAGGGAATTTGATTAGAGCAAATACAAAGCTCAATTCAGAGAACAAAACCACTAATTCAAAGGTGGTTTTCCTACGGATGTAAAATACTTCAAGCCTGTTTAAAGGACTGAAGAGAATTCCACCGAGGAGTGGCTTATATTGTGTCTGATTTCTCAGACTGGAGCAGTGCCAGGGGGGCTGCTTGGGGGTTTGGCCGCTCACTGGGCCGGCAGGCACCTTCTAGCCCAAAGCGGACACAGGCTCAGGCTGGGGACAAGGGAGGCTGTTTAGCTTGCCGAACGGCTTCCATCCCTCTGGCTCACCAAGGAAGCTTTTCTCTGCATCTTGTGGCTTCCCAGCCTGGAAGCATCCGAGCACTGCAGTGCCCTGATATGTTTGTTTTCCTTTCGGCTAATTTTATCAAGGTCTGAGGTCATTATTAGCCAGATCACAAAAGTAAGCGCTCATTAATATGTATCAGCTCCAAACCCTATGATTTCATCTGCTAATTTGATCTTGTTTTTCCTTGTTTATGGCAATTAAATCAGACCTTGATAAATCTGAAAATGAAAAAAGGAGCCACCAGCAAGCACAGCTATTATGATCACTCATTAGAAAGCCAAGCAGACTCTCTGATAAATCGTGCCAGGGTTTTTAAGGAATAGATGATTACCTGCTTAAACAGCATGGAAGCTACCAGTAAAATGTAGCAAAATGATTAAAGAAAAAAAAGAGAGAGAGAACACCCCCATTACATCCAAGTGTAACAGATGGACAGTTGTACTTTGGGGAATGTTCTCGGAGTCTGTTTCCTCCCCTTCAAGCTAGGGAGGGCAGAAGCCACGGGCCCTCCTGGGCACAGTGAGAAGGCGGCTTCCTCCCCGCCTCCCCCCTGCTCCCCACCCCCCCAATCCTCCCCAGACTGCAGGAGACTGGCTCAGCTGCCTCAAGGCCTCCCTCCAGATTGTGCCCTGAAGAGAGGTGCTGAGACGGGATGATAGGTGGGGTAGGTGTGCAGAGCGGAGTAGGGGGGATAGCAAATGGCAACAGGGACGAGACCTTGCCTGTCACAGAGGAGGCTGCTCATCAGGCCGAGGGGCACATGGTAGGTGCTTCTCCTTCTTGGCCCTCAGGGTCCTCTGTTTGCAGAGCCTCCACCTTCTACATCTCCCCCAACTCCACTACCGCTGACCCTGGGAGGCAGAGCTGTCCTGTACATTGGAGTTGAACATGCCAAACACCCGTTTTCCCAATCTCAGCAACTAGTACATGCGCACATGGACACTTCCTCTTCTGGAGTCTGGGGACCCTGAAGACCCTGTCTCTGGTTTCAAGGTGTTGGGATTCCTGGGGCCACAGAGGCCGCTTTGCAGTCTTGGCGGAACTGGCTGAGGTGTCTGGGCCTGGTGGTGACAGCCAGGGTCCCTCCGGCAGAGCCCTGTGGTGGTACTTGGGCCCCAGGCAGGCTGCCCCCAACTAAGCCACAATGGCATACTGATCATTTTGAATTAAGGTTACTTAAGAAATGCCAAACAAACAGAGGGACCCATCCCTCTGTTTCCTTGAAAAAGAAATAAATCTCTCATGTAAAAAGTGCCCTCCCTGCATCTGGAGGTGGAAGGACAGACACCCTTACCTTCAGAAATAGGAGATTTGGAGGGAAAAGCCTGTATAAATGAAAATTGCGATTTCTTTTATTAACTACCCTAAGCCTAGGCTCCTTTTAGATTCTTTACTAACTGAGCACCCAGAGCCTAGTCCTGTCAATTCATCACAAATTTATTCTTTCTTTGTCTAAGAAGTATAAAAGCTGCCTGCTTTGGTCACTTCTTAAGTCCCATGTCTATGAGACCTCCATGCTCAAGAATTAAATTTGTTTATTTTTCTCCTGTTAATCCACCTTGTGTTAACTTTGTTATTTGTCTGGCCTCAAGCACTCAGCAGGAGTGGGGGTTTGGACATTGTGCCCCAAATCTGCTTCTCCAGGTGTTCTAGCATGTCTGTGAACTAATTAATATCTTAAAAATAAACCTTTGTGTTTAACTGGGCTGGAGTTGCTTTCTGTTGCTCGCAGTTAAGAACCCTGATACTCAGAGGGGCAGTACGTCACTTGTTCCATGCGGACAGCCAATGAAGGGGGCCCACTTCCTGGGTCCAAGGCAGTAAGCCTCAGCCCACATCCATGGGGGTGCAGGGGGATGGGAAAGGGGTTCAGATCCCCGCTTCCTGCTGCCTCAGGCTCGGTCCCTGGTTGAAGGGTCTCACCTGAGCTTTTCCAGGGAGAGCTTTTTTTTCTGGGAAAGTTTTCTTTTAAATGGCTTTCTCATCCCCAAATGGGAGCCCACTCCAGTATTCGTGCCTGGAGAATTCCATGGACAGAGGAGCCTGGCAGGCTTATGGGGTCACAGAGAGTCGGACACGACTGAGCAACCAACACTTTCACTTTCATCCCTGTATGATCACGCTATTTCTTTAAGCTCCTCCGTAGTAATCTGGCCCCATTTGCCTCTGAGGTCTCTGCAGGGACCCACGTGCAGCCAACTTGGCACCTCGCTGCCTTCTGGTCCCCTCACACCTTGGTCTGGCTTGTTCCTGTGCCTGCAGGTCTGTTTTCTTGAAGAGCATCCAGCTCCTCTATCCCTTTGTCTTCCAGCCTTTCTTCCCATTTTCAGTCTTCCTACTCAACCCACAAGCTGGTTAAAATGGGTCTCCTATAAGGTCACTGTCTTTGTTTGTAAATTCTTTCCTTTCCTTAAATTCAGGTGTCTGACCTTATCTATGTTTGCGTCTATAGCCTCTCTCATCTCCCTTTTTTGATTCTTGACTGGATTCTCTCTGTCATTTGGCTTTCTCTGCCCTCTGTAATAGAAAATTTCCCCGATGCCTTCCAAAAGTTGATTTGAAAAATTTGCCTTGCTGATTTATCTTTTCCATAGATATCTGAAATCCCATCATTCCACAATTCTGACCCAACGGTGCTTTGTAAAGTTACCGAAGAAACGATCGCCCACTTTCTTACCTTGTAATTACCTGTGTTTTATTGGCATTCACCACACTTACTATTGTAGGTTGTACAGTGCCTCACAAGTCCCTTCAAATTATTCCTGGGAGTTCTCAGGGGGCTTTGCTCATGGACTCATGAATAACTACTGTCAACTACCAGGTGGCGTCCATCAATTTTTTTTCTTATCTGCTCTGGCCCCCTTCACTGATAGCTGCTGCTGAGACTTCTGCCTCCTGCCAAGGAGTGCGGACCTGCCTTGTCAATGACTTTGGCAGTGGACGATCTGCCTTGACGGGGTCTGGCGCACGGGGCTCTGCCATGGCTGTGCTGTGGTTCTGCCCCCTTTAGAAGCACGGGATACCTGTTCCCTTTACATGTATGATGCTCTCCCATACATGGGCCTATAGGGAATTCTGATTAAAGCTATTGGTAAAAAATAAAAATTTCAGTTTTTATTTTCAGTCTTCCTTTCCACTAAGCCTTCACGTCTCTCTTCCAAGGAATAGAAAGAAGATTTGCCATTAGGGGGAAAGAGAAACCTACTTTGTCCACATCCCTCTTCCATCCAGAAGTCTTTTCAGAAGGCTAGTGACATGGCAAGTACATTTCCGGTGGGCTGCTCTGAGCCTGTTGAACACGTCGAGCTGCCCAAGTGGAAATGGACACAGCTCAGTTCAAGCCAGAGCCCTTTCCACGTTGGTTAGGAGGTCCAGACTCTGGCCACAAAATTGCTGCAATTGTTTTCCACCCCCTCCATTTGAAAAGCTCTAATAACTAACTGATAAAAACTTAGGCTTTAGAGCCTGGAGGTGCATGTTTTTCTATATTAGGTACCCTGGAGAGATGAGACCACCCAGCCTTTACTTCCTCTGCCCCTTCCTAGCCTCTCTGCAAAACCAGGGTCATCCTAGGCTAGAAGTCACTACCATGTCCCTTTCTGCCACATCTCTCTGATGTCCTGGTCTTGGGAAAGATCTCTTAATTTTCTCATCCCATTTTGCATTTCTTCTTGTACCTTTTGTCTCATCTGTAGCCTAAAAAGATTATGTTATTCTTTATTTAAGGTTCATCTTTCCCAGGAGCTGTATTTTCAGTATTTAGAGCTTCGTCTGTCTGATGACACCTAATAGGAACCCAATAAATATTTGCTTAATAATTGCATGAGTATCTGAGATGCCACAATTACGATTGCTATCTGAACAAAAAGCCTTGTTTTAAGGAAAACAAGTGATCTTGATTCTTTTCCTTTAGATGGTTCCCTGGTGGGAGTAGAGAGAAGATCTGACTCCATGGGGATTGTTTCTCCACAACAGGAAGTTATCTCAGACCTGTGTACCTGTCTATCTCCAGGAGTATCACCCCCCCACAAAGAGTTGTAGTGCTTGACTGGAGGAATACAAGCAGGGCTCTTCCCAGGCAAAATTATGAAGTTAGGGCAAGTTTATCTTCAAGATGGAAAGCCTCCTAGCAATATTATGCAAATTCCTAGCATCATCACGGAACCCCCTGCTCTGGAAAATGGTTCTGCAGAAGCTCCCTTTATCAGTTACTGACACATCACAACCGGAGTTATCTTATATCTTACATGCCTGGTGGCTCAGAGAGTAAAGAATCCACCTGGAGTGAGGGAGACCCAGATTCAATCCTTGGGTCAGGAAGACCCCCTGGAGGAGGGAATGGCTACCCACTCCAGTATGCTTGCCTGGAGAATCCCATCAACAGAAGAGCCTGGCGGCTACAGTCCATGGAGTTGGAAAGAGTGGGACACGACTGAGTGACTAATGCTACATCTCAAATGAACACACGGAAGCATGTGCTTGTGGACAGGGTTATAAGTATTGTAGTTTTCTGAACTGTGTTTCTCCAAATCCCTGAAGATATGCTCTAAACTACTACTGCTTCCTCCCCAGAGTGGGACTTGCCACACCTTCCTTTAGATCTGGGCTTTGGGGAAACATTTATTGCTCCCCAAATACCTATGTGCTCCTCCTCGTTTCCTAGCCTCCTTCCATCAACTGGGGCCAGAAACTTGATTTCTAGTGGCCAGTAGACTGTAAGAAGGAGTGATATTCATCACTTCATGTCCAAAGAACTTTAGACCTTCCAGCTCTATCTCTCAGATGTGGAAGTCTCAGGCTGAGGTGTCAGACAGTCAATCAGCCTTAGGCCCTGAGCAGAGATGCCTGCTGACCCACGATGGACACACATCACCACTGACCCATAATGGACACACACCACCAATAACCCACAATGGACACACAGCACCACTGATCCACAATGGACCCGCAGCACCAGTGACCCATGATGGACACACAGCACCACTAACCCATGATGGACACACAGCACCAGTGACCCATGATGAACACACAGCACCGCTAACCCATGATGGACACACAACACCAATAACCCACGCTGGACACACAGGGTGGATGGGGGACAGTGCAGATCATCCAACACAGAGACCAGGCAGTCTAGCCTGACTGGGGTTGGTCACTCTCCAGGCTGTGATCTTGGGCCGTTGGAGCATCTATTGTGCTGTGTCATCCTGATGGAGTTCAGGACATCTCCTCTCTGATTGTGGGCTGTTAGAGGCTTGAAAGCAGGCACAGTGCTGCCTTCTCATTGTATCCCTACTGTCTGCACTGCACCTGCACTATGATCTTGTTACGTATCAACTTAGAAATCGGCCTGATTACACTGTTGATGTTCACACTCCCTTCTATGAGGTGTTGTACTGATACGGAGTATTGTTTCCATTTGTAAAGTTTAAAGCTCCAAATAATAACTGGTGGTACCAGTGAGATTTGTGCCTTAAGTAGCCTTATTAATTTACTAGATGCTGTGGTCTTATAGGAAGCAAAGAATAAAAACTACTGATTATGGCAAACATTTGCCCAGCCTGCTCATGGTTGGTACATGGAGACAGTTGAGAGGTGTAACCCAAGGACCTGGAAATCAGATCACTATCTGAGCATTAAAACAGAATTTCATTATAATAGATTAAAGTAGAAATGAGAAAAATCATCCAAAAGAGACAGTGCCTCCCTGGCCTCGGTCTCTTGAAGTTCTTATATTATTCAGTTCAGTCAAAATTATTCAGGTCAGTCATGTCCAACTCCCTGTGACCCCAGGTACTGCAGCACACCAGGCCTCCCTGTCCATCACCAACTCCCGGAGTTTACTCAAACTCAAGTCCATTGAGTTGGTGATGCCATCCAACCATCTCATCCTCTGTCATCCCCTTCTCCTCCCACCTTCAGTCTTTCCCAGCATCAGGGTCTTTTCCAATGAGTCAGCTCTTCACATCAAGTGGCCCAAAGTATTGGGATTTCAGCTTCAGCATCAGTCCTTCCAATGAATATTCAGGACTGATTTCCTTTAGGATTGACTGGTTGGATCTCCTTGCAGTCCCAGGGACTCTCAAGAGTCTTCTCCAACACCACAGTTCAAAAGCATCAATTCTTCGGCGCTCAGCTTTCTTTATAGTCCAACTCTCACATCCATACATGACCACTGGAAAAACCATAGCTTTGACTAGACAGACCTTACTTGTCACTAAACTATCAGCTGGGGTTGTTCGTACTTTTGAGATTTAACTAAAGTTGCCACAAATCCCTTCTTCCATGCCTTGTGTTAAGTGCAAATCTTTCTTCAACATTTCTGTAAGTGACCAGGAGCCTGAGTTCTCATGGTCACTATCGTTCTGAGCTTCTGCCCCTTCCCTAGTTGTACCTCCAGTCTGGGGCTCAGCCCTTCCCTCATATTCTTTCCTGATATGGGTTATCACAGGATATTGGTTATAGTTCCCTGTCCTATAGAGTAGGACCTTGTTGATCTGTTTTATATATAATAGTATGCATCTGCTAATCCCAAATTCCCAATCGTTGCCTCTCCCACCTCTCCTCCCCCTTGGCAGCCGCAAGTCTGTTCTCTATGTCTTTGAGTCTTGTTTCTGTTTCCTAGATATGTTCATTTGTGTTGTATTTTAGATTCCACATGTAAATGATATCATATGGTATTTGTCTTTCTCTTTCTGATTTACTTCGCTTAGTATGATAATCTCTAGGTTCATCTATATTGTTGCATATGGCATTGTTTTGAAGAACTGACTCAAATTTGAGTAGAATTGATTCTTGGTTAGTTTCCAGCGGTATTTGCTCCTTGTAAAGGAAGATCGTACTGTTGGGTTTGCCAGCGACAGCCCTTGTTTCAGCATCAGATAGTATCTCCTTAAGTGCTTACAAGTGTGCTGGTGTGGATGATAAATCACAAGGTCACCCTATCTCTCTGTGGTCTTCAGCAAGTCATTTGGTTTAGGAACCCCTTACTATACAAATGATTGATAGGCTCTCACAGGGTGTGGCAATCTTTTTGAAAATGGCAAGTCTACCAGTTTTACAAAAGTTGACAACATAGTGGCAGCCTACATCTAAGGGTTTATATCAAACGTAGATTCAGAGAACTAGAGAATTTTCTAGCTCACATTAAATATAGTTTAATTCAGTGATTTTGGGGGGTCATTGAGTCTTTGAAAAGCTGTTAAAAACTGTGGACCTTCTCTCAGGAAAATGAACATCAACACACACACAAAAGATTATATATCTCATTTCAGGATACCCACAAACCCACTGAAGCTCATCAGAGGGACCTTATTAATAATTTTGGGTCTGTGTACAGGCTCAGTTATGTCCAACTCTTTGTAACCCCATGGACTGTAGCCTACCAGGCTCCTCTCTCCATGGGGTTTCCCAGTCAAGAATACCGGAGTGGGGTGCCATTTCCTACTCCAGATTTTGGCTCTAATTCATGTTGAAAAGAAGGATATTGAGATTCAGAGAGGTTAAAGACATGTCAAAACAGCAGAATGGCCTAAAAGGAGAAATACACTTAGGGTCCCTTGATTTCTATCCAGCACTTTTGTCTCACTATCTCCCTTATGTTGCTAAGACTGTTTTATTAGTAAGAAGTTAAAGCCATAGAAGATATTTCTGAGTGGGATGTAATTAAGAACTTGGAATATTCTATTTCTTTAAAAGCAAAGCATGAGTTGGCTTTGTTCTCAGTGACTACTTCTCAGATCATCTGTGGTTTTCTCATTAATATTTATGCTGTAATACCTGCTGGTGAGCGACTTTTTGCTGAATGGACACTGGAAAAACTTCTGTCCCCGCTTACTTTGCTACTACTTTTATGTCCGTCCCTCACTGAGGCCACCAGCGTTCTTGCTCTGGTGTATCCTTTTAGTCTTGCTCTTGCTCACCTTAATTTCCTTTGCCAAAATATTCCTACTCACCCATTAAGATGTTTGCAATGATAAGTTCACTTTACCTTTATAGCCTTCTCTCCCTTAGCAGAGGTTGTAGCTCTTTCCTTCTGCCTCCGTAATGCTTAAGGGGATTTCTGTTGTGACAAGGGATGTATCGCATTGATTGCTTTATTTATCTCTCTTTCCTACCTCATAATCCAACAACCAGATTGTGAGTTTTGTGAGGGCCAGGACAGCATCTAATGCATATTTGCAAACAGGCAGCTAGGCCAGTGCTTAGCATATAGAACATCCTCCAAGTGTGTGTTGAATGGCATAAACAAATCCTCATATTTTCTTACATCTCAATTTATCATCTAAAATCCAACTAAGGGATAAGACACATTCCCCTTGCTTTCACAGAGCTTACTGTTTATTGCTTTAGTTTTTCTTCTGTTTTACAGGTCAAAGTAGCATGTTACAGTCCTGATGTTTTTTCTTCTCTTTCTTCAGGATTAAATCAATAAAAGAAGAAACCCTCATTCATTAGCCTCATCTGCAATGCTTACAGTCACAGTTTTGGAGGGAATCAAAAATATTGGTGGATAAATTGCTGTGTGTCCCAAAGGAGAAGCACATGAACTCCTTGCCAGGTTTCTGTGGCCTGGGGCATCATAAAAAATCTTTTTCTTTCCCAGGTATCTGTGTCAAAAAGAGTTGCCAAGGAGCCAAGATCTTCATCTGTTTATGGTTTTACAGCCGATGAAAAATGCAGGATCATTAGAAACTAATTACTGGTTTCATGGCAATATTTATCACAAAAGCTAATTTGATGTTCCAGAAGTCACTCTGGGGGCTAGCTGAGTCTATTACTAAGAAGTTTTATAAAGCTTTCCTTTTTTTTTTAAAGTTATACAACTACTTCACTAACAAACTGAAACCAATTCAGAAAGACAATAGACTAACATGGCCTGACATCTCAATGGTTTCCAGCTGGCCTGTGTAATTTCTAAAATAGTTTGTTTCAAAAGCATTATTTTCTACTTAGAGGAAGATGTTTCAGAGGTTCATATACGGAAAATTCGATTGGGTATACTTTTTTGTGTATCCTTAAGAACTGATTATTTTAAAATGCAGTAAATAGCTTACTTGTACAAAAGACAAAGATATATTCAACATCTTTTCATGATGAAAACACTCAACAAACTAGGAATAAAAGGAAACTACCCCAAAACAATAAAAGAAAGTGAAAGTCACATAGATATGTCCGACTCTTTGCAACCCCATGGACTCTAGTCCACCAGGCTCCTCTGTCCATGGAATTCTCCAGGCAAGAACACTGGAATGGGTAGCCATTCCATTCTCCAGGGGATCTTCCCAACCCAGGGATCAAACCCAGGTCTCCTGCATTGCAGGTAGATTCTTTGCTGTCTGAGTCACCTGCTTCGACCAATGCCACAATAAAGGCCATGTATGAAAAAGCCACAGCAAACATCTTATTCAGTGGTGAAAGACTGAAGGCTTCCCCTCTAAGATCAGGAACATGGCAAGCATGCTACTTCTATTCAACATGCTATTAGAAGTTCTAGTGAGAGCAATTAGGCAAGAAAAAGAAAAAAAAAACTTATCCAAATTGGAAAGGAAGAAGTAAAACTACCGCTGCAGATGGTATGATCTTCTATGCAGAAAAATTCCACAAAATCTGATACAACTAATAAATGAATTCAGCAAAGTACCAAGATACAAAATTAGTACCCCCCAATCAGTTGCATTTTTATATACTAACAATCTGAAAATAAAATTATGAGAACAACTTCATTTACGATAGCATCAGAAAGGATGCAATACTTAGGAATCAATTTAATCAAGGGGGTGAAAGAGTTTTACAATTAAAACTACAAACGTTGCTGAAAAAAATTAAAGAAGACATAAAGAAATGGAAACACATTCTATGTTCATGGATTGGAAAACTTAATATTATTAAAATATCAATAATAGCCAAAGAAATCTACAGACTGAATGCAATCCCTATCAAAATCGCCGTGTTTCTTTCTTTCTTTCTTTTTTTTTTGCAGAAATAGGGAAAAAAAACTGTTCTAAAATTCATATGGTCTCTCAAGGAACCCTTAGTAGCCAAAATAATCTTGAACAAAAAGTAAAGCTGGAGGACTCACATTTCCAGATTTTAAGACTTACTGAAAAGCTATAATAATCATAAAAGAAGGGTACTGACATAAAGACAGATATATAGACCAATGGAATAGAATAGAAAGCCTAGGGATAAACCCTTGCTTATATGGTCAAATGACTTTTGACAAGAATGTCCAGACCATTCAATGGGTGAAAGACAGTCTCCCCGACCTCACCCCGCAATAAATGATGCTGGGAAAACTGGGTATCTACATACAAAAGAATAAAATTAGACTCTTGCACTATATACCAAAATTAACTCAAAATGGATTATTAAAGACCTAGTATGAGACCTAAACCAACAAAATTCTTAAAAGAAAGCACAGGGAGAAACTTCACAACATTGTGTTTGGCAATGCTTTCTTGAATATGACACCAGAAGTACAGGCCACAGAAGAAAGAAGTGGACAAATTTGACTTCACGAATATTAAAAAAAAAAGTGTGAAGTGGTAAAATAAAGACCCAGAGGCAGGGTTATTGCCATAGAGATTTCATAAGGGAAAAACCCACTCTGTTTCCACGTTGTGCTGAAAGAGAAATCTGTGGTTACTAGTTGTAATTATTTGCCTTCTCTTTGGTTTGGGCACTCAGGCAACTTTACAGGGTCTCCTACTTCTTACCTTTGCTGGAAAATTTTCTTTTTGTATATCTATGCACATTGTTAATGAACTTGGCAATGACACAGCCTTTGTGTAACTGTTGCAAATCTATTTTCCTAAAGAAAGGCCTCACTAGAGATGCCTAGATTTTCTCACGTTATGCTTTATGAAGCTCCTGGGTCTTTCTCTGTCTTTAAATTCTGTGTTTGTATTGTTGCATCTGTTGATATCAGAGACAGGCTGCACAGAGCAAGAAGTAGTAGATGAGGAACAGGATAATGTAGGACCCAGTTCTCAATTTGCCACCAGCCATCTGTGCATTCTCTTGAGAGTCCCTTGGATAGCAAGGAGATCAAACAAATAAATCCTAAGGGAAATCAACACAATATTTATTGGAAGGACTGATGCTGAAACTGAAGCTGCAATACTTTGGCCACCTGATGCGAAGAGCCGACTCATTGGAAAAGACCCTGATGCTGGGCAAAATGGAAGGTGGGAGGAGAAGGGGACGACAGAGGATGAGATGGTTGGATGGCATCACTGACTCAATGGACATGAGTTTGAGCAGGCTCTGGGAGATAGTGGAGGACAGGGAAGCCTGGCGTGCTGCAGTCCATGGGGTTGCAAAGAGTCAGACACGACTGAGTGACTAAACAACAATCTGTGTATTCTTGGGCAGACTAGCTAGTGTCTCTAGATCTACTCTTTATAAATGGTTGTGAAATTAGGGGACTTCAAGGCTCCTTTCTAAGTCCAAAACTGTATGAGTTGTTGTTAAGAATCATTACTTGGGTTAAAAGACATCCTAGAAGAGTTTATTTTAACAAAAAATATTGCTGTTGCTATACATTTCCTCTGACATTAAGGGGCTTTAGATGTACACAGATAAAGCCTTGGAGGTCAGGACCCATGTCTTGCCATCTTAAGCCCCCCGTTATGCCCAGCAAGGCGCCCTACACTTAGCAAACACTATGTCTATTGACAGTTGGATGAAAGAACAACTTTCCTTCCAAAAGGAGCAGTGTGTTCTACAAAAGAGGAATGTTTGTGTCATGCTTTGGAGAGGCTGGCCATTGTGAAGGGCTTTTTCTTCATGTTAGAAGCAGCTTTCAATGCAATGTGTAGTGATTGTAACCCAGCCTGGGACATTAAATTCCTTGACAGCAGGGCCTGCACTTTGTACATTTCTGTAGACCCCACAGTGCCCAGCACAGGGCTTGGCAAATGGTAGGTTCTCAATTTCTATTCCAATGAATTCAGTCAACTCTGTAAAAACCCTGTTTTCATCCAATCACCCTCTCTGCTTATTTAGTCAGTCTTGCAAACCTGTAAAAAAATTTTCTGAAATTCTGTTTCACTCGTCAAAATACATTGGTGGCATTTAGATTTCCAGTAATAATTACTCTTGGATAGATACCCTGTCCTTTTAAAAACTTCTCTTCATATTACTACACTGATTTCAAGAAGAAGAGAAAGCAAAAGGCAAGAAAAAAAAAGCACACATCACTAAACCATCTCCTGAGAGATCCACTGCAAATGTGATTGCCATGAACATGAGCTAGCATGGAAGGAGGAGGGAGGGGACTGATGTTAGACTAAGTGTCTTATTCTTGTTAACTGTGGGAACCAAACTCTCTGCACTATATATATATATATTTTTAAGATCCAAGCCCCCATGCTGCATGGGGAGGATGGTCTTCATGATGAAATCCAAGAATATCCTTTGTGAAACAGGCATCTCTCTCAGTGTATCCAACGCTGTTTGCTTCATACATCTCTGGGTAATGGACAGGTGAAATACAATTGATGGAGAGGAACAGAGAACCACTCTTCTCTTTTAAGGATTCTATTGGCCCTCCTTCTCCATCCCAGCCTGGGTCCTTCCTGTAAACTTATTTCTGTGAAAGACAGCACCAGGTACCCAGTTTTTGATATCTGAAGCCAGAAGCCCTCCTCCACCTGTCCGTCTCCTCAGACCCCACTCAGCCAGTCCTCAGATCCAAGAGCCTCCATCTGGGAAATTTTCTCAAATCTCACTCTTCTTTCCCAAAGCTCTTAATGTCTAACTCTGGCCTATCATTCCAGCCTTCCTCATGACTGTGCCCATAAGCTTCAGTTTGCAATTATGCTTTTTCATGGATTCAGAGATTCTACATAATCTCTCTTTCTGTAACGCCCTCTCTTCCCCCACATCTTGTCTTGAGGAACTCATCCTATTGTCTTCAAACTTGCCTCTAGAATGAAGCTTTTCCAGCCCATCTGGACTGCTGACTTCCTTCGCCACAGCACCGATGACGGAGCAAAGAAATTATTTATAAATGGTTCTCTGTTTCCCTGATTTAAATGGGAGTTCCTAGGGGGTAGGATCTGGGCTTCCCTGGTGGCTCAGAAGGTAAAGAATCCGTCTGCAATGTGGAAGACCTGGGTTCGATTCCTGGGTTGGGACGGTCCTCTGGAGGAGGGCATGGCAACCCACTCCAGTATTCTTGCCTGGAGAATCTCCATGGACCGAGGAGCCTGAGAGGCTACAGCCCATGGGGTCACAAAGAGTTGGACACGACAGAGCGACTAAGCAGCAGCAGCAAGAGTGGGGTCTATGTTCCCGTATCTCTGTCCCCACGGGCTCGGTAGGCGCCATGAACATGGAGGGCAGCCACTCAGTCAGTCAGTGCTTGGTGAGAAAATAATTTGGGGATGAGATGGAGTAGGCTAGGAATGAGCAGAAATTGGAGAAACTGTTGCTGAATGAGAGGATATGTTTCTTCTTTAGTGAACTGTAGTTATATATATTTAAAGGTAAAAAATAACGGTGGCCTGTGGTTAGTATGGAGAGAAGAGGGGGAGGTGGAAGTGTATGTTCTCTTAGAAAAGGAAAAGCCCTCCAGTGCTTTTCATGAGAGATGGGAGGCTGAGAAAGAGAGAAGTAAAACTTCTTTCTTTTTCCTCTGCAAATGCTTGTTTTTCTTTCTTTTTTCCATAATCCTTTGCCATTTGGAGGACAATCGTTAATCTGCAAAGCAAGCCCCCTTTCCAGGCCATTAGTGCCAGGACGATGTGAAATAGCGGCCAGCCTGGCCCATTAGTGCCATGGTCATTTAAAACACCAGCCCGCTCGGGTTATTAGCGAGCCAGGGCAATTTGAGTGAACAACCTGTCCAGGCAATTAATGCCAAGGTAATTTAAAGGGCCACACCATCATCTCAGACCTGTCAATTAGCAAGGGGTCTTCCGTTTTACAAATGGCTTAGGCGACTCCTTGAACACATCCGGGGCCTTCCACAGGGGCCGGGGAAGAGTCTGGCCCCGAACAGCTTTCACACACTGCCCATGAGGTTGGTACTCCCTACTTGAGGCAGGCTTCTGGACTACAGACCTGTGTGTGGATGTTGAACAACAAATCTTAGAGATGCTGGCTTCTGTGCTCAGTGGCATCCTGGACAAAGTGTAGGATCCTTACCCACAGCATCGGAGCACATATTATAATGCAGATTCCGCTCCCCGCCTATCCCCAGAGCATGATTCACAGCTTCTGCGGTGGCCCCAGAGAGCGCCCGTGTGTGCCAGCTGCCTGGGTATCGCATAGACCAGCCACACTCTTGGCACGCCAGAGGGGGTTGGGTGCCATCTTCCATTTTCTGCAAAATCCAGCCTAGAAGCACAGATGAGCTCTGTGTTCTGGGGTGTTCCCGAGGAGATTAGTGCTGTTGTCTGTCACAGACATCACCATCGAATCTGGGGCGAGTTTGGGGAAGGCGTAGGGGAGGCCCAGCTGGCTCCAGGGGACCCTTCGCTGCCTGCCTGCTGCCTGCCTCCCCAGGGAAGTTTTCAGGTGGCTTATCGGAGCTGGCTCACAGAAACACGGCCCTTCCAGGTCGGCTGCGGAATGTGGGGTCAGGAACCATAAACTGCAGTGTGAGATGAGGGCTGTCAGCTTAGCGGAAGGCAGAAAGCATCCATCACTTTTATGAGGTGCTCTGACCTTGTAGGATAGCCAAAACAACTCTGCGGACCCCAGAACATTTCTTAAGTTACTTATTATCACTCTAATAATTATTCAGCATGTACAAAGCTCTTTTGCTGAAATGCATCCTGTATGGTCTTTTATTAGTTAGCATGATTAATCGTTCCCATTCAGCGGTGGCGCGTAATCCATTAATTTGAAAACCTTTGTTAAACACATGTTCCGGCAACACACTAGGAACTCTGCAATGGAGTTACATTGGAGAGGCCTCTGCCTCCAGGAGTTTGCAATCTTATTAGATTTCTCTGTCAAATCCTTCATGGCACTCGTCATAAACGCAGAAAAATTTCACAGATTTCAGAAGAAAGGTGTCCAAAAAAGACAGCAGAAATGCAGTAGAGAATGACAAGAATATAAGTCAAGGGATTAAGACAGAGAATAGTGAAGTGACTGCACCATGAGTCTATGGTGGTTTGAAATATGATATGAAGTCAATTTAATTTTTCTAACATTTTTTCAAAGCCTAGATCCAGCTCCTCTTGGCTACAGTTTTTCCTGAATGTAAAGAAACAAGCTGAATTCTCAGACACAGGGAACTTCCAATGGGGAAACTGAAATATACCAGCAATAGGTTTTACCAGCAATTTTCAATGTAAGAGAGAGATTTACTAAGTGTTCACATGCAGATCGAGCCTTTGGACTGTTTGCTGTTAACAATAATTAGGATCTTGTTCAACCAGGTCATGATGGAGACTTTGAGCCTACGAGATGTTCTTTCATTGTCCTGCCTACTCTTTTCTATTTGCTAACACTCTTCAAGGTCAAGATCAAATGCCTTTTCCTTCTTGAAAATTTTGTCAGAACCTATATTACTTTGTAATTTTATCATGGTAGTTATTTCTTTCTATCTTGTGTTGCGTCCTAGATATGCAGACACTGGACAGATTAAGATGTCCATTGTTCTTTTGTCCATAAATGACTAAATCCTACCAAAAAAATGCATTGTTTTCCAGCATCTATATTTCTCAGCCAGAAACATAACAAAACTTTATCCAAAACAATTATTTTGGCTTCTTGTGAAGTACTTTCATTTAGATTCCAAACAAACTGAAGTGGAGAGAAGAGGTGACTACAAATTAACTTGTCCACTTGTGAACTGGGAACTCCAAGTGTCTGGCTCCAGCCAGCAGGAGGTACAGACTGGGTCAGAGTCCCTCAGGCCAGCATGGTCCCCCAGACCTACCCTGCCTGGACAGATCATGAGCTGGACTCACAGAACACCTGGGGCCCTGCTGTCCCCAGGGTGAGGGGAATGTGCCTGGGGTCCCCAGGGACATGGGCGCTTGGTGGCCTCCTCTTCTGGCTTTCTACTTATAGTCTATGATCTATACTTACAGTTCTTTGCAAGTGTTTTCCACTTTTAATTATAACTTTCATAAAGGCTGTGACAGGATTTCCCACTTTTTATTTCCTTACTGTGTTCCTAGCACTATGCTCTACATATTCCTTATTCAGGAAATTTCTGTAATATTGAACTAGATCCATGTTATTTCTGTTGCTTGTACATTAAATGCACTAAACTCAACAGGATACATGTAGGAAATGACTTTATTTTTTCTCAACCCTAATTTCCTAATATCTCTGGGCAAATATCCCTTCACGGCATCTTTATAAATTCTCTGAGAGATCCTGTGTCCTCAAAGTCATTTTCAGCTCTAGACAAAGTCCTATTTGGATAGCTAAGATTCACTTTCAGTTATTAAGCAGTCCAGTTCATTGATGGGCAGCCCTCATATCTCAGTTGGTAAAGAATCTGCCTGCAATGCAGGAGACCCTGGTCCGATTCCTGGGTCGGGAAGATCCACTGGAGAAGAGATAGACTACCCACTCCAGCACTCTGGCCTGGGGAATTCCATGGACTATATAGTCCATGGGGTCGCAAAGAGTTGGACGTGACTGAGGGACTTCACTTTCACTTTCAATTCAGTTACGTTTAAAATATCAATCTCAAATCCAGTTAAAAACTTCTTTCCTCTCCCTTGCTCAGGCCTAACCCATGTCTGGGGGACCTGCCATTAGGTCTTCGTACTTGAGCCTAGATTTTGAGTCTGTAGAAGTCCTATTACTTCTTATTATACCACAACCCAGATGGAGAGGGAAGTGGGCACATATTGGCACATAGTGCCCATTACACTATGGACACATAGTGTAATGTACTTGGGTGTGCTTGCTTCATATGGACAAAAACTAGGATTATAGTTTAAAGCATTTTCAGTTGTGAAATTCTTCATGATTCTATAACGTACTGATGACTATTGTAACCTGAAAGGCTTTAATCACCCAGACACCAAATCCAAATATTTTTGCAACACAGAGTTAGAGTATTCTTCTCAGGGAAGAGGCTAATAAAACTTTTGCTTTGCATTCTGAATTTAGAATTAGCATCTGAAAATCCCCTTGGAATTATAACTCTTGCATTGTTACACACTAAATAGCTACACTTGTCTTGTTAATAAAATCATAGTAATTGAGTAGCATTTTCATTAAGACAGGAGTGTGGTTCATTTTGTAGACAGATGAAAAAGCAACCTGGAGATTCCATGGAAACTCTGTTTTTCTATTCAGGTTGCGCAGAACCTGTATTAATGAAAAATTGTTTTGAACAAACATACCGGCAAGTCGCCAGCCATCACCCCTCCTGGGGTCAGCACTACGTGAGTCCTTGCCCTGGGGGTTGTCAAATGTTCTTCACCTTCTGGACTGCTTCCTTAGCTGGCAAAGTGACTGCATGTGTCTTGTGTTAGGGACCTGCTTAACATCCTCCAAGCATATAGGTAGAACTTCCTCAGATCTAACAGAACCCTGTAACAGAGGCAGACACAGATAGAGCTTCATTAGAGATGTAAGCTGAGACACCCGACATGTGCATACCAGGCAAAATGCATCATGACCTAATAAAGCCCAATGTAGAAACAAGAATATAGGTTTAGTGTGAATTCTTCCTCTCTGAGAATTAGCAGGATGAGCTAAGGAAACTTCCATCCATCCTAAGTCACTTCAGTTGTATCTGACTCTTTGAGATCCTGTGGATTATAGTCCCCCAGGCTCCTCTATCCATGGGATTCTCCAGGCAAGAATACTGGAGTGGGTTGCCATGGTCTTCTCCAGGGGATCTTTCTGACCCAGGGTTCGAACCTGCATCTCCTATGTGTCTCATTTCTCCTGCATTGGCAGGAGAGTTCTTTGCCACCAGCACCACCTGGGTAGGACACCTTCCAGGGTGGTAATCAGGAGCAGATCCAGCCATTGGTGTGCTCCTGAGTACCACCTTCTGAGATATTCTTGAACTCCAGGTGCATTCTCTTGACCCTGGTTTCTAGTAACAAAACAGCTCTTCCAGTTGTGAGGCAGGGTGTGGATGAAGACTGGAGCATCTTGGCAAGCTATCCACCTCTGAACAAGTGCCCTCTGTCCTGGAGGATGAGGGGTAAACAGCAACTTGGTGTCCAAATGAGAGCCTTCATATATATTTGCACGGGACCCTAAACTTAAAATTAGGCAAATACAAAAGGTAACTAAATTGTAAGTCACTTAATATTTCAAAACCATGCCAGGACTCAAAACTCCATGCTTCTTTGAGCCATAGAGGCCATTAGAGTATATGGCAGCATAGCTCCAGGATAGGGGGGGAATTTCACAAATCTAAGGTATAGTTCCTATCTTCCAGAACCTCAAAGTCTCCATTTTAACAGTTGCCTTGGCAATTATTTATTTGGTAGTGTAACAAGTACTGAAGGGACAAATAAAGAAAAAAATAATAATAAAAAAAGTACAAACTTCCAGTTACAAAATGAAGAAGTCTTGGGGAAGATCTAATGTATAAACCCCAACCTCTGGGATCTAACCCCTGATGATCTGAAGTAGAGCCGATGTAATCATAACAGAAATAAAGTGCACCATAAATGTAATGTGCTCGAAACATCCTGAAACCATCCCCACCCCCAGTCCATGGAAAAAACTGTCTTTCATGAAACCAGTCCCTGATGCCAAAAAGGCTGAGGACCACTGAGTACAGCATTGTGACTATCGTTAATAACATTGCATCGTATATTTGAAAGTTGCTAAGAGAGAAAATCACAAAAGGTGTCCTCACAAGAAAAAAAGATTGTACTCTGTGTGGTGATGGATAGTAGCTAGATACTGTGATGATCGTTTCACAGTATATTGAATTGTTATGTTATTATACTTAACTAATATGATGTTATTAGTTATTAGTGAGAATTGGACTATAAAGAAACCTGAGCGCCAAAAATTTGATGCTTTTGAACTGTGGTACTGGAGAAGACTCTTGAGAGTCCCTTGGACTGCAAGGAGATCAAACCAGTCAATTCTAAAGGAAATCAGTCCTGAATAGTCATTGGAAGGACTGATGCTGAAGCTGAAGCTCCAATACTTTGGCCACCTGTTATGAAGGGTTGACTCACTGGAAAATACTCTGATGCTGGAAAAGATTGAATGTAAAAGGAGAAGGAGTCAGCAGAGGATGAGATGGCGAGACAGCATCACCAACTCAATGGACATGAATTTGAGCAAGCTCAGGGGGATAGAGAAGGACAGGGAACCTGGTGTGCTGCAGTCCATGGGGTTGCAAAGAATTGGACACAATTTAGCAACTGAACAACAACAATAACTCAGATATGCCCCTGAAGCATGAAAAACACTGTTAGAAAACACTTCTTACATGGCACCGACTTGGAGCATGGTGGTTTCAGAGGAAAGGTTGCTCAGGAAGAATCAGAGAAGTTAGGGAAAAGGTTGTGACCATGTTTCTGTGGACCAACTCAAGAGGATCCTTGGTTATGCTCATTAACAATGGAGAGTCCCAGATTCAGTAGGACCTGCTGGGTTTGCATTGGGAATGGGCACGTTGTAAGCCCCTAGACACTTCTGATGCACACTGAAAGTTTGGGGAACCCTGATTTACAGCTTCAGTCCATCTCAATTGTACCCACTCTTTAAAGTTCAGGCCTTGTCCTAGCTCATTAATTTGTTGAGTATTTATAATAATCAAGGTACTGTTAACACGCAATATACTGGATTCTCTGCCATCCGGGGCTCATGGTCTCATGGGAGGGAAGTCATGAGCAATGAATCACACAGAGTATAGGTTGGCAACTGCTTTTCCCTGGGTGGATGACTTTGGAGCCACACAGATCTGAGTCGTAATTTACCAGTTTACTAGCAGTGTGGTTGAAGATAAATATTTTAAATTTCTTTTTTCACTTGTGAGTACTAAAACATGAGGACAGACATGTACACTTGTAAATCTTAATTAATTTAACCTTAACTTAATCTTAAAATTGCATAGCTCAGATCCCTTTCTTTACATGCAAATAGGTGCTGTGCATGCATGCTAAGTCGCTCAGTTGTGTCTGACTCTTTGTGACCCTATGGACTGTAGCCCACTGGGCTACTCTGTCCATGGGATTCTCCAGGCAAGAATACTGAAGTGGGTTGCCATGCCCTCTACTGGGGTCTTCCTGACCCAGGGATTGAACCTACATCTCCTATATCTCCTGCATTGGCAGGTAGATTCTTTACCACTGAACCACCTGGGAAGCCCCCTAAGTAGACACTAACTCCCAGTTATTCTCCCTACTAATCTGCAGCCCCACCCACAGGATGAACCCACTGATGACCACCAGCAGTCTGCATGGTCCTCACCATGTTCCTTCTATCCTGCTGTTTTTGAAGGGGTCCAGTGCCATCAGGTCACTCAGGGAACACTCACCAAGGCCATGGTAGTCAGCCTAAGTGCTTCTAGAGCTGTGGCCATTGGCATGCAAGAGAGAAATTGAATCCATGATGAAAAGACAGGATAGCCTGTTCTTGTCTCAGGATTGCAATCTGTCCTTTGGGTCCAAGGAAACTCTGCTTACGTCCAGCATGTCATAGTCTCTCATGAACAGTTTCTGGTATTTACTTTTGCCTCGAGTCTGAAAGAGTCTCAAATTCATGGACGTGTCCATTTCTAACCCTCATAGATCTAAGCACAGGGCTCCTCCCAGTCCAAGGGGGCACGTAGGGAATAGAGCCTTGATCATTCCTCATTGTCCTCCTATCCACTCAGCTCAAATGCATCTCCAGAAGCAGCCCTCCTTGATGTCAATATTACTCCACCCCCCCTTCCCCACTTCTTGAAGCTATTGTATCTCAGGACATCTCTATTCAAGCAGAACCTCTTTACTTCATCTTGGCATGGTGAAAGTGTCCACTGAGGCACTGTCTATACATCATATTGGTGGACTGCTAACAGGCAGTCTCCAGGCTCCATCTCTGGTGAATCAGAAAACAGTTCCAACTTTACAATAACAGATTCTCTGAATTCTATCACCTTATAATAGTTTGTAAGATGCTGGGGCCAATTCAGACCTCAAGGTCCTTGTCCTTCCCCCCTCCCTCCAGCATCATGGCAAAGGGAAAATTCTTCATTCTAGTTAGTTAGGACGTTGGAGCTAAGGGCTAAGGTGATGACCTGAGTGGAAAGTCTAGTCTTATCTCCTCCTGGTGGCTTCATGGATCACAACTTTTTGTTACAGCAGTAAGGATAGAAGTGGATGGAGACAGGTTTGGGAAATTATGGGGGAATTTATGCCTAGGTAAACTCTATCAAGTGGTAGTAAAAATTATCATAAAAGCTAACATTTCTAAATACATATTATGAGAAAAGTAGAGTCCCATTGTGGATTAAAGGAGATAAGGGATCATCTCATTAACTTCATCTCAGTATTGAGATAGGTATTAACATGTCCATTCTCTCAAGGGAATACAAGTTCCATGAATGCAGGTACCTCATTTATCTTGCTTGCTGTCATACCTCCTGGTCCAATAGTCCCACTGAGATGAGTACCTGGCACATAGATACCTAAATGGTGTTTGTCAGTTGTATCAATGATCACATGTCTTATAGTGAGCCAGAGAATCTGTTATTGTAAAGTTAGACTCTATGCAACCCCATGGACTGTAGCCCACCAGGCTCCTCTGTTCATGAAATTCTCCAGGCAGGAATACTGGAGTGGGTAGCCATTCCCTTCTCCAGGGGATCTTCCTGACCCAGGCATTGAACCTGGGTCTCCCACATTGCAGCTGGACTCTTTACCATCTGAGCCACCAGGGAAGCCCATGTCTTATAGATAAAGAGCCAAATATTAGAGAGTTTAAGTGGCTTGAATCTAAGCAGCGAGACTCAAAGTCTATTGCTCTAAACTATTCACTAGATCATGCTATGAGTTCTTTTGCAGTTGAGAGCTATAGAGAAGGCTGAAAAGTGTGTGGTGAGGTTTTAGAATAGCTGGTATGAGGACTAGGAGAGCAGGGTAGCCTCAAAAAATGAAAAGATTGCCATGATTTAGAAAGCCCAGCAGACATTGCCATCACTGTCAATTAGTTGTGAAAGAGACAACAGTTCATTCAGAGTCCCTCTGGTTAACCTTTTAAAGAGGGAGGCCTGTTTGTGTGTGTGCGTGTGTGTGTAGAGAGAGAGAAAGGGAGTGAAACTGGTGAAAGTAGTCTGTTAGGTTGACAGAGTATCATGCAAACCAGCTTCCTAAGAGAGCAATCTGGAAACAAAATTATAAAGTTGTGTGTATGAAAATACAAAGTTGATCATATGAACTCTGAGCCCACGTAGGCAATTAATGCAAGAATCAGGGTTAAAGATATGCATTCAAGGCCCCTAGCCAGGTGGGGAGATAGCTTTCGTCTTATCATTTTTCTCAATCTGACATTACATTTCACAGTCGGACTTGCTCACAGTTTGCTTTTTACATAGACTACCTTGGAGCACTGGGCTTCCCTGGTGGCTGGGTGGTAAAGAATCCACCTGCGTTGCAGGAGATTCGAGTTCGATCCCTGGGTTGGGAAGATCCCTTGGAGAGGGAAATGGCAACCCACTCCAGTATTCTCGCCTGGAGAATCCCATGGACAGAGGAGCCTGGTGGGCTACAGTCCCTGGGGTCGCAAAAGAATTGGATACAACTTAGTGATTAAATAACAACAACCACCTGGTAGCACTAGTGTTTCAAATGGCAAAATACACAGTCAGGGCAGGAAAGTGGGTAGCAAGGGGACTCTGCCTTCTTGGGAAGCCACCTTTGCATCTAGACTTGGCATTATCATGAATCATTCCATACCTGCACTCTTGTTGAAGGCAGAGATGGGTTGGATTCATCTCTATGCTTCCTCCATGACCAGAATATTTCCTAGTGTGCTGTAGGTGCTCAGTAAAGTATATATTTTACTCACCTGAAGGAGACCTGAAAGCCAGATTTGCAGGATCAGTGTCTGGTGACTGAGAACTGGGTTGAGGAACAGATTGGGGCTCTCTCCATGTGGGCAGCTGATGTCTTGAGGCTCTGAGGTCCCTTGTGCTCCTCCCTCTCCTCCACCTACTCCTGGAAGAATTCACAAAGGTGGCTGATACCAGAAGACTTTGAGTACCTACTCAATAAGGAATCCTAAACCAGAGAAAAAGAGTTAACAGTCCAACTTCATGTATATGCCAAATAGAAGGACTGTACACAGTGCCATTCAATGGGCAATAAATAATGAAGTAAAGAGAAATAAGCCCCAAGTGGCCTTTGGTGCCTTGGTGCTTTGAAGTCCACCCCATGGACTTCTTGGGTGGGGGGAGTCAAAGGCATGCCAGACCACAGAAGTCTGTCTTTTTGGCCTTGGAATTTCTTTCAGTTTCCATCTTCCATTGAGAATTTACTCCCCTTAAGACTTCTGCTGATTTGAAAGTAGATTACCTTGATGGGAATGTACACTAGCTCATGATTATCTGATACTACTTTACACTGGTTCACTTCCCAACAGGTGACCAAGTTGCTAGTGTTTAAGGGGCTCAGGCTCTGGAACACAGACCTCCTGTGATCTTCTTTCAAGTGTCAGTTCTCTCATTATAAGTTGACCCACTTTGGAATCGACTTTGCTTCTCAGGGTCTGTTTTCTCTAGCTCTAAAGTGAGTCCTAGTCTGTGGTTCCCTGTGGTTCTCTGATACCATCTTAGCAGTTGCCTACTGGGTCTGCCACTGCTCACAAAGGAGGAGATGACCATCCACTCTGGCTTGTCCCATCACTGATAGGAATGATGGCTCGGTTGCTCTTGCATTTATTGCTGTTGATGTCTCCAGGGGAAAGGCTTTTGACTTAAGGTCTAAGAACACCTGGTATGTCTTCATTATTGATGATTCACTTGTACTGTCCCAGGAGTCGGACTTAAGAGAATTTATTAAGTGATGTTGCATAATATAGTAGGAGTCCACACTTAAAAAGTGTAATTTATTTTTTCTATTATCTATCAATCAGTCATCAATCTATCCATCCATCTATTATAATCTCATACTTACCTGTATCATTGTTGTGTTAATGTCTGTCTCTCCCACCGCATGGTACCCTTCAAGAGTGTGGGAACCACTTTTGTCTCATTCACTCTAAGGTGGCTCTGTTTGGAGCAATGCCTGATGTAGTAGGTGCTTATTAAATCTTGTTGCATGAATGAGTGATCCTTGTGATTTTTTTCCCTAGTCCTGGTCACTCTTCATTCCTGATGTCTCTCTCCCTGTGTGTCCTACTTGTACTGCAACTAATTTTAACTTAAAATGCTTTTTAAATTGAGATATGATTCACATACTATGAAATCCACCCATTTAAAGTACACAGATCAGTGTTTTTATGTATTAAAATATTCACATAGTAGTGCAACCATCACTGCTATCTAATTCCAGAACCTACTCATCACCCCACAAAGAAACCTTGAATACATCAGCAGTCACTCAACCATTCCACCTTCCCCTTTGCCCCAGGCAACCACTGACTACTTCTGTCTCTATGGATTTGCCTATTTTGGACATTTCAAACTAGTAGCATCATACAATATATGATCTTTTATGTCCGACTTTCACTTTGCATGTTTTCAAAAGTTCATCCATGTTGTAGTATGTATCAGTACCCACTTCTCCTTCATGGCTTAATGATATTCCGTTGTCTGCATATACACATTTTGTTTACACAGTCATCAATGGATGGACATCTGGGTTGTTTCTCCTTCTTAGCTCTTATGTTATAATGCAGCTAGCTATGAACATGCCTCTCCAAGTTCTTGTGTGAACATATGTTTTCAATTCTCTTGAGTATATCCTAGGAGTGGAGTTGCTAGATTTATTTTTGTAAATGTCTTTCCCGTTCTTTATTTTTTTTCTCTTTCTTCCTTCTGTTTTCCTTTGGTGAGAACATTTTGTTTTCATTTTGTTGTAGAGATGAGAACCCCAGTCATCACCTGATTGTGCCTCAGTGTGCATGGGGGCTAGCTGACTATAAATTGGGAACACAGACTCACCGAATTACAGAAGTTCTCTTCTGTAGGAAACCATCTATTTCAGCCAGGGCTGTACCCGAGTGTTGGGAGCAACACAGACAGGGCTAGTCATTTCACTCCCTACCACCGACTGTTACCTCATTTATTTTCATAAAGTCCCTCAAGAACCGTCTTTTAAAAATGATTCAGAGCACCAGTGCTCTTTGATGGCACATTGTAGTGAGAAAGCTGAGGACCAGCCCAACTCCATAGGACAAGGATGGAGAAGCTGGCTTTCACATTGCAGAGAGGTGATCTGGAATCTTGAAACTTCTTGCTGATGGGTGTGCTGGCCATCAGAATGCTTCTCGGCTGTCAGCAAGTCCAGCACGGTGCTGGGGGGTGATAGTGCCAGAGGCCCAGCTAAAAGGTTCCAATCAATGCGAGGAAACTTGTCTGTGCGATGGAAAACCTTTCACCATGTCTGACAGAGGCAGGAGTGCAAAGTCATAAAGAAAGGAACAAAAATCTGCTTGCCAATTCCCTGAAAGGTCTCTTTTAAGCATCGAGCTTTCTAGAGCTGAGGTGGGGGATGGATCTCAGATGCCATCAAATAGGTTATTAATGTTTCAAGGATTGCAGAATCATAAAAGTTAAATACGGAGAGTAGCTATTAAGCTTTCTAATTTCTCAACTGCCAATATGCACCTCTTCCACCCTCCTCTCCACTCGTTCAGGTAGGTTGTCAGGTCTGGTTTAAAGAGATGGCTGTGACGAGGCTTCCTCCTTTGATGCAGGTGTCTTTGGTGAGATTTGACAGGAAGTTGGCCAGAGTGTTTCCCCAAATCAGGGACGTGTGAGGTGGGAGTGAGGATGTTCTGGTGTGAAGCTCAACAGCGAGGCAGTGCCTGCTGGGGGAGGAGCAGCTGGAATTAACAGCTTCAAAGGCAAAGTTGGAGGCAGGCAGAGAAGTGAAGTGTCTTTTACTTATTGGGAGCCGGTCCTATGCACTGGCCATAATTAAAGATGGTGGCCACCCGTGTGGTTTGATTTGAGATGTGCCTGGAGGCCCTCCTTGTCCCCTTTAGCTTGTTCGTGACTAGTGGGAGCCCACCATTACCAATTCTTTCCTTTGGGTTAAGAGATGATTCCCTAATAAAGTGTAAAACCCCTGAGGAAAAAAGAATAAGTTAACCCTGATAATCATTCACCTTGCTCTATATTTAAGCATCAGATCTTTTCCAAAGAGCATCTCCTAAAGACAAATTCTGCTGGGATGAGGGTGGGAGCCGAATGGTAAGGTGGAGAGGAAAATCCAGCTTTGCAGGAGAATCACACTCTGGAAAGCTTGTGACTCAGGGTAGAGGAAGGTATTTGTTGCGGAGGAAGATTAAACAATGTGAAGGGCAAGTCTACACGGACCTTGGGCATCGCATGGACTCTGACCAGTTCTGAGGTCAGTTCTCAGCCCCTGCACACCATGCCCACTGCTGCCAGCCGGTTCAGGATGCACTTTGAGGGGAACACCAGGGCTGACTCTATGCATCCTTCTTTCTGGCCCAGCTGCTCCCTGCCAGAAGCAGAAGAAGACAGAGACATCAAAACAACTCTGCCCCTCCATTTTATTAGGAAACCTGAGCGCACTTCCAACTTAGTTCACACTGCTGATGGTCCGGCAGGCAACTGGGTCTGTAGACGAGCAGAGTCGGCAACCAGGCTTTTTATCCCAATGAATCATGGCACCTGCAAAGATGTCCACAGTGTCCCTATCCCTGGAACCTGTGAATAGTTAGTTCATGTGACAAAGGTGACTTTCAAGGTGTAATTAAGTTAAAGCCCTTGAGATGGGGTGATTATCCTGGACTATTGCGTGGAACCAATGTAATCACAAAGTGAAAGTGTGAGTTGCTCAGTTGTGTCCCACTCTTTGTGACCCCATGGACTGTAACCTACTAGGCTCCTCTGTCCATGGGATTCTCCAGACAAGAATACTAGAGTGGGTTGCTATTACCTTCTCCAGGAGATCTTTCCAACCCAGGGATTGAACCCAGGTCTCCGCATTGCTGGCAGATTCTTTACTGCCTGAGCCACCAAGGAAGCTTGTGGGTCCTTAAAAGCAGAGGAAGAGGATTACTTCCACCTGTAGTCGAAAAGATAGAATGATGGAAAAAGGGTCAGAGAGACACAAGGCTGCTGATTTTGGAGATGGACGATGAGGGGGTCATGAGCTAAGGAATTTAGGGAAAAGAAGGAAAAGGATTCTTCACTTGAATTTCAAGAAAGGAATGCAATCCTGCTGACACCTTGATTTTTAGCCCAGTGAGACTTGTATTGCGTTTCTGACCAACAGAACTGCAAGATAGTATTGTTCATGGGGTGATTTGAGAGAATAGCGTTGAAACATATGCATTACCATATGTAAAATAGATAGCCAGTGGGAATTTGATGTATGATGCAGGGAACCCAAAGGTGGTGCTCTGTGACAACTTTTAGGGATGGGTTGGGGAGGGAGGTGGGAGGGGGTTCAGAAGGGAGGGGACACACGTCTGCCTGTGGCCAATTCATGTTGATGTATGGCAGAAGCCATCACAAAATTGTAAAGTAATTCTCCTCCAATTAAAGTCAGTAAATCAATTGAAACACCACTACATGAGTGGTGGTTTGCTAGAGCAGCTATAGAAAGCAAAATGTCATTGGGAAGCTTGAGCTGAGTATATCCCTCCTTGTCCCTCCCTGTGTCCTCCTTGGTCACTTCCAAAATCAAGACTCTCTCCATCCGCTCCCTCCCAGACATTCATTCTCACTTGGTGCTCTCCTTCCTCAATCCAGCCGCCAACACATTTCTGTTCTGCCCTTTGAAACTCCTCTCAGTGAATAATAATAGATACCATCGATTGAGCGCTTATGGTATTATCTCATTCACTTTTCATACACTAGAAAGCACTTGAGACTTACATACACAGAAGCTAAGACTTAGAGAGGGAGGTGACTTGCCCGGGTCGCACAGCAGGGAGTGGTGAAGGTGGGCTTCAATCCAGATCTGAAGCCTCTGCTCTCAACTTCTATTCCAGTGCTTTCCAAAGGGCTTGCGGTAGCACAGCAATTCCATGGAGTATGGGTAAGGGTCAGAGGAAAAGCTGATTCCACAGCCTATGGTCTAGTTCTAGTTTTCCATATCCTCGCTGCTGTCTGCTGAGGTCCAGGTAACCACTGGGCTCCCTGTTTGCAGGCTGTCTCCACACTGCTCCTGCCGTTCTCTTGGGGTGTTTCTCTCTGTGCAGTGGGTCCATCTGGTGCCCTTGCTTCATAATCCTCTCCGGTGCCCTTGTCCTCCAACTGCATCTCCAGCCTATCCAGCCTACCCTTTCTGGAATGCCGCCTTCAGCCTCCAGCCCTCTGCCCAGCCCTTTCTCTTCTTCTTGCTCAGCCCTTCCTTTGTTACATCAAATCTGCTTTTCCTGAAGCCCTTCAATTCCTTGGCTCTCCCTTCTTTCCAAGTCTACTAGACTCATCCTACCTTTACCAGACTCACCCTTCTCACCCCAAATGCTAAACGCAGAGCTCTGAGAGTGGGGGACAGACATGGGTGTGAAAATCTCCTCTGGTGACTCTGATGCCAAGGTTGGGAACCGAGCTCAGTAGTAGCCCAAACTCTTGGGAGATGCCCTCAACATCTCCAGCTCTCCTCCTCCTTTCTTCCCCTCTTCCGTGTCGCACTACCATACCCTGCAAATGCTTCAAAACCTGGGTAAATCTAATGGTCTGGCTCCACCATTGTTTTAATTGGGAATTCTTGCCTGGCAAGTAATAGAAACCTCCTTAACCAACCTAAGATCTCTTTAGAAGAAATTTCATATAAGAAAACTGCAACGATGCCTGGAAGCAGAGGCAGAGTCCTAAAGGAAGTCGAGGGCATCTTCTGTATCATCAGCTTCATGTCCCTTTGTGCTTCTGCTTCATGCTTCTCTCTTGCTGCAGTTTCTTTTTCTCTTTCCCAGTCCTTTGTGGTAGGGAGTGGTTACCACCAATAACTTCTAAATTCACAGTTTGACAGAAGGTAGATCGAGATGGGAGCTTTAAATTCCTGAGAAAGGGGTTTGGATACCCACAGACAGGATCAGATTTTCACCCAGGGCCAGACAGCTGTGCTTTTTAAGGTGAGACCAGGTGGCATAAACCTGGCTGCTCCCCAAGTAACTCACATCCCCACATCAATGAAAGGGACAGGCAGAACTGCCATCCTTAGAAAATCAGAGACCGGAGGGAGAGCTGGGCATCCCAAACACAGCAGGGTTGCTGGATATCCTTGAGGAAATTCACAGACATGAGAGAGGTGGCACTAGGGATAACCCACCTGCCAGTGCAAGAGACGTAAGAGACGCGGGTTTGATCCCTGGATCCGGAAGATCCCCTGGAGGAGGGCATGGCAACCCACTCCAGTATTCTTTCCTGGAGAATCCCATGGACAGAGGAGCCTGGCAGGCTACAGTCCATAGCATTGCAAAGAGTTGGACATGACTGAGGCGACAGAGCACGCATGTGAAGTGGTAGCGTCACAAATTTTGTTTTACAGCGTCAGTTGGGTCCTTGACCAAGTCCAACAATCTTTTTACTCCTCTGTAGTCAATGGTTCCTCAGTCATCTAAGCTGACTTCCAACTTTTCCGCAATCTTTTCACCACCTCCTACCTTGCAGAACAAATAAAAACCACTGGGCACCAAGTCTCTCAAACCTCAGTTACTTCTAGCTGAGAAGCTGATCCACGCTCACAGCTTCACATTCTTTCTCCTGTCACTTCCTGCTCTAGCAACCCATCCCTCAATGACGTGTCTTCGCTTTGCCTCCAACTTGGTCCAAGGTCAAGGTTCTCCTATAGATCTCCTTGTGGCCCTCGTTCTCTCTTCCTTAATTTACAATCAGATTTCTACTTTCAGATTTTAATTTCCAATTTCATCCTCAATACACTCAATCTGGCTTCTGCTTGCCCCAGCCCTCTGAGCACCAATTCCTGGTAACCTCTCTGGCTGAGGTCACCAATGACCTACTAATTGCCAAACCCAATGGGTGATTTCCAGCCTTTGTTTTAATGTGCCTCTCGGCTGCATTTGACACGATCTTCTAAATATGTCTCGAATCGTTTCTTTTCTCTCTGTCCCCGTGGCCATGCCAGGCCCTCTTCAAATTTCCCCTGAACTCTTGTAATAGTTCCCTTAATGGCCTCTCCCTCTTTAGTTTTACTCAACTCTCCCTACTGCTATTCAAGTTATTTTTCTGAAACAAGATCTGATCAAGCCTCTCTCCCACTTAAAATCCTTCTATAGCTCAGCAAATGGGTGCAAAATCCTTGCATGTCATATGTGCGGAGTCGCTCAGTCATATTGGACTCTTTGTGACCCCAAGGACTGTAGCCCACCAGACTCCTCCATCCGTGGGATTTCCCCAGGCAAGAATACTGGCCTTTTATTGCCACGAACCCACCACCCTTTCCATCCTACCCCTTCTGCCCCCTCCTCTCTGCTTCCATAACCACATGTACTGAGCTGCTTCTAGCTACTCAGTAAGCCACACTCTTTCACATACTGTTCCTTCCACCAGGCACCCTGGAATATTTCTCTGCTTTTACATTTCAGCTCAAAGATCCTCTCTGCAGTGGAGCCTTTCCCGACTGCTCCAGGCAGAGTTCACTGTTCTTCTCTTCTTGATTCCCAGGCCCCCTCTATGTTTCTCAATTGTAGAGCTTCTCACATTGCATATTTATGATTTCTTAACACGTCAACTTTTCCCATAAGATCACCACTTCCTCAAGGGCAAAGGAAGGGGTTTAATCATTCTTAGTCAATAAATATGTAATAAATGGATGAATAAATGGGAAGGAGTATCCATGGAGACTGGGCTGGAAAGCTGAGGAAGTGAAGCAACGCAAGTTGACAAAAACATGGACCATCTCTACTTCTGCCCTGGCTGTCCTGTACTGAGATTTAACCTATTTGCTTAGGTTGCATATTCACTGATTTAGGTAAATAGCATCTCTTTGGCATGCATCTGCTTTCTTTTATAGCTCCCATCAAGGTATTACTCAGCTCCTTCTAGCTTCTACCTCTTTACTTTTCTCCTTAAAAATCCAATTTTGAAAAGCAAGTAAAGGAGTTCAGTCACTGAAAGATCTTCATTGATTTATTTTGCCTTCCTTATTTATTAATGGGACCACTTTCTCCTTGATATTTCTTTTTTTCCTCTCTGATGTATTTATAAAAGCTCTGCTCCGTCCTTTTAACCACTCTGCATTCGATCACCCCAACCTCTGGGTTTCCTTCTCTCACTATCCATTCTGACTCTAGTCTAGAAAATTTTAGATCTCCTTCCCAAAGTCCCTGTGTCCAGCAAAATTTTCAAATGATCTTAAATCTTTGTGTTGATCCTTGAGAATCAAATTGCTGACTTCTTCACCCTTGCATCTTGTTCTCTTTCAAATGGTTTTAGCTTTCAGTGAGCCTAATGGTTGAGAATATGGTCTTGGAGCCAGACTACCAGAGTTCAGTCTCAGCTCTACTGCTTACTGACTATGACCTTGGTCAGATTCTTTAAACTCTTTGTTCTTTAGTTTCCTCTTCTGGCAAAATGGGCTCCACAATAATGCTTACTTCCTGAAGTCCTTGTGAGGAAAGTTATTGAAAGCTTTAACATATATAAAAGAGTGCCTGGCATCTTATTTATGTATTTATTTTTTACTGTTTCCCCTTTACCTCTTCACTTGTTTTTCTTTTCCTGTTCTCTGGTTGGTTAGTGTGAAACACCAAGATCATCTTAGCAGGACATTTTTCTGGGTACTAGATGTGTAATGATCGGATGGTGATCAGATGGCGAACACAGTATAAAGAGAAGCCAGGCCCCATTTATAAACCTTGGGGATTGTAACAAAAGAGAAAAGGAAGTGACATTGTATCAAACAGTATGACAGGTGTTTCAGATAGTTTATCAGCTATAATTTCTCACTTACAGCAATTGTTTCAGGTTGAAATCATGATCTCTGTATTTTATAGAGAGAGAAATGAAAATACAGTAACGTGAAGGTTTTCGTCCAACATCACCCAGCAGGGGTTAGCAGAAGTGGAACTGGAATCCAGATTGGCCTGGCTATAAATCCCATGCCCTCAGTCCCATGGCTCTACCTCATCCCAAAGAGAAGAGCATTGTTATTATTCTGTGACGGGATGTGAGATAATGGCAAGAAGAAGGAACTGAAGCAAGTGTATCATTGTTCCAGTGTAAGTGACAGGCAAAGAGACCGAGACAAATGCGTGACTATAAAATTAGGATAAACCTGAGAGTAAGTACTACAGTTTAGTTTTAGTTTTATTTATTTATTTTTTCAAGAAGGGGCGTGCAGCAGAAAACACACAGCACAGGGCCCTGACATTTTGCAATAGCTTAGTGTTTGTTGGATGAATACGTGAAGGTGGCTCAGATAATAAAGAATCTGCCTGCAATGCAGACAGCTCGGGTTCAATTCCTGGGTGGGACAAGTCCCCTGGAGAAGGGAATGGCAACCCACTCCAGTATTCTTGCCTGGGAAATCCCATGGTCAGAGGCGCCTGGCTGAGTACAGTCCATGGAGACTCAAAGAGGTGGACACGACTGAGCGATTAACACATTTTCAGTGAATGTTTGCTGAATGAGTACATGAAAGCCAGAACGCAGCCTGATTGGGCAGTGACCGTTCTCTGGGAGCTCACCAAGGGCTGGGGCAACCTGGCAGGTGGTCCCCGGGCCTGTGGGTTCTCTGGTTGAGTGTGTTCAGAACACCATGGCGGGCAGTGGGGACATCAGGAGCGGGTGGGGCTGGGTGAGAGGAGACCAGGTTCGGGGTCCTGTTGGAGTTGCCTCCTGCGCCGGCTGCTTGGGAAGGGTTGATTCATTAGGGGGAGCAGAGCGAGGTCATGGCCTCCACATTTTGCCTCGGTGATGGGTGACCAGACCATCTTTGCTGACCCTCTGCCTGCTCTGGAGGTCTGGTGTGAACACCAAGGGGCAGCTGGCTCACCTGGGCTGACCCGCAGAGATGTGCACATCTGGTCTACCCAGCGACACCGGGACTCACATGAGCAGGTGGGCCTCGTCGTTCGCAAGGTGTCTCTGGTTGGCCTTGTGGACTTCACACTGCCTGCTGTGGCCTGAAGGCCATTCTGAACTCTGACCTAGAACACACTCCTGCCCTCTTCTCTTTTCTGTTCCTTGCAGGTTCATTTTTGCTTCTGGTCTTTGCATGGCTGTTCTCGAACCCATGTCTCCGACCTGCAATGCAGGAGACCTGGGTTTGATTCCTGGGTCAGCAAGATCCCCTGGAGAAGGAAATGGCAACCCACTCCAGTATTCTTGCCTGGGAAACCCCATGGATGGAGGAGCCTGGTGGGCTACAGTCCATGGGATTGCAAAGAGTTGGACACGACTGTGTGACTAACGCAATTCTATCCACTCAAAATTGTTTTCTCTGACTCCCAGAAGGGTTGACTTCTTTGTGTAAGTCAATTCTCAACTCCAATACCTCCCCACTGCCCTGTCTAACATGATCACCTGCTTAGTATCAGGCCTGATCATATCACCCTGTTTTGTTTTCCTTATAGCATTCATTGTTGCTCAGAGTCTAGTTTGTTGGTTTCCTTGCTTAATTTGTCTTTCCCATGAATCCAAGCTCTAGGATAGTAGGAGTTTACTTGATTCGTTCATTGTTATGTTCTCAGTTCTTTGGGAAGTGCCTAGCACTTAGGAGGTGCTCAATAACTATCTTTGGAACAAATGGATGGATCTGAGTATGACTCTTGGTGAACTAAACTTAGCTTTTCATGAACGTGCTTAGTCTCTGTTGCCACTAAATTTCCCTGATTTCTGGTTCAGAGTGCTAGAATGCAGTTTTATGAATGTGAAACAGTGGAATTTAGTTAAACGCAGAGCCTGGAACAGAGTTGGATTTTTGTAAGATCACAGAAGGGAGAGTAACTCACATGATTTTAAATTCTAGAATGTGATTTACTGTAGAGTGAAACTTCAGGTTACCAAGAAACGCTTTTATAAATATTATGTTTTCTTCTTTCCCCGTTTAATAAAGAGAAAGGCCACCTTGATGCTTATTTGGGGTTCAGCACTTACAAAGTTCAAAATTGAGAACTGAGGGAAACTCTTTCCTGCCTATTCTGCCTGCCTATTGGAAGTGTTCTATGGAGAGTTTACTGTTCATGTTTTTACTGGTTAGAATACATTCTAGTTCATTCCCAAAGCAGCTTTACTTTCTCTGTTTTTTCGTATTTTAAGGGAATAATCAACCCATGCAGTGTTTCTCAGATGTCTTAATCGGGTAGCTATCACTGGAAAAGCCCATTCATCTTTGGGGTTTTGACCTTCGACCTGCTTCAGAGCAATTCCCTTATTTACCTTTTTTGATCTGACTCGTTTTCCTAGTCCTGCTTCCAAGACATCTTTATTTCTGTGTCCCTCCTACTTTTGAAATGTGACATAACAAGACAGCTCAGTATGTAACTCCTGTCCTACTCTATGACCCCATAGACTGTGGCTCGCCAGGCTCCTCTGTCCATGGAATTCCCCGGGGAAGAATACTGGAGTGGGTTGTCATTTCCTCCTCCAGGCGATCTTCCTGCCCCAGGGATCAAATCTGAGTCTCCCGCATTGCAGGCAGATTCTTTATTCTCTGAGCAACCAGGGAAGGCCATTGTATCTAACAGCCAGAACCAAAACTCCTCAAATTCTCAAATGATCTTCAAAAGTTCTACCCATGTCTCAGTCCCTGGAAAGTATGATCTCAGGGTTACTTCTTACTCCCTTTCCTGTAGAAGCATCTTGGGAACAGTGTACAGAGTCTCCAGTCTTCTGGGGACTGGAGGAGCCCCTAATGCCCTCCTACTTTTCCTTAGGTCTTGGGCAGAAGGAAGTGTCTCTTGAGGGTCTACTGAGATACCTCCTATCTTGCCAGTGACCCTTAGCATCTGCCCCCTCAGCCACACACCATGGTCTTAACCTCTGCATCAGAGCCGGTTGATGAAAAGGCCAGTCTGCTCCAACATCATTCTCCTTAGTGGAGAATGTTTGCCTCCCAAGGTAGCTGATCTGCCTTGGAATTTTCCAGGCAAGAATACTGGAGTGGATTGCTATTGCCTCCTCCAGGGGATCTTTCCGACCCAGGGATCGAATCTGTGTCTCCTGCATCAGCGGGAGGAGAGATGCTAGCAGGAAAGATATAGAAGAAATAACAAGCATCACAGAAATGAAGGCAAAATTGGAAGGAGCATAAAAAATTGATACCACTGAACACACAATAAGGAACAAGAAAGTAGAAAAGAGAGAAGCTAACAAAATAAATGGAAATAGAATAAGAGTTTAAAGGAAATAAAGAGAAAAAAATTGATACTGAATACAAATGGCAATCCAAAATTCACAAAATTGGAGTCTCCAAAGACAAAAACATAAACTATAAAACTTTGAAAAACTGAAAAAATAATATAAAATAGACAGAAGTATGATTGTTAATCAATCAATATAAATAAGCTTAATTCCTCCACTAAAAAAAGGATTTCCAGCTTAACTTAAAAACAAAACAGAGCCTAGCTCTGGGCAAGAGGCAGCCCTAAAATGAAGTGACTCAAAAAATAAACTAAAATAAATTAGTTTATTGAAACTAAACTGATGGGCAAAAACATATACTGGGTATATAAAAACAATAAGAAAGCAGGCATTGAATTACTAACATCAAACAGGCAGAATACAGGGCAAAGGCAGTCATTGAGTCAAAGAAGGAATTTTGTAGTATTAAAGTATGCAGTAATGCATAACGAAGACACCACAGTTACGGTAACTGTGCACTGAATCTCATTGTATCACTATTCATGGTGTGGAAATAATAGAAAATAAAAGAGAAAAAGATGAAAACACACTACAATAGTAGACATAAAAGCTTTCTCAATTGGTCAAAAGAAGAATAGCAAAATAAAGCTAACACTTGAAACTTTACATTTGAAAATTTAAAACTTGCTCCGATAGCTCTTGAATCAATAAGAAAATAAAAACTGAGGTTAGAGAACACCACTAATTAGAGCACTGCAGATTAGAGTCTGAAGGATAAAGCAAATCAGTACTCAGAAGAAATGTTATATCCATAAACACACAGATCGATTAAAAACAAAGAATGAAAATAAATGAATTAGGGAGTGGAATCTGGTAACCCCATGAATGCACACTGTCAGTCTCCTTTTCAACTAGAAGGATGTCCAATCCAGGGTAAATATTGAAGTGAGAGTCAATTTTGTTGCCCTCCAGCCTTAGTCTAATTGTGTAGGTGAATGTCTTTCTGTTTTGAAATATTTGATAGTCTCTCTTCCACCACATTTTGGCTTATGATTAAAAGAATTAATCTAAATACTTTTCTCCTTCTGTCTCCCCCTGGTGAACATTAGATGAAGAGGTAAAGGGATGTGTGGGTTAGGAAAGAGATGAAACCTCAAAATAGGACAATTTTAGGAAAGTTTGTTTGTGCAGGTGTGGGTAAGGACAATGATTTTCAACCTTGGCTGACGTTAGAATCACCTAGAGAGCTTTTAAAAAACATCAGTGTCCCTGATCTTTCTTTTTGTAGCACTTTATAACAGTCTGTGTTTATTTTATCAGTGCCTGTTTTCCTTGAGACTGTAAGTTTCACGAGAACAGAAACCTCTTCCATTTGGATCCTCCAGTGTCTAGTGCCTGCTCGGTCACCCCAGAAATTTTAACTTAATTGGTCTGCTGCTGCTGCTGCTAAGTCGCTTCAGTCGTGTCAGACTCTGTGCAACCCCGTAGACGGCAGCCCACCAGGCTCCCCCGTCCCTGGGATTCTCCAGGCAAGAACACTGGAGTGTGTTGCCATTTCCTTCTCCAATGCATGAAAGTGAAAAGTGAAAGTGAAGTCGCTCAGTCGTGTCTGACTCTTCGCAACCCCATGGACTGTAGCCCACCAGGCTCCTCTGTCCATGGGATTTTCCAGGCAAGAGTACTGGAGTGGGGTGCCATTGCCTTCTGGGGAGCCCATAAATTGATATTTTAAAGGACTCCTGGGGATCTTAAGGAGTGGCAAGGTTGGGGACCACTGATAGGGGAGGTGCCTAAGAGGGAGTGTGGTCACCTGGGGCCAAAGCAAACTAGCTGTTGCCACCCTAAAACTCAGAGGAGTCAGCATGGGGAATGACTCTTAGAAGTGTGGACCAGGCCACCAAGAGAGGATCAGTAACCTTTGATCAAGACACAAACGTGGTTTTTAGGCAAAGTTGCAGAGAAAGAGCCTGATCTTCTGAATTTCCTCACTTCTTCCATGACCTGAAGCCAACTGGAGGTCTTGGGGACAGATATAATCACACTGTCAGCCTCCCAGAGCAATGTGCAGAGTGGAGGAGATGGGGAGAGCTTCTAGGGGAGAAAAGGGAAGATGTGTAAGCATAGGTGGGGGGCATTGCCTGCAGGGAACTAACATCCTCAGTCATATATTACAGCCATTGGGGGAGACAACTGAAGACAAATGGGACAAGGATGTTGAGTTGTAAGCGTTTGAGCTGATAGATACCATTATCTGGAGAGCTGTTCGAACCCATATGTGTCCATGGACAAAAAATCGAATGAATGAACATGGGTAAGTGACAGGGAAGTTGGGCTATACAAACCCCATGGACTGCAGCATGCCAGGCTTCCCTGTCCTCCACTATCTCCCAGAGCTTGCTCAAACTCATGTTCATTGAGTCGGTGATACCATCCAACCATCTCATCCTCTGTCGTCCCCTTATCCTCCTGCCTTCAATCTTTCCCAACGTCAGGGTCTTTTCAAATGAATCAGCTCTTCCCGTCAGGTGGCCACAGTATTGGAGTTTCAGCTTCAACATCAGTCCTTCCAATGAAAACACCCAGGACTGATCTCCTTTAGGATGGACTGGTTGGATCTCCTTGCAGTCCAAGGGACTCTCAAGAATTTTCTCCAACACCACAGTTCAAAAGTATCAATTCTTTGGCACTCAGGTTTCTTTATAGTCCAACTCTCACATCCATACATGACAACTGGAAAAACCATATCCTTGACTAGACAGACCTTTGTTGACAAAGTAATGTCTCTGCATTTTAATATGCTGTCTAGGTTGGTCATAACTTTCCTTCCAAGGAGTAAGCATCTTTTAATTACTTGGCTGCAATCACCATCTGCAGTTATTTTGGAGTCCAGAAAAATAAAGTCAGTCACTGTTTCCCCATCTATTTGCCATGAAGTGATAGGACTGGATGCCATGATCTTAGTTTTCTGAATGTTGAGCTTTAAGCCAACTTTTTCACTCTCCTCTTTCACTTTCATCAAGAGGCTCTTTAGTTCCTCTTCACTTTCTGCCATAAGGGTGGTGTCATCTGCATATCTGAGGTTATTGATATTTCTCCCAGCAATCTTGATTCCAGCTTGTGCTTCCTCCAGCCCAGCATTTCTCATGATGTACTCTGCATATAAGTTAAATAAGCAGGGTGACACTACACAGCCTTGACATACTCCTTTTCCTATTTGGAACCAGTCTGTTGTTCCATGTCCAGTTCTAACTGTTGCTTCCTGACCTGCATACAGGTTTCTCAAGAGGCAGGTCAGGTGGTCTGGGATTCCCATCTCTTTCAGAATTTTCCAGTTTATTGTGATCCACATAGCCAAAGGCTTTGGCATAGTCAATAAAGCAGAAATAAATGTTTTTCTGGAACTCTCTGGCTTTTTCAATGATCCAGTGAATGCTGGCAATTTGATCTCTGGTTCCTCTGCCTTTTCTAAAGCCAGCTTGAACATCTGGAAGTTCATGGTTCATGTATTACTGAAGCCTGGCTTGGAGAATTTTGAGCATTACTTTACTAGCGTGTGAGATGAGTGCAATTGTGCAGTAGTTTGAGCATTCTTTGGGATTGGAATGAAAGCTGACCTTTTCCAGTGCAGCACTTTCACAGCATCATCTTTTAGGATTTGAAATACCTCAACTGGAATTCCATCACCTCCACTAGCTTTGTTCATAGTGATACTTCCTAAGGCCCACTTGACTTCACATTCCAGGATGTCTGGCTCTAGGTGAGTGATCACACCATCGTGATTATCTGGGTCGTGAAGATCTTTTTTGTACAGTTCTTCTGTGTATTCTTGTCACCTCTTCTTTAATATCTTCTGCTTCTGTTAGGTTCATACCATTTCCGTCCTTTATTGAGCCCATCTTTGCATGAAATGTTCCCTTGGTATCTCTAATTTTCTTGAAGAGGTCTCTAGTCTTTCCTATTCTATTGTTTTCCTCTATTTCTTTGCATTGATTGCTGAGGAAAGCTTTCTTATCGCTCCTTGCTATTCTTTGGAACTCTGCATTCAAATGGATATCTTTCCTTTCCTCCTTTGCTTTTTGCTTCTTTTCTTTTCACAGCTATTTGGAAGGCCTCCTCAGACAGCCATTTTGCTTTTTTGCATTTCTTTTTCTTGGGGATGATCTTGATCCCTGTCTCCTGTACAATGTCATGAACCTCCATAGTTCATCAGGCACCCTGTCTATCAGATCTAGTCCCTTAAATCTATTTCTCACTTCCACTGTATAATCATAAGGGATTTGATTTAGGTCATACCTGAATGGTCTAACCATTCAGGTTTAGAAAAATGGTTTTCCCCACTTTCTTCAATTTCAGTCTGAATTTGGCAATAAGGAGTTCATGATCTGAGCCACAGTCAGCTCCTGGCCTTGTTTTTGCTGACTGTATAGAGCTTCTCCATCTTTGGCTGCAAAGAATATAATCAATCTGATTTCAGTGTTGACCATATGGTGATGTCCATGTGTAGAGTCTTCTCTTGTGTTGTTGGAAGAGGGTGTTTGCTATGACCAGTGCATTCTCTTGGCAAAACTCTATTAGCTTTTACCCTGCTTCATTCTGTACTCCAAGGGCAAATTTTCCTGTTACTCCAGGTGTTTCTTGACTTCCTACTTTTGCATTCCAGTCCCCTATAATGAAAAGGACATCTTTTTTTGGTGTTAGTCCTAAAAGGTCTTGTAGGTCTTCACAGAACCATTCAACTTCAGCTTCTTCAGCTTTACTGGTTGGGGCATAGACTTGGATTATCATGGTATTGAATGGTTTGCCTTGGAAATGAACAGAGATCATTCTGTTGTTTTTGAGATTGCATCCAAGTACTGCATTTTGGACTCTTTTGTTGACCATGATGGCTACTCCATTTCTAAGGGATTCCTGCCCACAGTAGTAGATATAATGGTCATCTGAGTTAAATTCACCCATTCCAGTCCATCTTAGTTCACTGATTCCTAGAATGTCGATGTTCACTCTTGCCACCTCCTGTTTGACCACTTCCAATTTGCCTTGATTCATGGACCTGACATTCCAGGTTCCTATGCAATATTGCTCTTTACAGCATCAGACCTTGCTTCTATCACCAGTTACATCCACTACTGTGTATGTACACATGTGCATTTCCTCGCATCAGCCATGTATATAACATGCAGCTATAGCTACAACGCAGTTCTGGTATCTACTTTGGTCTCCTTACAGATATAAGTCAAGATGGCGAAGGCAGTGGTTCTCAATGGAAGCAGGCATCAGTAGGGCTTGTGGTCACAGACTGGTGGGCCCCACCCTGAGTTTTCTGATTCAGTAGGTCTCAGGTGGGACCTGAGTTTCTGCATTTTAATAAGCTCTCACCTGATGCAAAAGCTGCTGGTCTGAGGACTACATGACTAGATTACAAAGATATCTTTCTTCTGGTTCTGGGTCACTTGTTCTGCTGTTGCTTAAGCTCTGCTAATTCACACTCTGGTGATTTGTTGGCTTCATGTGATGTCTGCAATTACTCTGAATCCTGATTTTCTCAAAACAGAATCTTTAGCATTTGAACTTCTTTTAGGCTATTTAGTTCTGTAACCAACTTCCTGTTGGTTACTGCAAGGATCCATTTATTACCAGAAGGTAAGGAGGTATAGTATTTTGAATATGCATCACTAATCTTTGCTGGTTCCAACAGGTGACAATCAACAGGATCAATATTTTCCCTCTCGTATAACTGCTCTTGGAGTTATATATGTTATTAGCTTCAGATTGGCGATGAAGCAAGTCCTGGCTCTCCTGTTTACTGGCTGTGTAACACTGGATAAATGATTTGGACAATTCTTCATCTGCCCAGTGTTGGTATTTATTCTTTCAGAGGGTTTTTGGGAGGCTACAATGAGATAAGATATACAAGAGGAAAAATGCCTGGATCAATAACATTAACTAATAATGGATCACCTTGGATTTGGGCAAAAAACCAATAACTTCTGCCTGAAAAAAATTTTCTTTCTCTCTTGGAATTAATTTACTTGAAAAAAAACACCCTTTTATTTTGTATTGGGGTATAGACAGTTAACAATGTTGCAATATCAATAGTTTCAGATGAACAGTGGAGGGACTCAGTCATCCATATGCATATGTCTATTCTCCCCCAAACTCCACTTTGATCCACACTGCCACATGATATTGAGCAGAGTTTGATGTGTTATACAGCAAGTCCTTGTTGGTTATCCATTTGAGATATAGCTATGTGCACATGTCCATCCCAAACTCCCTAACTATCCCTTCTCCTCATTCTTTGCCCCTGGAAACCATAAGTTCATTCTCTAAGTCTTTGAGTCTGTTTTGTAAGTTCATTTGTATAATTTCCTTTTAGATTCCACATGTAAGGGAAGCCATACGATATTTTACCTTCTCTGTCTGACTTACTTCAGTCAGTATGACAATCTCTAGTATTAATTTACTTTTAATGAATTCCAAAGGCAATGCTCAACTATGATTTGAGAGGCAGTGGGCTTGGTGGATCAGGACTCACAGTCTAAAATTGGCATTAGAATCTGGGTTCTGCCATTGACTAGTTATGGAACCCTGGGGGTTTAACTTGACCTCAGTTACAGCATCTGTGAAATGGGAATGGGAAGAGAATCTTCCCCAGAAGATTGTTGTTCAGTCACCAAGTTGTATCCAACTCTTTGTCACCCCATGGACTGCAGCCCACCAGACTTCCCTGTTTTCCACTATCTCCCGGAGTTTGCATTAAGTTCATGTCCATTGAGTCAGTGGTGCTGTCTAACCATCTCATCCTTGTTGCCCTCTTCTCCTTTTGCCCAGAAGATTATATGAGGATTAATTTACATAATGCATGTATGGGACTTAGTCCACTGCTGGACACTTCATAAGCACATATTAAGTTTGAAGTTCTACTATTAGATTTTGGAGAACAATAAAGTCTTATAAATTGGACCTAGATTTTGTGCTTCAAAAAAAATCAAATCATAAAAGATTCATAAAAGGAATGCTTTTCATTTTGTTTTTCCTTCAATATATTTTTAATCTTCAATGAGAAGTATCCCTTTGTCTTCAAATGAGTACAGAAGGGAAAATGGTGCTTATTTTAATATTAAATTTAGTATTTTAATATTAATATTTAGTATTTTCTCCCTCAGACTGGGTAGAAGAGCATTTTCTTGAAGAGCATTTTCTGGGTAAAATGTGTGGGGAATTTTAACTTTATTGAGAGCAACACTGTGTTAAGTATTTTGTAAATACTATCTTACATATATCTCCTTACCTTAGGAGGCCAGTGTTTCAGGTCAGTGTTCAAGATTTAAAAGATTGTGTGTATATCATGTCTCTTGTAACAAATTCTTCCAAGTTATGATAGAAAAAAAGTATGAATATTTTGTGTTCCACAAAATTTCATTACTTTTCATTTGGTTACTCTATCAACTCAGTGAACACGTTGAAAATTGTTGTCTGGTTACTTCCCAAGTTACATTATTAAATACCCTATTATGGTGATAGGACCTGGAACTTTTCTATTATGCTTTTTACTTGGCAAAACACATGTGCACATGTGCACACACTTTCTATAGACTTACACAGAGCATGGTGGTGGTTTAGTTGCTAAGTTGTGTCCGACTCTTGCGATCCCATGGACTATAGCCCACCAGGCTCTCTGTCCATGGGATTTTCCAGGAAAGAATACTGGAGTGGTTTGCCATTTCCTTCTCCAGGGAATCTTCCCGACCCAGGGATTGAACCTGGGTCTCCTACACTGCAGGCAGATTCTTTACCAACTGAACTACCTTACACAGAGCATACACCCTTCTAAATTGATTCATATTAAATGTCCAGAAAATTTTCAGAGTGCATGAATGAGTGTACTGTCATCTCTGCCCATCCTATCTTGCTTTTAGCACAAACTTGGCTTGCTTCTTGCCTCACATAATGCTTAACAAATTCTTGTTGAGTAAAAGGAAACCATATTGAATTCTCTGACATCTCTGCAGTAGCCTGACAGTTAAATCTCTATTCTTTTCCTTCCCCTATGTTCTCGTAACAAATGACTTTAGAGTAACTGGTCCATGTCTCCACATTCTGACCGTTTCTACTTCTGACTCATTGATGGGCATTTTCCCTAGAAGGTTAATGGACCTCCTTGCCAATGCCTGTTGCCATTACATGTTAGGAAAGGGTCCTGCCTCCATTGATTGTGAGCTGCCTCAGCTTACCAGGAAAGTCACAATTTCAAAAATATTTACCCCACTCTGAATGATGGGGAGAATCAATCCAGTTTCTCGCAAAGAGGCCTGGAGGAGTCACACCAATGCTGCCTGAGGCTTTGAATTAGTTTGCCTGGCACAGAGGGGCCCACTGCTCTTGCCTTCCCTTGATCAGGCTGGTGGTCGTCTTCTGATGGGGCTGCCTTTGTGTTGGGACAGTGTTCCCACCACCCTGATGGGGGATGCAAATATATTAGCCACTGGTGAGCCATTTGTAATTAATGAGTGCTTCATGGTTTTAATCTTTCTTTAATCTGTAAAGCTATAAAAATTTATAACGCAATTTCAGAATCAAGGAAAAAAGCTAACTTGCGTGGCTCAGTCCCTAAACTGATTTCACCAGATCAAAGCTGCAAGGAGAGTGTGTGCAGAGGGTTTCCCACGCTGCCCCCACTGTCTTTTCTCAGTGGGTCTGTTTTCTCCCTTACCCAGAAGTCACTGGAAAGAGGAGAGCATCTCTCTGTCACAAAGCTGCTCACAGCGCCCCAAAGAAAACAAACAATACAGTACATGGTATATAAAACGAAGGGAGGAAAAGAACATCTTAGGTAAATACCAGTCTACTTATTTTATGATTTTTAAATGTCATTTTTGCTCCAATATTGACTTTTTTTTATGGAGGATGAATTATAGATCCCCCAGCACTGGGAGACCAAAGCTCCCTTTCTTCGACACAGCTGGTCAAGTTTAGAATTGAAGTCCTGGTAATTAGTTATGAGTTCCTTAGCACCGAAGACCAGACCACTGAGAGAATTCTGCGAGGTGACCCCTCCAGGGAAGACAATACACCCGGGAAAGAACCAGAATGGGCAGCAGAGAAGCACAAAACAGCTTCCCAATCTTGTTGCTTACAAACAGATGTTGCCGCGGGCATTTTCTTGCAAGAACAAAATTCAATCCAATCCTTCATTTGTCTGACCAGGCTTCTCTCTCCAAGAACTGGTTTTGAGGCAAATTATTTCAGGGTTGCACGGTCTGGTAAAAGGCAGTGGAATTGGAAGCTCTTGTCCTCAGTGACCTCAGGGCTCAGAGCTGATGCTGTGAGAAGGGAAAGGGGTTGAGCTGAGGTCATGGAGAGCCCAAGAGCCAGAAACCAGGTCACAGGGAAGGAGCTGGTGGTCAGACTTCCTAGAAGAGTTTTCAAGAAACTAGCAAGAGGGAGCCAGTGTGAACTGAGCTTCCTGGAGGAAGGTCGTGAAGGCAGAAGGGGGAAGAAAGAGAACACTGATTTAGTACCTCTCCGGCCCTCACCCACGACTTGACTGTTCTCGCTTGGTGTCTACATAAACAGAGATACAGGCTTACAGAAATGGAGATTGAATTAGGAAAATTCAATTTGCATACACAAAAAGGAGTCAATTCAGACCAATTGGGGTTAGGATCCAGTAGAGGGGGGAAATCCCTTTGTTTTATTTGGGAAATATTGTTTGTTTTTTAAAACCAAGTTATGTGAATTAACGTGTCCTGCTTTCCAACTTGCCTGGATAGACAAGTGAGCCTACAGTAGATTCAAGGAACATGTTGCCAAAACCCAGATTGTTCTGTTAGCAGTTAAAGGCAAATCCTACCACAAACTTATAATTACTTAAATCTTGAATTTGTTGCTCTCCATCATCCTTAATCTGCCTGCTTCTATAACAATAAGACATTGTGTGGGCGAGTAATGCTACAGAGAAGAGCTAACATCTATTGAAAACCTTTTGTCTTCCTGGCATTTCATTTGTAACAGTAATTCTAGCCAACATGTCTATAGTGCATGGAGGCATCAGTGATATTTTAAGAAGTTTCATGTCAGTTACATTGCTGGCTCCCACAGCAAGTCTGTAATATGGGTACATTTATTACTTTCTTTTCACTGATGAAAAACCTGGGGGGAGGGGCAGTGAAGTTAGATGATTTGTCCCATAGTTGTGCAGCTGGTGAGTGACAGAGTACTATCTGAGCCAGACTGTCTGGTTTTAAGAGCTTTCCAGGTGGAACTAGTGGTAAAGAACCCATCTGCAATGCAGGAGATGTAAGAGATGTGGGTTCGATCCCTGGGTCAGGAAGATCCCTTGGAGCAGGTCATGGCAACCCACTCCAGGATTCTTGCCTGGAGAATCCCATGGGCCATGGAACCTGGAGTCTGTGAGGTTGCAAAGAGTTGGACACAACTGAAGTGACTTTGCACATCTGGTTTCAGAGTCTCTGGGCTTTCAACACTAATTTCATTTCGTGCTAATAAAACTCTTTGGAATAGATAGCTACTATTGTCATCATTTCCATTTTACATATGAGGAGATTGGAATTCAGGGGTGAAATCATTTAACCAGCCTTGCCTACCTAGTAAGGGGGACAGCCAGGCTTCAAGTCCAGGCCTGTTTAAATCCCACCTTAACTAGAGGTAGAGCTGTGGGTGATGGTTTTAGATCTGTGCTTTTCAAATATTAATGTACACATGAGTCATTCAGGTTCTGATTCCGTAGGACCAGAATGGGGCCCATTCATTGCCAGCAAGCTCCCGGATGATGCTCCTGGATCACAGACCACACTGCATGAAAGCCTTCAAGGATTGGGGGCCAGGAAATGTGAAGTGTTCCTCCTCTGCTCCCCACTGCCCAACATGGATGTGGAGATGGTGTCTCTGAAGGAAGCAGCCTAGAAGTGATTCTCTATTTAAAGTAAACTCACTGTTCTCTTTTCTAAAGCAACATAGAGTCCTATTAAGATTCAGAACGCTTCTTTCACTTGTATAACCAATTATACTCTTTTTAATTTACTGAGATCCAAGCAGTGATCAAATTCATCCTAAATGTCATCACTTTCTCCATAAAATATCTCTAAATTTCTTTTTCACACATTCTCTCTTGATTTGCATTTATGTCCTTTTGTTCTGATCTACCTAATAAACTCAAATCAATCATCAACCAAAAATTTATAAGCCATATAGACTTCATTCAGATTGCTTCTTAATCACCAACTTTTAGAATTCAAACATGGATTCCCATTTTGTCCATTTCTCTTCAAGCAGAAGAGAATTTAATTCATTATCTTGAATGCCCTGCATTTTTCCTGCCCTCCAATATAGCTCTTTCTTTTCTTTTCTCTTTAAACACTAGAACTAGATTCTGAACCTCAAATCTATATGTCAACTGTGGCTTACTGAGTCCCCTAGAAGGCTATAGTACAATATCCTGGAATTTATGATTTATGCCAAGCCCCCTCTCAGCCTCACTTCCACTGCCTACTGAGCTGAAAATTGAAATGTTGGCTCAGTCTATAGAGTCTGACTCTTTTTTTCTGTTGTGTTAACTAATTCATTTCTAACTTTAGCTTGAGTGTTTTGCTTACCCAAGAGCACCTCACACTGAAGAATTTAAATTTCACATACAATCTCTTTATTCCTTTCCCTCACTGATCAGACTTATTCAGGGCAACAATTATGTCCCTCTAGATAAAAATTTTCTCCCCCATTTCATGGCATCCTCAAACAAACCTCAGAGGCACATGGCAGTCCTTCATTAACTGGAAACATGCAAAGTGCACAAGTCTTTTCAATGGAAAATTTGATGCAAAAGCCAAATGAGGTAAATTGCATTGACCCGCCCTGGGACATTTTAAACAGTGTTACATATTAATCCACTGCCAAGTCTCAAGATGATGAGAAGATTCTCATCAGAGCCCAGCGTCATTTTTGAAGGAAGGAGACATCCTCCCGTACCCATCACCGCCCCAACCCCCCAAACACAAACAGATGCAGTCTTGCTGATACAGATGGACCTCTGGCAAGAAACACTCAAAACCACCAGTGTTCACGTGGAGACAAAAAAAATGACAGAACAGGTCAACTAGGGTCACTGTGTCTAGGCACCCCCTCAACTTCGTATCTAGTTAATACATTCATAATCTTTGTTTATAGCAACACACATCATTTTGTAATCATACCCAGTATAGGTGTAACTGTGGGTTGTTGCTGTTGTTCAGTTGTTAAGTCATGTCCGACTCTTTGTGACCCCCATGGACTACAGCACACCAGGCCTCCCTGTCCCTCACAATCTCCCAGAGTTTGCCCAAGTTCAGGTTCATTGAATTGGTGATGCCATCCTTGAAAGTATTACTCTTGCTATTTTACATGTATGCCTTCCTATATTCTGGTCTAAAGATATGGCCTCCCACCATTTACCTTTATTCTTCCAGTCTGAACATGTTTGAATTATAGTCACTTTAGGGAATTTCTTTTGGTTGTACCTACCGAGATGGAGCAGCAATCCTTGAAGGCAATCTCAGACAAAAGCTGCAGGGTTTTCATCCATCTAAGGATGAGACACTAAGAAAAGTGTTCCTGGAATACTTTTAATGATTCCTGCCCACTGACTCCTGTCTCTCAGAGCTGTAATGTCATCAGTTCCTGACTCAGCTCCTCCTGAACTGTGGCTCTCAGACTGTCTTTGGATAAGTTCTGCCCATAAATTGGAAATCACCAAACTGATTGACTCACTGCCCTAGTGGCTGGATTTCTGGACTGTGTAGGAAACATGATCACCTAGACCTCACCACTAAATGTTCACACCTCCAGACTTTGGCTCAGGCCAAGCTCAGGGATCACACTGTGGGCAGCAACTTGATTATTTGACTAATGGAAAGCACTCCTCAAATTTTAAGATTGGGTTGACTTCCAAAATAGTAATTCACCTTTATATAGGAAATATTTATTACATGGTCTTGTCATGTTGAGACAAGGCTTGTTGGGTATGTCTTGCCTGCACGAATAGTCCGAGTGACTGCCAGCTTTGCCCTTCAGCCCTGAGAAATGAGATTCACATCACTGTTCAGCGCTTCAGCATATTCAAACTTCACTAAGGATTCCTAAAGCTGTTGGAATCTACAGACACATTAAATGCCTTTGTGGGTCAAGGAAGAGGGACCAAGGTTAATGTGGACTGGTCCCTGATCTCTGTTCATGTGTCCCTTCTCTATTGTGCTGAAAGCATCGTGTCTGTGGGAAAACTGTGACCCGAATACACAATACAGGCCCCACCTGTGAGCATGTGGCTGACAGACAGCCTTATTCAGCGAGTAGCCCAGAAGAACACCACCCAAGATCTTTTAAGCCCTGTAGAGTCACGAGACCCTGGAGGCAATTATCACAATCAGTATGTTCCTCCCTCCTGTAGACGGTAATAAAAATGGTGTTTAAGAAACGCTGTGACTGTGGCTTCTGAATGAGATAGTCGCTCTGCGGAGGGCTCAAAAGGGTTCGATCTCTGTCCCAAAGAGCCCTGTGCCTCTGTCACCAGCACCTGTTAATTTTTCCATGTCCCAAGTTCAGCAGTGACAGGAGAGTACTTTAGTCTTGTCCTCAGACATGGGCTGACATTTTTCTTGTAGAGGGTCTCCCGCTAGCTGGGGTGGCTTGCTGGAGGATGTTTTCTTCACAGAGATAGGTGATGATGGTTAAACCCATACATGAGCATCCGGGCAACACTCCCCACTGGGGAGACATATATGCAAACACATTAATGTATATATTTAATTGGGTTGTAATCTATTGACCATAGATACTAAGGCACTGAGCAAGCAATTAACAAAACAGCTTTGACTAAATATAGTTAGCACTAAATATAGTTGGTTAATTGGTATTTAATATGCTTATTAAATGTCAATTAAGTATCTTTAGCAATGAATTGGTACCTAATTAACTTACTATAGCTATCCTGTTACTTGACATTTGAACAGCTAAATATTCTCTACAAGTTTAATGTTTTAATAAGAAACAAATTATCCATGCATTGCTCATGAATTTTTCAGTTAGTTTAATGGGATTTAAATGTATCTCCCAACTTGGATACATGTTTTTCCTATAATCAACTAGTATTTTACATTTCAGACTGATTTAAACTTGAAAGGCTGATTCCATGAGAAGAAAAAGCTATAGAAGTCAGAAACACTTTTTTCATCTTGGTTCTGTCACTGACACCCTGTGTTGTCTTAGACATATTTTTCACTGCTTCTGATTTCCAGTTTTCTCATCTGCTCTGTGGTGTTAGAATAGAAGTTATGATTACTATAAAAATAAAATTATATAAAATATATGAAAGCACTTAAATAAGCAAGACATCTTCTTAAAAGTTATGATTAAACATTCTTAGGAAGGTTGTGTAGTCGTTATATTGACTGCATCTTCATATTGATATTTATGTAGAACTCTTAAGGTAATTTGTTGTTGGAATAGAAATCCAATGTCATCATTTTCTGAATTGTCCCTGAAGTATAGCATAAACTTGGCCTTATTAAGCCCACAGCTGCACAGCAACCCATGTTGTTCTTCAAAACATGCCCGCCTTCCTCTTCCGGCTGTTTGCCTCTTTATCTGGTCCTGCCCTATTGATCCCATTTACTTTATGGGTTTGAGCAGGTAGCAAGCTGTTGGTCTTTTATCCAGAAATTGTTGGTCTGTGACTATGGCTCTATCTCAGTATACGCTGTGTTTAAAATTTTATATTCACTGACCGGGTTTATGGTCTCAGCTGAGCTCCGTTTTAATTCTGCTATTTACTTGCGTTTGAGGACCAGTCGGTAACTTATAACCTTAATAGATTTCTTATGTCTTTTGGTGGGCTTCCCTCGTGGCTCAGTTGGTAAAGAATCCACCTGCGACGTGGGAGACCTGGGTTTGATCCCGGGGTCGGGAAGATCCCCTGGAGAAAGGAATGACAACCCTCTAGTGTATTCTTGCCGGAAGAATTCCATGAACAGAGAAGCCTGGAGGGCTATGGTCCATGGGCTTGCAAGGAGTTGGACACGACTGAGCGATTTCCACTTTATGTCTGATGGTAGCACACAACAATGCAGTATTGTTTCTCCATTTATGTGTTCACTTATTTTACATCTTCTGCACTTCATAAGCAAGGCTTCTTGTGTTAAACACTTGCAGTGATTTTAATGCCAATTACCTATCTTGGTTTGCTACACCCGAACCTTCACACTCATCAAATGTTTGCTTTACCTCTGCTATAAATATTTCAAATTAAGTAGAAAAGAGGTGCTGGACACGTCTACCTTAGAATTTGTTGTTGGGATTTCTATACATGATTTCATGGCTTGCAATTATTCTATTTTTCAAAGTTTTCATGGTTTCAAACTATGCCCATTATTGCTGACTAATTTACAGAGGTTGCAGTTGTGGTGACTTTACCCAGTCTTGCTTCCAGACACAATGCACATGGTTGAAGTGAATTGTTTCCTCACCACTTTTTCCATGTGGCAGAATGAGTCTCTCCGTATTAGGTTTGGAATGATTTATCCAACATTTTGTTGCTTTCCCTTGGATATCGCTTGGGAAGTCTTCTGGATCTTTGTTGGGCCATAGCATCTGACCAAGTGAATGTATTGAAACTGCTGCCTCAAACCCACCAGTTGCCTTAATTTTATCTCCTGCATTGAGATTAGTTTGTAGTGTTTTCTCCACAAGTGAACTAAATGTTATTATCTTTATTACCACTGCTGATGCTCTTGTTATACAGGTGCAAAAATATTCTTATCTCTGCTATTTCTGAATCTTCCCCTCTGGACTTACAGCTAGTGATTAGCACTACATTAGTCATTCATTGACATATATGGAGTTCCCAGTTCATGCTGGAGCTGATTACAGCCTTTCAGCTAGAAGCCTAAATTCAGACTGAAGTTAGCAGAGACAGGAATTTATGTGCTCACTCCCTCAAAAAGCTGGGATAGCATGGTACAGTGTGTAAAGCCAGATTCAGGTCAGAGAGACGCAGGGTCTACCTCCCTCCCACTCATGGTGGAAAGTGAGTCTTCATTTGACTTCTGCATTTGTGAGCTTCCCTGGTGACTCAATGGTGAAGAATCCACCTGCCAATGCAGGAGACGCTGGTTTGATCCCTGGGAGAGAAAGATCCCCTAGAGAAGGAAACGGCAACCCACTCCAGTGTTCTTGCCTGGAATATCCCATGGACAGAAGAGCCTGGCAGGCTACAGTCCGTTGGGCTGCAAAAGAGTCAGACACAACTTAGTGACTAAACAACAACAACAACAACAACTGCATCTGTAAATAGGAGAGAAAAAGAATAATACTTACTTACCTTCTAGGGCTGATGAGAATATTATAGGGAGAGTGTAAAGTACTTCTTATGACACTGCAAATGACAAGGTCTGAAAAAAAAGTCAGCTATCATTGAAATAGAATGTTTTTCTAAGATATCTCAATAATAAGTATGATTTAAGGAAGTGGAAGAATAAGAAGACACTTTTTATACTGTCCTATCACTTTATTAATATTCAAGGAAAAAGACAGTAAATGGCAGTAAGTCTATGAGCTGAATGTGTGTGCTGTCCATGAGAACGTTAGCTGCAGAGCACCTGGCCTTTTTATTGATGCTTCTTTAGTCAACAGAAGAAAAGCAAAGAGAAAAAAGGGAATTTATTTCCCCATCCCTGTATAATGAACTGTCTTGACTGCATTGTTTGAAGCACAGCGAACAAGGTTTGATATTTGTAGAACACATTGTGTTTTGAAATCATTGATGTATGTATTCTAACTTGAGTATATCAGGCCACTAGAACAAAGACATTCCAATTTCCATGTCAAGATGATAACTGGATTATTTAGGTGTCAAAAGTACAAAGTGTGCATTAAACCACTTTCTGCCTGGGTATAATGAGATCCTGTATAGGAGATGTATACACACTTGTCCTGCATAAGTCAAACAAATAAACGTGATATGCGCTAGGGCTATGGAGCAGGACAAGCACTTATGAATCAGACGCTTGCATTCAAGGAGAGCTGGGCTACCCAAGGCTGGCTGCCAAGACAGAGCTTTTGCATGTGTACTTAAGCTGGCATGCGTCAGCCCCTTCACTGGGGTTTTTACACTAAAAAGAGAAGTACTTTATAGAACAGACCATCAAGTGGAATCCACGTCACTTTATCACTTTTCACTCTGAGTTTATAGCAGAAATACACAGACACACACACACACCCCCCATCCTGGGAGTTACCTTAAAGAAATTCAGTGACTGAATATCAAGCGTCTTCTGTGGCCAGGCAGGCCCTGTGCTAGGCTCTGGGGAGCCAGAGATGAAGAAGACAAGGAGTTTGTGATCTAGCAATGGAGACAAAGTTTTATGTATATTCCTTCCTGCAGTGTGATTTGTGCAATAGCAAACAAAGGGCTTTGGGAGCACAGAGAAGGTAGCAGGTAATTCTGCTAGGCAGTTGGGGTAGGGGGTGCAGAGAAAGAGGGGAACATGTTGTTGACAGTGTCTAATCTGGTCTCTAAAACATAGTGTCATTTATATTTCATAACCTATGGACTTTCAACACCAGTACCTGTGGAATTTAAAGCTTTGGTTTATTGTGCTAAATGTGGGGGCGGACTTGTTTTTATTGCCACCAAAAGTAACTAACTTTCAGTAAAGATGGAAATGAGGAACCTATTTGCAGGGCAGCAGTGGAAACACAGACAGGGAACAGACTTATGGATGGGGGCAGGGGGAGGAAGGGGGCGGGACGTATGGAGAGAGTAGCATGGAAACATATACACTACCATATTTAAAACGGATAGCCAATGGGAACTTGCCATGTGACTCAGGGGACTCAAACCAGGGCCCTGTAACAACCTAGAAGGGTGGGATGGGGCGGGACGTGGGAGGGAGGTTTGAGAGGGAGGGGACATAGGTATATCTCTGGCTGATTCGTGTTGATGTTTGGCAGAAACCAACACAATATTGTACAGTAATTATCCTTAAATTAAAAATAAATAAATTTAATTATAAAAAAGATGGAAATGAGATAGAAATGAATTGAAAACTTCATTTTGGCCAAACACTTCACTTCCTTCAAATTGGTTGACTGAGCGGTTATTTTAATGTTAAAACAAGGAATTCGCAAGTAAGAAAATCACCTGGTATCATATGCTTGTTATGATATTAACTAATTTCTCACAACTTCCCTGAAAATTTAATTAGCATTGACATGTACTGACAAGTTCTGGTCTTAAATATTCTCACTCTCAAAAATAATCACAATGACTAGTATTATGATTTAAAGAGTAAGTTCACAGAGATTATCCAATTCAATCCTTCCCCACCCAGGGTTTTTCAAGTATGTGAAGCCTTGCAATAGCATATCTACTTGGCGTATGTTACTAAACGTTTCCCATCACATCCATTTACCACACTGCCTTCAAAATATACTTTCCAAAAGACATATCTCTTCATATAACTGTGTTGCTTAAAAATCTTCTCTGACCCCCAATGTCTAATAGAACGAAGCTGAGACAGCTTGTCTAAGTATTCGAGACCATTTATGATTTGACACCAATGTAGCTTTCCTGTCTCATGTTCTGATGGTCTTGGTGGTGCTCTCTAATCACGCCTAACTATTTACTATTCTTTTAGCTTGTCTTGCCCTTCTGGGCACCCTTGCCTTTGTGCATGCTTCTTTATCCCAAAGCTCTCTTGCCTGATTCTCTGCTATTTGAACTTGTACTTTAAAACTCCAGTCAAATGATCTCCTTTGTGAAGTTTTACCTGACTTCACTCTTAAAAGTTAATCTGATGCAACCTCAACACACACACATAATTCTATGAAAGTGCATGTACATATTTCTTTTGGAGCAAGTGTCCCATGGTGTTGCAATTATCCGTTTATGAGCATCTCTTTCTCTCTTTCTCCTTAATTAGAATCACCATAAGCATCACCAGAACAGGATGATGTCATTTATCTATGTATAACCTAGTACACACTGGAGGACTTCTTCCATAAATGCATAGTATCTAATCAAGTATCATTATCTTCATTTCACACAAGAGGGATCTGGTGCTCAGAGAGGTTTGCATACTTGCCTGAGGTCATCAGAGTCATGAGCAGAAGAGCTAATGCCAGACCCTCAGTCATACTCTACAGTGCCAGCTACTTCCATGTGTCGACAGATTTCCGGGTCCCTAAGGGTCATCACTGAGAGACTGATTCATTTTTCTCACTTAGCAGACCATTGTAAGCACTTTATTAGTCTTCTAGAGCTGCCATAACAAAGTGCCACAGACTGGGTGGCTTAAACAACAGACGTTTGTCCTCTCACAATTCTGGAGGCTGGAAGTCCAAGATCAAGGGTAGTATCTTCGGAGGTTTCTCTCCTTTGCTTGTAGATGGCCACCTTTTTCTGATGTCTTCACAGGGTCTTCCCTCTGTGTATCTGTGTGTCCCAATTTCCTCTAAAAAAGAGGGAAAAAATAAGGACACCAGTCAGATTGAATTAGTCCACCCTAATGACCTCAGGTTTCCTGGTGGCTGCGATGGTAAAGAGTCCACCTGCAGTGGAGAAGACCTGGGTTCGATCCCTGGGTTGGAAAGATCCCCTGGAGAAGGGGATGGCTACCCATTCCAGTATTCTTGCCTGGAGAACCCCATGGCGGGCTACAGTTCATAGGGTTGCGAAGAGACAGACATGACTAAAGCGACTGACACTCATGATCTCATGTTAACTTAATTATCTCTTTAGAGAGCCTATCCAAAGTCACATTCTGAATTCCAGGGGCGGGGCATGGGGTGTATGGTAGGGTTTCAGTATATTAATTTCGAGGGGACACAACTCAGCCCATAGGAGGTACCTTGGTAAATGCTAAGCTGGGCAAACTTTGAGGCAGACTTCACTGATGTCCACAAGTTGGCACGCCATCTCACATTATCCTTTCACTGACTCATTGGCATTTGGGGCAGGGGAGGAAACGGAAGAGAAACTATACTGACACAGTTTCCTTAGACAATTAATTAACAGAGGGGATAATTTATTCATCTCATGTCCTCCTGGTCCCTGCCAACACCTCCAACGTCTCAGGTTCTTTGTTCTAAAATTCAGGATCCCTGTGTGAGGAAGTCTTACCTAACATTTGGATGACTTCGTAGAACAATACCACCTCTGTATTTATGACTTTCCCCATCATTTGTGCTCTGGCTGCAAATGGTTAATATCGTAAAACCAGTGGAGGAAGAAAACCTGGCAAAATTTACAAGGCAAAACAAGAGGGCACCATGAATTTGATATTCCTTTCCCTAAGTGCCCATGTCCTTTGCTTAATGCTATGCATCGTGGGTTAAAGAATTTTAGGGAAAAACTGGGAAGTTTTCTCTCTACACAGTCAGCAGCCAAGATTTCTTATGCTTTTCTGAAAGAAGTATATCCTGTAAATGATGACAATATTGGTCACAGCCTTAATGCCCACATAAAAGAGCAATTGTGAGATAGGCACCTTCCCCCAGTCTTCTCTTTGAGTCTCTCGCGTGTCCCAACCACTTTTAAATCATCATGTGCTTTCTTCTTTCTGGCAACAGTGTGCCCAGAAGGACCAAACATCTAAAGCCTCTTCTCCCAGGGGCTTCTTCTAACTCAATAAGAAAAGTTTAAAACTCCTGACAAAGTCTCCTGTCTTTTTCTCCCTTCATGTTCTCTTCAGCACCCTCCTTTTCTGTTTCCCTCTGTGATGTGAAGCATTGCAGATTCAGAAATACAGTGTTATATGAATGCTGGAGCACTCTAAGACCAATGAGGCGATGAGCGAATGCACAGCACTATCGGAAATGACGGAGCCCCGGACAAGGGGTGAGGGGCTGACCCCGACTCACTGGGTTCAGCGTGTAAAGATCAGCCACAGGGAAACTTTATCAGAGGAATTCGCGTGTAAATAGGACCTAAAATAGTGTTCTGGAAACATCCACCTACACTACCTGTGCCCTAACTTGACACTTCCATGATTGTTTCCATAGCTTTCTTTCCCTTGGACTTTTTCCCATGTGTTCATTACATCTTGGTTTATGTGAAACATGCTGTTTCTTAACAAATATCTCTCTCTCTTTTTAAAACATTCTATTTCTAGGCAGACTTTGCCACTTTTAGTTGTATTAAGAAGTCCTTGATGATTCTTTCCTTTCTTTGCTTCCTGTATTAGTGAGACTACACTTCTCCCCTTGTTATTGGAGAGGTCGTGACCACAGAATTGGGTGACTGGTTATTGGACCTTTCGGTGTCAGCTTAAGAGAAGAGTTGGGAGCAGGTGGGGCAGATAAAAATAGAATTTATAAGCCTGATAAAGGCTATTGGCAGGAGACTAAACTTAACAGGGCAAGACGTTTACTTATGGATTTTAATATTTCGAAAAGTAATCAGGGCGAACTGATACGAAATAAGAGTTCTATAAGGGAAACCACAACCCGTGTTGAGAATCAGCCCAGTAGTCTTTCTCCTTCTCCTGGTTATGAATCTTTCTGCTTCCCTCAACCCAGCTTGAGAAATGTCTGAAGTGGGAATTGCCATCTATGCCGGAGGCTGGGGGAACTTACAGGACCCCAGAGGGGGCTTACACCTTGCCTAGCAGCTGGTAGGTCAGAGGCGGGGCTACCCCCTGCAGGAGGGGCTTGGGGATGGGGAGAAGGGGCTACAGGCAAAGCAGGCATCTCTGTGGAGGGCTCCTGCCTGGAGAATGCACACAGGGACTTCAGAGAGTCGGAGCTTGGGGTTCCTTCGTGGCACAAGGGGATACGTCAGGAGCAGGGAAAGCATCCCCCTCAGATGTTTGCATGCCCCTCCCTCTCCTCTGCAGTTTTGTGTTACTGGAAACGTTCGCTCACAGGCTCCTTGGGACTTCTCTGGAGTTGTTGTCCTGCTGAGTTGCAAACCACATGTTTGATCTTGGACAAGTCATTTTTGTGTCTCAGGGCTCCAGTGTCCTCCTCTGCAAAGCCAGGGTGACTACCTACTTTGCAGGTTTGTTATGAGGATTCAATAGAGTAGCAAAAGGCCAGCTGGTCCGGTATGCAGTGGGCACTCAATGTGTGCTCATTATTGAGAGCAGAGATGGTGTTCCTCCAAATTCTGCTAAGCATGTAGGACCAATCTTTGTACACAGTAGATGCTCAACAAATGTTAAATAAGGTGTGCCATGAAACTACACCTTTAAGGACCAACACGCCCCACATATGGGGCTTCTCCTATTTCCTGACTCCCTCTTCTTCACTGCCAGACCCCCCATACACACATCTTCCCTCTGGCCACCTGAGAACAACTATTATTTGTGGATGTGGTTTCATTCTTCTATGATGCTTCCTTTGTCTGGAATATACTTTCCCTTCTGTATCAGTTAATCCCACATCCTTGACAACTCAGCACAAATGTCCCTTCTTCTGGGAAGTTTTTCCTGACTCCTGCCCCCCTTTTCTGCCACAGTATAAATGACACCCTGTTGTCTGGTCAAAATAATTGTCTTTCTGCCCCGTGAGCCCGAGGGTACACTTTGTGCACTGTTGTGTCCCCGGGGACTGAACAAGGGACTGAGGCATAGGGCCCCCAGAGGAGGGTGTTTTATGGAAACAGTGACAGACTCCAAGTGATTTTCTTGGACTCCAAAATCACTGCTTATGGTGACTGCAGCCACAAAATTAAAAGACGCTTGCTCCTTGGAAGAAAAGCTATGAGAAGCCTAGACAGCATATTAAACAGCAGAGATGTTACTTTGCCAACAAAAGTCTATAGAGTCAAAGCAATGGTTTTTCCAGTAGTCATGTATGGATGTGACAGTTGGACCATAAAGAAGGCTGAGCGCTGAAGAATTGATGCTTTTGAACTGTGGTGTTGGAGAAGACTCTTGAGAGTCCCTTGGACAGCAAGGAGATCAAACCAGTCAATCCTAAAGGAAATCAACCCTGAATATTCATTGGAAGGACCGATGCTGAAGCTCTAATATTTTGTCCACCTGATGCGGAGAGCTGACTCATTGGAAAACACCGTGATGATGGGAAAGATTGAGGGCAAGAGGAGGAGGAGGTGATGGAGGATGAGATGGTTGGATAGCATTCACCGACTCAATGGATATGAGTCTGAGCAAACTCCGGGAGATAGTGAAAGACAGGGAAGCCTGGCTTGCTGCCATCCATGGGGCCACAGAAAGTTGGGCAGGACTTGGCGACTGAACACCAGCAGGGCTCCGTGGACACGCATGGCAGTGCTGCTTTTTAAGAGTGACGGAGTTCGAGTCACGGGGTGAACCATGTGTCAGGAGACAGGACCGAGGCCACAGCCCACTGAGTATGGAGGGCCTGGAGTCTGTGGTCACAGGAAGGTCGAGAAGAATTCTGGAAAAGAGCTCCTCCTCTTCTCAATCATAGGTGTCATGCCAGAGTTATTCAGAAATAAGAAGTGTCCAACTTCTTGCAAATGGAAGAAACTACAGAAAAGGATGCTCCCAGTTCCACCCAGTACTCCCTCCCTTAGCATTATTTGTGGGAATAATGGATGTGACACTGTCAGCACCAGATGGATGAGTCCCTGGGGATGCCCCAGACTGGCTCTGGGTCTGCAAATCCCTGGCTGTTGAGAACGACCCGGGGCATACCTTGCTTGCAGGAATCACTGCAAATAGAATGTGACTATTATGATAATCAATTAATAATCAATTAGTTTAGTAATCTTCCCTTGTAGAAAACCTGCTGAAACAATGATGAATAGTGCAGAATCAACCAGGGCCAAAAGATGATAGAGGGGTGGGGAAGAAACTAGCTTTCCAGTTTAAACATACTCAAAAAAAAAAAAGAAAGAAAGGAAAAAAAAGACTTAGAAACCAAATCCCCAAGCGTGGCTGTCTCTGGAAAATGAATTCCACAGGCACCGACTCCAAGATGTTTTATCGAATGTGCTTTAGACTTGCAGGTGATGCATTGTCCCTCAGAGTCATTAAAAGGAACCCAGCTTCCAAGAAGTGCAGACTGTCCACACTTGTACTTTCACACAATATACGGTTATTGTGAGATGCTCACTCCCCCACATGCTGCCTGGGCGGGGGCCTCTCTGTCCTTTATTCAGATATGGGATGAGGATGCTTTCAGCACAGCAAGATGGCAGCCATGCCTCCCCACTCAGCGCGGCCCCACAGCAGAAGCGAAAAGTTCCTTTGTTCCTAATGCAGCCCTCATCTTTTTGTCATGCTGGACCCCAAAGCTGAGGGGCATGCAGGCCATTTTAAAGTGATCTGGCTAATTTCTGAGAACCATAATCTCTTCTAATTTTTTTTTTTTTTTTTTTTTGGTATGGAGGGCCGTTAGCAAAGCTTTATCATCTATTGTTGTGGACACCATCCACTGGAGGCAGTTAGGGCTATGCTTAGGAAAGAAAAATCCTTGTATTTGTATTTCATTGAAAACAGAATGGTCATTATCCAGAGTCCAGAGGACGGCTCCCTTTGCTATGCTGCTTTGGTTGAGGGGGAGGGGGGGTCCAACCAAAGCTCTGCCCTTTCTAAAAAGACACTGCCTGAGAAATGCTCAAGGGGTGCTTCCCTGAGACTCAGGCTCCAGGGAAGCAGCTTTGGGCATTCTGTGTTCAGGCTGCAGGACCCCAGAGTTGGCTCTCACTTGATTTTTTTTGGCAGAGAGGGCAGTAAATGTTGGTAATTGAAGGTTTGCCCAACCGGAAGCCAATGGGCTGGCAAAGTCTATTGATCCCCCTGAAGCCCCGGCCCCCAGAGAGTGCCTGATTACATCTTAATGTTTTTCTAATATGCCTCAGCATCACAGCCACGGACATTTTCTTCACCAAGACACTGTGCAAGATGTTGTACATGTGAGTGGGGAAGGTCATTTGTGTCCCCTGGAGCCTTAGCTTCTCCTGGAACATCTGAAGAGGAAGCCAGTATTTTAAGATTCAGAGATACTTTTAAGTAGAACCCTCTTGTTCTGCTTGCTTACCTTCTCCTTTAGTCTGATGTTGATCTGCTGTGGCGTGTGGGTGTGGGGGACCCTATGCTGAAATGACACGAGTGGTCTTCTCCATTCCTGTCATGAGCAATTGCAGAGTCAATCATTTCCACTTTCTATTCCAAAGACTTTTGTTTTCTCATTCACAACATACCAATTAAAACAGTTGCACTTCATACATCTTTGCATAAAAGCACATTTTAAGGATTTCTTTTTTTTTTCTTTTTAAAGCATGAGAGTATCATCATTATTATTTCCTTCCACCACCCACTTCTGATGACATTTAAACCAACAACTCTATGGGATGGACCAGCAGATGTCACTATAGTTCTGTTCATTCATCTTTTCTCTTGACGGTATTCAGGTTCTATCCTTCTGGGCTCAGCCGCTCACATTTCTTATTTAATCAAAGCATAATGCATCCTAACATTTGTAATTCATGTTGTTGTTATTCTTTCATTGTGTGCGGAATTGGATACATATCTTCACACACAGAGATGCAAGCTAAAAAGTAGCCCAGATACCGCTACTGAGGTGTAGAAATCGAAGGCCCTGCTGGAGAGTCATGATAAGATGCAGGGACAAAAGAGCAGGGAAGGTGTCTGTGCACTGACTCTTGGTTCTGATGGACAGTCTCGGCATTAAAGATGACACATCCTCTTCATTCTTACGGGGGGCTTCCGGGGAGTGTCAGCGGGGGGACTGTGCTGGGTGTGAGGGTGGGTCCCCTGTCAGGGTGGCTAGGGACCACTCAGTGGAGGAGGAGGAGGGCAGGAGCTAGAGATGAGGAGAGTCTTTAGGAATGAAGTCCCTGGGGCAAAGCATTTTCTACATTAAAAGAATCACTGTCCTCTTGGGTGAAAAGAAAGACCCATTTGTCAGCTTCAGGGTCATCGTTCGGCAGAAGGTACCATGTGGTTTCTCGGAAGTTTGGTGTTTGAAGGAGAGAGGTTGATCACATGAGGAAGAGAGTAGGAAGATCTACTTGCTTGTGCTCTCTGTACTGATCTAAAGAAGGTGTCAAAATTGAACAAACTCAAAAAGGGTTTCTTTTTAGAAATAATCAGATCAATCTTTGGGGGAATAGGAAAATTCGTGGTACTTATTTATGCTGACTTGGTCAATAAACTCAAGTGAAGAACAAGGATATCACTCAATCACAGAGACTGGACTAAAGCACAGATCACCCAGGAATAAGTAAATGAAGCCCTAGAGACTGTGAACAAAGCCACTTTGATGGAATAAGCTATCTTTTAGCAGACGTTGTTATATCCCCTCTATTACCCAAATCATCTGGTACCCCCCTAGCTGGGATCTTATGGACTGGCATCCTTCCTTGGTGGACACATTCAATGGAAAGACTGTGTCTGGGATGAAGCCTTTGTGCTCAACCCTCCCCACACATATACACAGCTGCGGAGTTAAGAGTTGGATTATCCAATAATACAGCCAACCCTAGTTCTCCTCCACAGTTTGCTATTTTGACTTAATCTTTATCCAAAAGCTCAAGATAAAGCCATTCTTATAAAGTCAGATTCTCAGTTAAGTATTTTTTCTTCCCCTTTCTCTCCTCCTCCTCTTTCTTTGTAGGGTAGACAGCCTTCAAAATGGCAGCCAACAATCTATTGTTCACACCTTTGGGTAATCTCATCCTACAGGGTATCAAGGTTGGTCTGTGTGACCAGTAGAATATGACAGAAATGATGGTGTGTAGTTTCTGAGCATAGATGATGAAAGACCCTGTGGCTTCCACCTTCCTTCTAACTTAGCTGCCATGTCATGAGGACACCCAAGCAGATTATGGAGAGGCCCACGTGCAGAGAACTGAGGCCTCATCCCAGTGGTCATTGCCTACTTGCCAGACATGTGCGTGAACTGCTTTGGCAGAGCTCTTCCAGTTCCAGTCAAGCCTTCAGATAATTGCAATTCCAGCTGACATCTTGATTGCACCTTCATGAGATACCCTGAGAAAAATCATCCAGCTGAGCTGCTCTCAGTGAAATTGTGAAAGTGTTAGTCACTCAGTCATGTCTGACTCTTTGTGACCCCATGGACTATAGCCCACCAGGCTCCATGGGATTTCCCAGGCAAGGATACTGGAGTGGGTTGCCATTCCCTTCTCCCGGGAATCTTCCCAATCCAGGGATGGAACCCGGTCTCCTGCACTGCAGGCAGATTCTTTACCATTTGAGCCACTGGGGAAGCCCTAGAGAAACTGTGAAAGGTTGTGAGTTTTTGTTGTTGTTGTTGTGTTAGACAGCCAGGGTACAAAATTTAAGGGGACACTCACACTCAGGGTCATGTAAGTGCGTGGTCACAAGCCCAGACCTACCTACAGTCCCAGACTTGTTGTTTTAAGTCACTAAATCTTGGACAATTTGTTACGAAGCTGCAGGTAAGTGATATCTTCTTCTTTGCCGAGTCCCATTCAGTGTGACATGGGCTGATCTCCTCAAAGCTTGTGACTTATTTCCCTTCAGGCTCCCTGTTCCCAGAAGCTGTGCTTATAACTACCCTCTTAGAGATACCTCTCCAATATTGTCCTTTATGCTGGTCAATTAATTTAGAAAACAAAAGAACCACAACCATAATGCATTTTCTACTTTTCTAGTATTGATACATGTTAATGTCATCTTTATCAGGTGCTGTCATATCAAGATGATATTAAGGCTCTCTCTTACCACAGGTTGTGATAGTCAAGAACATTTTTCAGTACACAAAACAATGGGTTTGTGGTTTAGAACACAGCCTGGAGTCATGGGGGATGAAGTAATAAAGTTAATGCAGGTCAATAAGAATAGGAGGCTTTTCGGTAAACACAGAATGACCCAAGACGAAGGCTTTTGTGAGAGGATCAAGGACAAACTTCTAGTTTAAAACCAGACAGCAGTAGCTAATTCTGACCCTTGCTCACCCTTGAACAGAGATTGATAGACGCTACTGGGTGACTTTAGCTTTTCTGATCACCTCGTAGATGTATCAATACATTCAACAATGCCAACATGACATGCCTTCCCAACACATTTTTTTTTTTTTGCTGATTTCAGAAGATTCATGGGAATCTAGAGTTTTAAATGAAAGACAGGCCACTTATTTTATTATTTTGCTTTTTGGCAAGTTTGAATTTTTCTGTTTTTTTTTCCCCCCCTTGGTTAAAGATCATACTTCCACAAAGCGAACACAGCTCAGAACCCATTTTAGATCCAGTTATACTACTGAGGTGTTATGGAATAGGGTCAAATCATATTCAGACCAATGATTACTTATACAGTGTAGACTATAAGAATATTTTTAAAATTAGATTCTGCTCTGATGTGCTAAGAGCTGATGAAAATGAAGTTGAGAGGACCAGCATGTTCTTTCTCCACTTGAAAGATAGAACTACTCTGAGCAAGCACTGAATTCGATAAAAAATAATGATAATGACAATAGTGATAATAATAATTAAACAAGAGGAAGGAGGAAGTGGATGAAGAGAAGGAGGGAGAAAAAAAGGAGAAGGGGAAGAGAAAGAGGGAGAAGAAGAGGGAAAAAAGAGAAGGAAGAGGAGGAAAAGGAGGAGGAGGGGAGACAGAAGAAGGAGGGAGAGGGTGAAGGGAAGAGACAGCAGCACCAGCTAACGTCTGTGGGCAGCAACCCTCCAGGGTTGTTTTAGGTGCTTTACCTGTATTAGCTTATTACAAAAACTCTAGTGAAAGATACTGTTTCTATTCACATAATACAAGAGGACACCGAGGCACACCAAAATTGAGTAACCAGAGATCCCGTGGTCAATAAGTGGCAGAGTCAGGAAGGTTCTTCTTAGGACTCTGTTTGTGTCCTTAGATGATTTGTTAATGTCCCTTGGTACTACTGTTGAGGTCTCAAGCATGGTCACTTCTGGAAGTGGTGCCTTACTCAACGCAACGCGATGGCCTGTAGTAGCCATAACCATAAAGGCCAGAGTGGGGAGATGCAGAACAGAGTGAGACCATCATAAAGAGATGTTGACAATGGCTTCAAGCAACATGACATGGCTTGGGGGACTTGGTAATTAGCATCAACAACAGTATCCATTTGTTATGAGAGACACTTTTGACTGGGTAAGGATATCGTCAGTGTTCTTTTCTGCACTCGTAGATACAGCCGCCAGCCATAAGGAGTCTTTGCAGGTGACAAAGACTTTGTTATAGCATGGGAAAGACATCGTTTGTTCAGCCTCTCTATATACTGGAATGACAGCTTCAGCATCAGCACTTCTATAGTTAAGAGTGCAAGGTCTTGCAAGGGCGGGGTCATTTAATCTTTGCCTGCACAGTGTCTAGAACCTAGTAGCCATTTAGATATATGACCTAATATTCATTTAGGAAAAATGTTTATTAGGAGCCAACGAATCACAATGGATACAAGAAATAACATAAACCTCTGGCCTCTAGGCTTCGGGGATCAGAAAGTCTTGTGTTCTGGGTCCAGGCTCTGCCACCTCCTGGCTAGGTGATTAAAGAAATCACGTAAGCATTCTAAACCTCAATTTCCTTACTTATAAAAAGAGAGAATTACAGCGTTTATATTTTGGAGATATTTTGAAGATGCAATTATGAGGTAAGACTTGAGAGCATGAACTGTGGAACAGACTTGCAAAATTTTGAACTTTTGCCCTGTCTCTTAATTAGATATGTGATCCTAGAGAATTTTAAACTCACTGTGCCTCAGTTTCCTCATCTGGAAATGTGATAGTAATAGTACTTAGCTCATGGGGTTTTTGTGAGTACTAAGTTAATACATAAAAAGTGCTGAGAACAATGTCTGGCACATAGGAAGTTCTGTTAAATGTTCAGTCATATATTGCTTTTTAAAGCTCATGGAACACTGAAAATGCTCAATTAATGGTTGCTATTGTGTATTTTACTGGTAATAGTCAACATTAGCTGGAAGGAGGGGGCATCTAATGTGAAATGTGAATGAATTGCAAATTGCTACATTGTTATGATTTTAATAGCACTATTGTCTATTTCCTGTGAATGACAGTCTAAATTAAACTGTTTGCTCATCAAGTGGCTGTTTCCTGGGATTTTTGAGTTTCTTTTAATATCCAATAGCCCTTTTCCTAATGTCACATGTTGATTTGTTAGTGATGATCATTTAGTGATGATCAATGTTGAACCTTAGCCGCGGTACAAATATCCTGTGTGTTTTATGGGCCATATATTTGGAAATTTAGCAACCCTTTTCTGGGGGGACTCTTCCTTAAAGGCACACATTCTGATTTTATTGTGCCCATTTTTCTCAAATGTAATTTTTTCCTACAGAGCCAGTACTGGCAGAGGTATTGCAGAATCACAATGGTGGGAGACCTTCAGACCCGACAGAAGAGCCGATGGGGCCAAAACTCTGCTTCTCTTTCTGTCTTTCGTTTGCCTGGCCCTTGTTCTCAAAGGACTAATTGGGCCAGGCTTTCTCTTAAATACAGTCTCTCCTTTTTGCTCTGGCTGGCTGTTGGAAGGACTCACCCCTGGTTGCTTGTCAGGTGCAGGCTTTTGGCAACCTGGAGGCAGGCTCAGTGGAAGCTCATGTTTCCGACCACGGCATAGCCGTTGACAGGAAGGGCTGGCATGTATCTCGTTTCTGCGGCCAACCAGGTGATGGCTTTCCCAAAGGTGGGAGCAGGTGCTTCTCCTATGTCCCCACTGTGCCTCTTTTTCTCCAGTCAGGCTGTTTGGTGAGCTGGCCTTTGGTAAAATCCGTGTAGATGGTGCCTGGCAGGCAGGCATGTTATGCTACTTGGAGGCAACCATGAGCACTGGTTTTGGCATAGAATTGATCGCCGATCATACCCATCCCTTGGCCTGCACGGACCTTCCCCTCAAGCCAGCACACGTGTAGAGAATGTCCACTGGTAGAGAATTTTTTTAAAATATGTTAAATAATTGTGCTCAGAAAAGCAAAATCTTAGGGGAGGGGAAATATTTTAAAAATCATTGTTATGAGTTTATGATAGTATTTTAAAATATTTTAAAGTCATGGAAAACTGCATGTGAGTGAAGTTGTCAGGACTCTGTTTGGGGCTCCTGGAGCCAGCTTGCCAGGACTTGGCCCTTCCTGTTGACAGGAAGAAACAAAGTATCCTAGGGGATACATGCTCCAGGAAGAACACTGGACTCCTGTTCGGGTGTCCTCACTCTGCAGATGCTCAGAAGGCAAGTTTTGTCTGTGAGCACAGGGCATGGCAGCTTCCCAGGTGGCTTAGCAGTAAAGAACCCACCTGCTAATTCAGGAGACACGGATTCGACCCCTGGGTCAGGAAGACCTCCTGGAGGAGGAAATGGCAACTCACTCCAGTATTCTTGCCTGCAAAATCCCATGGACAGAGGAGCCTAACAGGTTACAGTCTAGGGGGTCGCAAAGAACTGGAGATGATTTAGCGACTGAACATGCACCAAGGCAGGACTGCCTTTGCCCTCACTCCTGGCTTCTTCATGCGGGAAGCAGGGAGACACATTGACCTCCCTCAAAGTAGGATCAGAAGAAGGTTTACTCGATGAGCTCATTCTCCAGAAACATAATCAGGAAAAGGCTGGGATCTGTAAGAATCTTATAAAGTTCTGAGACTGTACAATCTCCCCACATGGTGAATGTTCTGATCCCCCTGTATGTCTCTACCGACTGATTTGTAGACGAGTTTTTCAGTGGGAGGGGGCTTTGTGCTTGTGTTCAGCTTTGCAAGGAAGAAGACTCCTGGGAAGACTGTATCCTACCTTGCCCCTGGCTGTGTGTCCCCAGGGGACAGAGCATGGTGGCAGTTGTAGGGGAAGGTCAAGGCCTGTAGAGAGAAGCAGAGGCTCAAAAGGTCCTTGGTAAGAGAGGAGAGTGCAGGCCAGACCCACTGGGTACCACGGCCTCCCTCCTGCCTCCTCCTTCTTCCTTTTGCTCTTGTTGGAGCTGCCATTGTTCTGAGGACCAAACAATCTTAGCTTCCCAAGAGGGAGACCTCATTCCTCTGTTCAAGGAAATTCACACTTGTGTGTGTGTTTCTTTCATGTCAAAATAAGTAAGTAAACATATATTTATTTATTAAAAATACATGTCATTGGCATGAGACATTTTCTTTCCCAAGGATTTCTGCAGTTTTAAAGATTCTAGGTGATAGGAAGCAATGCTATGCTCAGGGGTCTAGCACTGGCTGGAGATATTTCAGCCGTCAGTTAAAAGCCTAAGGGAAAACTGTTTTATTTGCCGAGGAATTACAAAGGAGGAGGGAGAAAGATGGGTAGATTTGGCGAATCCATTCTCTCGGAAGACAAAACTCAGGCCAATACAAAGCTGTTGCATTGAGTTTATCCTGCTGCCAATTGATGTACTCTGTTTGAGTGCCTTTCTAGGACCCTTCAAACAGAACCACAGAGGCTTCCGTCTCTGTTACCGGTAAGGCCAGCCTTATGTGCAGCTGGACTGACTATAAAAAAGGAAACATCCTTGCCAGATAGTAAATTCCACTAGAACAAGAACTATACCCATCCTTGAGCATACATTCTGAATGTTTAGTTCAGAACGCAACCTCATGGTCACTTAATAAATATTTGCTGACTTGTTGACACACGGCTCAGAAAAGACGTGTCCGTGAAAATAAGCAGGCACAGCATTTATCTGTGTGACCTTGAGCCAGTTCTCTAGCCTTTCTGCATTGCTGTTTCCTCATCTGTAAAAAAATAACAGTGCTTAACATTTATTGAGTGTTAACCCTGTAGCAGGCATTGAGCTAAGCACTTTATGGTCAGGATCTCATTGAATCCTTAAAACACATCTATGGAGTATGAACTGTCATTGTTTTACAGATGAGAAGACCCTGACAAAAGAAGCCTCAGGTCACTGAGTGGTTAAGTGGCAGAAGTCTGGCTCCAGAACCCACCAGGTTACTTACTACCCTGGGATAGGAACAATGAAAGTGCCTGTAATTAACTTGCTTATGCATTTAATGAGTATATCTCTGGGGAGTGCTCTCTGCTCCAGGTCCCCTTGAGCAGTGCAGTGAATTCAGTGGGAGAAGGAGAACAAAGGCTCTTGTGTCAGGAATGCATTTGGCTGCAAGTAGCAGAACCACCACCTCTTAGCACCTTGCAGGCAATGGGCTTTCTGAGAGTGGTGATGCTGCTGTGCATCTTTAGGCATTAACCACTCTTAGGATCTTCAGTTGGAAGGGCTGTACTTTCTCAGGCTTTTTGTGGGGTGTCACCAAAAGCAGGGAGAGGTGTGAGGCTCTCAACTTCTGTGCAAGCTTCAATATCTCATCAGATCCACATAGGTCACCTGGGTAAGGCCTTTGCCTGATCCCTACAACCACCCCTCAAGGCAAAATGCCTCCTTGTGGAAGGGGGACACAGCTGCCCTTAGAGTGGTGAAGTTGGAGGAGTCTTGGCTCTTTCTATAATAACTTTTCATTTCCGGGAATGCCTGCAGCCCATTTCTGTGAAACCAGGCCATGAGTAACTAACAAGAAGAGCAATGATTTGAGAATTAAAATATTACTATCGGTGAAACCCCCTGATGGTTCAAATAATTTTAATTATTTAAAATTAACTTTTCCTTTCAGGTGAGCACCTGAAGTGGGGAGGATGGCGATTAAACGTTTGACTACTGCCACTTAGGAGGGCCTGTGTTTTTCGTCATTGCCTCTGTTGTTTTCTATGAGGGGATATCCTGAAATGAAGTTAGAATGTCACCTATAGGCACCTTTTCTGCTCCATTTTTTTATAGCCAACAATATCACTCTCATTGAGGCTGCGAATACTTCCTGGGCATTGTGATAGCTTCCCTACTTCTCTCCCTGCCTCTAATCTGTTCTGTTCCTTCCCACCAAATTCATCTTCTAAAACACTGCTTTCATCATCTTGTTGCTCTGCTCATGAGTCTGTGTGGGGCTCCTCTCTACCTAATGAATAAATTCCAGGGTATGCAGCCAGGCATTCCGGTCCTTCATCCTCAGGCCTCAGATGTCCCTCTTTCCCCCTGTATTCCCCAGTGAAGATTTGTTCCCCCAACTAAGCAGCTCATTACACAGTTCTTTCTCTGCTTCTCAGCTCTGCTCTACTCTGCCTCGCTGGCTCTTCTACTTGACCTGTCATGGGAGGCCCCCTTCAACCATGTAGATTCTTCTGCCAGGCTCTCCATCTTCAACAGTCTCTCCTCCCTTCTCCCAGATACTCCTCAGTCCTTATCACCCTGACACAGTTTCACAACCAGTGAGGTCTAAGCAAATGCTCGATGAGCTTGTTATTTACTTATGACTCCAAGACGTGACTCTACCATTTCCCCTATTTATTGCCCCCAACAGAATTCATGATGCTTGTTAGCATGATGAACAATCCCAGGGATGGATTTGAGTCAGACATACTGTGGTAGACATTGTTAGTTGCCCATCTAATGTCTCCCTTTTTTTTTTATCGATGAGATTCCTATTTTATTCAGTATAGTAACATGCCCAGCCATAGCCCTTTAATTTTAAGCCTAAGATAATCAGCACACTCATACTTCCATTTCTCAGCTTCTGTTATAGCCAGGAGTGGCCATGTGACACTGTGTTAGAAACTATACCAGACCCCTTTGGGAAGGAATTTATTTCCTAATTAAAAGGCACAATGTTTGAAGAGAAAGTGCATTGATGAACCTTTCACTTCTCCCTGCCTTGAACATCATTAGATGGTTGGGACCCATACTGACCAGTTTGCAACCATAAGGCAATAAGCCCGAGAATGAAAAGTCAACACATTAAATATGCTAAACAGAAGGACAGGAAGAAGTTGGATGATTGTTGTCTTTGCTGGATCAATACGTGAACAGGCAGCTACATCTCAACTTCCTGTTGTTGTTCAGTCACTAAGTCATGTTCAACTCTTTGCAACCCCATGGGCTATAGCATGCCAGGCCTCCCTGTCCCTCGATATCTCTGGGAGTTTGCCCATGTTCATATCCATTGAATCAGTGATGCCAACCATCCAACCATCCCATCCTCTGTTATCCCCTATTCCTCTTGCCTTCAATGTTTCCCAGCATAAAGGTCTTTTCCAGTTGTTCACATTGGGTGGCCAAAGTATTGGTGCTTTAGCTTTAGCATCAGTCCTTCTGTCTTGACTAGTTAAGCCACTGTTAGTTATTCTATTACTTGCATCTGAAAGCATTTCTAACTTGTGTAACCATATTCATATTTTGAGAGCCCAAAGCAATGCATGAACATTGTACACATAACCAAATGCTTTGAACCAGTACAGGAACAGATGTTGTCCTATGAAAAAGAAACTTTCAGGAAATTAACATCATATGCATATGTATCTAAGTATTCTCCACCAGACAAATAAACCCTCTCAATGACAAAGGATGATGTGTTAATTATAATATAGCAATTAATTACATAATGGAACAGTTGAGTGAGAAAAACAGAGGAAATTGTAGAAAGAGTACATTAATTCCACTAGCCAGGAAAAAAGTAACATTGGCTCACATTTTTAAATAACTAAAATTTTATCTGCAAAGAAGTTCCCACTAATATTTACATATTAATTTTATTTCACTATTTGTTAACGAAAGCTCCATCCCCTTGTCTTCGTGATTCCTTGAGAGAGCTTTTCTCAGAGCAATATTCCTGCCTGTCTTTCCATCCTTACTCTTTGCTTTCCATGAAGAGAGTGAGTTACCTGATAAGAAAGCTTGGGAGAAGGTTCTGGGCCTGTTCCACCCAGCTTCTCCCTGGCTAGAGTATGTGCTGCTTGTGTTCAGTCATGTCTGACTGTTTATGACCCCGTGGACTGTAGCCCGCCAGGCTCCTCTGTCCTTGGGATTCTCCAGGCAAGAATAGTGGAGGGGGCCACCATTTCTTCTTCCAGGAGATCTTCCAAACCCAGGGTCTGAACCTGTGTCTCCTATGTCTCCTGCATTGGCGGACAGGTTCTTTACCACTATCACCACCTTAGATTATATAAATTAACACATAAATTATGTATACATGGTAATTGAAGCTGTGAGTCTGGATAAGTTTATCTGGGGAAAGTTATATAAAGTACATTCAAAGACCAAGACCTTCAGAATACTACCATTTAATGGTCAGGTAGAGGGGTATGAGTCTAGCAAGGAGAATAACAATGAGAAGTTACAGAGACAGGAAGAAAACCAAGAGAATATTGTGCAAGCTGGGAGGAAAGGCTTCTAGAAGAGAGCTGTGCTCAACTCTGTGAAACATTGCCAAGACAGGGAAGAAGAGAGCTGAAAAGTGTTCATCCACTGACTTTAGTCCCTGAGACTTTAACCAGAGTGTTATCACTGGAGTGATGGGGCAGAAACCTTGTTGGAGTGTGAGTACTGAGTGAAAACTGTTTAGGAGAGGACACAGTAACTTTAAGAAAAATTCTTCTAGAATTTAGTGTGAAGGGATGAAAAGAGAGGGAGGACCAAAGCTGAAGAGTATTTTTAAAATGTGATTTAAGATGATTTAACAAGTCCAATGGGAAGGGTTTGCTTGAGAAGAAGAGTCTGAATATATCAAAGAAAAAGAATTATTTTAAGTGTGAGGTTCCTAAAGAGATGGGAGAGGGTCAGAGGCAAAGTGGAGCCTAAGAATTGACTTTAGGTGGGAGGATGAATAGCTCTTCCATCTTTAAAGGAAGGAAGGAAGCATAGAGGTAGGTTTGTAGATCAGAAGGCAATGCATTCTTGTTGGATGGCCTCCATTTCCTGTGTGAAGGGGATGAGATCATAGGCTGAAAGTGAAGGGGAAGCTACGGGTTGGAGAGGAGAGTGGAGGAGACCTGCGTAGCAACAGAAAGTAAGACATTGAGTTGACCAGCACCCTTGTATGGACAGTATTTGTGACCCATTTGAGGTGGATTGTCACAAACGTATAGTGAAAGAGTAATAATTTTTTGAAAAATTAAGCACAGATATTTAAAAATTCTCCCTAAATACTCTATTGCCTATGGGTTTGTTTATATCACCCATTTAGAAAAATCCTGGTTGTTTGTCAAGTCTTGTCTTCTTGTATGTCCAGGTATTTTTTATTGAGTACTTAGTTGTTAAATAGAAGCAATCGACATATTATCACACAGTTTCTATAAGTCAGACATTCAGTGCCAGCTTATCAGGGTGGTTCTATTTAGGTTCTATTTAGGTTCTATTTAGGGTCCTCCCATGAGGGCTTCCACGGTGGCTCAGCAGTAAGAAATCCTCCTGCCAATGTAGGAGATGTGGGTTCAAACCCTGGGTTGAGAAGATCCCCTGGAAATGGAATGGCAACCCACTCCAGTATTCTTGCCAGTATAATCCCATTGACAGAGGAGCCTGGTGGGCTACAGTCCATAGGGTGGTGAAAGAGTCAGACACGACTGAGCGACTAAAGAATAACAGCAACGGGAGTTTATACTCACGGTATTAACTAGAGCTGTGGTCATCTCAAGGCTTGGCTGGAACTGTGGGATCCCTTCCCAGGTTGGTGCACTCACCTGGCTGTTGGTGAAAGGCCACGGCCTCAGTTTCTCAGCGTGTGGACTCTGCAGAGAGCTGCTTAGGAGCCCTCTGACTTGGCAGCTGCCTTCCCAGAATGAGCGGTGTAAGGAGCAAGATGGAAGCGAGTGCTCACTTCTTTTTGACTGAGTGTTTGACAGAGAAAATTTGAGACACTGGGTGCTGTTTTCTTCCTTCCAAGAATACTTGCCACTGTTGCTGGCAAAGAGCCGGGTTAAGGGCGCTAGCCATCCCAGGTCCTTCATCCAATCAGGAATGGAGAAGAAATGTTTGTCCCTGTGAAGATGCATATATTTCCAGTGCACTCTTATTTCTTGGGTGTGGCCCTTTGGTGACCTAACTAATTTCAAGAGGTGCTTACCAGGCAGGCCTTGATCTCCAAGCTTTGAGTCCCCAGACGCTGGAGACTCCCAGAATTTTTGCTCAGTTCTCAGTCTCCCAGCTGTTCTTTCAGAATTAGAGGTGCCTGAAGGGCCCTGGTTCTCAGGCATTAGAGGACATTAGAATCAACTCGATGGTTTGTTGAAGCAGATTTCTGGGTCTCGTTCCTGGGTCTCTGATTGAGTGGATCTCGGGTGGAACCTGAGAGTGTGCATTTTGAACCAGTTCCTGGGTGCTCATATCTGAAGAACTGCCATTCAAGGGGAAAGGCAGCCTTGAATGGGCTTCCCTCCTCTTTGGAATTTGACAGTTTGTTTTCTCACTGCCTGCGTAACTTGTCAGTGTCATTACCGATGTCTCTTTTATCACGTTTCTTATGATCAGAGAGAGGGTTGTTCTGAACCACCTACTCTGCTGTTGCTGGAAGAAAAACTTTCAAACTAATAATAATAATGACTAACACAACAGAGAAAGTATGATGTATCAGACCCAGGCTGGCATGACTGCTGATGGAACACCCTTGGGGGCGTCACACACATTGTGTTCCATGCCTGGCAGCACCACGCTGGTGGAATTGTGCAGTCCAGCCGCTCTCTATAGCTGGGTACTGTGCAAGGGTCTCAATATATGTTATTTCATTTAGCCTCACAAACTTCCTATAATCCTTATTTTCAAATGAGGAAACTGAAACTTAAAAGGAATAACTGTCCAAAGGTCACAGGGCTTGCTGATTGCTAAGACTCTATTACTCACTATGTGGGAAACCAAGTTTGGATTAAGCCTTTGACCTCCCTGCCTTCCCTATCTGTAAAATGGGCACAAGAGTATTTATTCTCCCCTAGGAGCTGGGTAGAGTGAACTAATGAGGCAATGGACTTAAACTCTTGAGAGTTTTTGGGATAAGAGAATTAACTTTCCGAATGGTTTTGTGACGAAGGTAGAAACACCTCCAGTTGTTAAGCAAGCAAATGAAGACGACCAATGAAGCAGAGCTAAGGCCAAAGCTGGTGTTTCAAAGAGCCCTGCAGAGCCATGGTAGGATGAAGCCTCCTTTCAAATGGCACTCTGCTTTAAAAAGCAATGGCTTTAAAAAGCAGTGGTTTCATCTACTGAGGCATGTTAGACCAAGTTTCTCCTCCCCTTGTTTCCCTCTTTCTCTTAAAGACATCAGGTATTGAACTCATTTCTTCTTTCTTTTCCTCTCCTCCCTCAATGACTAATGACCAAGTATTCATTTAAAAAGTAAGGATTTTGAGAACCCCTAGACACTTCAGAGGACAGAGGACGAGAAAATTGGATGGCATCACCGACTCGACGGACATGAGTTTGAGCAAGCTTTGGGAGTTGGTGATGGACAGGGAAGCCTGGCGTGCTGCAGTCCATGGGGTCGCAAAGAGTCAGATGTGACTGAGTGACTGAACTGACTGAGATGCTTCAGACATTATTATTGCAACATAAAGCTCTTTACCTGCAGGTCACAGGTTCTCAGGTAGGCTGGGTCAATAGTGACAAATCTGATACTGGCCATCGGTCAGTTGCATGGTTCACATGAAATGGGCTAATGGGCTCAGCTCACACACCAGTCCACGTGGGAAGGGCATGGCCAGATGCTGGTTGGCATGTTCAACACAGAGCCTGTGGCCTCAGCTGGAAGGGACTCAGCTTTGCTGAGACTGCCTCCTGGAGATATGTGCGTGCAACAAGAGAGAAAGGCATGAGCTGCTTGGGAAGAAAGAGAGAGGTGAGAGATTGTCTTAACCTTCCACCTTTTTGACTACAAAGAAGATACCTCTTTCCAGATCCAGGGAGGAGGTTGGCTTCCTGGTTTGTCCTTCACTTTTGGGACTTTATCCAGCAGAGAAGACAGTTGTCGGGAGTAAATGATGCAGGTAATGTTGTACAGAAGAAAATGCTCTTGCTGTTTCTATTAAAGAGAGGAGCCGAGTGGAGAACACCCAGTAAGGGGAGTAAGACAGGGATGCACGGGCATGAACGTACTTAGAGGGAGAGACCTCTCTTTCTTCTTCCACACATAAACAATCAAGCGAGATTCTGGAGAACAAGCGATAGGACATCCTGCTGTTTCTCTTTTGTCTGGTTTTCTCCCAGCTGACTCCTTGCTCTTACAGGAAGGCAGGTCCTGTTATCTCCCACGGAGTCAATGTCAAGGATAGATGTGGATACGGACACCCCCCAACTCCTGTCCTCTACTGAGGAGTACTATTTATTGCCGTCTTTGAGTCTAGGCATTTTCAGACCAGTTTTGGCTCGAGAAACATACAAAATGCTTCTAATTTTTTTTAATTTTTTTTCAACAAGAGGCACATACATCTTTTAAGCTTCTTTTTTTCTTTTCTTAAATTTTATTTTACTATGTTGCCCCTATTACCGAAGTACTTGCCTGAATCCAAGGGTCTTCCTGACTTTGGTTTGAGTGTCTGAATCTTCATCACATCATCAGTAGAATGGAATATGGTGAGATCCAAATTTCAGTGGGTTGATGTGTGAATGACATTGCCAAGGTGGCAGTGAAGAAGACTGAACTCTTCTTTCCAGAAATCTGGTGGTGGAGGACAAAGACAAGAGCAACAGGGAGGTGGGGGGCGAGGGATTGCAGGGAGGTTTGTTAAGATGAGGGAGGAATTGTGCACGTATTTTCAGTCTGAGAGATGGTGACGAGAGAGAATAAAATTGTGCTGAACGGAAGGGGAATGCCAGAGAGGCAAGAGAGGAGAGGCATCAGCTGCGTAGGAGGAGACAATCCCGAGGAAAACGAGGTTCCAGGGAAGGAAAGAGTGCTGTTATGGATCTATTTCAGAAGTGGAGAGGTGAGTTTGGGGCGCTCCCTCAACAATGTGCTCTATCTTCTTGGCACAGTAAAAGTCAGCTGTTCACTAAGAGGTGACTTGGAGCCTGAGGAATTGCCAAAGATTTGTGGGGAAGAGGAAGGAGGTCACAAGGAAACAAGTGGAGGGCTGCTGGCTGGGCTGGGTAAAATGAATTTACACTCTCTATTTGTATACTGATATCATCTTTAAAGTCATCCAGCAAAGCTTGCTTTTCAGTCATGTGGTGGGGATCACTCCACTCTATTACATAAGGAGGTTTGACATGAAGATTGGAGGGAAAACAGGCTATAGAAAATTCCACCCACGATATACATGGAATGGGGGAAAAAAGCTCAATTGGGGTTGTCAAAAAGTTTTCAAAGAACTTTGCAAAAAAAAAAAACACAAAAAACTTCTCTCTTATTTAAGTCAAAGCAGCATGGAAAATAATAATACGGCATTCAAGCTCCATTCTCTCTGTTGGGGGCGATGCTTGAAGAAAAAGAAAAGTGTATTCTGTGGTTAGTCAAATTTTAATTGGTCACAATATGAAGCAAAAGTTCAAAATGAAATGCTAGAAATGTCTCCCCTCTGGAACATTCAATTAAGATCTGGGGGGGGAAAAAAACCTCAAAAATGACAGCCAGAGAATAACAACAACAAAAGTCACTGTAAACCTAGATTTAGGCAGGCAGATGGCACTGAAATGAGTCAAGTGTGTGTGGGGGGTGGGGTGGGGGGATGGGTACATTGGGGATGGGGTGGGGGGAGGGGAGGCTGAAGGGGTTAACTCTGGGCACTCAGCCCAGCCTGTGCACTAAACATTAGTCCCCCTGCAAGGGTGTTTTGCTCTGAGCAAAAGTGTAATATGGACAGAATTCCTCCTAAGCACCGGGAGTCCTGCCTTTCCACGCCCTTCTTGGCCATCATAGTTCCTGCTTCCAACCCTTAGGAATATCCAGTGTCTTTTCTCACGCCTTCACTCAAAGGATTTGAAATGTATTCACACTTAGGTAAAAATAACTGAAGATAGAAAAGACCAGTTACTTATCTCGGGGGTATTCTCACTTTAATAAGGCGAATCTTAGGTAAAATAAATGTTACTGGACTCTGAAATAGCATCACATGCATTGACGCCTGTTCTGCTTATTCATTAAAGGCACTCAGACCATCCCCCTTGCCTTCCAGGAGGAAACCTATGTGGGACAGCTTAGAGAATTATTTGAGTCCTGGAAGGAGGCTGAGAAATTTTAACATGTTGTATCACTCAAGATGATGTTAGAATCATCATAATATAAACCAAAGGGGTTATTATAGACAAAATGATCTGTGAACTCTTTAGCATTTAACATTGCACCTGACAATTTTTTTTTTGTTTTTCCTCAAAGGATACATTACACGCCTCACAGGTGGGTCCCAGGCCCATCACACATCCACTTGCAGAGGAGCAAGTGCATGCCTGTGCCCACAAGTTTGGCAAAATCTTTGTGCATCACACACTCTACTGAAGTCCTCATGCAGAGCCAACCTGGGCCCTTGTGAATGCACTTGGTCCTCATAGCCGCTGTGTGAAGGAGGTGCATTGTCTCAATAGTACAGAAAGTGGAGCCGAGACAGAGAGCTCAAGCGAGTTGCCCAAACACACACAGTTTGCAGGTGGTAGAGCTGGGATTTGATCCCCAGGCTTCAAAGGGGTAGAGTAAGTCTTGGCTCTAAGCACTGCGAGCTGTCTTTGAGAACTTGAGATGGACATCATAGAAGTGGTTATTTCTGAACTGGTGTTGAAGAAAGTTTTCCAGGTTGGCATTGGGTGAGTGGGACTAGGTTGCTTTTCCACAGATGTGACAAATCCTGGGAGATTTGGGGAAGGCAGTAGTTTGGCAAGGTGGGTGGCTTGGGATGGATGTGGAGGTGGGGCTGATCATCCATCCCATGTCAGTTGGCACGTGACAACCTGAGTTTTCATCTGTCTTCCCAGCATAGTCACAAATGGCACCCGCTTTCAGTCTCTAAAGAGTCTGGGTTTGGCTCGTGTTACGTGGTCCCCTCCCTATGGGGGCCCCATGCACGTGAAACCTTGAATGGCCTGCTGCAGAGTTTGGATTTTATTCTATGGGGAGGGATGACAGGTTTGATGCCCAGAATTTCTTGGGAAAAGGACGGGAGTCAGAGAAAGGAGACCTATCCTCTGGTACCATATGACCCACTTTGTTGCCTTGTGAAAATGAAATGAAATGCAGTTGAGAATAGATAAGTAACAGTCCATTGCTCAGTATAGACTCATTCCTCATGTTCACTCCTTTTTTTTCTCTTCTTCTCTTTCTCCTCTTCCCCCATACTCCCACTTCGTTCCTCCTCTTCCTCCTCACCATTATTCCTGGGAACCATAACCCAGCCCCCTCTCTCCTCTTCAGTTCCTCTTCTCCCCTCTTCCCCTGCCTAACCTCCCTTCCTTCCTCGGGAAGCAGGGGCTGGAGAGCTTTCAGAGGGGCAGGTGCAGGGTAAGAATAGTGAACCCATGCTAAGAAATAGAATCTAAGGACCATCTTAAGGTAGCCTGACTGTGGGAGGCCATTTGACCTTTGAAAAATTACCTTGAATTTTAAAAGTTCTGCAAACTCAGCTGAAGGCTGTTACATTGGACAATTGTTCAACCTCATCCTGTAGTAGAGGGGGGAAAAAAGCCCCACAACACCTAGAAGCCCACATTTTAATTCTCACAGCTGGGGATCTGGTCAGGGTCATGTTTTATCAATATAAACAGCATAGAGCCGGCAGTCTAATATTCATATCTAATAGATCGAGCATCGCACATCAGCGTCACACATCAAACACCGTATGTTTTTGAAGCAGATATCAAATAACATTTTCACTCTTGATTATGTTCCCTTTGTTCTAGGGCACTAGAAAAGAAATGAGTGAAGAGTCCCTGGTCACATTATTTTGGAAGCTGATACCAGCAGGCTAAACAGTGAGCAAGGGAAGGGCTGGGGGAAATGATACCTATTTATTAAGCACCATCAATACATGAGGAACATGATAGACATTATGTTAAGTCTTCCAACAGCCTTATGAGTAGGGACTCTTATTCCCATTTTACAGATGAGGAAACCATGGCCAGAGAGTAGATACTTGATAGTCATACCAACATGAAATGCTAGAGCTGGCATCCAAGTTCAAGCGCTTCATAACAGCAGCCATATTTTTGCAGCTACTAATACCCTAACGTCACCAAAATATATATCCATGGATAATTTCATAGTGAGGGGTCTGCCTGACATTGGATCTGCTTATGGCTTACCCAGTATACATCGTTGTAGGATCCAACCCATTAGATCACTCCTTCCTTGATGCTGGTTTCCTGATCTTCCTTCTAATGCCCCAGCTGCTTCCCAATCCCCTTGACCAGTTCACCTTCTCCCGGAAATTGTAAATCTCTTTAATCTACCCACTTCTCTCCACCTGTTCTGGCAGTGTGTGCTAGTCTCTCAGTCAGGTTGACTCTTTTGTGACCCCGTGAACTGTAGCCCACCCTCCTCTGTCCATGAGATTTCCCAGGCAAGAATACTAGAGTGGGTTGCCATGGCCTCCTTCCGGGAATCGTCCCCACCCAGGGACTGAATTCAGGTCTCCTGCACTGGAGGCAGATTCTTTACTGTCTGAGCCATGTACCCCAGTCCAAAGCATCAACTTCTCCCACCTTGACTGTTCATAGGCCTCTGAATACTCTTGGAGAGACTTCAGGTGCATGCACTACAGAAACCACCCTCTACTGACCTCTTTTAATAGCCTCCCGTATGCTTAGGATAAAATAAGGAAATAGTAATGGTTCTTACCATGGCCAGAAACATCTGTGTGTTCTCCACACCCTCCTCCTCCAGTCTTATCTGAGGACCCTCCATCCCTCGCTTTCTGCTCCTGACATTCTGGCTTTCTCGTTGTCCCTCAAATGATCATGTTTGTTTTAGCATCAAGGCCTGTGGGTAAACTTGTCTCCTGGTCTGAATGCTGCAACCCCACTCTTTGCTGAGCTGTTGTTTATCTTTCAGGAGCTAAACCTCCTCAGGAAAATTTCCCAGAATGCCTGAAGAGTAGCGTGAGTCTTTCCATTATGGGCTCTCTTGGCCCCTTGTACTTCTCTTTCACAATAGTTATCACAGGTGACTATTTGTATAGTGTTTGGTTTAATGTCTCTCTCTGCTGCTAGTCTGTAAGTTTTTAAGGATTTATTTGAGACCCTCCACTGCACTCCCATCACCCAGAAGAGTACCTGTATCATATAGAATAAGCTAATGAGAGAAAAAAAATTTCAGCTTTCAAAATCAATGATACCAAGGTAAATTTGCAGTGCTGTTGTGTATAATATTAACATGATTTGAAGATCAAAACTCAGAGTCCATGCCTTCCCAACTCCTTCATCACCTCAATTCCCTTTTCCAGTTGAGTCCAGGGTTCTATCCAGATGTCTGCCAACACTGCCACTTCTACAAATTCTGTTTTGAGTACATTTCCCTCCTACATCCTCTCTGGTTCTCATCCTCTTCATTTCAGCTACTGGCATCGCCATTTCCTTTACCTCTTTTAAGTCAAAAGAAAAGATGCTTTAAAAAGCACGTATACAGTACATTTTCGATTATAAAAATTGTATACATGTTCATTGTAGAAATTTGAAAAATGTATTTATGAAAAAGTAAGAAAGTGAAAATGAGCTCTTTGTCTAGCCAGCAATAATCATTGTAACTAGTTTGCTACAATTCTTGTTTTTTCACATACATATATATTATTTTTAAAATGTGGCAGGGTTCTGCCTTCTTTTTTAATTAACATTATTATTATGGGAATTTTCAATGTAGGGAAAAATATAAATTAATAATTGTCACCATTTTATCATTCTTGTTTTATCTCATTCCTTTATTTTTGAGTATTGTGAAGCAAATTCCAGATTTCATATAATTTCACCCTTTAATATTTCAGTATGCATTTCTAACACTGAAAACTTAAAAAAATAAGTAAAATGTTATTATTATACTTAACAAAACTAATAGCAAATACTCAGTTTCATCTAATATTTAGTCCATGTTTGGTTTTCTGCATCTAAAATTTTTTTTACAGTTAGCTTGTTTGATTTAGAATCCAAAGTCTACATACTGTATTTGACTTATACATACAGATTTTTAAAAATTAGGAACATATTGTGCAAGCTCTTTATAATCTGCCTTTTAAATTAGCATCTTATGCATGTTTTCCCATGTATTAAATATTTTTCTTCAATGATTTTAAGGTCTATACAATATTCCATATTTCTACATCCAACAGTTTAGTCTTATAGGACATTTAGCTTATTTTCAAATATATCACCCATGAGAAAGGCTTTGATATACATACATGAGAAGTGACTCATGGGATGTAGAAAACCTGGGCTCAAGATGAATAAGCCTGTTTGTTAGATTTTCTGATACTGCCAAATTGCTCTCCAGAAGGTGTACATCAGTTTTCCCATGAACAGTGTATTCCTTACAAACATTAGGTATTACAATATAAAAATTATTATTACTTTTATCCAAGTCAATAGGTAAAATAATACCTTTTATTTTTATTTTCATTCTTTAGTGTGGTTAAATGTGACTTCATATGTTTAGTAGCCTTTTAGATTTGGGGGAAATTTTTACGTTCATATTCTTTGTCCATTTTTCTAACATGTTTTATACTTTCATTGTTAATGTGTAAGGATTTTTTGGGGTGTTTGTTTTGTTTTTTGGTAAACTTTACCAAGGTCATCTTCTAAGTACTGTATTTTGTAGTTTGTTGTTTGCCTTTCTATAATTATGTTTTATTCTTCCCTATTACATCCTTAATCAATCCTGATTTTTTCTTTTTTAATTGGGGTATAGTTGCTTTTCCAGATAGCGCAGTGGTACAGAATCTGCCTGACAATTCAGGAGACACAAGAGACAGGAGTTTGATCCCTGGATTGGGAAGATCCACTGGAGTAGGAAGTGGCAGTCCATGTGAGTATTCTTGCCTGGAAAATTCCATGGGCAGAGAAGCTTGGTGGGCTACGGTCCATGGGGTCGCAGAGAGTCAGACACGACTGAACGCACATGCACACACTTAATGGTTGCTTTACAACGTTCGGTTAGTTTCTGCAGTACAATAAAGTGAATCAGCTATATGTGTATCTTTGACCCTTGTTCCCTAATAGTTTCTTAAATGTGCCAACTCTTCTTTCATATCACAATGCTGTGACTCTAACTGAACTTCTCAACAGCTCTTTCCTCTGACTGACTTTTTAAAAAGTCTCCACTCTCTTTTCTGGTCCATTGTGAGGGCTGCTGCCTATTGAGTATAACTATAGCCACTTTCATCGTGTTGCTTCTCCACTTGTGACTTGAAAACAGCTTTTTATAGCATATCAGAAGAAATCTAAACTTTTCTTCCCACCATTGAGTGACATCCATAGTTTGATTTAAATGCTCTTTTCTAAACTTATTCGTGATTCCTCTTGCACAGGGACCATCCATGGCAGCCTGGATGATGTTCTTGCTCTCCTAATCAGACAGCTCTTCTGACCCTGTTCTTGTTTATCCTCTCTGTGAAGGACACTCCAATCCAAACCTCTCCATCTTTCAGGGTCCATCTTCAAGTCCCACCTGCTCTGTGAAGTCTGTGAGTTGTCTCAGCCCAGAGATCCCTTCTTCCTATAGGTCTCCAAATACTTAGAGTCAGATCCATAGATCTTCTGGCATCTCCTAATTATTCAGCTATGTAAGTTTGGCTTCCTCAGTAGGAGTTTGATGCCCTTTTCAAGAGCAGATGCTGTGTCATCTTCTTTTGATTCTCCTGTATTGCACAGGCTTGCCCCAGGTTTGGACACTTACTAACAACAAATTCTTAATGACTTGAGTCTACTCCAGAGTATAACATTACACATTTGCCAACAACAGAACAGGTACGTTGAATCATTTTCCCAATAGTGATCAGAATGGTTACAGAACATCTATAATCTTTAATCCTATCTTCCCTTTGACTAGTTCCATAAGGTATACCATGAGTGATTGGATTACATCTTCATTCAACACAAGTGCAATAGAATTTTCCTTTGTATACAATGGTAACTGACTCCGTGTAAGCAATTTAATGATGTCAGTAGATGGACCTGCTGCAGTGTTCCTGTCTCAGCTGGGAGAGAGGGAGCACTGAGAGTCAATAGATTTCTTTAGAAGCCGAATGATAAACTCAAGATGATCATCACAGAAGCCGTATTTCCATTATTAGGAAGAAAAGACAGATGAGCTCAGCCCTCACTTAATAAAAGTTAAACACACAGGTAAAAAGGGAATCCATTTGCTTATGCTCATATCAGAGGAGAACTTTGAAAGTCAAGGGGGTATATCCAGTTGTTTTCAGAGAGGCATCTCCTGGGAACCATCAATGTCATCCACAGTAAGTCACTATCTTTGCTTTAGTGAAGGATAGATCATCTCCCAGTGGGTCTGCTTTTCAAGATTCCATGATGAATTCTACTCCTAAAAACGTCTGAACCAAAGAAGAATCTTAAGGATTCTGATTCTAAATACAAACTTTAGCTGTGAGATAATTGTCCTGGCTATGTGGCAGGTCTTCAAAGAAATTAGTAGAATGGCATATTTTAACAGAGCTCATGTTGTTTTGTTCAATGATGTATTTTAGGTACCTAAAAAAGTGCTTCACAGTTAGTAGGCACCCAATAAATATTTGTTGAGTTTAATTTAATTGAACTGTTCTTAAATTTTTGGTCTTGTGGTTGCGTGGATACATGTGTATACACTTGTAAATGAAGAGAAATAAAAAGTGCATGTTTGCACACGTTACAAGTCACTGTATGTACTGACATAATGGTAGGTTTCAATGAACAGAGTCTCTCACCATTCACTCACTCATTCAGCCGATATTTATTGGGTGACTATTAAGTACCGGTCATTGTGGTTGTTATCAGGGGTATAGCATGGTACCCACCTGCCTGTATTTACAGTCTCCAGGAAAGAGAGGTAAACAGACCGCTATCATGGAGATGTCAGATGCAGTGGTCATCAAAAGCGGCTTAAGAAGGACAGCTTGTCCCATCTTAGGGCATCAGGGATGGTTTCCCCTGGAGGTACTGCTCAAGCTGAGACTGAAGGGTGGAGGCCTTTCTGGAGCGGCCCAGAGGGGAAAGGAGAAAGGTGTGTCTGCTTGCCTGTTTAAGGAAGACCCTCCTCCTGCTCTTTCCTCAAGCATCTGCCCCCACCTTCTCCCCGCTGGTGGTGAGATGAGGCCACTCTGACACGGGAAACGTGGATCCCAAATGAGCCATGTCAAGGCTTGTTGATGTGGCGCTCCAGCCCTGGGGCTGTGCGTCCTTCCTCCAGTGAGTGCTCTGCGCTCCTCCCGCCGGTGACTCGTCAGGACTCCGCTGCACTGTGGTGGGCGGTGCCGCCGTGCTGGTCCAAGCACCACCGCCCCTGGGCTCTCAGGCCACCCTGCTCCTGTCACCTCTTCAAAGAAATCCTCAACTCCCTGCCTTAGTCTCCTGAGTGTCTATAAGTAAGCCAGCGTCAGTAGGGAGACCCCCATCTTTTTCTCTATTTCCAGAAAAGTGGGGAGAATAACGTGCTATGTGAAGTTTATTCCCTTGAACTCAAGGGGCCCAGAATTCTTTCCCTCTCTTTAGACTCAGTTGAGACTCTCTTGCGCTCTCTTACCTTGGCTTCCATCTGGAGAAACAACTCTGTAAGCGCTGTCTGTGGCTTCTGATTTCTGTGGGGTCAGGACTATATCATAACAAAGGCCATTATTTAGTGAGTACCTACTATGAGCCAGGGATTTTGCAATCATGATCTTTAATAATATTAACAACCCTGCAAAGTAAATAGCAGTTATCAGGTGAGAAAACAGACTCAAGAGAAGTTTAATAATGTGCCCAGGGTCATACTAAGGTACAGATTTAGAACTCAAACTCTGGGGCATCTTGTTGCAAAGCCGTGAGCTTTCTAGAATGTCACGTGACTATCCATCCACCCCATCATACTCCTAATGCCTTATTTCCAAGGCAGTCCTCTATCAGAAAGCATCAGCTTTCTACACCTCATCTCTCCATCATGGTAGGAAAGAGGTTTTTGCCTCCAGATTGGCTCAGGCAGCCCCCTGATCACAGGGCACATGACTCCAGGACATTCAGGTGCATTCTCTCATGGTCAGGAGCATGTGACGTCTTCTCCCACCTCCCAGCTCTTAGAAACAGTGGCAAATTAGAGCTTTGTAATGGATTTTAACCTTTGAGTTTATTAATATTATTAAATGGTTGTGGTACAGCAGCCACTAAGAGTGCAAAGACAGGAGAGAAATCCTATCCTACCCTCAAGTGCAGTAAGAGAGCCAGATTCAAGGTCAAATAACAATGACAATGTAGTTCAGCAGATGCAACACTGGACTGTATATGAGGGACAGTGGGGAGAGACAGGCAAGACCAACGCTGCTTAGGGAGCTGGGGAGAATCCAGAAGCAGGTGAGGCTTGGGCCGGGCAATGAAGGACGAGTTGGAGTTTGGTGGACAAATAAGGGAGGGACGGAACACTGGGGACAAAGGGAGTCTGGAATCCACTGTAGGGTCCTATCCTGGCATGGTTGACATTACTTGCATGGGCAAGGATCAGGCACTTACCCAACTGCCCTTTTCATGGAAAGCATGCTATAAAAGCTAGCAATGGATCTTCACTAAATCTTATCTGGCTTTGTGTGTCTGATGCAACTTCGGAAACACCTGGGCCAATGTTCTTGTTTCCTCAGATGAGCACGAAACCCAGTGTTTTCTGCAGCAGGAAGGGCTCTGCAGGAGTCCAAGTTGTAAAGGACGCTGGAGCTACTCAGCTGGCAGTTGTCATCAGCGTGGCCCTCCTAGACACGCCAGCACACCCAAGCTACCAGCAGCCAGCGAGGAGAAAGGGGCTGACCGTCTTCCCATTTCTTCCTCTGATGATAGGAAGTCTGTTAATGATGAGTGTGAAAGTCAGTATTTCCCGAGAAAGGACATTTTAGTGTTTTTAAGTAACATTTCTATGTTTTTGTTGTTGTTCAGTCACTGTCATGTCTGACCGTTTGTGACCCCATGGACTGTAGTACACCAGGCTTCCCTGTCCTTCACTATCTCACAAAGTTTGTGCAAACCCATGTCCATTGATTTGGTGATGCCATTCAACCATTGCATCCTCTGCTGCCCCTTCTTCTTCTCCCCTCAATCTTTCCCAGCATCAGAGTCTTTTCCAATGAGTCAGCTCTTCGCATCAGGTGGCCAAAATATTGGAGCTTCAGCTTCAGCATCAGTCCTTCCAATGAATATTCAGGGTTGATTTCCTTTAGGATTGACTGGTTTGATCTTGCTGTCCAAGGGACTCTCAAGAGTCTTCTCCAGCACCACATTTCAAAGGCATCAATTCTTTGACACTCAGCCTTCTTTATGGTCTAATTGCAAAAGTAACACATGTTCATTGTACAAAAACTTGAGAAGTAGCAGGGAAGAAAATATCCAACTTTTACTAAGAGGTAAAGATGTCAATATTCTGTTCTTCATGTGTGCATTTGAGAAAAAATAGAGAAAGAATAATAGTGTGCTGTACAAACTCTTCGCAACTTATTTTTTTCACTTATTAATATGATGGAAATATTATATCATTAGTACACTTCTGGTGTGTTATTTTTAATGGCTTTATAATATTCTCTACCTTATATGACTTACTCTTGACTTATTTAAAGTTTTCTATCTCTGGGCAAATGTGTCCCAGGTGGCACTAGTGGTAAAGAACCTGCCTGTCAATTCATGAGACCCAGGAGCCGCCATTTGTATCCCTGGTCAAGAATATCCCCTGGAGGAGGAAATGGCAACCTACCCCAGTATTCTTGCTTAGAGAATCCCATGGACAGAGGAGCCTGGTGGGCTAGAATTCATGGAGTCATAAAGAGTTGGACATGACTGAATGTTTAAGCACATCACTGGGCGTGGAGATTTGTTTTTGAATTTTTCACAGCCATAAACAAAACTGTGAGAAACATCTTGTAGCTAAATCCTTGGGCACATACGTGATTACTCTAATTCCAGGAAGAGTGTTAAACAGGCAGACCAGGTTGAGAAGTAAGCCTTCCAGGAGGCTGTGTGGATGGCAGCTTGCTTGAGACGTTGTCTCCTTGGTTGCATGGGCTTAGGATGGTGGACCAACCAGAACCCTGGGCTCCCCCTGCTGAGCTGGTTTGGAATTGAAACCACCAGCCACCCCTGCTTAGGCTCTGAGCCTGGCTATTGGACTGGGGCCTCCCAGTTGAGAGTCATCACTCAGGGTGGGGCAGCACCATGGGGAGAGGAGAGGGTCCTCTCTAAATTTGCATGACACCAGGCTTCTGTTCCGTGTTTTAGATCATTAAAAGTAGACCCCTACCCAGGCCACATCTTTAGTCTAAAATGTACTACAGGTGGATTTTGGAATTGGTTCCTGGGGGGCAGAGAGAAGCACCATCCCCCAGGATATCTAACCAAGGTGGAGAAGTAGCCCCAGATGTGTTGTGCGGAGCAGACCCTCCACAGGTCATGCTCTGGCAGATGACCTCCTCAGTCCTTCTCATCTGGTGAATATCAGACCTGATTTTAGAGGATGACCAGACTCAGGATATAAGCTTTGAACAACTAAATCAGCCCCTGTGGAGTGACAGACACATCCTTCTTCTCCATAACTTCAGCCTGAAATCTTTTGTTTTCTCTGATGTTTGGGGAGGGCCCCATCCCTTCCTTAGTTTCCCTGGTTGGGTGATGCTTGGCTTGCCTGCAGTGACGGCCAAGGCCTCTTCCTAGGTGATGGAGCCTCCTACAGAAGTCCCACCAGAATGAGAAGGGGATGAATCCACACCCAGCTGTCCCCACCTTCTAGTCACTGGCTTGCAATGTAATGAGGACCCTTGGGACAGGGCCATAGACTTCCTGCTTCTCCCTCTGGGGTCCTCAACTCATTTTTCACTTGGAGTGAAAATGACTGGCACAGCAGGAACACAAACATGGTTATGAGATGGTGATGAGGCCATAGCATCATTGCCATGGCCTGGCCTGCATTTGTCCAAAACCTCATTCAACACACATTCATCACTAGAATGGGATATATGCATTTATTTATCACTGCAGTCTTTGAAGGCAAGAATCTTTAACTTCTTTACTGCTCTCTCCTCAGGCACATAGTATGCCCTCAATAAACGTTTATTAATGAATGGATGGATGAATGAATGGAGCATGTTCTATGGCTGAGGTACTGTTCTAGATGCTGGGAAAGCAACCGGGTAGGATGGAAAGGCCATGAGATTTGCAGTCACACGGTCATGGGTTCCCATCCACATTCTGGCCTCCATTTCCCCTTTCAGGAAATGGGACTCACAATGCCCCCTTATAGGGAGATTGTGATGATTGTAATTGTCGGTCAATGCCTAGTCCAGCACCCAGGCTGTTATCATCCGTCTCCTTCTGTGCATCCTGGACCGCGCATCTCCCTGAGGACTCAGCCAGGCTGAGAAGACGCTTGAGAAGTGAGGGCTGCCTGTTCTGCATTGGGCCATCGCTCCCTGGTACCCGGTGGAGAAAACTGGCTGTGCCTGCATCATGTCATCCATCTCTTTTCAGGCCACACACCTGGAGCCGGGAACTGGAACGCGTGAGCTCCAGCAGCAGCTGGTTCATCTTATAGCCACAGCACAGACACATGGAGAATTTAGAAAAGAGAGGACGAGGTGTTCATCTCTCTCCGAGAAAAAAAAAAAAAAGAAGCGAGGCCTCACTTTTATCGTGTACACCGGCATGTTGGCTTGGCAGCTGATCTATTTCATTTTATAGTTTACTTTGCAGAAAGACTGTTTGATTCCAGCGTGTGCACAGCTGAGTTTCACTGTATTTAAAAGTCAAGCATGGAAGATGTCCACTGTCTTCATCAAAGGAGGACAGGTAGTGGCATGAATCATAATTCTTTGTGCACTTATATTCCCCAAACTACTTGCTTATGTGCTTAAATAAAAGCCTCTGTATTGAGTAACAGTTATTAGCCAGCTGATTACATTTCAGAAGAATGTCTGAACTTCCCAAGGCTTATATTTCACACCGGAAACCTAAGCTGAAATATTTTCATGTGGTAACACTTTTGATAGAGGCAAAATAATTTAAACAAATAATTAGCCTTGAGAACAAAAGTGTACACAAAAGCACAATTAATGAATTTACTAATTGTCCTTCCCTGCTGTGGACATTGCTCAAAGTTGAATTTTAAGCTATTACATAAATATAAACTACTGTACCAAGCCACACAACTGGATGACTCACCATTAGTCATTAATGTTGCCTCGAAAACAAACCTGAGCTCTCAGAGAGAAAATGTGTTCACCTAGGCAGACATTATTTTGAAAATAAAGCCAGTCTTACATGATAAACTATTCTTTGAGTCTGTGGGAAAACACACACACACACACACAAGAGATTTGTGGGTTTTAATGCCTTATGTAAATATCAGACCGGCAACATTTACCTTCTTCAAAATTCTCCATTAGCTGAAAGGGATGAATTTGGTCTGGCCTGGCCACATGGTCCAATGCGTCCCCTCTCTCTCTCCATCCCGCCCTTTTGTTGAAATGGAATAACAAAGGGGAACTAAAGTGGCTTTGTGCTTAATATTCTGTGTGTGTGATGGAGGCGGCTTTCTAGTCCTCCCTGTCCTCTTCTTCTGCATCTTCTTCAGTTCCTACAGAAGCAGTGTTCTCTGGCTTTGCCTGGAAGGCTGCATATAGAAACTGTAGAACAGAAGCTGTTTTCATGTGTTCCCAGCCTGGGAACAAAAAGTGGGAGAAGGCAACAGAGGGATAGTCAAGGGTTAGATAAATTCCTGGCAGAACTGTCGGATATTTCCTCGAACAGAACAACAACAAAGAAAGCTCCTTGTATCCCTTAGGGCGATTGTTTTTCAATATGGCTCCGAAGGTTCGTTATTTTTAATTATGTGAAATAACACTGCAGCAGTCACCTAAAAACAATGCACTTTACATTAAACTGACTTGTATTAATAGAAAGAATGATCCTCTGTGTCTCTGACTTTGGATCTCAAGGGACTGCATGTAGATTAACATTGGTTCATAAAATGGGACATCAGACAACCCATCCTATCTCTATAATGCGATGGATGGTTCTAGAGTAGTACCGGTCTGATCGCAATAGTACGTGTATGTGCTTAGTCCCTTAGTTGTGTCTGACTCTTTGCAAACCCATGGACAGTAGCCCGCCGGGCTCCTCAGTCCATGGGATTCTCTAGGCAAGAATGCTGGAGTGGATTGCCATTTCCTCCTCCAGGGGATCTTCCCAACCCGGGGATCGAACCCAGTCTCCTGCATTGCAGGCAGATTCTTTACCACTAGCATCACCTGGGGATCTCAATAGAGACAACTGTAGGTAATTAGAAGCCCCAGGATTCTGGAAGGGTCTGCAGTGGATATGCTAGAGGGGACAAAAAGAAATCAGTGGTCTAACAAAGCAGGATTCAAGCACTGAAACATATTTGGAAGAACTGCTTTATGGTATTCCACTGGAGGGGTGGGGGGAGGACTATGTAGAACCAGGATGGGGAGCTAGAAGAGCAAGTGTCCATCACATCCACAGTTGGAGGTCTAGGGGCCTGGGTCCCTGGTGTGGCTGGTGCGGGGGAAGCAGCAGTGAATGATGTCATTTTAGAAGCTTCCTCCGGAATCCTCTCCATCAACAGGAGGTTCCTATTGTAAAGATCTGTTCACACCCCTTCCTGCCTCCCGCTGAGAAGGAGGGGAGGTTGCAGGGAAGGGGGCAAGGTGGTCTTACTGTTAGCAGCATCCATGCCTTCACCATCTCTTCAGTTTTGCTTGTCCAGACAGTATGCCTCTGATGCTTTGGGTAATTTCAGCGGAAAAGAACGCCCGTGCCTGTGTGTGGGGGAGGATGTGGGGAGGGGAAGGAGTGGGCAGCGGAGGGAGGGGATCTGACTTTGAGGGGACAAAGGACACAGAAAAAAGAGGGGGAGAGGCAGGCAAGGCAAGCCAAGGTATTTTTCCATCTTTAAATTTTGCTCAGGGCCATTCAAGTCCACCAGTGCAAGCCCTGGCTCCCCTGAGATGAACTGGAGAGAAATTTCTACAGGCAGAAAAATCTAAGCTGCCAGGGCTCTTCTTGGTCCTGGGCAGTGGGGAATGCGCCTGCTTGCAGAGGTGTCCTGGGGGAGGGAGAAGTCCTGGGGGGGTCCTGGGGGACAGTCCCCATCAAAGGGGGCTCGGGGGCTGCGTCTGCTGCTGATGACGCCTTCCCACTGATCTCTGTACTTAGCATCCCACAGAAGTGGCTGGGTGCCCAGACGCCCTGTCTCTTGCCTGCATTTGGATCCTGGCTCAGTCATCTTCCACCTCTGTGACCTTGGGACAGAGTTGGTGGCCTTTCTGTGTCTCAATTTCCTCCTCTGTAAAGTGGGGATAGTCAGAGGACCTACCTAACAGACCTCCTGTAAAGAGCAAATCAGATAATCAATAGAAAGCACTAGAGCAGTACCTGGTCCCGACTGTCATAAACGTTAGCTAAAATCACAATTGCTTTCCCTTCCAAAGAGAGCAAAATTTGCCCTTGTATCCAAGAAAGGATCAGAAAGACTTTGAGTCTTTTATTATTTTTTTTTTTCCTGGAATGGTTTCCAGAATGATTTGGCTTCTGGAGAGGGAATTATAAGGCAGCTGAACTTCGCTGGTTCTGTCTTCCACTCATTATCGTGCAGGAGTAACACAGGTTAATCGCATAGCTAATTAAGAGATAACATTAATGGAATCTGAGTTGGTGCCCTGATAAAGCCTAGCCTTGGCAGATAAATGCTGAGGTGGAGCCAAGCCATTTATTTGAGGAGCAGCAGGGCTCCTATCAGGGCACCAACTCCGGTTCCATTAAAGTTATTGATATTACACCCCAATCTAAAACTGTAAGGAAATTCAATGCCTCTTTCTCTCCATTTCTTCTTTCTGAGTCCGCCCAGTGTTAGCGGTACCAGTGGAACAGAATACAACTCTGGCTAGGTGATACCAGCCCTTATAGTCAAACAACACACTTAATAATGAATTAACAAATAATGAATGAACATTACAGAAATTCATTCAGAGCCAACACTGCTGCAATTAATATGCTGCCATTGGCTGGGGGACGCTGACAGGGCATCCAGCAGAATTGGATCCTTCCCTGAATTGATCAGTTGTCTCTTTCAGGGCTTTGCCTCCGAGCAAATCAATGAAGGACCTGAAGTACCATTTCTGTATTTCTTCTTGTCTCCTTGCAGTTCACTTGATGAAAGGGTTTTGGAGATTTCCTTTCCTCCTTGCTTTAATAAATTCTCTCATGGCTTCTTTAATTGTTGGTGTTTTTTTTTTTTTTTTTTTACCTTTCTTGGGAAGTAATGATCAATTACTGCATCCAGCAAGCTGATGGCTGGCAAATTCTATTTGACATAATGCAGCCATGATTTAGAGAAAGAGCTATCATGCTAACTCCCTGGCTGCTTCATGAGGAGCCTTGGCGATTATACTGTCCCCTCCCCAAGGGCTCGGGCATCATACAGTTGGCCACATGCATTTCCGAGAGCCTCCCACAGCCTAAAAGACAACTTGACCCCAGCTCAGGACATCTGCCTTAGAACACCGTCATTCCTGGTTGTGGGTTTGCCAACATCTTGGCCGACTACATCCTCACAATTTCCTGCACTCAGGTTGCAGTTGCCCGTTGCCTCCGCTCCCTAAAAGCCCCCACGGGGGCAAATTTCCTTCAGAATCAGTAACCTCCATCAGCCACCAAAGGAACTCAACTTCACTTGGCATTCTTGTGCTGAGAATTTTAAATACCAATCCCGTAATGAGAAGTAAACAGTGGGGCCGTCTGAGAATCACACATCAATAAAGAACAGCCTCCTCCCTGGTACAGGCATACCTGGAAGCCACTCTGAATTGTGCCCAAAGGCCATCTCGGCCACTTTTGAAACCTTGAATTCTCTGAGCCTTGAGATAATGTCCCTAAAACAGAGTTCCCGGCACATGTAAAGGCTCAATAGCAGTAGTTCTGGTTATTCTTGTCGCTGTATTGCTGTTTCATAGTCTAGACCTAAGTGAAAGCAAAGGCAGCTTCCATAGAGATATAAAGTAGGAAGAGATGAGGAATTGCTGCTGCTGCTGCTAAGTCACTTCAGTCGTGTCTGACTCTGTGCAACCCCATAGACGGCAGCCCACGAGGCTCCTCTGTCCCTGGGATTCTCCAAGCAAGAATACTGGAGTGGGTTGCCATTTCCTTCTCCATGATGAGGAACTAGCCAGCCCCTCACAATAATGAACCCGGATAACAGGAACATGCACGCTAGGCTCTTTGATTTTGGCATCCTGTATTATGGTTTCAAGGGGGAGTGAATTTAAATGCAAGGAAAGTTCTGTCATTTTTTTTAGCTGTGTAAATTAACAATGCTTCTCTGGTGGCCCGGTGGTAAAGAATCTGCTAGCAATGCGGGAGACTGGGGTTCAGTTCCTGGGTTGGGAAGATTCCCTGGAGAAGGAAATGGCAACACACTCCAGTATTCTTGCCTGGAGAATTCCATGGACAGAGGAGCCTGGCGGGCTAGAGCTCATGGGTCACAAAGAGTGGAACATGACTGAGCAACTAACACTTTCACTTTCACACTCTTTCCACAAATTACTCCTTTGAAAATCTGACATTTGCCTCCTTTTGTGCTCTTCAAAATTCCCATTTATTGAGCCTCAAAAGCAGATATGTTCCTTTCAGCAGTTTCCCAGAGAAATCTGAGCACACCTGAGACCATGAAACTCATGGAGAAAAATAATTTTTCCCCTCCTGAAATTTTAAGCAATCTGATTGGACGTCATAGTTTTGTCACCCTAGGTAAAGCTCTGCCATTCAGCTTTAAAAACTCATCATTACACTATTTACTGCAATTGTCTTATGAAACCAGTAACCCATGATAACAAAAATAGTGTAGGAAAACTACATGCAGAGGTCCTCATAGTAGGAGAAAGAAGTGGCAAAGCAAAGAAACTCACAATTAAGAATTAAATCTCAAAAATCTACACAAAAAGCAAACCAGAGTTGTATGGAGACGGTGACCTACCGTGCCTGTGTACTGAAGAGTAAATTCTATTCTGTTCGGCCCTTGATAAATACACACAATTTCCATGTGGAGCTAACTCTAATTACCGCCTGTGTCAATATGAGGTACGTGTCCAAGAACACAGAATAGCTAGTGGACACGAGGATTCTATTGGTATTTTTTCTTAGGGTGTAGGAGACTAGGGAACAAAACCTGGGTTTCTGAACCCCAAACAAGCCAGTTCCCTTCTGCGTACGTCCTTCCCTATCTCGTTCCATTTTCTACAAGCATGCTCTACAAAGATGCTTTCAAGATGCTGCATAAAAATGGCCATGTGGGCAAACAGAAACATCCGACATTGTTAGAACATATAAGTTAAGCCAGTTTTGGGGAGTGAGAATCTCCTCCTGATCATCTTGCTGGGAGGAATCCAGCTTCTATCTTCTATTCTTCTCTAAAGTCTTCATGAATCCCAGGTTTGCTCCCATCTCCTTAGTTCTTTTCTCTTTCCCACACCTTGATTGCTACAATATGTTACACACCGTCTGTATCCTTTCACCTAATTCTTTGTAATTCATTTCTACTCAGTTTTTATTTACTTCATGAGGGCAGAAACAGTTTTATGTATTTCTCCCTGTTCCCTGAGCCAGCTGCAAAGTCTCTAGAATATAGAAGGTGTTTCTTAAAGTGTTTATTGAATTATTGAACGTAGTCCTCGGATCATTCTTTCTCACACTGACTGTGTCTGTCTCCCCGGAATACCTTAGGAAAATGGCTTTCAAACATTACTTTCGTATCTCCCTATACATCTTTCAAGAGGTCAACATCTTCTGCTCTCCTGGGATTTCAAAAATGTTCCCAGCTTCTGGGAGTGGGTCCTCGTATTTCCTACCCCCCCGCCATTTTCCCAGTGGGAAATTGCCTCTGTTTCCTTTGCTCAGCTAACCACTCCCACCCCACCCCACCCCCAGTGGCTTCTATGTCCACCTTGAGTGTGAAATGGGGAGACAGTAAACTTCCAATCCTATTGCCACGGAGGGTTTCAACAGTGATAGAAACCCAGAGACTCAGCACTTCTGCTCAATGAGGGAGGACTCTTGAGGCCTGGTCCTTGCTAGAAGTTATTCTTCCAACAGGAGAATGGAACAGTACAGATCCATCTTCACTCGATACAGCTCAGGTGGACAAGCAAGCCATCCCCAAACTGGAAACAACCATTCTCCAGAAATACTTTTCTGGCAACAGGTATTTTTGAAGTGGGCATTGCAGAAAATCAGATGCTCTTTAACAACAAATGGGTATTGTCCCTACATTTTTTTTCCCCCTTTATTTATTTATTTATTTTTTCAGTGGGTTTTGTCATACATTGATATGAATCAGCCATAGATTTACACGTATTCCCCATCCCGATCCCCCCTCCCACCTCCCTCTCCACCCGATTCCTCTGGGTCTTCCCAGTGCACCAGGCCCGAGCACTTGTCTCATGCATCCCACCTGGGCTGGTGATCTCTTTCACCATAGATAATATACATGCTGTTCTCTCGAAACATCCCACCCTCGCCTTCTCCCACAGAGTCCAAAAGTCTGTTCTGTACATCTGTGTCTCTTTTTCTGTTTTGCATATAGGGTTATCATTACCATCTTTCTAAATTCCATATATATGTGTTAGTATACTGTAATGGTCTTTATCTTTCTGGCTTACTTCACTCTGTATAATGGGCTCCAGTTTCATCCATCTCATTAGAACTGGTTCAAATGAATTCTTTTTAATGGCTGAGTAATATTCCATGGTGTATATGTACCACAGCTTCCTTATCCATTCATCTGCTGATGGGCATCTAGGTTGCTTCCATGTCCTGGCTATTATAAACAGTGCTGCAATGAACATTGGGGTGCATGTGTCTCTTTCAGATCTGGTTTCCTCAGTGTGTATGCCCAGAAGTGGGATTGCTGGGTCATATGGCAGTTCTATTTCCAGTTTTTTAAGAAATCTCCACACTGTTCTCCATAGTGGCTGTACTAGTTTGCATTCCCACCAACAGTGTTAAGAGGGTTCCCTTTTCTCCACAGCCTCTCCAGCATTTATTGCTTGTAGACTTTTGGATAGCAGCCATCCTGACTGGCGTGTAATGGTACCTCATTGTGGTTTTGATTTGCATTTCTCTGATAATGAGTGATGTTGAGCATCTTTTCATGTGTTTGTTAGCCATCTGAATATCTTCTTTGGAGAAATGTCTGTTTAGTTCTTTGGCCCATTTTTTGATTGGGTCATTTATTTTTCTGGAATTGAGCTTCAAGAATTGCTTGTATATTTTTGAGATTAATCCTTTGTCTGTTTCTTCATTTGCTATTATTTTCTCCCAATCTGAGGGCTGTCTTTTCACCTTACTTATAGTTTCCTTTGTTGTGCAAAAGCTTTTAAGTTTCATTAGGTCCCATTTGTTTAGTTTTGCTTTTATTTCCAATATTCTGGGAGGTGGGTCATAGAGGATCTTGCTGTGGTTTATGTCGGAAAGTGTTTTGCCTATGTTCTCCTCTAGGAGTTTTATAGTTTCTGGTCTTACATTTAGATCTTTAATCCATTTTGAGTTTATTTTTGTGTATGGTGTTAGAAAGTGTTCTAGTTTCATTCTTTACAAGTGGTTGACCAGTTTTCCCAGCACCACTTGTTAAAGAGGTTGTCTTTTTTCCATTGTATATCCTTGCCTCCTTTGTCAAAGATAAGGTGTCCGTAAGTTTGTGGATTTATCTCTGGGCTTTCTATTCTGTTTCATTGATCTGTATTTCTGTCTTTGTGCCAGTACCATACTGTCTTGATGACTGTGGCTTTGTAGTAGAGTCTGAAGTCAGGCAGGTTGATTCCTCCAGTTCCATTCTTCTTTCTCAAGATTACTTTGGCTATTCGAGGTTTTTTGTATTTCCATACAAATTGTGAGATTATTTGTTCTAGTTCTGTGAAAAATACCGTTGGTAGCTTGATAGGGCCTACTATTTTTTGAAGATTTTTTTTTTTTGGAGGTGGACCGTTTTTTAAAGTCTTTACTGAATTTGTTACAATGTTGCATCCATTCTTTAATGCTTTGCTTTTTTGACCACAAGGCATGTGGGGATCTTAGCTCCCCATCCAGGGGTTGAACCTGCACCCCCAGCATTAGAAGGCAAAGTCAACTGGTGGGCCGCCAGGGAAGTCCCATCCCTGCTTTCTTTAACTGAAAAATCACATGTGCTATCTAATCATTTCTGGCAGATAGCACTAAGTGTCTGTGTCAGGCCAGAGTCTCCCCAGAAGAGCAGAGCTTGCCTCAGTTCCATAGAGGGACTTTTCTGTGTGGTATTGGTTGCAAAGGTATTGAAGATTTGGAAAACAAAAATACAGGTGACATGAAGGTAAACCAGAGATTTATAACATCAGGAAATGTCTAAGTCTTAAAGGTCAGTGGGAGGCAGTTGTGTTTCCAGAGCCCAGAGTTCAGTGGTAACTGGAGTCACAGGGTGAGGGCCTGTCTCAAAGATGTAGAACCACTAAGACAATGGCAGAAATGCCACCTGAAGCAGAAACAGAGGGAAGAAACACCTTGGGTTCTCTTTCTCCAGCTCTAAATTATCCAGAGTAATTTAAAACCCAGGACTTTGCAATAATTCCAGTGCAGTCTTTTATGGGAAGTCTTCCCACATTCAAGAAGTTTAGAAACCCTTGGACATGCAAAAATAATCTCAACCAAATCAGAACAGAGAGTAGGCTTGTCCACAACCATCTATGAGGTTGCTGTTATTGTTTTCTTTAACTATTCCTTTTATGAGGAATAAATGGAACTTGATAACAGACCTCCAGTATGGATTCATTTATGGTTTCTTGCATATAATTATACTTTATGGATTACCACACCTAGTTCTCATTTCATAGCATATGCTCAGTCATTTCAATTAATGTTTTTATTGTCTTCATAAAGTCTAGCTTGAAGGATTCTTCCAGGAATTGTCACAGATAGATATTCAAGTAGGGTGCTCCCTTCTTGACCATTATAGGAATAATATTGGTGTCCAACCTAGACATATAGGATGTGGTCTTTATGACAGTTATTTCTGGCTGGAAAAGCTACAGGTTACACAACCATAGAGACATTTCTTATTTATCTTTAAAGGCAGGTCATCCCTGACATTTTGTTTCATTAGACAAGTGAAGAATTTCTTAAAAGTTTCTCTTAAAAAATCTTATCCGACCCCCCATCAAAATCTGAGACACCGGAGCATTCTTCTTCTCCTAGTGAATACCTTAGGTCTTCCTCTAGTTCCTCTCTTTCTTTCTCTTCCTTGTGAACATATTTCTCTCTTCAAAACTAAGACAGTATCCCAGGCTCTGATTTTCTTATATCTGAACTTTCATTGTTTTTTCCTTCAGAAACTCCTTTCTCACAAATTCATTAGAAACGAGTGTCATCCTTTATTGGCTTCCCAGGGGGCACTGTGGTAAAGAATCTGCCTGCCAATGCAGGAGATGAGGGTTAGATTTCCCAGGTCAGGAAGATCCCCTGGAGGAGGAAATGGCAATTCACTGCAGTATTCTTGCCTGGGAAATTTCATGGACAGAGGAGCCTGGTGGGCTACAGTCCAGGGTGTTTCAAAGAGTCAGACACAACTGAGTAAATGAGCACGCACGTCACTCTTTATCAACCAAAGTGCTTCTACTGTTCAGTTTAGAGTTTCTGTTTTGGCCCCTGGCTGTTCACTCCTCGCTCTCCTTTCCCTGTCCCCCTCCCCCAACCCCAGTCCCTGGCCTGCCCAGGACCTCCACCCCGGGAGCATCTCGATGCCCTTCTCTGTCCTTTGCTGCCTCTCTCTGCACAGAGCCCTTTCTTTCCTTCCTCCCAAGCTCCAGATGGCCTCGCCTCCAGTTCAATCTACCCTGCGCAAGTTCTTGAAACTTCCTCTCTTCACAGAGTGGAGCAGAAATATGCCATCCTCTGAGATGTCACAGAGGAAAATCTCCTTTTAAGTTGGTTCTTTGAGAGACACGGACAAATTGACATGTTCATCATATTCAACATCTGGGAGAAGCAACCGTGATGTTTTATTTCAACCACGCTTCCGTTCGTAAAACAAGCTCTGCGTGGCCTCCCTTCTGCGCTTCCTCTGTCCTGCCCCAATAGGAAGCCTCTTCCTCAAAGAACAAATCAGGGCAGCAAATCCAGGTTAAAGCAAGCTCCGTGGCAATCCAGAGCCTTCCACCCGACCCCAGACTCCCTCAATCCCCAATCCTGGTAGCTGAGGAAAGGGGAACGCCTGTCCTTTCAAGGGCGGGGACCCTCTGTGGAGACTTCTCAGCCTCTTGTCTTAATGAGTTTAACTCCAGAGATGGGCAGCTAGCTCATCCCCGCTGAGCATAATTACCATGATGGGGCACCTGGGGAGAGATTGTCACAAAGATAACTGGGTCTCAGGCTATTTAGCGCTTTACAGATGAGAGTAAGGTGGTGACTTGGAAAAATGAGGTCTGGTTCAGATAGGAAGATGGCTATGGTTCATTTTCTCCCCTCCTGTAAAGGCATCAACTGTTGTGTTTCTAATTGATGTGCAGAAGCCCAGGGCACAAAATGGACTCAGGTGAGAAATCCTAGGATCCCAAGGCCGGATGGGACCGTAGGAGTCATCCTGTCCACCTGCAGCCTCAGGCAGGGCTGCTTGCAAGCCACCTTGGAAGGAGGGCTCGCTTCCCTTTTCATCACCACCTGGGGAGGACTGCGCACGCAGGTAACCGAGGGCTACCTGGGCGCTGACACACACTACAAAGGGTGATCTGTGTATGTTTTCTTCTGGCTCTTCTTGCTTAAAAGTCCTAGCCGGGGTCAGGGGCAAGTCCCTGATACACGCTGCTTACAGCAACACACCAAAATGTCAGAAATTCACCAGGCACCCTGAATATACTGAAGAACACACAAAGAAAATACATTGAATCATCTTGTGCAAAATCACACCTCAGTGAGGAGCTGAGAGAGGAGAGTGATCTTTTAACCACTGTCAAACTCTCACTGAGAGTGGCAGGATGGAATGGGCTTCTGCTTTCCCCCAAAGAAACAGCTGGTGGAGGACCCGAGATAGGGAATGGTGGTGGGGGAGTGGATTTGACAGGTAGTCCTGAGACCTCTGATGTTCAGATGCCTGCAGAAAGGAATCTGCTAAGTACAGGTTAGATAGAGGGAGTCTGGGACCTGCAATCCCATTTGTGGTTTCTGTGCATCTCTTGCCTTAGGAATGTAACAGTCCTGAGAAGACCTAATATAAATGAGGCAGGTGCTGTGGGCTGCAGGACTGGCAGAGGGAACCTGCCATCCCGTGGTTGGACTAGATGATGTCCACCAGGAGCCTTAACACAGTCCCGAGATTTCAGGGTGCGAGGAAATTTGTAGGACAAAGAAGACAAGTGGAGCTTTCTCTTTGGACTGTCCACACCTCGAGCCATTGGACGTCCCATGTCTTGAAGGCTCCAGAGGAGACTGGGGAATCCATCTACTCAGCTGGAGGTAGACAAACCACAGCTTGTGGCTTGTTTGGGTACAGCCCACAAGCTAAGAATGGATTTTACATTTTGAAAGGGTTGGGATAAAAAAAAGAAGCAAAGAGGAAGAATATGAGAACAGATCATACCTGGTCCACTAAACCTAAATTATTTTCCATCTGGCCCTTTCCAGAAAAAGTTTGCCAACCCATTCTCTAGGCTGCTGGTTCTCAAATTTCCATGTTCATAAAAACCACTTAGGGCACTTATTAAATATTCAGATTACCCTCTCCAGACAGCTGATTTACCAGGTCTTGGACTGGGTTCCCATTGTCTGAACTCCAAAGCCACCGAAGGCAATTCTGGTGTAGGTGAGCATCTGATGACCTTACCAACGCTCCCCTTTAATTAATCAATAAATATTTGTTTTATAATTTCTATCTGGCCAGCTCTCTCTGCTGAATGCAGTGGAAGACACCACTGGTAGAAGATAACTCACCCCTCCCCACAGAAGAATTGCCATCTCCTTAGGGGGCAGGAGACTTCTCAAGCTGAAAATATTAGATGTAAGTCAGGGACAAATGCGATGGGGCGATTCCACGTGAACTGGGATTTTGGGTGTAGGGCCACCGTGCGTGGTTGTGTCATCCTAGTTGCAATCTGTGTCAAATGGAGTGTTTGAGAAAGACTCGGCAAGGTTTGGGATGTGGGGAGGTATCATGTGCAAAGGCACAGAGCAGCAAGGGGCTTCCAGAATGAAAGCTATGAAAATGTGGGCAGAGGGCAGAGCTACTGGACCACCAAGGGCATTGGTGGGTAGAACTGATGAACTTTCTCTTCACACTGAAAACTGCTGAGAAGAAGGTCTTGTCCTCCTTCTCTTCTTCAAGCCTTGTTAGATACTAAGCCACAGCAATCAGGATTCTAGATTTTTTACCTAAAATTACTTTCTACCATTTTCAACTTCCTCCTCACCTGTGTCCTCATATACTTTCTAGGATCCTAATCTCTCTGAGATTTTTTTCATTATGCACTACAAATTTATGCCTCTATTTCCTGGCAAAAAAAATTATTCTTGTAGACTGGATTATTCTTTCCCTACCACCTTCTTGCTTATAGAGAGAATTCTGTCTCATCTCTCAAGGCCCAGTGGAAGTATTATATTCTCCTTGAAGCAAAACCGTCTCCAATCTCTTCTCTTCCAAAATACAGCTAAGCAAATTTTCATTTTGCACCAACCTGGTATCTTGAACAAAGCAAAAAGATAGGGTTTACACTGTAGTAGAATCATTTATCTTCAATTCTACCTATCTCCTGCATGAGACTATGACCTCCTTGGGGTCAAAAAGCCATGTTGGTCCAATTTTATTTTCTTGGTGCCTCAAATAGTGTGCAACGTATTGGACAGGAGACATTTTTTTTTGGTGGGTGGGTGATTGAATGGTTCATGAGCAGGGCATTTTCAGTTTGTGGAGTCCCTTAAATATCAGAGGAATGCAGCCTTGCTGACACTATCAATGAGCCCCATACAGGTTTTTAAATAGGGGATGACATTATGGTTCCATTTTAGGTTACTTATAAGGAAAATATTAATGAAAAGTGGGAGTGTAAGGATGATTTCTTGACTAGGTGAGAAGGCTGGAGATTTTCCTTGGTGGGATACACTGCCTTACTTCCTTGATAATAACTCCTTGGCATCTCAGCATCTTTAAATTCAATAACATCTGCAGCAGAAGCTCATGGTTGAGATCTGAGCTGGGTCCTGTATTACAGACTGTGTCTCAGCTGGGGCATCTGCTATTGGATAAGCTGAGCTTTCATATGGCGTCTCAGAAAAACCTCCTGGGGCCCTGGAAGGCAGGAATAAATAAAAAATCATCCTGTTACTATCACCTACAGTTCTAATCTCCAGAATTTTGTTAAATTACAACTTAAAGCTGCTCACAATGGAAAGTGGTTCTTGTTGCAACTAAGGGAAATACTTTTAAGGATAAGAACCAACACTGCTGCTGCTGCTGCTGAGTCGCTTCAGTCGTGTCCGACTCTGTGCGACCCCATAGACGGAAGCCCACTAGGCTCCTCTGTCCACAGGCATATAAATTGGAGAAGTTTCAGAGAACACCCAATAAGTATAAAGACAAAGAAAAATAGGTCCCATGTGTGCTTAGTCACTCAGTCGTGTCCTACTCTTCTCGATCCCATGGACTGAAGCCCACCAGGCTCCTCTGTCCATGGGGATTCTCCAGGCAAGAATACTGGAGTGGGTTGCCATGCCCTCCTCCAGGGGATCTTCCCAACCCAGGGATCGAATATAGGCCTCCTGCATTGCAGGCAGATTCTTTACAATCTGAGTTCCCAGGGAAGCCAAATTAGGTCCCATGAAATTTAATAAAAGTTAGACAGTAAGAGGGAAGAGATGGTGGAACAGGCGAAATTGGGACCAAGGCAAGTGGAAATGATGTATGGGTTTCTGAAGCAACAAAGAGGAGGTCCAGAGGAGGTGAGAATAGGGAAATATTTTCAATAGATGGGTCTAGGATTCTGAGTTTTATTTATGAGGGGATGTAGGTGGTATTTCAGGAAGAAGGTGGCAGAGTCAAAATATCCAAACTCCAAAGGTATCTAACCAGAGCTTCTGTTTCCCTGACTCCCCATGCGTACATGAGGCAAGTGACAAAACCAAACAAAACCAATGTGAGCAGAAGTAGCATCACTTGGAGACCAAGAAGGCTGAGTGCGCAGTGTGCCTTCCCAACACTCTCTTCTGTGTCTATGAGTCCCAGATTAAAGTTGGAAGCTTCTCTTGGTGGGCAAAGCCTGGATCCTGAGTCATGGTTTGGAAGAAGGCCACCCAGGAAAACCACCAGAGGAGGCATAACCATCTTGGCCTTTGTGTAAAAGAGACATGAACTCTTATTGGGTTAATCCTTTGAGGTTGGAAGTTGCTCATCACAACAGTTAGGCTATCTTTATTAATTCAGGGTAGAAGGCTAGGTTTCCAGAAAATTTGGGGAGTGCAGCTAAGTTATATAAGCTAACTTATATAAGTTATAACTTACAATTTAGTGCAGCTAAATTACCATCTGAGGTAGGGCAGGAAGAGTTCTAGGTGGTCTTGGGGCACATACAAAGCTGCGAGGAATCTAGGCCAGCAATTCTTTTACCCCACTGATTTTTGCTGAGAGTAGGCAGCCTTTGACCATTGATTTTTTTTTTCTTTAATTTTTGTAGTTGCTTTACAATGTTGTGTTAGTTCCTACTGTACAGCAAAGTGAATCAGCCATATGGATACATATATCCCCTCTTTTCTTTGGATTTCCTTCCCCATTTAGGTGACCACAGGGCTTCCCTGTTGGCTCAGACACTAAAGAATCTGCCTGCAATGCAGGAGACTCAGATTCAATCTCTGGGTTGGCAAGATCTTCTGGAGAAAGGAACAGCTACCCACTCCAGTATTCTTGCCTGGAGAATCCCATGGACAGAAGAGCCTGGTGAGGTACAGTCCATGGGGTCGCAAAGAGTCGGACAGGACTAAGCAGCTAACAAACTTTAGGTCACCACAGAGCTCTGAGTAGAGTTCCCTGTGCCATACACTAAGTTCTCGTTACTGAATGTATTTTATACATAGCAGTGTATATATGTTGTCCGTTGATCTTAGCCGCTGATTAAGTCACAAAGCCCGGTCTGTCAGCACTCACTTCATCTCCTTTCACCTCATGTTTTTACCTGCTTGAAGCTATATGGTAATCTGCATTTGAGTTCACAAGTGCACATTTCAGAAGAGCTTTAGAAATGTCCCCTTTCCCCACCCAGCTGTATTCAGCCCAGTCTTTTTTTCTGTCCTCCAAGACAGTCATTCTTAGGGCTCTTGCCCCTTAGACTGCGAAAAAGGCTAAAGTTGGAGGCAGCTGAGCTTCACAGAGCCTATGGCAGGGCAGAGCTCCATGTGGAGGAAGCCAGTGATGTACTGGGAGTTACCTCAAGACCCAAAGACTCTTTTCTCTCCCAAAACGACCCCGTGAAGGCAAGCAAGAGGCAGAGCGTGCTTCACAGCAAACAGGAACTGAAGAGCATCCAGCACATAGTGGCTCAGGTGCAAAAGCAAACCTCCTCTCAGTTGACGAGGGGTCACAGAAATAGAATCAAATGTGGCCCATCGTGCTTGCAGTGGGAAAGAAGATTCTAAACCTCAGGGCAGGTCTGTAAGAGAGAACGGGCTGGAAATATCCTCTTCCTCTTTCTTTCTCCCTCTCTTTCTGTGGCTGCTTAAAGAAACAGACAAAGAAACTAGCACACCAAGATGGCCGCGGATGGCTCTCTGGCTCCACACGCCTGTGCGCCAGGTGGGCCCAGCTGTCCAGATGCCGCGGCCCAGTCTGCCAAGCGAGCCTCACCAGGCTGCTGATCAGTCCTCACACGCCAGTGACTAGATTCCCAGCCGGCTGGGGACAGCTGCTGAGCAGAGTGGAAATAGCCCTTGGGTTCTTCTCCGAGGCCCCTCCCACTTTGTTTCCTAGAGGAGAAACTGAGGGGGGTGGGGTGAGGCCAGCCACGCCCCCTGCCCCCTCACCATCTTTCCTGTCATGCCCAGAAGGACAATGTTTGGTGCTGCCTCCAAGGAGGGCCTGGAGAATCGAAGCAGGTTGAAAGCTTTGGATAGACAGGCGATCAGACTCCCTTTGTGGCAGATGCAAATTCTGTCACCAGGTTGGGGGTGCCATTGTGCATTCTCCTTAGGATTTCTGACAGGAATAGAGGTTCTGTGCCGTCTATTCCCTCTTCCTAGGATAATAGGCACACAGAATGCTAACTCCCTGCACAGAGGCCAGGATCTGCCGACCTCGATGCTCAAGGAGGGCAACTGCCTCAACAGCCCAGTCCAGGACCCGCTGAGCCAGGAGGGGCTGAGGAGTGGGGAGTGTGACATTGGGGTGTCTGTGTGCGTGTGTGTTGTGCACACATGGAGTTTAGACAACATGTCTTCTGGAGTTTTTGTTACCAGTTGAAGTAGTGATCTGAGGGACTCCCAAGAAAGGTTGGCTGGACCTGGCAAATAAGAGAAGCCCAGGGTCCAACTGGCTGTCTGTAGACTGAAGAGGCCCCAGAAGTCATGGGTCACCCTTCTGGGCCAGAAGAGCAGTGCCAACAGTGAACAAGGTACTCATCTCCTCCCCTCCTAACCAAATCCTTGACTGCAGCTGTCCTTCCCAAACCCAGGTCCCTCTTCTCTCCCTGAGCAATGATTCATGCTCCTTACCTCCAGCTGGAGCCTGGCCTGTCCTCACTTCACTATCTCTTCTCTGATCACCTTTCCAAAGGAACCTCCCACTTCCCTCTGTGAAGTCTACTGTAGAAATAGCCCTAGAATTCTGCCACAAATCCTGTAGTTTGTGAATTTCTCTGGGGTTCCCAGATGATAAAGTGGTAAAGAATTCACCTGCAAAGCAGAAGACCCAGGTTCTATCCCTGGGTCAGAAAGATCCCCTGGAGAAGGAAATGGCTACCCACTTCAGAATTCTTGTCTGGAGAATTCCATGGACAGAGGAGCTTGGCTATAGTCCATGGGATTGCAAAGAGTCAGACAGGACTGAGCAATTAACACTTTCACTTACTGTCACTAGATAACGAGTACAGTGGGGGCTGGCCCCCTGTCTTCTACATTTTGGCTTCCCTCTGCAGTGCCAATAATAGTGCTATTCAACTATTAACCTTGAAATAAATTTTGGCTAAAATGAATCAGTTCTCAGGAAGCAGCAACTTAAAGATTTGCCCCCTGCAAACTATATGCCTTAGAAAGAAATACTAAAGACAAAACCCCTTACATATGGCCCTGCTTTCACCTTTCAAGGCTTTGTCAAGAACTGGCAGTCCTGTTGATTGATAAATCCCACAGTGCTTGGCTGGTCATTGCCCTGCCCACCATGAGACTGTTGGAAACTCCCCCTCCTTGCTATCATTTGTTGCCGGCTCCAAAGCTAGAATCACTCAGTGCTAAGTTTTGGTTTTCAGGCTCACAAGTATTTTCATCTGTGTCCTTTTTTTCCATCTGACTCTTTAATCCTTCTCAACTTCAGATCTTTGCACAAACCTCCCGTGTCATCATTGGGGAGCTCTGGGCTCAGAGCTAAGGTAGGAAGCAAAAAGGCCCAAATCTGCACGTTTTATTTCATTGGTACATGTATTTAATCCATCTGCAAACTGTTCATTGGATAGCATTGCAGGCTTCTCTCTCTGGGAACACTAAGGTATGTGTATTCAACAGTGGAAAATAAACATAAGATTTTATTACAAAGTGCCACCGCCGCTCCTGGCATGAGTAATTTGTGCACCTGCATTTTTAAAATGTTTCAAAGTTTTTCCCCTTGGTGGATTCCGTGGTAACACACATTCACTTCCTGGCTGTCACAGCCTGGGCCTTTTAGGCTCCTGTCATGTCTACCCCTGCTTCCCCAGAAGCCATTGTCTTCAGAGCAGATGCAGTGACCACCCATGGAAGCCTTGGAAGGTAAGGGTGCCTATGTTGTCCTGATGAATGCCTTTCTCCCAAGAATAGGCGAAAGTGTGGGAGTGTTAATTCTTAGTGCAAAGAGGGGTGGGGGTGGACTATCAGGGGAAGAGTTAAGGTCAGGTCTGCCCTCCTCAGATGTGGGGATGGTTTCTGGGGCTGCCCCCTCCTCCACACCCTTTGCCTCACAGTCTGCTTTTTCATAAGCATAGGAACCTCATCTTTTGCAGCTCATCACTGAGGTTCTTTAGCAAAGAAGATGATCCAGTGTGAACCAGACAGAACTGAGACACCCAGTCAACCAGACAGCCTAGAGAATGACAGAGGGGTAGTGGGGGAGGAGGGCACTATGATTCCAAATGGGGTTCAGCATCCAGGCTGTCTTTTCTCTTTTCCTTCCTCTTCTGCATGATTCTGATTTTTGCAGGTGTGTAAGTCAGTCTGTGTGCTCAGCACTCACTAACAATTTCCCCTGCGATATCTGTAATCTCCTGGAAACATTCCTTGAAGCCTTGCAATGTCCCCCATAACCACCCAGAAGGCTGGCAGTTCCAAGTCATCTTTGGCAAATTCGTGCTTTCTTAAAGTCATATCACCACATATGACACTCTTCTCCCTGCAACAGCAGGTCTCAGAGGATGACAATAATGACCCAGCACTACACCAACTTGATCGTTAGAGTTTCTGCTCTCTAAGCAGTACCAGGCACATAACTTGATCTAAAGAGTATTTATTTATCTGTCCAAGGCTGCAAATGGAGACAGAGGGAGCACCACTGATGGAATCGCAGGGTGTGAAATCTTCATTGTTCAATGTGATCCACAGCAATGGAATGCTTGTTTCGTTTAAATAATACTGGGTTTTCAAACACTGCACACCATCTGGCTCGAGAGCTGCCTGATTCAGGCACAGGAGTGGATGGTTGTGGCATTTTGAATAGTTTAACTGCAAACCTGTTCTGGTTTTGCTTGAGGGTTAGTAATGGAGTAGTTGCTTTCACTGCTGAGGATCAAGTCTCTTATTCTTGCCGCGGGTGTGGCTTCTGTTGACCAACTGGTCATCTCTGAACTTGACTGTCTAAAAGAATAATTTTAATAGGATTCCCTCTCAGAAGAATAAAAGAACCTCACTTTGATATCCTTTGTGATGCTTTGTTGTTTAGTCCCTAAATTGTGTCCAACTCTTTGTAACCCCATGGACTGCAGCAGCACCAGGCTTCCGTGTCCTTCACGTTCTCCTGGAGTTCGCTCAAACTCATATACATTGAGTTGGTGATGCCAGCCAACCGTCTTGTCTTCTGTCATCCACTTCTGTTCCTGCCTTCAGTCTTTCCCAGCATGAGGGTCTTTTCCAACAAGTCAGCTCTTCACATCAAGCGGCCAAAGTACTAGAACTTTAGCTTCAGCATCGGTCCTTCAAATGAATATTCAGAATTGATTTCCTTGAGGATTGACTGATTTTATCTCCTTCCTGTCCAAGGGACTCTCAAGACTCTTCTCCAATGCCACAATTCAAAAGTATCAATTCTTCGGTGCTCAGCCTTCTTAATGGTCCAACTCTCACATCTGTACGTGACTGCTGGAAAAACCATGGCTCTGACTATATGGAACTTGTGGGCAAAGTGCTCCCTCTGCTTTTTAATATGCTGTTTAGGTTTGTCATAGCTTTTCTTCTGAGGAGCAAACATTTTTTAATTTAGTGGCCACAGTCACAGTCTGCAGTGATTTTGGAGCACAAGAAAAGAAAATCTGCCACTGTTTCTACCTTTTCCCCATCTGTTTGCCACGAAGTGATGGGAGCAGATGCTATGATCTTAATTTTTTGAATGTTGAGTTTTAAGCCAGCTTTTTCACTCTCCTCCTGCCATTAGAGTGGTATCATCTGTATATCTGAGGCTGTTGATATTTCTTCTGGCAATCTTGATTCCAGCTTGTGCTTCATCCAGCCCAGCATTTCGCATGATGTACTCTGCATGTAAGTTAAATAAGCAGGGTGACAATATACAGCCTTGATGTACTCCTTTCCCAATTTGGAGCCAGCCCTTGTTCCATGTCCAGTTCTAACCGTTGCTTCTTTACCTGCATACAAGTTTCTCAGGAGACAGGTAAGGTGTTCTGGTATTTAAATCTCTTGAAGAATTTTCCACAGTTTGTTGTGATCCACATAGTCAAAGGCTTTAGCGCAGTCAGTGAAGCAGAAGTAGATGTTTTTCTGGAATTCCCTTGCTTTTTCTATGATCCAGCAGATGTTGGCAATTTGATCTCTGGTTTCTCTGCCTTTTCTAAGTCCAGCTTGAACATCCAGAAGTTCTCAGTTCACATACTGTTGATGCCTAGCTTAAAGGATTTTGAGTATTACCTTGCTAGCATGTGAGATGAGCACAATTCTACAGTAATCTGAACACTGTTTGGCATTATCTTTCTTTGGGATTGGAATGAAAGCTGACCTTTTCCAGTTCTGTGGCCACTGCTGAGTTTTCCAAGTTTGCTGACATATTGAGTGCAGAACTTTAACAGCATCATCTTTTAGAGTTTGAAATAGCTCAGCTGGAATGCCATCACCTCTACTAGCTTTGTTCATAGTAATACTTCCTAAGACCCACTTGACTTCACATTCCAGGATGTCTGGCTCTAGATGAGTGACCACACCAACCTGGTTATCAGAGTTATTAGGACCAGGCTCTTCTGTCCAATTCTCCAGGCAAGAATACTGGAGTGGGTTGCCATGCCCTCCTCCAGGGTATCTTTCTGACCCAGGGATTGAACCTGTGTCTCTTACGTCTCCTGCATTGGCAGGAAGATTCTTTTGCTCTACATACAGAATATGATGAACAGACTGGTGATAACTCAGGGGAAGGTGGCCACCTTCAGCTGGGTTGAGTAACTCTTGACAAATATCCCTTGACTTGGATTCATTATTGCCCAGGCTCTTTCCACAGTTTTAGGCAAAGATTATTATCTTTAGGCAAAGATAATTATCTCATTGATTCAGGGTGAGGATACTGTATTTGGATAAGTGATGCTGTTAAAATGAACTGTATAGTTCATATAATAAAGGGCTCTTGTTCTTCCCATCATGTTCTTATATGAGTTGGAGGGTAAGGTGAGACTCTGTACTGTGAAGCCAGCCAGGGGTCCGGTCTCTTGTCTTCTGTCACCTCCATCTCTACCACACAGCTCCAAGGTAGCCTCAGAAAACAGGAGAGAAAAGAGTATGTAGAGCATATGCAGCCACTCAAACTGCCTTGACTTAAAAGCCCTCCTCGGTACAAAAGGGGTGGGGAATACATGCCAGGCAGGGGACAGGTCTCACCACTGATACCTTGCCTTTATTATCTGGATAATTCATGAGACAAGATCCAGCTCCAATTACAAATAATCGTTCCATTTCTCTTCTCATCACATCTTAGTGCTGGTGGAAGGAACACGTGCAGAAGGCCATGTTCTTGAAGTTTTCCTTCTTGGGTACAAATTTAGTACCTTCCACAGGAGAGATGGGCTCAAGATGAGTTGTTGTGAATGGAGCTGATTATAATTATGCTATGACCACACACGTGCCTGGGGTGTTCTTCAGTCTCAACCACTTCAGTCTGGCTTAGTGATTCTTTACAGTAGCAAAACTTCTTTCACTTGCAATTTGAAAAAGGCACTATAAAATCAGGCTATAAATAATATTTCATTAGTAGTTTCAAAGGCATTATGTTTTGAAGCATGATACTAGCTTACCATACCTAAATCCTTCCCATTGTCTGTTATTTAGGTTTGCTTTTGACAAAACTATTCCTAACATAAGGTTTCTCACATACCAGGCCTATGTTATTTAAATGTTGATGATATTGATAATATGTTTTTCAATCATTCTAAAATATTTCTTATATTGGTGACTTTTCTTGTCTTTGAAACTGTGATTGGAAACAATGAAACTCCTTCAAGAGTTTTGTTAAAATTTGGACCACTTGGAATAGAAGCTACATTGTTCTTGGCTCCAAGTTTCATATATTTGTATGCAACCGCTTTCTTGTGTCTGAAATAAATTTGCTGTAGTCTTTGTCTCCATTCTAAACACACTGTACAAAGAAGGGCCTGCTTCTTGGGAGAGTAACCAAGCCAAGGATGTCATGTTCCATCTTGATGATGAAATGCAGATTTGTTGTTAAAAGGCAAATTCCTCATTTTCAAAAGTGGAATAGAAATGATGCTTTAAAAGATTTTAGCTAAGAAATTTACCCTCTTTCCCCCCTCCTTAAAAAAAAAAAAAGGATGTACTCTGGAGCTTAGCCCAGAGTATTTCATTTGGCTTCAAAATGCATACGTTTTCTTTTACTTCACCATCTTGCCTTATGGTATTTTATTGTGCAGAGGGTAGCAAACCAATGTCGATCACCTTGTTGAGCACCAGGACCCCTGCCTGCTTGGTTTGCCTGATTTGTTTCCATGGCTTGTGGCTGTTGAAGCTGAACCTGTGTGGTTTCTGGCTGGTCCAAGTCAAGGAAGCTGAACCCAAATGGTGCTGTTGCTCTACAGCCTCTTCATCAGTCCAGACTTGTCTGTCGGGTTCCCTCTCCTCCGTGTAGTCCTTTCCTCATCTTCTTTGAAGTCATTTGTGCAAGATGGGAGGCTGGAGATGCCTCTTTCCTTCCAACATTTCTATCAGTTTAGGCTGAGTTTTCAGTTTGGACTCTGCTTTGGGAGTTTCTGGAGAAGGAAATGGCAACCCACTCCAGTATACTTGCCTAGAGAATCCCGTGGATAGAGGAGCCTGGTGGGATGCTGTCCGTAGGGTTGCACAGAGTCAGACACGGCCTAAGTGACTTTGTATGCATGTATGCGTTGGAGAAGGAAATGGCAGCCCACTCCAGTGTTCTTGCCTGGAGAATCCCATGGACAGAGGAGCCTGGTGGGCTGCTGTCCATAGGGTTGCACAGAGTCAGACACGGCTGAAGCAACTTAGCATGCATGCATGCATTGGGAGTTTCTAGGCTTTGAGAGGATATACTTTTCTAGCTCACCAATGAGTCTGGGTAGACATCGGTATTTTTTTGCAGGCTTCTCAGTCAATTCTTCACAAATATCCAAACATGAAAGTCTCATTTTGTTCCTTTGTTTCTGTTCCCATGGCTTGGGTGAGCCACGGTGGATGCAGGTTGCCACTGTGGACGGGACGAGGAGAACAGATGAATGGAGCTCTCCGGCTCCATTCAACACAGCTGTCCTCACGTTACCAAAGGCTTGTGTGGAGATAGTAGCCCTGTGAAGAGGAAGGTTCTACAGGGGAGCCTGCCAGAACCTCAGAAGATGCAACAAACCCAGTGGCTGGGAGAGGCATCCACTTCCCTTCCTGTGGGGTGCTGGGGAGCCAGGCATCAAATAGCTTTTTGGGTTTTTGTTGTTGTTTGTTTTCTAATTTTTTTTCCTGCTTTGTTACAAACTCCAGTGTGACTTTGAAAATTCAGTTTCAGACTGTCCCACACATCCTTCATCCTTAAGACCAGGAGGGAAGAAATCAGACCCAGGGTTTCACCAGGAGAGTAGTACAGTGGAATGGATCGAGCAAGACACTTTTAAATGCCTGCAGCTTCTCAGTGCAGAAGAATGCAGATGAGGCATCTGTTAGACCCGTGTGGTGGTCTCCAGGTGCCCAGTGGCCCTGGGGAAAAAAAATAAAAGAACCTCTAGGAGACAAAGAGCAGCGACCCACACACCAGAGGGGTCCCATCCGAGGCAAGGCTACATGGCTCACCCTGATGTTAACGTGGATGAAGGAAGGGACTGAATGACATTCCCAACCTACAGTGATTTCAGTTCATCATTTTGTACACATACATTCACGATGTGCTATATGTTATATATAATTTACTAAAGCATGCTTTTAAAAATAGATTTGAGGAGCATGGAGCCCCCAGAAGCGTATGTTATTGTACTGGGCTTGAGTTTCTGCTTCCCTCCCACAGGGGACTGCTGAGGGTCTATTTGAGGGCATGAATATGGAAAATTCAGCTCCAGCTCCCCCACCCTGCTCCCCAAACAGCACTGCAGAACTATGCTGAGCTCCTGTGGTTTGGAAAGAACAGATGCAAGAGACAAAATAAGTACAGAAGGAATTTGGGGAATGGGTCCTAAGAATCACCACGTTTCCTATCACTCTCAGAAAATGCATCTCTTTTCAGGGGTACTGTACATCTGTGTGGCTCCAAACCACCAATTATTTTTCCAAGCAGCCTAATTACAGCCTTCTTCTGAAAATGCCAAACACTCCAATGAAATACAGCTTCAGAAATTTTCACTTACGTTAATTGGTTCCAATTATTCAGACCTGCTTTGGCCCCCCCCAAAAAACATGCAAGCCAAGTTCTTTTTTTTTTTCCCCTCTCTTCCCATTCATTTTTTCCAGAAAAAACAGTAGAGAGCTACCCCCTGAATTCTACATATTTCATTAGAACACGACCTAACAGGACAGGAAGTATAATTGAAGGAGACGGGGAGGACCCTGTCCCGGTGGACACTGACCCTCCACATCTGCACGGGCCCTGAGAGGCCACAGATGTCACAGGCCTTCCTCTCGAGCCACTTTGAATGTAATCTGCTGGGTTTGGTTTGCTGACTGTATATGCACGTCAAAGACTATGGCCATGGATTATTTATAAGATGTTCACTTCCAATTAGCGCCGCTTAAAACGTGAGCTTCAACTTGGCACATGCAGCAGCCGCAGTCTGCTCTGAAAGATTGGGCAGGTCAGGGGTGGTAAGTAAGCCTCTTGCCGAGCGAGTGTGCAGACGTTAGCTGAAGTAGCATTTGGAAGCTGCCCTGTTTGCAGACAGACTCTTATTTTAGTTAGCAATGCTTTACGTGACATCATAAAAGACATACAAGGGCCCTTTTTCAGAAGATGGATCTGGGAGCCATGGGTCATTTGAGTCCATGACTCCTCAAGTGCCCACTTGGAGAATCAGTGGGTCTCATTTCAGATCTGTGTCTGCCTCTGTGGAAAACCCCCGTTTTCTAACATGATGGAGACTCACAGGCATTGCCTCCTTCCTCCACGATCTAGTATGGTGGGAAGAGCTACTGGGAAAATCAGTTTAATTTACCCATTTTAACCAAATCTAATTAACCAAATTTAATTAACCCATTTGCTGAGGTTAATGAAACCCTTGTTAACTTGAGTCAGGAGGGGCATGAACAGGAGGGCCTTTGAAGCTCAGATCCCTAATAGGATCCGTGCCTTTGGGAGCCATGAACCTCGCAAAGCCAGGGTAATGAGGTTGGTACTTTGAATCTTTTCTCAGGGAGGGAGTCAAGGGGGCATTCTTCAGGGACAGTGGACAGCACTCCAGTCTCTCCTAAAGTTATTCAGAGCTCGAAATTGTCACTTAGTCTAAAACCCCGGGGGATTTCAGGTATCAAGGGCATATTCCGTAAAATTGCAGTAGGTCGTTCCATTGCCAAGTGGAAATGACCTGGGGTCCACTTGCGCTGTCTAGTAGCTGTCCTGCTGCTCCATGTTATCAGAAGCCCCATTCTCAGTTAAGGGTGTTTACGAGGCAGACATCCAGACCCAGACTGATGGTTATCCTGCCTGGAGTTCAGGATCAGGGCGATGAACTGGCAAGATCACTGTGTTTTAGTTGGCAGGTGTCGCTGTCACAAAACTCCCCTTCATCTGGCTCTTGGCTGAGAGCCCCATCCACTGACTCAACTCAGGGGTCTGAACACCACTCAGTCTGGTCCCCTTCTCTCCTCTGTGGTTCCTGAACTCTTCTGAACCTTGGGAGACAGCTTCCAAAGCATGTCTTTAGCAGGAAGGTGGCCCCCCTCTTTTTTGGAATGTCAGGTTTGTTTGTAGGAGATAAAGAATTTAGAAGACCTTTGCACACGTGCAGCGGCAAGGAGCTAAACTGAATCTTCTGCTGTCACAGTGCATCTGCCAGGACGTAGATGAGGTTGAGAGTGTAGAGAGCGGGGGGTGGAGGTGGGGGGTCTCAGAATTCCACTGGGAGTTTTTTCCTTCTTGATTCAAAAGATGGTGTGACCCATTCAGGACTGATCTGGCCAGGAGGAGAGGTTTAGGACTTTCACACATCATTGAATGCAATGGGCCCAAAATCTAGGGCTGAGCAAGGAGGGGCTCAAAGTAGCATAAGAGGCATTTTGCTCTACTCAGAAGGCTGTTGCTTCCAGTCACACTCTCCATGTCTGTGACCTTGAGTTCAAAGAGTAGAAACGCCAAGTGAAGCCTTTCTGTTCTTTAAAGGAATGCATTCAGTAAGCCCCCTCCTCCTTCAGTCTTTGGAAAGAAGAATGTGTGAAATGCTGGATGAATGATTTTATCCCTGATCCACCAAACAGGGAAGGGAAGAAAGCAGCTGAGTGCAATAGGACGGATTTCCGTAGGATGGAACAATGTCAGTGGGAAAACACAGTAACAAGATTGGGTTCCGATTTACCACAAAAACAGAGCTTTTTCTTTATTGATTATTTAAGTCTTCTTCAAAAGAATTTTCCTGATGTGGTAGAAAAACTCAATGAAAAGGCATCATTTATTCATTTATGGGTGGAGATGAAAAAAAATTCATTAAAAAAGTATAACAAAAATGGACATTATGAAATATAGAAAGTATTTTGGGAGTGTTTTCCTGGAAATTTTCTAGTCTTTCCAAAAGTGCTCTTCTCCTAATATGTCTCAAGTCTTCTCCATCTCCCTCATCCATTGTTTAGATAAATGCCTCCAAATGACTTTAAGCCATCATTCTGAAGCAAAAGTGGTTTAGGTGTACCAGAATTGAAATAGTTCTATGTTAACGAATTGATAAAGTGGTATTCCTGTTGGGTCCTCTTTATCCTTCCCTTAGAGGGTCAGCGAGGCCAAGAATTGATTCGTGGAGCAAATATTCATGACTACTGTGGGAAATACAAAGGAATACAAGCAATGCATTTTGTTCTCAGGGAGTGATTAATCTAGATATTCAAATAAGATCAACACACAAACAAGGTTGAAGTTCCTACACATTGCCAACCACAGGCAAGTCAAGTCAGTATTGACTTTATTATCCAAATCAGCATCAGAGTGATCATTTTCAGACATCATGGGGGCAATCAAACACAGACAGGTGCCACTCACAGAATGAGGATCCTGGAGGCATTTAGTGCTCATCTATATCCTCTCCCGAGGCTGCTGGTCCCAGAACCATGAGGGGAGCTGATGTACTCAAGGCCACAGAGCTTCAGGTGACAGAGAAGGGCTCGAGCATACATTTCCTTACTCCAATTCCAGAGCTCCCATTCAAGTTCATAATGAAAAGTTTATTTCCCCTCAGCTTTTCTTTGTGACACTCCCTTCACAGCACTGAGACATGAAACCCACGACATGCGTTCTGGTCTCTGGGTCACCCCTGACCAGCCATGAGTGTTTAAGCGAGACACAAACCTCTCTGGATTTCAGATTCCTCATCCATCAGATGAGGTGATTAGACTTTTCCAGTGCTCGCCACACTTCTCCATCAAAGTACCCCTCCTAGCAGAGCAGGGTGGATGACGATCGGAATAAGAGTTTGGAGGTATGTCAATAAGTGGCCCCCTACAAGCAAGAAATGCATTTGAAGTGTTGGGATTTGTCATAGTGGTTGGTGTGACTTCTGCATTTTACTTAATATATTTGTGTTTGTTTTCATGTAAAAGCAGTGTTTCAAATTTCTTACTGCCCATTGGAGTTAATTTGCCAAGGGGAGCCTGTTTATCCTGGGGTATAAGGATGGGGTGGTGTTCTAGACTTCTTTCCTCCTCGTGGATACCCTGCTGTGTCCATGTTTCTTATTTCTCCCTGCACTCCTCTTCCTGGCTTCAACAATGTAAGCAGCTTTCTCACCACAGGGTTCAATGGCACTCAAGAATGCCTGTTTGTTTGAGAGAGTATCTGAAAGGGAAATTAGCAACCCAGGCAGAGTGTCTAGAAAAGGACACAGATATTTATTAGATGGAAGCAGGAGGCTGCTCTTCTAGATAAGATCGGCGGCTAGTTCATCAACCTGGACTCTATCTGAAGGAAATCTGCCTTGGTGTTGAGTCACATTTTAATCCTTTGCCTCAGATCTTTTCTGGAAAGAGGTGTGCCGTGGATGTTGTTTTCCAGTCTCTAAGTTGTGTTCAACTCTTTGTGACTCCATGAAATGCAGCATGCCAGGCTTCCCTGTCCTTCACTATCTCCCAGAATTTGCTCAAACTCAAGAGTTTTGTCCATTGAGTCAGTGATGCCATCCAGCCATCTCATCCTCTGTCACCCCTTTTTCCTCCTGCCCTCAATCTTGCCCCGCATCAGCATCTTTTTCAATGAGTCAGTTCTTTGCATCAGGTGGCCAAAGTATTGGAGCTTCAGCTTCAGATCAGTCCTTTGAATGAATATTCAGGGTTAATTTCCTTTAGGATTGACTGATTTGATTTTGCCATCCAAGGGACTCTCAAGAGTCTTTTCCAGCCCCACAGTTTGAAAGTAAAAGCTGTGACAAACCTATACAGTGTATTAAAAAGCAGAGACATCACTTTGCTGACAAAGGTCTGTATAGTCAAAGCTATGGTTTTTCCAATAGTCATGTACAGATGTGAGAGTTGGGCTATGGATAAATATTTGGATTTCAGAGGCACTAGATTAAACCTCTTTGAAAAAAAATGCAACATTACCTCTTATTCAGACACAAATCTTTTGAGTACCTCAGCTTGCCAACACCAAAGCGGAGAATCAGTTTCTAGTTTGGTTTTCCTCCACTTCTCTCTGACTGTGGCTCCCATCGCCTTCTGGGTGTGTGAGGGGATTTGGAGCAGAAAGGATAGAGGGTGAAAAGAGGGATGTTTCTCACCCCGTCTTGGGCAGTGATCAGCAGAGACAGGGAGATCGGCCAAATTTCTTGTCTGCTGCAGCAGCAAAGCCCTTCTCCCCAGTGGCTCTTCCAGATGGAAATTACTCGAGTGTTCTGACCATTTCCCAGAGGGCGAAGTGGATGGGATGAGGAGGGACGTTCGCTCTTGTGAGCAAACCGAGCCCCACGTGCATCATGCTGCTTGCGGGCATCTCCAGGCACCTTGCACGTGGTAGATACCCAAGAATGGTTTATCAGATTCACAAATCAGTGCTAGTTCTTCACCGAAACGTTGACACGTGACTCATGATAAAGAACAGCCCCTTAAAACCCAGCTCAGGTTTAGTTTCAAATCCTATAAATATTTAGAAACTAACAAAGAGCTCTAGATGAATCTAGGTTGTGGAATTTAGGCTTACCAAGTGGTTTCAACTCTGGTTGAAGAGTCGAAGCACAAGACAGGCTTTCTAAAAATACTGATGCCCAGGCCCCACTCCAGTGTAACTGATTCAAACTCTAGGGAGGGGCCTGGGTATAGGCCATTAAAATTTTTTTTTTCTCCAGGTGATTCTGGGGCATAAGACTATGCATGACTCATCTGACCAGGCAGGTGGAGTGGTTTTCCCAGGACCTCCCCAGGCTGGGGGTAGTGCTGGCTTCCCATCCAATCCTGCGCTCTTTCCCACACACCCCAGCAGCCGTCCTTTACCCCTGCGGCCTGTGGGAGAACTTGAACTTTTCCACTGGGAAAAGGGAGCAGTTGTTGACCCACTAACCCCCTGGAAACAAGTGCTTCAGCACCATGGGAATTTTCCTGGTCCTATTTGTGGAAATGGTCCAACGTTGGATGTTTTTCCAGGAAAGGATATTATGAGCGGGGTCCCTTTGGTAACTGCCTATAAGCATTATTTGTGAGGCATGGGAAGATTCTAGCCCTAAAATATCCCCTTTGCCTTCAGTTACTTATGCTGAAAGGCATCTCCCAGGAATATTTAGAGGGGGTTAAGATAGATTACTTCATAGAATATAAATGAGGCTGTAGGTGACCTCTTTTCTCTCTGCTAGTCTAAATGAAGGGCTGATCATTTGAGTACCTAGCACAGTGCTTGGCCATAATAGTTTTACAATGTGTATATGGCAACTTCTTACAATTTAATTGAATTTTTTTCTTTTATTGAAGTATAGTTGATGGTACAATGTTATATAAGTTGTAAGCGTACAATGTAGTGATTCACAATTTTAAATGTTATTGTAGTTACTATAAAATATTATAGTTAACTGTAAAATATTGGCTTTATTCCCTATGTTGTGCAGCATATAGCTTATTTTATACATAATGGTTCGTACCTCTTAATGCTGTACCCTCATATTTCCCCTCCTGTATTCCCTTCCTCCATTGGTTACCACTAGCTTGTTCTCTATATCAGTGAATCTGTTTCTCGTTTGTTATGTTCACTAGTTTGTTGTATTTTTAAAATTTCACATATAAGTGACATCATACAGTCTTTATCTTTCTTTATCTGACTTATATCACTCAGCATAGTGCCCTCCAAGGCACTTAGCAATATACCCTCCATCCATATTGCTGCAAATGGCAAAATTTCCTTCTTTTTTATGGCTGAGTTGTATTCCTGTGTGTGTGTATGTATTCTACACCTTCTTCATCTTTCTCTCTGTTGATGAGCACTTAGGTTGCTTCCATATCTTGGTAAGTACAAATAATGCTGTTATGAATATTGAGGTGCATGTATCTTTTTGAATTAGTGCTTTTGGGTTTTTGGATATATAGCCAGGAGTGAAATTGCAGGGACATACAGCAGTTCAATTTTTAGAACTCTTATGTGTAAGAAAACCATGCTGGGCTTTAGGTACATTGTCTAATTTAATTATTACCACCACACCAGGGAGGCAGTTGCTTTTATTCTTGTCATGAGGATATACATTCTGAGACCCCCATTCTAACTCTGATGCCTATAGGTTTCAATGAAGCCAGAAGATCCTCTGAGCTCAGACTAACACTGCTGCTTCACTTATGAAAGGGGCCCTTGACATAAGAGCGAGGGGGCGTGATTTTCTCTGGGGATGCCTGATATTTAATTGTTTATCAAAGATTCAAGCCTTATAAACATCAGCGCATCAGCTTTTTCCAAAAGTGGAAAAAGCAAAGCCTTTGGGTCTCTTGGTTTGGTGTTCAAATCCTAGTCTGATCATTTTCTGGCTGTAAAAAAAAAAAGAAAAAAAAAAACCTGAACTCACAATAACCCCCACTCTCAGAAGGAGGGAAGAAGAGAGGAAAAAAAGAAGTGATGGTGAGAGCAGGGAAATGGAGAGTAAGGAGGAGTGTACAGAAGAAGGGAAATAAAAAGAAAAGAGTGGGAGCATGTGGCGGGGGGATTGGGGTGGGGAGGTGGAGGAAGACCCTCAGAGTGTGATGGGGAGACAGGAGATGGATGCTCTGGGGACCTAGCTACACTGCACTGCAGGGCGTAGGACACTCGAGAGAAATGCTTTTTAAAGCACATGTCATTCTTTTTTTTTTTTTTTTAATGTATTTATTTTAATTGAAGGGTAATTGCTTTACAATATTGTGTTGGTTTCTGCTAAACATCAACATGAATCAGCCATAGGTATACATATCCAAGATACCAAGCAGAAGAACAGGACCTGCTGTGAGGAAAAGAAGACTTGAATTAGGAACAAATAGGTGGAGGCAGGTATGAGGGAGGGTTTCCACAGACCCAGGGCAGAGAAAGAGTGGAATTGGTTCCAGAGGAATTCAGTGACAAGAAAGATGCAGAAAGAAAAAGAAAACGTTGGGTCAGTGAAGGCTCCGAAGGGCGTCTCTGTAAGCCAGAATTAAAGACATTGTAAAAGTGAAAGGCATAAAACGGAACATTTTTGACCAGAAGAATGTACCTCTTTGAAGTGTCTGCCTCCCAAAAAAAAGTATGTCGTGGACTCTAGCTTTTGAAAAAAAGGAGAAGGAAAAAAACTGGTCCAAGGGAATCAAAGGAAGTGATAAATCTCTCTGCGCCCCTCTCCTGAAACAAAGCACGTGGAGCTTAATTAATGCATTTAGCTACCTGACCAGCAAAACCTCAATCCTCTCTCGGGGCCTCATCTAATTCAGGAGTTCTTGGGAGATGAAAATCACTTTTAAGTGCTCCCTCTGAGGATGACCATGAGTGCTGTTAACTCCTTGGGGAAAAACCAAGCCCATATATTCAGTGTATTATAATGCTTATAAGTGTCTCATTGAAGGCAGTGTTCTCTAATATAGAGACATGGGTAGTGAAATAAGGAAAAGTAAGCAGATTTGGGGAGGTGGAGAGACACTGGCAGAACTAACAGGACTGTTCTTAAATTTCAGACCCTGGACAGTGTGGGAGGGAAGGTTTCGGACAGGAAAAGGGGTAGAGAGGACATGGAAGATGTGAGATGTCTTTTGTGAGAATCCAAGGAAAGAAAATGAAAGCCACTCAGAGATGGGGCCACGTGAGGAGAAAGGGATTGTGTCACACTAAATTAGAAGGGGTTAAATTTCTAGAGCAGGAACACTACCCACAGGCAATGGAATCAAGCACCAAGTATTATACCGACCTGGGAGAACCAGGAAAGAGGCTACGAATGAGCCAAAATGGGCAAGTCCACTATTTCTCCGTGTCTTTCTTTCTTCTGTCTCTCTGTGTTTCTGCCGTCTCTGGGACTGTCTCTCTGACTCAAAGCTAGCTGAAATGGGAAGAAGCAGTATTCAAAATTTTTAAAAGGCAAAAAGTAACATCACAAGCAAAGGTGGGACCAGTTACACAGAACCATGTCTTTTTCTTCTTCTTCTTCTTTTTTTTTTCCATTTAGGGAAATGTCTAAGAGGACAGATGGCTCTTTCAAAGATTTAGAAAATGATGGTCAAGCAGATATTTGAATAAATGGCAAGAGTAGTGCTTCTTGCATTTAGATACATCTCTTAATTTCTTTGCTATTTGATTTAAGAACCTGGAGCTTTACTTAGATTTACTCATAAATTTGGAGGAGAGTTTTTGCACATTGGGCCAACCCTGCCGAGGAAGGCAAGGAGAAGCCAAGGGGCATGGCAGAAAGAGCACAGAAATGGGGATGCCAAAGCTCTGGCTCTTTTCCTTTGCTCTTCTGGAATATTCAGCCTTGGCATGTCACCAGACTCTGGGTTTTGATTTTTCCCATTAGTTTCAGAAGTAGGGTATCCCAAAGATCTGATTCTAAAAAGCTATTTTTCTAAATTGGCCTCTCATCAGGAACTGGTTAACAAAAATTTAGAGGTTTGACATTTTCATTATCTCCTGATATCTGTTTCAAAAAACTGCTTTCCGTTTATTGGCTTATGAATCCAGGAGAAATCGCATTGGTTGTACTTCAACCTTCCTTTTGCTAATTTCCTGTCAAGATGTGGTTGAGATTTATAGTTCTTTCTAGGCAGCTCCAATATAGTCTTCTTGGAGAGAAAGCAGCTTCAAAGCGCTGTTCTATTCCTGTTCTGATACAGTAAGTACAAGGAGCTGTCTCTCAAGTACCCATGGGCCAGGCCAGCTCTTCCTGGGTAGTTGGTCACATTGCCATTGGAAAGTCAGTGGAGACGGGTGGGACTAAGAGCTGGGAGCTTCTCTACTGCCCCTCCCCCCGCTCACCCTTTATGTGTTTGGGGCAGATTATTTATACTTCTGAAGCCTCAGTTTCCTCATCTATGAAACAAAGATAACAATTGTGCTTCATAAGGTTATATGTATGAAATGCAATAACATACAAAAAACCACTTAGCGTTATGTCTGATCCAGAGTACAGAAAATGAATGTAAACTGTAATTGTAATGTCCCTGTCATTAATACAGTTACCAGGAACTTCTTACATTATAAACAGTAGCCTCAAATTAAATTCTGTTCGCTGCTCTGGTGGTTTGTGACTCAGATGCTTTCTTCCCTCCCCTCTCTGATTCTCATTGCTGAGTTTTCCCATTAAAAATAACAAGCTGAATATCATTTAATAATAACAGTTAATTCAGGAGAATTCTTTTCTTTTTTTTTTTTATCACTTTTGTTCACTCCACCTACCTTTCCATTGGGGTCTTCGGGGTTAATGAGGAGCAGCTTTAAACTTGGATAGTTGGTTAATCACCAAGTAGAATGTGGGAAGAAAGCTGCTCAGATGCTTTTCATCTTAGCATCCAATTCCCAGGGAACTCTGGAAAAAATTTTTTTCCTCATCTAAGGCCACCTACAGTATTAGGTAATTATTAAAGCTGATTGCATATCAGAGCCTAAATCCAGTGTTATAGAACTGTGCTTCACTCATCAGACGCACTGCCATGTATTTTTGAAGAGTAAATCTTTGTGCTAATTAATTATATTAATATCAACATGTTGATATTGATATAATTAGCACAGTGGATGACACTGATATAATTAGCACAAATATTTACTCTTCAAAAATAAGTGGCAGTGCATATGCATATAATAACCTTAATAATAACACTGAACAGTTATAGCACCATTTTCTCCAAGGAGCTTATAAAAATACATAAATAGCAAATAAACCAAAACTCAAACCTCTTTGAGAGTTTTAATAGCATCACTGAGCAAGGTTGAAGGGGCTGACTTGGTCAGAAGAAAGCCCATGAATAGATTCTGATGGGAATCTTTCCCCAAAATGAAGTGACTCTCCAAACAGCTCCCGATAAGCCTAGAACTAAGAGCTGCACCAAATTATGTAATGGGATTGAAACTGAAAAAGAATCCTTCTCTTTCCTTATTCTAATTAATGTTCAGCTAATCTAAAGCCACAGTGATTTGGTTTTAAAACTAAACAGAATTGGGTAAAAGTAGGGGTGTCAGCGAGTAAGACAGAAAAATATATTTGGGCCATCCTGTCTTCAATGTCTTTGACCTAGAAAGACCATGGGCCCACTGTCCAGAAAACCTGTCCCTAGGTCTTTCTCTCCTTTGTTTGGTGACACAGCTTCCATGCCTCTTCATATAACTGTGACAGCAAGAGCGGGTTTGGGATGACTGTGTGCGGTTCCACGAGAGGAGAGGGTGGGCATGATGCCTAATGGTTCCATTGGCACTCTGCTGTCAGGGGCCTCTGAGAACCAACTTTCCCACTGTGTTTGTGATGGGAGATATCAATCTCAACCAATTTCTTATTCCTTTATTTGAGTACAGGCTAATCGAGTTATACATTTTCTTACCGTAACAGCCGTATCAACAGACACCACAGTTTTGAAGCCACTGTGGCACACACACATATCTGCCCACACAAATACACAACACTCACAACACCAAACAGAGCCTCGAGTTCAGATGACCTCACTGATGCGCATGGTAGATACAGGCTGGGAGACTTTTCCAATATGCTGTGTTTCATAACACACTGATTCTACTGGCAAATCTCTGAAAAGTAAGCATTGTTTTACGGACTGACAGAAAGGAACATTCATTATGTTAACCCTCTTTTCCCCTGAGGATGAACTTCTATAATGGACCATTCCAGATGTTCTGCTTCTTAACACCTCTTTGGATGTGAAGATTGCACAGCAGGAGGAACATCTGGGGGAAAAGGAGACTTAGAATATCGGTGTGTGCCTGGTAGTGATTCTTGGGTAGATTCTTCTTTTTTTTGACAAGGACCCTTTTTTTTTTTTTTTGAAGTCTTTATTCAATTTGTTACAACATTGCTTCTGTTATTTATGTTCTGGTGTTTTGGCTGTGAGGCATATGGGATCTTAGTTCCCCAAGCAGGAGCTGAACCCACATCCCCTGCATTGGTAGGCCAAGTCTTAACCACTGGACTGCCAAAGAAGTCCCTAGTCTCTTGTAGATTATTATCTTTAATTTCTGGGTGCACAGCAGAGAGGTAGATCAATATTCCTCGAGTTTAGAGTTTTTTGAATTATCTAAAGAATTTTTCTTTCTTGCAGTTTTAGAATTCCAGATATAAACTGATCTTCCTCATTACCCTAAATTGTATGGTGTTGCAACTTTGTATTTGATAAAACTGCTTTGGTCTTTCAATAAAGGGCTTCATTGTTATCATGGTAAGAAATAGTAGAAGTCTCATGAATATCATTGCTTGGACTGTGCTTGGTTCTTGGATCAGGGGGGAGGTTGAATTTCAGTCCTAATGTTTATGATTGTTTCACTTCATTTTGACGTCGTAATTGAGACAAATCTCTGCCAATTCCCCCATCCCCCACCTCATCACATCTCTATATTCTTGCTTCCAAGTTTAATCTTCTGCTGCAATTTGAACGTAACAGCGTTGGAGTGGATGACACACACAGTAATCATTTTGCGCTGCAGCCTCAGTCTGTGACGTTTTGCAAAGCAGGTATCCAAAGGCACACACTGAGCTCATTTTGCCGGTGTAATCTTGCCTTTTAATAGCTTCCTAACAGGGTATCCAAAGAAACACTCTGGAAACATTTTGCCCTCCTAATTTCATGTTGTAATGACATCAAAATGTCATAAAGCAATTACCATCCCAAGCACAAAATGATCTTTAGAAGTTACTTTCTCCATAGGCTCATTAACTTCTTTCTAGCTTTAATATCTTGATTGTTTAAAGAAATGTTCAATGCTAATTGAGAGACTTCATTTAAAATTGAATACCATTTATTTAGCACAGACTTTCTTTCTGTTTCTGTCTCTCTCTTTCAACCCATTTGCACTAGGCTGACAGAACCCTGGATTTATAGATACACACACACCTTTTGACCTCTCCAGTTGAAATTTGAAGTGGAATTGATCTGGTACAATGCAAAAATCAGCATAAGGCCTGGACTGCTTCGAGGACAAAGGGATCAGTAGATACTGAAGATGTCATTGGTAGCAAGGACGTCCCAGAACTTCTGCAGTGCCCCCAAAATACCAGGCTGCGTCCCTATTATGAGACTTGGAGCAAACGTGAGGCGCTTAACGGGAGAAGTTCAACACAACCATCAGACTTCAGCTCCCTTTATTTCTAATGATTGAGATCTGCCAAGTGCATTTCTTCAAATGAAAAGTCTAAATCCAGAGAACCGACAGTGACAAATTGGATTCAGCCTCATTCTGTGATACCGGCTGTGATTTGCAGCTGTCCTCTCCTGCAACATATACAGGAGGAGTCTGAGCTTGTGTTTTTCCGCAGGCTGTCTTTCTGAAATAAATAAGGAATGGGGAACAACCTCGACAACCTTTTCTACAGAAGCACGAGGGCCAATTTGCTTCTCCCACACGTGCCAGGTAATCTTCAGATCTTAACCTTTAGCTCTCAGAGCACATTCTTATCTGGATAATGGAAGGGTTGGAAATGAGCTCAACTCATTTGCACAAAGCAATGCCAAGGAGTCATGGCCTCTCTACTCAAATCAAGAGATAAGATGGCCTCTGACTTTCTCTATAGACTCTCCGTCCAAGACTAAATAACACAGAGATGTTCTTGCCAAATATTTTTTTCTTCTGTTTTGAGATCTCTCCAAGGTGACCTATAGAGCTCTTAGCAACCAGTTTAATCCTTTGCTGATGGTGGAGAGACAGAATGGTTGGTTCAGATGTTTGAAAATAAAGCTAAATCTGGGAGGGGCTACTTGGTTAACAATAAATAGCAAGAAAGATATATGAATAAAAATAAGCATCTTAATGATTTACCATTGCTATGAAACCAATAGGTTGGTGATCCAATTCGATATCTGCAAATTTGTATAATCCTCAGGGTAAAACAATTTAATGGGCTGTCTCTTTTATAGTTACAAAAGGCCTTTCATGTGATCAATTATACATAAGAGTACAATAAATGTAACTTTCTTCATACTAATCACATCTAACTTAAATTCTCTTGTTGGTCTTTGGAGTGTACGTAGCATTCCCAATAAAGTTTTTAGTTCTGACTCTTACCAAAAGTTAATCTGCCCGGAACTTCCAAGTAAATCTTCGATACGAGGGACTTTTTTCCACACTAAATAAAATGGTTCAAACAATACAGTTTGTTAGGAAGCTGCTGCCTCCTCCTGTTCTGGCCCCTTCTACAACACGACAATCCCGCTGCTTTAGTCAGCCAGTGGGCAGTGGGGGGTTGGTTTGATTGTCTTTCTTCTGTTTAGTTTTGTTTGTATTTTGTCGGAAAGGCAGCCTAGCACTGTGTTAACACTGTCACCCGAGACTAACAAAACTTGTCCAAGAGATGGAGATTGCCAGTCTTCACTCCAGTGACAGGTCCCAGGAGGCCGTTGGACCCTCCCAGATTCCTATAAAGCCCAGATTCCCATCTGTTTTATTAGATGTTTAATTAGTTTGCTCCTCTATGAAACCAGAAAGTAAAATGAAACCCCTCATCATAAACCACTTAAATTAGAGGTAAAGGTCACAAAGACTCTAAAGTTAGCGAAAAATAAGAAATGACTAAATTCCCTGAATTGCTTGAGTGAACCAACTGGTGCTTGACTATGAGTTAGTTGATTTAATAAACTTTTATGTAGCCACTACTAAGTACCAGAAACTGTTCTAGGTGATATAGATGCAGTCATAAGATTTAACTCTGTAGCACTTCAAAGAATAGAATGAACTTCAAGGCATTCCCCTGTACCTATGTACAATGTATAGACAATTCATTTCAAAGTATGAAGCATCTCAGAACATAGAGGATAGGACTGAAGAAAAATAACAGGGAAAGGCAGTGGATATATATATATATATATATATATATTTTTCCCCCCAAGCCTCCAAGCATAAAATGAAAGATATCTGAGAAAGGAGATTTCTTAAAGTCCCAGTTGGGAGATTAGTTAATCCCTTGAGGACTGATTTTGGGGCTGCACATCCTGAGAAAGTTACATGTATGTGAAAATTTAGGAAAATCTAGGTCTAATCACTAAAATAAAACATGGGAGAGAGAGAGAGAGAGAGTGTGTGTGTGTGTGTGTGTGTAATTTGCCTGAGATTATCTAAGAAAGCACATTCTAAAGACGTACTTGTTGCTGCCTTGATCCATGATTTTGGCCTCTCTAGTGAGGTTTGCTAAAGAAATCAGGCTGCCAGCAAAGTACAGCAAATTGGAAAAATAAACTGGAACATCATAATATGCTTCAGCTCTAGCAAAGAAAAAGACATCTGGTAGACCACTTGGAAGCCAGCCAGTGATGAAGACTTCAATTAAAATAAAGAACATGTCCTCAGGAGAGCATCTCTGAGCTCAAGAAGTTATAAGTCCAGTGTGCTACTTGAAAGCCAACTACTAGAGAAAAATCATTTTCAAATAAACCAACACAGAGCAAGCAAGCCTTGAATTCTTTCAAGAAACCTCTTCCTACATGTACTGTTCCAACTGATGACTTAACAGGAGCTGGAGATACCACCACTCAATGCTGGAAATAGGCTCTCACACAGGAAATGAAGCTGAAGGTCCCCATAATGTCTCTGTCAGTGTTTGTTGCTCAGTCATGTCTGACTCTTTGCGACCCCATGGACTGTAGCCACCAGGCTCCTCTGTTCATGGGATTCTCCAGGCAAGAATACTGGAGTGGGCTGCCGTTACTGTCTCCAGGGGATCTTCCCGACCCACAGATCGAACCCGGGTCTCCTGCATTGCAGGCAGACTCTTTACCACTTGAGCCACCAGGGAAGCCCCATATTGCCTCTGGGGAAGATGTAGAGGGTGCCATGGTGCAGCTGAGAGTGTGGACTAGGGTTGGGGGACCTAGGTTCTAGTTCCAACTCTGCCACTTTTGATCCTTGAACCTCGGGCAGGAGACTTCATCCTTGTCGGTCTCTGTTTTCCCAGCTGAAAAATAAGGATAAGAAAACCTACCTCATAGGACTAAGGGAAGAAGTACATTATATATTCTATGGAAAGACATTTAATACAACGCTTGTCGTGTGTTAATACTGTGGCTACAATATGTTAAAGAGAATAAACCAGAGGGAAGAGAAATTCTTTGCTAAGAATCAGGTGTTAATTTTCATAGTAGATAAATGGAATCTCATGCAAGCAGCATCGATGACATAAACACACTTACTTGCAAGATATTGTTGTGCTTACCTGAAAGAAGTATCATACAGCTATGGAAGAGATAAAAGTGTTTTGTAGCATCCCAGACACAGACTCAACGACTGGATGTAGACACCTCTGGACACAGAGTCAGCCAATCTCCACTTAGGAAAAGGAGTCAGTGGTCAGTGTTTGCAAGGCAGTGAGGGCTCCGTACACTGAAGTTTCACAGCAATTCTCAGTAGACTCTATGCACTAGTTTCTTGGTATACCAATAACTGAGTGTTTTTATTAATTAGTATTCTTGATATCAAATTTATAACAAGAACATTTCTGTACTGTAGTTATTCCCAGAAATCCTGGAAACCATGAAATCAAACACAGTGGTGATTCAAGAACCTAGCACAGGGTATGCCCCTAACACTGGAAGGGGTTATTTATTTTTTTAATTGAAGTATAGTTGATTACAATGTTGTGTTAGTTTCTGGTGTGCAGCAAAGTGATTCAGTTATATATATGCTAAGTCACTTCAGTCGTGTCCGACTCTGTGTGACCCCATAGATGGCAGCCTACCAGGCTCCCCCGTCCCTGGGACTCTCCAGGCAAGAACACTGGAGTGGGTTGCCATTTCCTCCTCCAATGCATGAAAGTGAAAAGTGAAAAGTGAAAGTGAAGTCGCTCAGTCGTGTCCGACTCTTAACGACCCCATGGACCGCAGCCTACCAAGCTCCTCCGTCCATGGGATTTTCCAGGCAAGAGTACTGGAGTGGGGTGCCATTGCCTTCTCCCAGTTATCTATCTATCTATCTATCTATCTATACATGAAATATCCAATATTCTTTTCCATTATGGCTTATTATAGGATATTGAATATAATTCCCTGTGCTATACAGTAGGATCTTGTTGTTTATCTATTGAATATTTTATATACACTGATGCCATAAATAATCTGCTTGCCATTGCAGGAGATGTAGGTTTGATCCCTGGGTTGGGAAGAGCCCCTGAAGAAAGAAATGGCAACCCACTCCAGTATTCTTACCTGGGACTTCTCATGGACAGTTCATGGGGTTGCAAAGAGTTTGCCATGGTTTAGTGACTAAACAACAACAGCGACAGAACTGCTGATCCCCCACTCCTGATTTATTTCTCCCCCCTCCCCTTCTCCCCTTTGACAACATAAGTTTGTTTCGTATGTCTGTGAGTCTGTTTCTGTTTTGTAGGTAAGTTCATTTGTGTCATATTTTAGATTCCACCTGTAAGCGACATCATATGATATTTGTCTTTCTCTAAGTTTCCTCACTTAATATGATAATCTCTAGGTCCACGCACGTTGGCTTCTTCCATGTCTTGGCTATTGTAAATAGTGCTGCCATGAACATCGGGGTGCGTGAATATTTTCAAATTATAGTTTTGCCCAGATACATGCCAGCAGTAGGATTGCTGGATTATGTGGCAACTCCGCTTTTAGCTTTTTCAGTAACTTCCATACTGTTCTCCATAGTGGCTGTGCCAATTTACATTCCTGGTGTAATAGGGTCATTCTTAAAAGAATCATCAATTAATACCTTAGAAAGAATTTGTTCAATAAGCCATTCTTATTTATTAAGCCAAACAAAATGCGATGCTGCTAAACCTTTTGTATTACATTCTTAAAGCATTTATAGTTAATCTGAATTAATTATAAAGAGATTGGGACATTATATATATATAGTATTAATACGTATTGGAGAATGAATGAAAGAATGTGCCTCAAACAGTTCACTAGGAACGGTGCCTTGTGGGAAGGGCACTTATAAGCTATAAGGGCACCAGCAGGGCACATGTTAGGACTGGGGAAGGAGAGGAGAAAGGTTTAACGGAGGGAAAGTTTTAGATACAAAACTTGCCTTAGATCTCAGAATCCATCTGGGAGGAACTGGTCCTTACTCACCTTCCCAACTCCAGGAAATTGCTTCGTTGGGTTAGTGACCCCAGGAAAGCTAACCTTCACTAGTAAACCCTAGTTTTCTGTTTGGAAATTGATGGATGAACTCTGACTTGAAGAAAGGCAAATGATGATTCCTTGGATCGAATGACTGCAGATAACAATAGGAGGAGTTCCCCTCTTCATTGCTAACAGAGAGCCAACACTCTGCTGATGTGGAGAAATAGATTTTCTTCCCCTTTACTCTCTTTCCTTCTCTGAGACCATAGGGGAATGAGGGACTGGGGGATGAAGGACAGGGTGTGGATGCCATGAGCCATTGGGCCCTCTTAACCATGGAGTTTCTCAGGTGCTTCCCAGAGCAGCTTAGAGTCCACACACCTCATTTTCAGGAAGGTTCTCAAAGGCAGCACAAGGACGTCACCATTTCCACTTGACACTCAGTCCTTTCTTCTCCCACCTGTGTCAGTATTGTCATCCCCATTCAGAACCAGAAAAACTCTGGCGAGAGCCTGAATATCCACAGCCAGCTCTCTGCTGCTTTGTTCAGGGCCAGCCCCCATCAGCTGGCTGTCAGGGAAACTCACTCTTGCCTTGTCCCCGAGTCCTAAGAAATTGATCAGATGCTTAAGAAGGTGTGTTACAACTCAACGCTTTTTTGGCTCCAGTAACACCATTTTCTGAAAAAGTTGTTTAACCACAGGATGGCCTTTTCACCAACCTCGATTTCTATGGATTGAAGCCCTCCTGTGACATATCTCAAGCGGGCAGGATGTCAGGTGGCATCTCCCTTAGAAAGGACCTAGATTGCTAGGGATGACGGGCCATCCCGCGCCTGAGCCTATTAGTGCTCTTAGCCGTGGTGATGGAAACCAGGGAGCTGTCTGCTTTCAGCCACATGTGGCCCTTGTTTGGAGAGCATGGTGCTGGACAGCTGTGGAGACCCTTTTAGAAGGAAGAAATCACTCTGAAGGAATGAGTAGTACTGCAAGACTATGGAGCCTGGAGTCCCAGGGAATTTTCTTTAAAAACCAAGATATACAGCCCCATCCTCCAGATAGGTGGGCAGCTGGCGACCTGCTTTATTGCCTTGCCTTTGAGCCCAGAGAATCACCGTTAACTTCAGTAGCTCTTCCTGGCTGGCCAGTTGCTCTTGTTCTTCTCTGAGCAGTTTCGTAGTTAATGCAGGAGTTCACGGTGTGTATCTGGTGGGGAAGCAATTTAAGACTGAGGTGCTAGTTCTTTCTTCTTCTTTCCCTCTGTCATTCCCCTCGTTGCTGATGTACTTGATGCCACCTTCTGCTCTAACCAGCATGACTTCCTACAAATCTTACAAATAGGAAAGAGGAGGCATCCGAGAGAAAACCATTTAGGTCTAATCTAATCCTCCATGAGGGCAGGACTCTGGTATAACTTGTTCATCACTGTGTGTTCACAGCCTGGGACAGAGCTGAGGCCAAATTTATAATAAACTGTGCATGCATGCTGAGTTAATTCAGTTGTGTCTGACTCTTTGTGATCCTATGGATTGTATTCCACCAGGCTCCTCTTTCCATGGAATTTTCCAGGCAAGAATACTGGAGTTGGTTGCCATGCTCTCCTTCAGGGGATCTTCCTGAACCAGGGATGGAATCTGCGTTTCTTAAGTCTCCTGCATTGGCAGGCCACTCCTTTACCACTAACACCACCTGGAAAGCCCTATAATAAACTAGGGACTTTCAAAACTCTTGACCCAGTCAGAATGGCTGCTATCAAAAAGTCTACAAACAATAAATGCTGGAGAGGGTGCTGAGAAAAGGGAACCCTCTTACACTGTTGGTGGGAATGCAAACTAGTACAGCCACTACAGAGAACAGTGTGGAGATTCCTTAAAAAACTGGATATAGAACTTCATATGACCCAGCAATCCCACTGGTGGGCATACACACCGAGGAAACCAGAATTGAAAGAGACATGTGTATCCCAATCTTCATCACAGCACTGTTTACAATATTTAGGACATGGAAGCAACCTAGATGTCCATTTGCAGACAAATGGATAAGAAAGCTGTGGTACATATACACAATGGAATATTAACTAGCTATTAAAAAGAACACATTTGAATCAGTTCTAATGAGGTGGATGAAACTGGAGTCTATTATACAGAGTGAGGTAAGTCAGAAAGAAAAACACCAATACAGTATATTAATGCATATATATGGAATTTAGAAAGATGGTAATGATGACCCTATATGTGAGACAGCAAAAGAGACACAGGTATAAAGAACAGACTTTTGGACTCAGTGGGAGAAGGTGAGGGTGGGATGATTTGAGAGAATAGCATTGAAACATGTATATTACCACATGTGAAATAGATCACCAGTCCAAGTTCAATGCATGAAATAGGACCCTCAAAGTCGGTGCACTGGGACAACCCTCAGAGATGGGATGGGGAAGGAGGTGGGAGGGAGGTTCAGGATGGGTTATGTTTGTACACCCGTGTTGATTCATGTCAGTTCAGTTCAGTCGCTCAGTCATGTCTGACTCTTTGTGACCCCATGGACTGCAGCACACCAGGCCTCCCTGTCCATCACCAACTCCTGGAGTTTACCCAAACTCATGTCCATTGAGTCGGTGATGCCATCCAACCATCTCATCCTCTGTTGTCCCCTTCTCCTCCTACCTTCAATCTTTCCCAGCATCAGGGTCTTTTCAAATGAGTCAGTTCTTTGCATCAGGTGGCCAAAGTATTGGAGTTTCAGCTTCAACATCAGTCCTTCTCATGAACACTCAGGACTGATCTCCTTTAGGATGGACTGTTTGGATCTCCTTGCAGTCCAAGGGACTCTCAAAAGCCTTCTTCAACACCACATTTCAAAAGCACCAATTTTTCGGCACTCAGCTTTCTTTTTAGTCCAACTCTCACATCCATACATGACCACTGGAAAAACCATAGCCTTGACTAGATGAGCTTTGTTGGCCAAGTAATGTCTCGGCTTTTTAATATGCTATCTGATTCATATCAGTGTGTGGCAAAAGCCACCACAATATTGTAATTCAGTTCAGTTGCTCAGTCATGTCTTAGCCTCTAATTAAAATAAATAAATTAATTTAAAGAAAAAGCTCTTGACCTGAGTGGGAAAAACTAGCCAAAGTTACCAGACCACATCCCCTCCTTTTATAGACAGTGCCCTGTCTTCTGTGAATCACCCTGTGTCACAATTGAGCTGCACTTTACCTGCTGAAGAAGGTTAAAACTACAGCAAAATAATCAAAATGATACTGCAATTTATAATAAGAAACGTAAATTTGGTCTCTGACCTACTTCCTGGCACAGAGTTCCTGGTGCAGCTTGAGTGGGTAAGTTCAGTTCAGAAGGGAAGATAGGAGCAAAATCCAGGTGGTTTGCCAAACAGTCTTCAGAAACAAAGCTGATATGCCGTTCTATCTGCCTAACTTCTGTATCTGTCACTCAGTCAGTCTAGAATTTGCAGAAGGATCCCATTAAAGATGCTTTGGCCCGCTCACACTGCAGGACCATTTTGTAGACTGTCAAATCTGGTGAAGTAGTTTTGTGAATGGTTTCTCAGTGGTCTAGATCCCATGTAGTCAAGGAGTGAGGAATAGAGAGTGAATATGAGGCTTAGTGCAAGGATTCCCACCCCCCACCCCCAAACGCTCAAAGCACAGAGAATGCTCTCACATAAGTAATCTCTTCCCACAACTTAAGAAACTGGTCTTCCTGGGAGATGTGTGCTTCATACATCTGTACATGGAATCCAGTCCACTTACTGATGGGTGTCCAACTGAGTACCTCCTCATTCAGTTCAGCCCTTCAGTAGATGTGAATTCCCGGAAGGCAACTCTTAGTCTTTCTGTTTGCCATTGCATGTCCATTGGCTGGAATGGAGCCTGATTCAAAGTAACTGCTCAAAAGACTTCTTTTTAATGTTTGTTAAATTAATGAATGAATGAATGAAGTCACCTCAAACTAAGCTAAATTATTTAACTCATCTCTATCTAAGTGGAAACTCATTTCGGATGATTTTCTCTACTTTTCAGTCAACTCAGCAGTATTCTTTAATGATTCAGTCCCTTCAAAGTACCTCCTAATGGCTTTGGTTATTATTCTGTTTTGCTCAATCACAGATAAATTTGCATTCGACTGGACCTAAATGGTTGGCAAAGACCCATCCTTGGCTATGACCCATCTAACCATAACACAACAGGCTGAATTTGGACAAATTTCCACAGGAGCAAAATATTTTCCACATATATTCATTTATTCATTTATGGGTGGACTGCTGTGCTTGAGTATCATCTATATGTTTTAGTTTCCTTCTTTCTCCAGTTTTCCAGCATTTGAAACTTTCTTCTAATAAATGGCTGTAAGGTTGAAGGATCATAAACCAGTTTGTCTTGCCAAGTAAAAGGACTCCATTATCCTTAGTGCCTGACACAGTGAACTCTGAATTCCACTCTCTAATGGAAACTTCTGTCCTCTTACTTATCTACATGTGCAAATCCTTTCTTTCCTGACCTCAGTCCAAGGGCTGTTTTCTTCGTGAAAATTTTCTGTAGACATAGTTAGCTGCTGTCTCTCTCCCTGTTCCCAAAAGCACCAGGTTTGAATGTCTTTTAGCTCTTATCACATTTTGATAGAAGTTCATCAAAGTTTTCATTGTGACTCTTGAGAGTCTCTTGGACAGCAAGGAGATCAAACCAGTCAATACTAAAGGAAATCAACCCTGAATATTCACTGGAAAGACTGATACTAAAGATCCAATATTTTGAGCACCTGATGTGAGGAGCTGACTCAATGGAAAAGACATTGATTCTGGGAAAGATTGAAGGCAGGATAAGGGGATGACAGCGGTTGAGATGGTTAGACAGCATCACCGACTCAGTGGACATGAGTTTGAGTTTGAGCAAGCTCCGGGAGGTGGTGAAGGACAGTGAAGCCTGGCGTGCTACAGTCAGACATGACTTAGTTACTGAAAAACAACAACGTCGTTGTGACCAAGCATGTAGACTCTGATCCAGACTCCCTGAGTTCAAATCCTGGCTCTCCTACTTAATGGCTGTGTGATCTAGGGCAAATTGTTTCTCTCTGATTCAGTTTCTCATCTGATTTATTAAAAAAATGGGAGGGGGGATAATAGTAGGACCTACCTCACAGAATTGTCAGCATTCAATGATTTAATACATGAAAAAAAAAAACTCAGAATAATGTCCAGCATGTCATCAAGGATTGATAATTATTAGCTCTTATAAAAATTATTATTCTTTTACATGGGTTTGCCTCACCAATTAAATGATCATCTCCCACAGTGTTTGATGTATGAATTTGGTATCTTCCAACTTCCACATCCTAGAGCAGCATCTGACACACAGTTGAAGTGGTATAAATGCCCACCAATGGGTGGAAGAAAGCCACTGACCATGATGATAAAAGTGAGGTGTGGGCATTGTCTGTGTGAGTGAAGTGGGGGTATTGTCTGTCTCAGCATGGGGTCTGAGAGTAGGGGAGGTGCTGGGACCACTGAGTGTGGGATGGTGATCGGGCAAGGAGACAGTTAAGACTGGGGACCCTTCACCCACCTTCTGGGGTCCCATCCTTCAGTTCTATTCAGTCGCTCAGTTGTGTCCAACTCTTTGCGACCCCATGAACCGCAGCATGCCAGGCCTCCCTGTCCATCACCAACTCCCGGAGTCCACCCAAACCCATGTCCGTTGAGTTGGCGATGCCATCCAACCATCTCATCCTCTGTTGTCCCCTTCTCCTCCTGCCCTCAATCTTTCCCAGCATCAGTGTCTTTTCAAATGAGTCAGTTCTTCACATCAGGTGGTCAAAGTATTGGAGTTTCAGCTTCAACATCAGCCCTTCCAATGAACACAGGACTGATCTCCTTTAGGATGGACTATTTGGATCTCCTTGCAGTCCAAATGACTCTCAAGAGTCTTCTCCAACACCACAGTTCAAAAGCATCAATTCTTCGGCGCTCAGCTTTCTTTATAGTCCAACTCTCACATCCATACATGACCACTGGAAAAACCATATCCTTGACTAGACGGACCTTTGTTGGCAAAGTAATGTCTCTGCTTTTTAATATGCTATCTAGGTTGGTCATAACTTTCCTTCCAAGGAGTAAGCGTCTTTTAATCTCATGGCTGCAGTCACCATCTGCAGTGATTTTGGAGCCCAGAAAAATAAAGTCAGCCACTGTTTCTACTGTTTCCCCATCTATTTGCCATGAAGTGATGGGACCACATGCCATGATCTTTTCTGAATGTTGAGCTTTAAGCCAACTTTTGTCACTCTCCTCTTTCACTTTCATCAAGAGGCTCTTTAGTTCTTCTTCACTTTCTGCCATAAGGGTGGTATCATCTGCATATCTGAGGTTCTTGACATTTCTCCCAGCAATCTTAATTCCAGCTTGTGCTTCCTCCAGCCCAGAGTTTCTCATGATGTACTCTGCATATAAGTTAAATAAGCAGGGTGACAATATACAGCCTTGATGCACTCCTTTTCCTATTTGGAACCAGTCTGTTGTTCCATGTTCCAACCATAGAGGCAGACAAAAAAGAACTGTAATTTCCTTTTCAGGTCAGTGATCTGTTCAGCCCAAGACATGGGACAGACAGGCCCAAAATGTGTGAGAAGTGTGTATTGATTCTGGCCCTTAAGAGCTTTGCCTTCTTTTTCTTGCCCCATTGACTCTTGGTCCATCTCTGTGAGCAGAAATAACCCACTGGCCTCAGAATCATGAGAGGCATATTGAGCAGACCAGAAACCTGCCTAAGGCTCGCTGACATCACCACGATGCCCTCAGCTCCCAGCTTCATACCAGGGCCCAGAGCTCAGACACCAGCCTAGCTCAGCACAGCACCAAGCAAAACCTAGACCTTAGTCAGGGTCACCCAAAATGACTGCAGGTCAGTGAGTTGGAAATAAATGCTTCTTGTTGCAGTCACAGAGATATTGTGGTTGTTTTTAGGTAGCACAGTGAGAGACTAAGAAACAGGAGGAAAGGCTGAAACAGCCTAATTTTACCTTCCTGATACTTTTTAAAAAATATGTTAATGCTATACTTCATTTTATTTTATTCCTATGAAGCAATTTGGAGAAGCTTGATTATTTCCTTAAGGCAAATTTTTATAATTTATTATCATGTTCAGTAGGATTTGACAATGATAAACCATATATAGGCCTCCCAGGTGGCACTAGTGGTAAAGAATCTGCTTATCAATGCAGGAGACACAAAAGACTTGAGTTTGATCCCTGGGTCTGGAAGATTCCCTGGAGTAGGAAATGGCAACCTGCTCCAGTATTCTTGCCTGGAAAATTCCATGGACAGAGGAGCCTGGCTGGCTACAGTCCATGTGGCCACAAAGAGTTAGACATAACTGAGAGACTGAGCACACACAAATCATGTATAATACTAGTTTTTCTGTACATTTATTTTTTAAGAATGTTTTAAAAATCAAAATAGAGTTGATTTACAATGTTGTGTTAGTTTCTGGTGTACAGAAAAGTGATTTGGTTTTATATATATATATAATTTCTAAATATATATATTCTTTTATATTATAGGTTATTACAAGATACTGAAAATAGCTCTCTGTGCTATACAGTAGGACCTTGTTGTTTATCTATTTTGTGTCTGCTAATACCAAACTCCTAATTTATCCCTCCTCCCCTTCTCCTTTGGTAACCATACATTTCTCTTCCAGGCTTGTGAATCTGTGTCTGTTTTGTAAAGAAGTTCATTTGCATCATATTTTAGATTCCACATATAAATGATATCATATGATACTTGTCTTTTTCTGTCTGACTTACTTCACTCAGTATGACAATCTCTAGGTCCACCCATGTTGCTGCAAATGGGATTATTTCCTTCTTTTTATGGCTGAGTAATACTCCATTGAATATCTGTACCACATCTTCTTCATCCATTCATCTGTGGATAGACTTTTAGATTGCTTTTCTGTCTTGGTTATTGTAAATAGTGCTGCTCTAAACATTGGAGTTCATGTATCTGCTTGAATTAATTTTCTCTCATTTCCTTAATTTTATTTTTAAAATTTTTATATAATTTTAAAGGCTACACTACATTTATAGTTATTACAAAACATTGGCTATATTCCCCATGTTGTACAATACATCCTTGTAGCCTATCTTATACCCAGGACCTTCCTTATACTTTCATCTGGACTGCCTCAAGGTAGACCAGAAGTTCTACAGCCCATGACCTGCAGGACAAGAGCAGCTACAGCCTGCCTCTGCTTCTGTCTGTAACACACACTTAGAAGACACGTGTAGAATTCCTCACGCATGTTTTCCCACAGAGTAGAGGGGGAAGTTAGGAGAATCCCCTCGAGTGGTACATGGCATTTAAGATGTCCCTGGTGGCCCAGATGGTAAAGCGTCTGCCTACAATGCAGGAGACCTGGGTTCAGTCCCTGGGTTGGGAAGATCTCCTAGAGAAGGAAATGGCAACCCACTCCAGAATCCTTGTCTGGGAAATCTCATGGACGGAGGAATCTGGTAGGCTACAGTCCATGGGGTCGCAAAGAGCCGGACATGACTGAGCGACTTCACTTTCAACCCAGTATGATCCATGCAAGTTGGAAGTGACACCTTTTGATTGGCATCGGAAGGGGGATTGATTGCTTCAAGCATCCCAGTAAAGCCCCAATTCTTCTCCAAGGGCTACTAGGTGGAGTGGAAGGTATAAATCTGAAGAACTGGAATCGATAAGATTTGGTTGGTTTCCTGCCTGTCTTAAGGCTTTCATGGTGGCTCAGATGGTAAAGAATTTGCCTGCAATTCAGGAGACCTGGATTCTATCCCTGGGTCAGGAAGATCCCCTAGAGAAAGAAATGGCAACCCACTCCATATTCTTCCCAGAAGAGTTCCATGGACAGAGGATCCTGGCAGACTACAGTCCATGGGGTCGCAAAGAGCCTGACATGATTGAATAACTAATACCTTCACTGCCTCTCTCAGGTGTGACCACCGCCAAATGATTTAGCTCTGTCCAGACTCAGTCTCCTTGCCAGCAAATTAGGAGCCACAATATCAACCTTGCACAGAAATTTTGAGGAGTAAAGAAGTTAGTGTACGTAGATTCCCTGGCTCATAGTAGATGGTCAATAATAATAAGTAGTGATTTGTATTATTTTTCACCAAATTTCTCACCTTCTCCTTTCCTATATCAAAAGAATATAATCAAATGATGACATAGAAACAAGTACATGTTATAACTCAGTGTTATAAACCTGTTAAACGTTTAGAGGTAATCGTGGTAGGGCACATTCAGTTCTCCCAGCAGTGGACTAAGCCTGCTCTGTTTCAGATGGGTTTAACTGAAAGGTGACTAATACTCCTTCCATCCTGGTTTTGAGCAGTGTTGTGGGAGGGGAGGGCCTCCAGGAGGGTGTCAGTAGAGTCCTAAGCCTCCCAAACATACAGAGGGTTTTGCCAAGGCCACGTACACTATTATTAAGATTAACAGTTTTCAGATCGAGTCAGCTTTTTCAAGTAACTCAAGTCAGACCGACTGGTAATGATGTTCATGAGATGCCATTTCCTGCCAAACAGTAAGATGTGGAATTTGTTAAATTAAGCCATGTGATGAGTCTGAAATGTATTAACTTAATCCATAATGAATGTCATTCCATCCCTTTTAACATGCTTCCCCAATTAAACTATTTAGGCCTCAGATATCTAAAGAAATTGAGCTGTCTTACTTGGTGCCAATTGTTTAATTCCTTGATGATGGATAAAAGCTACTAACTGCTTTTGTTTTTAAATCTGTGTTTTCTTCAGTAATAGCAATCTTTTAATCAGCTGTTATAGAAAAAATGCATAACACTCCATAAGCAGATGCTCAAGAAATTCAAATATTAGGATGGTGAATGCAAGGAGGCTCTGTTCAGCCTGCTTCAGCCCTTCCAGCAGGACCCAGTGTGGCCACACAAAGGACCCAGTAGTCATTGTTATTGTTTAGCCCCGTGTTAGACACACAGTAGATGTTCATAGCTGTTTAGTGTTGATCAGTCTGAACTCAACTGAACTCTGGAGGACTCTCAAGGTTTCTGACACCGTGTCTCTTCATAAGACAAGTGTTTGCTATTTTAGGATGTCCTTCCCATTCCCAAGGGCATGTGATGAAAACTCTCAATAAGAGTGTTGTGCCTCTACTGAGCCCAATCTATGGGGCCAATCCCTACATAGGTACACAACCTCCACATGTCAACAGTAGACTTAGCCACCTTAAATTACCCCTGACTTAGCCACCAAGGTGGGATGTACCATGTCCACTGTTTCCTGGACATTCAGGAATGTTTTCTGAAAACATTAAAGTCATTAAAAGATGACTTGGTTATGAGTGTCCAGTGCAATCTTGCATGGTGTAGCTTATTGACAGATAATCAAGTGCAATATTTCAGTTTGTAAACCCCACTTTAAATGATAGAATGTACCAATCTGAAGAAAGCTTTTAGATAAAAAGTCATCCAGGGTAAAAATCAATCTCTGTGATAAGGAACTCATATTTTTTTGCTTTGTTTTGTTATCCTTGGAGCCCACTTGATATTTCAAGACATGCTCCATCACCAGGGTGTTTTATTATAGGGGAAGGATCCTGGTGAGGAACTCTAGTGGTTTAGATCAGGAGCTGACAACCATAGCCTGTGGGCTAAATCTGGCCTGCCATCTGTCTTTATAAATAAAGTTTTATTATAACACAATTATTCCTATTCATTTGCACATTGCCTATGGCTGCTTTTGAGTTATAAAGCAGAGTTAAATCGTTAGGACAGAGACTGTAAACATTTATTGTCTGGCCTTTGACAGCAAAGGTTTGCTAACCTCTGGTTTAATTTATTTTATTTTTGGCTGCACTGGGTCTTTGTTGTGGCACATGAGTTCCTCGTTGTTGTGCTTGGGCTTTCTCTAGCTGCCATGAGTGGGGGCCACTCTCCAGGGGAGCTACGTGGGCTTCTTGTTGCCGTGGGTTCTCTTGCGGTAGAGCTCAGGTCTCGGGCGCACAGTCTTCGATAATGCAGTGGATAGGCTCGGTAGTTGCGGCCCACTGGCTTAGTTGTCTCACGGCATGTGGAATCTTCCCAGACCAGGGAATGAACCTGTATCCCCTGCGTTGGCAGGTGGATTCTTCACCAGTGGACCACCAGGAAAATCCCTAAACTCTGATTTTGATTTTTCAAATACATTCACTCTCTTTCCACCTTATTTCTGTAAGACTGTTTTTACTCACCCCATGATGCTGGCTTGCCATGCCTTGGGAGACAGATGCTGTGTCTATGCCCCTTGATTTGGGGGCTGCAGTAGACCAAATTCAAGGTCCACTGGCTATTCAATTAAACGAGTCTAGGGATAGGTGTGGAGGGACTTTGCACATGAAATTAAGGCTACAGATTTTAAATGAAGGAGAGGATCCTAGACTATCTGGTGAGCCCAATTTTATAAGAGCCCTTTAAAATAGAGAAATTTGTGGCAGAAATAGAAGTGTGGCAGAAGAGGAAGGCAGAAGAAATGCAGCACAAGAGGAAGCTGTAGAGACTCAAAGCATGAGAAGGAATATGGGCAGCCTCTTGGACAAAGGCGGGTCCCTGTCTGACAGTCAGAAGAAAAACAGGAGCCTTGTCCTGCAACCACAAGAAATGGAATTATACCAACAGTTTGAGCAAAGTTGGAAGTAGATTCTTCCTTAGAGCTTCTGGTAAGGAGCACAGTCCTATTGATACTTTGATTTTAGCCCCACAAGACCTGTGTCACACTTCTGACCTATAGAACTGTCAGATAAGAAACTTGTACTATTTTAGGCCACTGAGTTTGTGGTAATTTGTTAGGCACATCAATAGAAAGCTATTATAGGGTCTGATATCTGGCCTACTTTGGCCAAAGTAATGTTACAGGACAGAATTCAAGTAGAGAATGCAAATATGCCAGGGCCTCTATCATCACTGTCAGAAATGTGGTTGAGATTTTTCTGTCAACTGGCTAGCCTGATCCTTTAAAGAGAGTAAGGGATACACAGAAGAGACCTGGGCCCAACTTGTGTCTTGGAGTCGAGCCCTCCCGAGACCAATCTGGATCAGCTGATCCCCAGGCAACACACAGATGTATAAACGGTGACATATGATTATTTTAAAAGCCACTGAATTTTGAGATGGTTTATTATGGAACATCATAGTGGATAAATGATGAAGACAGAAATCAGTACTGAAAATCAGTTACTCTTATTTAAAAAAATCTAAAATATGTGTCAGTGGTTTGGGAAACAGAGAGTCATTGATATACAAACTACTATAGCCAGCTAGAATAAAGTAGCAAAAATCAAGCAAACAAACAACCCAACCTAATAGAGGAACTTGAAAAACTGAGAACCCATGTTACACAGAGGCAGACACAGATAAACTGTTGCCTGCCATAATCTGGAAGGTGGTTGATGAGCCTAATGAATATGTGCATTTGTGGTAGGAGACCTATGGCAAGATGTTGAAAGCTTGAACTGTTGCTTCAACTCCATTTGATGAGCTCTGACAAAGAGAAGAACTCAGAAAACAGTTGGCTGTTTTTTTACAAGCAACATTTTGAGGGAATGTGGAAAGTCCAGAAATCTTAATGTTGGAAATAAAATGATATCTTAGAAAATGGAAGATATAGCCAGTATGATAGAGACTCTGTGAAAACATTAAATCTGTGGTGCTGACAGGAAGCTGTGTCCTTAATATGAAAACCAAATCAGAGGAATGGTTGCCATGCACTTTATTTGACTAATGAAAGAAATAATGTGGTGCCTAGTGTATTTTTTCAGCTGAACAGAAAGTCTTGCAAAAAGGTTAGAGCCCTACAGAAGTCTGATGAGGTTGAAGTACTCGTAATTGAGTCTGTATATAGCAAGGAGATCAAACCAGTCTGTCCTAAAAGAAATCAACCCTGAATATTCATTGGAAGGACTGTTGCTGAAGCTGAAGCTCCAATACTTTGGCCACCTGATGTGAAGACCTGACTCATTTGAAAAGACCCTGATGCTGGGAAAGATTGAAGGCAGGAGGAGAAGGAGGTGACAGAGGATGAGATGGTTGGATGGTATCACTGACTCAATGGACATGAGTTTGAGCAAACTCCAGGAGATAGTGAAGGACAGGGAAACCTTGCATGCTGTATTTTATGGGGTTGCAAAGAGTTGGACACGACTTCTCAACTGAACAACAAATAGAGAGAGGCATGTGTTGGAAATAATTGCAAATTTTTTTTTTTGGCACATGGAGTTGTTGTGAATGATACCCATAGAAAATCCACACAGCTTTTGAGAGATTTTTACTATCAAAATAATTGCTGGACATACAAAAAATGATTGTTCAAGTTATATAGTCCTCTGAGCCCCCAAGATTCTAGAGACAGGAGGGTAGAGAAAGCTGCTCAACTCTTGAGAAAAGTATGTTTTCCATGGGCTTAATCAGAAGAGGCCAAAGAGGACTTTGTAAAAGAAAAGACCTTCTAGCAAGTGGAGTCAAGAGTGATGGAGAACAATAGACACAAGATAGACCCAGAGAGGTAGAACTGGGGCCAGATCAAGGAACATTACTTACCTCCAGGGAAAGGGCACTGGACACTATTTTCCCTGTAGAATGTCAGACTTGCTACGATTAGTGGCAACTGTGTATCTCCCATGTTTTCCTTTTCAAAGAGGGGTCCTACCCCTGTCCCCCTATTGTGTGTTAAGTGTGGAAGGGGCATATCACTTGTCCTTTTAGTTCTTTGGTCTCCAAATCAAGAAGAGGTAAACTCAGAATTGATGTAGTCCATGAGAATCTGGGTTTTGAGCCCAATGCCATGATTCAGTGACACTTCTGAGGGTCCTGGGATGAGATTCCTTCTGATAATAACTACCTTAACTTTGGGTTTGATCTTACAACTTGCATTGATCAATAGAATGTTATCAGAAGTGTCACAAATGGAGAGTGAAATGTCCATGTGTGGTTCGTCTTATTCTTGCATGCTTCTGCAATTGCTGTAAGAGAAAGTCCTGCCTAGCCTACCAGTCCACGGGAGATGAGAGACAAATAAGCAAGACCAGGACCCAGACTGAAGCTTGGAGCCAAGCCCATGTGAGACCAACCTGGATCAGCCCACTTCCAGCTGATCGACAGATACCTAAATGATGTTTTAATCCCACTGGGTTTTAGGGAGGTTGTTATAGCATTACTATAGCAAAACCTAATAAGACAGAGATTTTTCCCCCTCTTCTCCCAAGCATTCCATTATTATGAATACCAATGGCAAGTCCTATATTTCCTGTTCTTTTTAATATGCTTCCCAGTTAGCTATGTAGCTGACAGAGCTCTACTTTGGGAGCCAGGAAATCTGGTTTTAAATACCAGCTCTGTCATATTAAGCCCATACATTTATTAATTTATATTATTTATATATTATTATGAGTCTCAGTTACCTCACCTATGAAATAATGATAATTATCCCAACTTCATGGAGTTTTACAAGGATGAAGTGAGATAGCAGATTTGCAGAAACAGTGTGCTGCCTGACATAAAGCAGGGTCTGAATAGGAGTTGAGGCTAAATAATTGAAACAGGCTACTGGATGACTTCCAAGGTTCTTTCTAGGCCAACAATAGTATGGCGCTGAGAGACTCCTGGTCTCCAACACAGTACCTACTCACTGATGCTTGCTTAATGATGACAAACATGTTTATTTCACTATTTGAGACAATCCTTATATTGGGAACATTCCTGGAAGGGTTAACACATTGGGACTTAAATTTATACTCTCTTGTGAGTGACTAACAACATCAGAGCATATTTTAATAGATATCCATGGGAGAGAAGCAAAGCATTTGGGTTTATGACTGGGTTCCTATTGCATAGAAGGTCAGTGCATGGGAATGACAGAGAACACATCCAGATAGTTCATAGCCAAGCTACATTTGTGTAGTGGCTGTAGTCCTAGAGAAAGATACCCGAAGAGTGTCTCTAAATGACCGAAATAACACCGTAACTGCTTTCCAAAAACCAGTGTAATCTAAGCATCCATGCAAAAAAATAAAAAACTGACAAAAATTGACCCAGTTTATTGAAATTTATTTTTGAAATGTATTGTGTATTTCTAAGTAGAATAAAAAGTTTTACATACAAAAATCAGAGCTTGAAATTTCTAACTTAAAAAGTTTAAAAATCTTTTAATGCAAACCTTACTATTGATAAGTTAGTATAATACATAAAGTTGTTTTCTTATTTTAGGGATAAAAATTAGCAGGCATATTTTTATTTGTGAATTCTGGGTGCTGCTTAGTCTCCAGGTCATCATTACAATTGGGAAATCTCATAGTATAAGACCAAGACCCCAGTAGGTATCAGAAGTTGAAATAAATGTTTACTAATTACATTAATGGGGCTTCCCAGGTGATTCATCAGTTAAGAATCTGCCTGCAATGGAGGAGACTCCAGTTCAATCCCTGGGTCAAGAAGATCCAGTGGAGAAGGAAATGGCAAGCCACTCCAGTATTCTTGTCTGGGAAAACCCATAGACAGAAGAGCCTGGCTGGCTACAGTCCTTGGGGCCACAAGAGTTGTATACGATTTAGTGACTAAACCACCACCAATTACATTAAATGCCCTGGAAATAAACTTTTTGATGAAGTCCCTGAAACTACCTTATTTTACTTTATTTTGCCCCCAGAGTGTAATATAAATAGAAATAAACAATAACAAATAAAATTTTGGTTCAGGTTATTTTAAGATAATCTAGGTTATCTTATTTTTTTTAAGGTTATTTATAGTTTAAGGCTCAATTGGGTTTCAGTTAATTGCAGTTTTGCTATATTTCCTCAATGCCATTTTCCTTTCCATAACTCTGTAGATTACCAGAGTGGACTATTTCATGCACAATTTATTGCAGAGACAGGCAGTATTTATCAGTTCCTTCATGGCAAAGAAGAATCATCTGCTTGAAGGCCATCACTCACGCTGCTGTCAGCAGAGTGGACGAGCTGTATAATAAAAGAAAAGAGCCCCCCACAAGTGCTGGATATGTGATAACTTCATTAATTTGAGAATTAGGAGACTTTTAAAAATGGGGTGGGGGGAAAACAATACCCAGCCTTTTAGCAGAACATCTTAGATAAGATCCAGTCCAAGCCTTGCCTCATCCATCATTGTTTAGAATAAGCTTTCACGCACTTGACCTTAACCATCACTCTTTTTGTCAAGCCTGGGTGTCAACACAAAAGGAATTGGTTCATGGATGAGAGTCCCGAGTGTGCATCTGATCACGCTTCTTTCAGGCGTTTTACCTTCTCACAGTAAGGGATCAATTAAAACCAAATGGAGCAGATTTCTCTGGATATCTGGGTCGTCCGATGTGGAATGCTATGGTTTGGACAAAGAAGCATTTAACTGGGGAAGAGAGAAACTTCTGGCTGGAGCACAAACAGGCCGGGCATGTGTGTCCTAAGCTGCGGGATGTAAGCGCATTCAGCACTGGACACAAAAAGACAAGGACACAGGAGACCGTCTGTCATGTCATTACCTGAATATCTAGCTGTATTATTTATAAACCCACCCGCAGCAGATGTTGTCTTTTTTAACACAAATTCTCCTTCCCCGGGCATTATGTATGAGGCCTAATTGTAAATGCCTATATTGTTTCTTTCCCCCACTGATTTATTGTTCTATAGACATCTACATGGGAACGCAGTGTGGAACTGTGCTGTTTTCTCTATTAATTATTTTCACTCTTTGATTACTAATTTCAGAAGACAAACTTCTCACTGTTGACCTCCTCAGGAGTGGATTGTTTTACAACGAGGCTGTATTAGGGAAATGAGTCCCCAGTGAAAGCAGAAGGGCATGAAAACCTTGTGTCTTATTTACATTAACCCAGACACAAGTTTCCCAGTCTCTTCCCTCTTAAATCTTTATCTACTCGTAAAAGGAAAAATCATAGATCCAGGAACAGTGATTCCACTGGAGTCGTACAAAACTGGGGTTATCATATTAAAATCAAAGCTGAAAAAAATCATTGCTGTTAGACAATAAGGCACTTTGTCTCTCTTTGTACCAAGGATGCAAAACCACCATACCACCACAGCATACATAGTAGGTACACAGAATATATGCCTGTCCTTAAAATTTAGAATCTGATATGGTTTCCACAGTAAACTTTTAAGATGTAATGAGTTGAAATTTGGAGGGGAGGTTGGAATTCTTTTCCAGAGAAAATTTTTTTGTGCCACAAGATTTGGTAGGCTCCCTTGACCCACTCCCGTATTCTTGCCTGGAAAATCCCACGGACAGAGGAACCTGGCGGGCTACAGTCCATGGGATCACAAAGAGTCAGACACAACTGAGTGACTAACGCTAACATACTTGACCAAATGCTGATCTGTTTGTGTGATTTCCCACCTGCCTGCCCACTGGGAGAGAGATGTGATCTCTGGCGAGCACCTGGGGAAACTGACCCTCTCCATTTCCTTCCTCTCATCTCCATGAAACATGAGGATGCAGTCTGTACAAGCCAGGCTGGAAGGTGGAATCCAGGGGCCATTGTCCTGAACTCTGATGGGGAGCTAGGGGTGGAGAAAATGGGGGTGTGTCTTGCCTGTTTCAGGTGCTGCTGGTCCCTGTTTGGGCCTCACATGTTCCTCGGGAGTCCCAGCTGAACTCAGAAGTGTGAACTCAGACTTGGGAAGGTCAGGACAGACCAACCACCTAACTCCAGTGTCCTGTGCAGCAACTGGTCCTACCCTTTGCTGCTTAAATGACCACCCAGCTTCTGCAGGGAAGCTCCCAGGAATGGTCAACACACTCCCTCCTGAATGAGCTGCTCATTTTATTTTGTGAGCAATCTAATTGTTGTGATGTTGTTTAGTTTTTAAGTCATATCTGACCGTTTTGCAACCCCATGGACTGTAGCCCACCAGGTCCCTCTGTCCTTGAGATTCTCCAGTCAAGAATACTGGAGTGGATTCTCATTTCCTTCTCCAGGGGTTCTTCCTGACTCAGGGATTGAACCTGAGTCTCCTGCCTTGGAAGGTGGGTTCTTTACCACTGAGCCACCAAGGAAGACCCAAACTAATTGTTGTTGTTGTTTAGTCACTAAGTCCTGTCTCACTCTTTGCGACCCCATGGACTGTAGCATGCCAGGCCTCCCTGTCCCTTACCATCTCCCAGAGTTTGCCCAAGTCCATATTCATTGCATCGGTGATGCCATCCAGCCATCTCATCCTCTGATGCCCCCTTCTTCTGCCCTCAATCTTTCCCAGCATCAGGGACTTTTCCAATGAATCATCTGTTTGCATCAGATCACCAAAATACTGGAGCTTCAGCTTCAGCATTAGTCGTCCTTCCAATGAATATTCAGGGTGGATCTCCCTTAAGATTGACTGATTTGATCTCCTTGCTGCCCAAAGGACTTTCAGGCATCTTCTCCAGCACCACAGATCAAAGGCATCAATTCTTCAGCATTCTACCTTCTTTATGGTCCCTAATCATTCAGTTCAGTTCAGTTCAGTTGCTCAGTCATGTCCGACTCTTTGCGACCCCATGAATTGCAGCAGGCCAGGCCTCCCTGTCCATCACCAACTCCCGGAGTCCACCCATACTCATGTCCATCGAGTCGGTGATGCCATCCAACCATCTCATCCTCTGTCATCCCCTTCTCCTCCTGCCCCCAATCCCTCCCAGCATCAGGGTCCTTTCAAATGAGTCAGCTCTTTGCATGAGATGGCCAAAGTATTGGAGTCTCAGCTCCAGCATCAGTCCTTCCAATGAACACCCAGGACTAATCTCCTTTAGGATGGACTGGTTGGATTTCCTTGCAGTCCAAATGACTCTCAAAAGTCTTCTCCAACACCACAGTTCAAAAGCATCAATTCTTCGGTGCTCAGCTTTCTTCATAGTCCAACTCTCACATCCATACATGATCATTAGAAAAACCACAGCCTTGACTAGATGGACCTTTGTTGGCAAAGTAATGTCTCTGCTTTTTAATACGCTGTCTAGGTTGGTCATAACTTTCCTTCCAAGGAGTAAACGTCTTTTAATCTCATGGCTGCAATCACCATCTGCAGTGATTTTGGAGCCCAGAAAAATAAAGTCAGCCACTGTTTCTACTGTTTCCCCATCTATTTGCTCTGAAGTGATGGGACCAGATGTCACGATCTTAGTTTTCTGAATATTGAGCTTTTTTTTTTTTTTTTTCTTTGTCAAAAAGCCCACAGCACGTACAACAGCAAGAGTAAGCCCCACTGTACACTATGAACTTTGGTTAATAACAATATGTAAGCATTGGCTCATCCTTTGTAACATATATATCAAATTAATGAAAGATAATATCAAAAGAGGAAACCAGGGATGGGCAGAAAAGGAGGTCTCTCTGTACTTTCTGCTCCTTTTTCTTTTTTAATATTTATTTATTTATTTGGCTGGGCTGAGTCTTAGTTGTGGCATGTGGGATCTAGTTCCCTGACCAGGGATGGAACCTGGGTCCCCTGCACTGGGAGCATGGAGTCTTAGCCTCAGGACTGCCAGAGAAGTCCCTAATTTTTCTGTAAACTTAAAACTGTTCCAAAAATGGTGTCATCATTTTAAACAAATACATAGATGTAGCCATGTATGCAGAAAAGTGAAATCACTCAGTCGTGTCCAACTCTTCGCAACCCCATGGACCGTAGCCCTCCAGGCTCCTCCGTCCATGGGACTTCCCAAGCAAGGATACTGGAGTGGGTTGCCATTTCCTTCTCCTGAATATTGAGCTTTAAGCCAACTTTTTCACTCTCCTCTTTCACTTTCATAAAGAGGCTTTGTTCCTCTTCACTTTCTGCCATAAGGGTGGTGTCATCTGCATATCTGAGGTTATTGATATTTCTCCTGGCAATTTTGATTCCAGCTTGAGCTTCTTCCAGCCCAGTGTTTCTCATGATGTACTCTGCATATAAGTTAAATAAGCAGGGTGACAATATACAGGCTTGATGCACTCCTTTTCCTATTTGGAACCAGTCGGTTGTTCCATGTCCAGTTCTAACTATTGCATCCTGACATGCATACAGGTTTCTCAAGAGGTAGGTCAGGTGGTCTGGTATTCCCATCTCTTGAAGAATTTTCCACAGTTTATTGTGATCCACACAGTCAAAGGCTAATCATTAGGGTGACCTTAGTCATACCAAGCCTCTGTTCAGAAGAGGCTTTGTCACTTTCACCTTTCTGTTCCATCTTTTCTTTTTTTAATTAAAATTTTTTTGGCTGTACTGGGGTTCATTGTGGTGCACCAGCTTTCTCACTGCAGAGGCTTCTCTTGTTGTGGAGCACAGGCTCTAGGCCTGTGGGCTTCAGTAACTCTGCTGCATGGTCTTATTTGTTCCATGGCATATGGGATCTTCCCAGACCAGGGATGGAACCCGTGTCCCCTGCGTTGGCTGGCAGATTCTTACCCATACTGTACCATGAGGAAGCCCCCTCCCTATCTGCTTTCTGGAGCCACATGAGGGAGTTTCATCTCTCCTCCATGTGACAGGTCTTATGAATTACCGGACGAGGATGTGCTAATCAATAGGGCCATATTTCATTCCTGAGCACAGGGGAGGTAGTCACTTTCTGCCCACCATGCCTTGTCCCTCTCCATTTTGTCAACGGTGGGCATAGGTCCTCTCACCCCAGGGTAGACTGAATAGATGAGCCTGGTGGGGCAGGCAGGGCTGTCTACCATCTGGAGAAAGGATGAAGAGCCAAGTAGAAAGAATAGAACTCAGGTTCCTTAAACAGATCAAGGGGATGGATCCTCCTGATGCTTGGTTTTCCCCAAAGATGTTCTTTATTCTGCACCAGTGGAATTGTCCCATTTTAGGTACTCACCACCTGGCCTTGTGGGCCTGCTTGTTCTTCCAGGGCACCACCTGCTTATGAAGGCTCAAAGGTGTGGTGTGACAACCCTTGGTTGTCAGATTTCTCACCTGCCCTTTCGAGTGGGGAACTTAGAGATGAGAGATTCTTCTGAAGGCCCCAGCTCAGAAGACCCTGGCACTGTCCTTATCATCATGGTTAGTTTAGGGTTAAAGGCCTGTTTTTATAATGAAATGTACTAACAACCCTATATGTTCGCTCTCTCACTCTCTTTCAATCTCTCCTCTCTTTTCCATATCTTGGGCTCTCCCCTCAAGAACGCTGGCAAATACAGCCCTGACTGATATATAGCCCTGATGAGGGGAACTAAAAGGATCTAGAATTTGTTCCTGATGATTAAAGGCTTCCCAGGTGGCGCTAGTGGTAAAGAACCCGCCTTGCCAATTCAGAAGACAGAAGAGATGCAGGTTCGACTCCGGGGTCAGGAAGATCCCCTGGAGGAGGGCACAGCAATCTCCTCCAGTAATCTTGCCTGGAGAATCCCAGGGACAGAGGAGCCTGGTGGGCTGCCGTCCATAGTGTCGTACAGAGTCAGACGCGACTGAAGCAACAGAGCATGCAGGTATGCACACTGATGATTAAAACCTAGCCTTGGATCCAGTGAAGGGATTGGGAGTCCAGGGGTTGGAGGTGAGGGTGAGGTTATGCAAAACAGAAAGCTTCATTCCAAAGGCTAAGGAGAACCTAGGTTGCTAAACAGAACAGCAAGAAAAGGCCATGAGGGAGGTGGCAGCTGAGCTATGATGGGCACATGCTCGGTATCCTCAGCAAGGTTAGATGCTCAGAGTCACGAGGTTGGGGGCCTGGGCAGAGATACCCGCCTCGTGCACAGAGAGGCAGACCCTACATCACTACTGCTCCAGCACTTAGAGTTTGATGTCCCTGTTTGCCATGACAAGACCCCCCAGGGATAAGGAGGCTCTCTTGGGGAGATTCTGGCATGGGGAGGGATGGAGTGGAGGACAGAGAGGGAGGTTAGGGTGGGGGAGTCCTCCCAGCCAAAACCTACTGCAATTGATCAGCCAGCCTCTGAATAGCAGCTTTTGACATCTCAGTGGGTGTGAGGGAGGTGTGGTCATCACAAACGAAACAGACCGCAGGGGGTGGAGGAGGCCTCTGCAGGGTCCCTAATCAATTACTAAAAACACAGAGAGGGTCCTAGGAAAATGAGTGGAGGAGACAGATGCATGCTGACGCTCAGTGGTGTCTCTGGGCACCAAAGGAGAAGTTGGGGGATTTTCAACTTCACAGAGGAGAGAGGTGATTGTTTTCTTTCATCAGTCTTTGGCCTCAGAAAACAAAACAGACACCAGAAGAGAAACATTGCCTATGGAAAAAAATATATGTATGTAAAACTGAAAAGAATGAAATAGGAGGAATGGAATTCTGCTTTTATGAAATAATTTAAATAGTCTTGAATGCCCAAAGGGCCTAGGCACTAGATTATGTGTTACAGAGAGGTTGCTATCTTCCAGAGGGGATATGAAACGGGAGATGAATATTATTAATCATCCCTATTGGCTACATGTTAGGAAACCGAGGTAAAGTGAAAATGAGTAATTTTTACCTCCTGACTCACATGCCCTGGCAGCCGTAGTTGAGGTTGACAGACAGAAACTAGATGCCCTGCAAAGCTGGGGAGTGAGGGTCATGCAGCTGAAGACAGCAATGCCCAGCGACCCACAGGGCAGAGGTTGGCTGTCTACCTGAAGAACCCCCTAGGTGTGTCCATGGGCAGGTCACCTGCTTGACCCAAGTTGGCTCCAGTTCACTTAGAGTGACCCCGAGGGACTGGGTTGATATGGAACCTCACTGAATCAACCTGAGGTTACAGAGAACAGACTAGAATATCAGATTCATTGGGGCAGGCATTATCTATTTAGTTCACTTCTGTATCCCCAGGACCTAGACCAATGCCTGGGGCTCAATCCATATCTGTGGGATCGTATTGACTGCTTTCACGGTGCTGGGCAGTGACAGGCAACAGGATTGGAATGATGATTAAGGCAGCCATTCCCAAAGCTGTCTTGTAAGGTATTGATAGGTGCTGCAGGGGTGGGGAGAAGGAAGTTCTTGGACCAAATGATTACGGGAAATGCTAAGTTTAGGTTTGTGTTGGAAGGATTTCTCATAGCCTTTAATAGGTGAAGATGGTTTGTGAATTTCCAAAACAAAGATGGATTTACATAATTTCCCAAGTATTTGTTGTTTTGTTGTTTGTTGTTTAGTCGCTCAGTCGTGTCTGTCTCTTTGCGATACCAGGGACTATAGCCCACCAGGATCCTTTGTCCATGGTATTTCCCAGGCAAGAATACTGGAGTGGGTTGCCATTTCCTTCTCCAGGGGATCGTCCCAACCCAGAGATGGAACCCATGTCTCCAGCATTGCAGGCAGATTCTTTACCTCTAAGCCACCTGGGAAGCCACCTTCCCAAATATAATAGAGGTAAAAGCCCCCTCCCATCCTCACACGCACCTTTAGAGTATGTATTGCTAGCCATGTTTGCTCCTTAGAAAAAGCATAGCTCCTGCCCTCAAGTAGCTCACCGTCTCTTGGTGGTCACATCCATTCAAGCTCTACCAAGCCAGAACTGGTCTTACTGATGCTTGTTGGTCTTAGAAATGACTGGGATCACAGTTAAATTACAGTTGCTGATTACTATAAAGAGCTGAGTGCCAAAAAATTGATGCTTTTGAACTGTGGTGTTGAAGAAGACTCTTAAGAGTCCCTTGGCCTGCAAGGAGATCCAACCAGTCAATCCTAAAGGAAATCAGTCCTAAATGTTCATTGGAAGGACTGATGCTGAAGCTGAAACCCCGATACTTTGGCCACCTGATGTGAAGAGCTGACTCATTAGAAAAGACCCTGATGCTGGGAAAAACTGAAGGCGGGGGGAGAAGGGGACGACAAAGGATGAGATGGTTGGATGGCATCACTGCCTTGATGGACATGAGTTTGAGTAAACTCCAGGAGTTGCTGATGGACAGGGAAGCCTGGTGTGCTGCAGCCCATGGGGTCGCAAAGCGTTGGACGTGACTGAGCAACTGAACTGAACTGAACTGAACTCTGGACCCTATGTATACCAACCATTACTTGGTATACCACCAGCCTCCAGCCACAGCTCTTGGATTCCCCTGACTGGATAGGCTGGGACACGGGGTCAAAGACCCACTCTCCCTGGATGGAGTCAGCTCTCACTCGAAGACAAGCTCATGACCTGATATTTAAAGCTGAGGCTGAGTCAGACCCCTGAAGCCAGTTCTGTTCTCCGTAATTCCGACCCAGGAACACAGGGCCTAAATCCTGTCACCTGGCTTGTCCTAGACACAGAAATGAATAACACAAACTCTTCAGACCCCACAGGCTTCATCACGTGGAGCCCAGAGTTGTCAACATGTGGCAGCCAAGGTCCCCACATCTCGGCCTCCCTCTCACACTCGGAGGGCTGTCCGTGCACTCAGGCAGTAGACTGTCCCCTTGCTGTGGTGGGAATAAATCACTAGTGCCCTTACTGAAGGGAGTTAATTGCATTTGGAAATACTCCAAGTGCTGGGGTTTGTTTGGCCAAAGACATGGGCAGGGGTAAAGAAACGGGAGCATCTACTTTTAGGAAACACATGTTAAGAATAAGGGGGCCAGCATTGCCTAATTTATAAAGGATTCCCCCCACCCCAACATTCCTCCCTGTGTTCCTTTCCAGGCGAAGAATGTGAGAGGAACCGTGGCCATATTTTTCTTTTAGGTATAACAGTCTGTCAGTATCAAATTCTCTCAGCCAGTGGGGAGCAAATAGTGTTGATTTACTGAAAATCTGGGATTATGTCTGCTCTGCGGTGAGTGTAGATTTAAGAGAGGAGAGGTAAGGGGTCTCCGAAAGGTGAAGAAAAACACAAATGAAAGCTAGCAAGGAAAAAATAGCTTGACAGTTAAGATACAGTGCAGCCACCGTCCACATCTTCTGGAAGGAAAAGCCCAGAAATGAACTCGCACGCGCGCGCGCACACACACACACACACACACGCACACACACACACACACACAGATGGGAAGGTGTATTAGCTTTGAGCCTGTGGACCGGAAGGTCTGCAACCTTTTCGGTTAACCCTTTTCTCTTTGGGGCATCATGAGCACGTCAGTGAAGACTCCAATACTGCCATTGTCTCATGCTGCAGAGAAACTAAGACTGTGACATGCTGTGACAACAGACTCAAAGTTTTGTTGTGGTTTTTAAGGATATGGCTTTTAAAAAGGACTTGTGAGGAGCAAAGAGGGAATTCTTTCCTTCAGGGGCCCTCTGATGCTTGACTACATTCCTGGACCTTTTTGTTACCAACATTTCATTATCCTGAAATATTCATTATCTCTAGCCTCCTGCTCCTTTGCCCCTTTGCCTTAAAATAACTGTCACCCTGCATGTTATTTCACCCTGGCAGTATTTTCCAGAAGCCCCTCAAAGTTCTTTTCATTTTATCATTTTACTCTTCTTCCTTTGAATCCTGTTTGAGAGGGAATATGATCATCCATCCATCCTAAGTCACTTCAGTTGTATCCAGCTCTCTGCAACCCTGTGGACCAAAGACTGCCAGACTTCTCTGTCCATGGGATTCTCCAGGCAAGAATACTGGAGTGGGTTGCCATACCCTCCTCCAGGGGAATCTTCCTGACCCAGGGATCAAATCAACATCTCTTATGTCTGCTGCATTGGCAGGAGAGCTCTTTACCACTGGCACCACCTGGGAAGCCCAGGGAATATGAACACCAAATGGAATTAAAAATGTGAAAATGAAAAAAACCAACCAACTTTGAGAAGGGCTGTTGGCACCTTTCCTTTCTCTGGGACAAGGATCAGGCGAGGACTGATAAGAACGGGGTCATAGAAGGGGTGGTGAGTGGCCAGGGTGAGGGTCTTTGGTGATTTGACCCCCTGCCCCTTCCTGACCCCCACCAGCCCCAAGGGAGATACTGCTGGATCCCAGGGCAGTCGGCGGGTGGGCAGTGACTGTTACCATGGTGGGTCTCAGCAGTGTTACAGCGGATCAGCCACTCTGGAAGAATCTGATGAGAAGGCAGGGGCGGAGGCCCACTGGCAGCTGCGAAGTGTTGAAAAGTGAATGTGAAAGTGTTAGTTGCTCAGTCTGTCCGACCCTGGCGACCCCATGGACTGTAGCCCACCAGGCTCCTCTGTCCGTGGAATTCTCTAGGCACGAATACTGGAGTGGGGTGCCATGTCCTTCTCCAGGGGATCTTCCTGACCCAGAGGTCGAACCAGGATCTCCTGCATTGCAGGCAGATCCTTTACCATCTAAGCCACCAGGGAAGCCCAGGAAGGGGTTAGATGTGTTATTTGTGTGGGTCCCTGGTAGCTACAGAGGAGAGAGATGTCAGGTGTGGGTGAGAGGAGGCATCAGTAACCCCCATCTCTGTGGCCACCAAGAGACCTAGGACTGCAGTATGTCTCAGGGTTAGAAAAGGGAGACGAGGAGGAAAGAGGGGAAGAGAATAGTAAAGAAGATGCCAGTGTGTGTGTGTGTGTGTGTGTGTGTGTGTGTTAGTCACTTAGCTGTGTCTGACTCTTTGCAAACCCATGGATGGTAGTCTGCCAGGCTCCTCTGTCCATGGAATTCTCCAGGCAAGAGCACTGGAGCGGGTTGTCACTCCCTTCTCCAGGGGATCTTTTCGAACCAGGGATCCAACTACCGTCTCCTGCATTGCAGGCAGATTGTTTACCGTCTGAGCCACCAGGGAAGCCCAAAGATACCGCTATCATCAAGTAATTCTAGACAAGAACACGAAGCTATCTACCCATGAATGAATGGCCACTGTGTCTCTTTGTTTTTTAAACCATAAATCCTTGATCTCCTGAGTTGGGATTCCTACGTTATTTTGCCAAGTGGACTCTCTGAGTTTGTCTCCAAGACATGCCTCTGAGGTTAGGATGGAGGCTGTCTGTGAGGAAGTGTGATTCTGTGCTAGGACCTGCAAGATCCGCCCCTGGATTGAGCAGACCTGTGACATAGCTTACCTGGAAGAGTTCTGAGTCATAGTTTGAGTTCCTGGTGTGATTTTTAATAACACCCTCTTTCGCTCTTCAAAATGTCCTGGTTTTAATGATGAATTATATGTTCTACCTACCTTTACAGCTTTCCTGGTGGCTCAGGGTAAAGAATCTGCCTGCAATGCAGGAGACCAGGGTTTGATCCCTGGGTCGGGAAGATCCCCTGGAGAAGGAAATTGCCTACGTGCAGGCAAAGGATGGACCTCTTTTATGGGCTACCAACCACCTCCCTCCGTTGAGAATAAAAACTACCTGAAAAGAACTGAGAGCAAAATGAAACTTCAGGGCAAAGAATGACTCCTTCAGGATCACTTCTCTTTCTCAGAAATGAGAGCAATTAGACCTCAGAAGAGCCTGCCCACCCGCCCCACCCCCGCCCCGGCAACCCCCGCATTCATGCATACTTGGGCCCCGTTTAGACAGTATTTCTTTTCTTCTTTTTCTTCTTTTATTTGGCACTTCGGTCCAGCTATTCAAGGCCCAAGAACCTGGTTGTGACCAGTGTGCTTCACAAAGCAGTGTGACAATGACAAGCGTAACAGTGAGACCCACAGAACAGTGGGCCCAGCAAGGGGACCCCCAAGGGAGAGCGGGCTCTGGGCTGGAAGAGGGCCCTTGAAAAATTTAGCCTTCAGGGCGTCTTTCACTTTATTCTCTAAACCCAGGAAGAATGCTGGAGACTCTGAAAGAAAACAAGTACAACTCCTCTCAGATTCTCCCGGTTCTGCTCGGTGCAACAAAGCCTGGCTTTTTTACATTTCAAAAGAGGCCGCTTTCTCTTTAAAAAGTAGGAGCTACTTGGTCTGCTGCGGCTGCCTTTATCAACCATGAAGTTCCCAGCAAGGCGCTGTTAGTGCCTGATTAAACGTCATACCAACTCGTGTCCCCCATGGAAACCCAGAAGACATCCGCTGAGACCAGGAGCGCTGACTCGGTTTAATTGCCCCGGCTCTCTGTGATGGCCGGATTTCTTGTCTCTCAAGGCCTGGAATGGAAATCCATGTGATCAGATGAACTATCCGGGTGTCTTGACAGATCTGAAATATGAATATGGAGATGGTATGGTGCTCCGCTGCGACTTCTGAAGCCCCAGTGGTAGAATAGGATCTGCCACTGGAATGATTTCAGGAGTGTGTTTGATTCATGTAAAACCCATTTTCTAATGAAACACTAATTATTAGTAAATTAGACCAAAAGGAGAAAGAACAAGTGTGTGTGTATATGTGGTGTGTGTATATATAAATGCATATGATATTCATATGTACGAAAGTGAAAGTGTTAAGTCACTCAGTCGTGTCTGACTCTTTGCAGCCTCATGAACTATAGCCCACCAGTCTCCTTCATCTGTGGAATTCTCCAGGCAAGAATACTGGAGTGGATAGCCATTCCCTTCTCCAGGGGATCTTCCCAAACCAGGGATTGAACCCAGGTCTCCTGCATTGCAGGCAGATTCTTTACTGTCTGAGCCACCAGAGAAAGCCTGTTTATAAGATATGCATATGTATATACATCTATCTCTATGTGTAAATATATAGATCTCCATTTAGACATTTGTAGACATAAATAACTGTCTTTGGATTCTTGCTTTAGGGGGAATTTATAGGATGACAATAACTTGTATTTACAAAACATCATACTCCAAGGAATTCACACGTTGAAAATACCTGATTTCCTCTCCCTCTTCTACAATGAATGAGGAAATACATGATGCCACAGTGTCTTTTTATTCCCTAGAGGAGGAAAACAGGGCTCTAGTAAAGGCAGCTAAGAGACAGAATTAGAGCTAGCAATCTTCTAGAATCACATTCCTGCTCTATCAGAAGGAAGTAGGTAAGGGAGAAATCAGACAAGAGACAAGATGCCTTAATGAACCCCAGGATCACTGGATTCCTCATAAAACTTCCCTTTATTTTGGAAAGGTATCAAAAGGAAACACAGTGACTGTCAAGGACCAAGGGGTCCACGTAAGGAATACTACAGACCCAGATTCTTGACTTCCTTCTCCTCAAACTCTGGTTTAGAAATTGCCTCTCCAACCCACCACCCACCTCAGATCATTTGCTCTGAGATTTTTTATCTACCAAACGAAGTAATAGGGGTATAGTGACAACTAGAGATCTACTCGTTATGCCCACTAATCCCTGCGATGACCCAGTCATTGTTCCCATCCACACAAGTTATCCATCATTAACTTACAGGACTTGTTATATTTCTGGCCTACTTCAAGCCAAATCAAAGAAATTTTACTGATTTCTTCTGCAGCCCTATTCTGAGTAAATATGTGATTTCCATTAGGCTTTTTGAAATATGTAAAATATATAGACTCCCATTACTACCTTCAGAACCTCTGGGTGTTTGGGGATCCCTTCCTGGGAATCACTCCCACGCCCAAAATGAGTTTGAAGATGAAAATTATTGCTAAGGGGAAAAGAACTGTTGGTGTAACAAGATATTTAAAAGCAAAATTTTTTCCCACCTGGCCTGGTCCAGGCCAAGCAACCAAGAAAAGGATGTTTTCAAAATAAGAGTAACTGCCAAAGCAAAATGTATTAAAACTGAGTCATGAGGCAAAAAAATAAGACAAGAGCGTTTGCTTAAAAAAGACAGTTCTCTTGTGTTAAGCTATTACTCCTGAAATAATATTTCCATTCAGCTGGGCAATTTTCTGGGCCTCCCCAAATTTTATTAGATTTTTGGCAATTAACCCAAGCAGACCCAGAGAAAGGCAGGTAGAAATGGCACAACTGCCTAATGTGACAGAAATAAAGGAAGCCGCACACAACTTTTCATTAATTAACATATTTTTTCCTCAGTGCTCTAAGGAAGGAAATTGTAAATTTGTAATCAGGCAGGTCTCTAAGTTTTCCAAGAAAGGCTGTTTCTTTTCCCCTTAACTAGAGTAAAAAGACAGTATGTTGCACTTGGTGCAAATCCTGCCGTGGTTCTTCCTATGTTACTCAAGTAAGTTTTCAGGAATAGTCGTCCATCTCTTTTTATATTTATTATTAATTCATTTTGAGAAGCTTTATTTATTCTAAACCTCCAGGATCTGTTTGAAAGTGTCCTGAGTCTAGAGTTTCATGGAGAAAAGATGACTGAGAACCAGATTCCACCAATGGTTTTGTGGTGTCTGAGCTCAAGCCATCAGCCAGAACATTCTTCCTTGTCCACAGTGAGCACTGTTTGGGGTCCTTTCTGCAGAGAAAGTTTATGGATGTTTCCTCCCCAACACTACAAGGATGAGTTCCTAGAAAGTGGACAGAAGCACGTAGTTCATCCTGGAGATAAAGCCAGTCACCTTAACCTTGTTAATAACGGAAAAGAGGGTTATCAGTACTACTTAATTCCCACCAACTAGTTAATGCAAATACTTGTTGCTGGTCAGTCGTTCAGTTGTGTCCAACCCTTTGTGACCCCATGGACTGCAGCACACCAGGTTTCCCTATCCTTCAGCATCTCCCCGAATTTGCCCAAACTCATGTCCATTGAGTGATGCCATCCAACTATCTCATCCTCTGTTGTCCACTTCTCCTCCTGCTTTTAATCTTTCCCAGCATCAGGGTCTTTTCCAATGAGTTGGCTCTTTGCATCAGATGACCAAACTATGGGAGCTTCAGCTTCAGCATCAGTCCTTCCAATGAATATTCAGGACTGATTTCCTTTAGGATTGACTGGTTTGATCTCCTTGCAGACCAAGGGACTCTCAAGAGTCTTCTTCAGCACCACAGTTAGAAAGCATCAGTTCTTCAGTGCTCAGCCTTCTTTATGGTCTAACTCTCACATCCGTACAAGACTACTGGAAAAACCATAGTTTTGACTATATGGACCTTTGTCGTCTCTGCTTTCTAATATGCTATCTAGGTTTGTCATAGCTTTTCTTCCAAGGAGCAAACATCTTTTAATTTCATAGCTGCAGTGACCATCTGCAGTGATTTTGGAGTCCAAGAAAATAAAGTCTGTCATTGTTTTCATTGTTTCTCCATCTAATTGTCATGAAATGATGGGACTGGATGCCATGATCTTTGTTTTTTGAATGTTGAGTTTTAAGCCAGCTTTTTCACTGTCCACTTTCACCCTCCAAGAGAGTTCCAGAAAAATATCTACTTCAGTTTTATTGACTATGCCAAAGCCTTTGACTGTGTAGAACACAACAAACTGTGAAAAATTCTGGGAATACCAGACCACTTTACCTGCCTCCTGAGAAATCTGTATGCAGGTCAAGAAGCAACAGTTAGAACCAGACATGGAACACCAGACTGGTTCCAAATTGGGAAAGGAGTATGTCAAGGCTGTATATTGCCATCCTGCTTATTTAACTTATATGCAGAGTACATCATGAGAAATGCTGGACTGGAGGAAGCACAAGCTGAAATCAAGATTGCCAGGAGAAATATCAATAACCTCAGATATACAGTTGACACCACTTTCACTTATGGCAGATAGTGAAGAACTAAAAAGCCTCTTGATGAAAGTGAAAGAGGAGAGTGAAAAGTTGGCTTAAAACTCAACGTTCAAAAAATGAAGATCATGGCATCCAGTCCCATCACTTCATGACAAATAGATGGGAAAACATTGAAAACAGTGACAAACTTTATTTTCTTGGGCTCCAAAATGACCGTAGATGGTGACTGCAGCCATGAAATTAAAAGACGCTTGCTCCCTTGGAAGAAAAGCTATGACAAACCTAGATAGAGTATTAAAAAGCAGAGACACAACTTTGCCCACAAAGGTCTGTCTAGTCAAAGCTATGGTTTTTCCAGTAGTCATGTATGGATGTGAGAGTTGGACTATAAAGAATGCTGAGCGTGGAAGAACTGATGCTTTTGAACTGTAGTGTTGGAGAAGACTCTTGAGAGTCCCTTGGCCTACAAGGAGATCAAACCAGTCAATCCTAAAGAAGATCAGTCCTGAATATTCATTGGAAGGACTGATGCTGAAGCTGAAACCCCAATACTTTGGCCACCTGATGCGAAGAGCTGACTCACTGGAAAAGACCCTGATGCTGGGAAAAATTGAAGGCGGGAGGAGAAGGGGACAATAGAGGATGAAATGGTTGGATGGCATCACCAACTTGATGGACATGAGTTTGAACAAGCTCCGGGAATTGTTGATGGACAGGTAACCCTGGTGAACTGCAGTCCATGGGGTTGCAAAGCATCGGACACGACTGAGCTACTGAACTGAACTGAACTTTCCCCCTCCAAATGAAAATACTGAAGATAGCTAATAGGCAAAATTTTGACTTTATTCTCTTTATATTGTTTCTCCACCCAAAAGGTAAATGTAAAAGTCTCCTGAATTGAGTACCTTATCATTTTGGTTCACTGATGGATTATCCAGAATCTGATTTGCATTTTCCTCAATGAGGAAGCCACTTAAAAATAGCTGTTGCTCTATAAAGATGCCAAATAAGTGTCCCCTGCAGGGGGCGCAGTGGGTGCAGGAACCCAAATCCCCCTCAAGGGAGGAAACCCTGGAGTAGCCTGAAACTAAGGAAAGGAAATTTGACAGTTGGGTATTCGGAAAGTGTTCCTTCTAGTCCTGTCTCGCTGGCGATGGAGGTGTCATTCAGGGGAAAGTGGTAGGAGCCCCACAGTCAAAGGCGTTTAGAAGGCAGCCTGGCTGGAGCTGTGGAAAATTAACCATAGGAAACAACCCAGTCCTGGCAGGGGAGAGAGGAGACAAGTTTAAGAGCTCTTTCCAGCTCTAATTTCTAAGAATCTGATTAGAGTACAGAGAAAAAAAGAAAATTTGAAAAGGGGGAAAAAAGGAACAAAAGCCAGGAAAGAGCCTAATGTAATCATGTTAAGGCACACAGAAGAAATGCATTGCTGAACCCTAACCCTCATCCAGCCACTGTCCCATCCCAGCCACCACCGAAGCGAGGTTGTCTTAAGAGAACTCAGGCAGGCAGCTCACAGCCAGGTGGGCCATGGGGAGACCTCTCTGAACTTACTCTGAAAACCACGGAGAACTTGAGAGGCATTTTCTTAACAAAAGGCTGAAAGAGGAAGCCTGTGATGGGGGAGCCGCTAAGGGTCTTTTCGTGGTGGAGTTTGCCTGTGCCTTCTCGCTTTTAATCAATGCAATACAGAGAAGTCTGGACTGAAGCTTTTTTCTTTTTTTTAAGGACTTCCGGAGATACCACAATGGCATGTGATTTGCCTGATTTTTAACATACTTCATCACAGGTAATCTGAATATCTAGCACGCTAGCTACTTCATGCTCCTGCCTTATTAAGCTTCATTTAAATCATCCCAGATTAAATATTTGAGTCATATAGTATTCCAGGATGAATAAGTAAGTATTCCAGGATGAATATATTTATATATGAGCTTGTGTGTGTGTGTCTGTGGAATAGCAGACACTTCCATACTTCTGAGCTTATTAACTGGTCAACAGAACTGTGACCCTAATTGAGAGTGAACCAGGTTCCAAAAAAGCAGTTTTCCTGAGCCTGTACAGACAAAGGAAATAGTTTCCTTACGGAAAGAAATCAGTTTGAAAGCTTTTAGGCCAGACTCTGCTCCGGCTCAGATTTCCTTTCTTTTAGCCCTTTGATGAACCACTCATATGGAGATGCAAGAGTCTTGTGCCTGGTTTGAATTTAAGCTGTTGCTGACTTGAGTGGAAAACTCTCATAAACTCAGCTCAGGCTTTCTTCCTTTCCTTCACCACTGTCGACTGATTTCTGATATGTCCTTAGATATTCATCTTGAGTCAGTCATGTCATCAACATGGCAGAAAACAAATTTTTGTTTTCCCCTCAAGAGAGACTGAATCTGATCTGCTCCTCTCTCCTGGAGCTCTGAGCACTGCCATTCTCCTGCTGGGGTAGGTGAAGGGTGGAGTAGAGTTGGGGGTGGAGGTGGGGTAGAGATGGCGGTGGAGATGGCATAGAGATGGAGGTGGAGGTGGGATAGAGATGGAGGTGGAGATGGGGTAGAGGTGGAGGACAACTGGATGCAGGAAAGTGGAATGGAGCATGGGTGATGCTTTGGAACACCTGCTGATGATCTCATGTCTCCATGGCAGAGTTATGACCAGAATAGTGCCCCATGGAGCCCATTCAATATCCACATAAGGAGCCATATTCTCCACATGTCTTTCTTCAGGAATGAACTGGCTACAGAGTATAGTTTTTTTGAACTATTTATTTATTTGACTGGGTTGGATCTTAGTTGTGGCACACAGAATCTTTAGTTGCAGTATGTGGGATCTTTAGTTGCAGCATTTGAACTCTTAGTTGCAGCATGTGGGATCTAGTTTGCTGACCAGGGATCGAACCCAGGCTCCCCGGCATTGGGAGTGTGGAGTCTTAGCCACTGGACCACCAGGGAAGCCAGCAATATAGGTTTTTTAAAAAGATGCTTTGCCTTCCAAACAAGACTCTTTGCTGGTCACCTGAGAACAGCACACTGAATAAAATCCTGCCCCAATCTTTGCTGGGCTGTTTGGTGAGAGTTGAGGGTCTGGGTACTCAGGGCATTTTGTTCAGGAACCTGTGTTGCCTTCAGGATTGTGTGCTGAAAACCAAGACTCTTGGGAGCAAGCCAGTCTGGATTTGGAGCCCAGCTCTGCCCATTAAGTAGGTAACTTCCAGCAAGTAACTTAAGTCTTCCTAGTCTTTAGCTTATCTGTGAATCTGAGATATTGTCCTCAATTTATGGGTAATTGTGAGGATTGTATGAGATCACGTTTCTAAAGTTCCCTGTCTGGGCTCATTCATTCTCTCTGACCCTCTGCTCTTGTTGATAACTTTGTCATTTGTCCTGGCCCCACATAGCTATGACAATTCTGTCCAGTCCAAGAATGGAGCATCCAAGAATGTCCCAAGGGTATGTGGGGCCCAAGGCAATAATACTGATTGTCCCTGCTCCCATCATGTTTATGGAGATGTAAGTGAATCTCAAAGGCAGTTCTGAATTGAAGAGGAATATATCATCAAAGGAAAAGTCTACAAAATACTCGTGGAAGCCAAAAAAGGTGGGGGCAGTGTTGGAGGCTGTGAAATCCCTATCCTGGGCTTTCCATCAACGGTTTTCTCATCCCCAGCTTCATGGATCCCCAGTGGTTTCTGCATTATGCTTAGAGCTTGACCACTACAGCAGTGCCTGGGGTCATCTGACCTAGTGTGACCACCCTGATTACCAAAACCTGCAGGAGTGATTGCTAGAAATACCTCTCTCCTCCACAAATGAGCGCTTCTAAACTTCGGGAAGCTGGTTTGCTACAGTTCCTTTAAAAATGTAATTATAAGTGAGCCAAGTAGATTAAGGATGGGACAACCCACACACCTACTTCAATTAAAACATGTAATCCATTAAAAAAAAAAAACATAGAGGATGTCACTGTAGAGCAGAGGGTTCAGCCTGAAAGTAAGTTGTTGGGGTTAAGTGGTGCATTCCCTTCTTAGGGCTCCTATAACAAACTGCCACAACTGTAGTGACTTAAAACACATGGATTTATTCTCTTATGGTTCTGGAAGCTGGAAGTCCAAAATCACTTTCCGTAGGTTAAGGTCAGGGTTGACACCAGACACCAGGGCTGGTAAGCTCCAGAGGGAGCATCTATTTCTTGCCTCTTCCAGCTTCTTATGGCTCTAGGCTTCCTTGGCTTGTGGCCACATTCCTTTAGCCTCTGCCTCTGTGGTCACATCATCTTCTCTCCTGCAGTCAAGTTTTCCTCTGGCTGCTTTTCATAAGACCATTTATGATGACACTTATGAGGGTGAAAAAGCCGGCTTGGAAAGTGAAAGTGTTAGTTGCTCAGTCATGTCCGACTCTTTGCTGGCTTGAAACTCAACATTAAAAAAACTAAGATCATGGCATCTGGTCCCATCACTTCACGGCAAATAGGAGGGGGAAAAGTGGAAGCAGTGGATTTTATTCTCTTCGGCTCCAAAATCACTCTGGAAGGTGATTTCAGCTAGGAAATTAAAAGATGTTTGGTCTTTGGAAGAAAAGCTATGACATACCTAGACAGCATATTAAAAAGCAGAGACATCACTTTGCTGACAAAGGTCTGTATAGTAAAAGCTCTGGTTTTTCTAGTAGTCATGTACAGATGTGAAAATTGAACCAAAAATAGGGCTGAGTGCTGAAGAATTGATGCTTTTGAATTGTGGTGCTGGATTCTTGTGAATCCCTTGGACTGCAAGGAGATCAAAGTAGTCAATGCTAAAGGAAATCAACTCTGAATATTCATTGGAAGGAAGCTGAAACTCTAATACTTTGGTCACCTGATGCGAACAAGTGACTCACTGGAAAAGACACTGATGCTGGGAAAGACTTAGGGCAGGGGGAGAAGGGGGCATCAGAGGATGAGATGGTTAGATAGCATTACCAACTCAATGGACAGGAGTTTGAGCAAACGCTGGGAGTGAAGGACACGGAAGTCTGGTATGCTGCAATCCATGGGGTCACAAAGAGTCGGACACAACTGAGGAACTGAACAACAACAAATGATGACACTTAGGGTCCACTGCAGAATCCAGGGTCATCTCCCCCATCAATCACATCTGCCAAGTCCCTTTTGCCTATGAGGTGACATTCATGGGCTCTGGGGATTAGGATGTGGGTATCTTTGGGGTCCATTACTCAGCTTACCACAAATGAGAATCCCCTTCACTGACAACTACAGGCTGTTGCCTTATTAAAATGTGTCCTTTGCCCAACCGAACAGAAAAGCGATTCTCAGCAACCCTAATTTTCTCTTCTTTTCAATCTATAATCAGCTTCAAGGCCAGTATATTACAGGAGCATCATTTCCTGTGATTGCTATTCCCTTTGCCATCTCAGGAAAGGGGCTGAGAAGTGGCTTCTAAGGAAATGACCCATCCAACACCTTCCTCTCCTCTGTGTGGAATTACCGTATACACCCGTCTCAATCATTTTCCATCACATCAAAACTGCTGAAGTGTTCCAGATCTGGCAAGAATGCATATGCTCTTCCAGACACATAAAAACCTAAATATATACTCCCTTAAGGGACAGAGACATGGCATTTAAGCCCAGAATGGTTCCAGTTGAGAAACAGGAGATTGAAAGGGGAGAGTTATTTAAAAGTCACTCTGATATGACCTATTCCCCAAATAATTCATCTCCGGGTCACAGCCATTGTTGCTAGGTGGCATAACATTTATTACTGTAGTGTCCTGGGCTCCTCAGATTGGTAACAGACATATCTATTCCTCAGAGTATGAGCAAAGTTGATAATGTCCTCTTACCCTAGGCGAGCTGAACTTCAATCGCCAAGATACTGGTTGACATTAAGACTTCGCAACACCTATCATTGTCTGTCACCTCCCGAGATAAACTCTCTTGTGACGGGTTTCTCCCGTCACCAGCCACTGATGCCATTTTATTCGATCTCTTTTGTAGACTATCTCTTGGGTGCTTAACACTGCCTGGCTTGCTGAGTTTGGTCATATGCTCAAAGCTAAATCCACAGACCTCCAGACCTCAGAGTGTGATGGATAGAAAATAATCAGAGGCCCTGAACAGAGTAAGACTGTCGGAGAAACTGCAAATCAGCAGAAGAATGAAAGCCCCTTGACCCTGGCACATCTGCCACGTATTTAATTCCACGTGCTTGCCAAGCCCTGAAAACCCAGGCTGGGAAGACGTGGGGGCGGCGTGGGGCTCTGCATTCTAGGAGACCTAGAGGTGAGAAGCCTGGCAGGTTGCCACTCCTGCAGTCCACTCTCCTGGAAGGAATAGCTGATGGCGGGGGAGGGGACGCTGTGAGCCATGGGGACAGTCTTGGACGCAAACCTAAGGGGCTGCAGGAGTGTCTGGGTGACCGGCCGCCAGTTGTGCTGTATTGATTTTATTTGCTGGTGACTTTGCCAGCTGGCTCCAGACCAAAGGAAGCAAAAGAGGCTTTAGCTTTTCTTGGGGGTTTCAGATCTCTAGGTGACAGTAAGAAGTTCCTGCGATTTGGGAGGGAGTGAGCCAGTGAGAACCTGGGTGAATCTTCATTTCCATATTCCAGGGTCAAATTGGAAAGTATGCCAGGCACAGAAAGGTTTTGTTTGGGGGAAATGCCAGAAGGACCTTCATGATCGAGCTCCACCTACATCTCCTGGGTCATCTTCACTCCTCCCTGCCCGCCCCCTGCATCTCCCTCAACACACACACACAGACACTTTTAGCTCCAAGAAGTCAAAGGATCTACTTTCATTTTCTCTTCATTCTTCTCATATTTCTCATCTAGGTCAGATGTCACTGTGTCTTGGACTCTTTCCTAGATTTCCCATTCTGGGTTAGTTTTCCCTCTCCCAGCCTCCCTCAGCATCCCTCACGCTGTTCATTCCTTGGGATACTAGAAAACTTAATTTATTGATTATTCCTATTAGACCAGAAAGTATTTGAGAGTAGAATTTATCCTTATAGTCCCACTTGGCACGTGGTCAGGAGGCAATCCGTGTTGGTAAAGAGATGGCATTGACATATCAGACATTCCATTCATTTGTGGAAGAGCCTTTGAGCATGAAACTTTGGTGTCAGAGTGTGTGTGATGGAGGCACCAGAAGGAAAAACTATGAAGCCACAGGGCTTCATGCACATCATTTTGTTTAAAGAAAAGTGGTCCCAACTGATTTTTAAAATTCTGGTTGCTATGGTATACTCTTTCGGGGAGGTGAAACCAGGGTGCAGGAAGAACAACAAGATAGCCACGTATGTTCCAAGCCCAGGAAACTTGGCCGTCTTGGAAATGCTATCAAGAGGTCTGCCCACAAGTGCTCCATATGAATTGCACTTATGCCGGCCCATCAAATCTCCCCTTGGGAAGAATAAGGCAAAGTCAAAGACCAGAGGTAATAATGCTCTCAAATATTTCAAAGGCTCACCTACATTTCTTAGACTCTCACTAGTTAGGCTGGGAACCTATGATTTGTTCTGGTCCATGGACTGCAACTGGAAGTGACTTGTGTCACCTCTGGGCCCAAGCATAGGCAGGTAGGTGTGAATTCTCTGACCACTCACTTCCCTACTGTGGTGAGCGTGGAAGACTCGTGTTGAGATGGCAGAGCCGGAAAATCAAAGCAGCTTGGATGGTGGAGTCACCACATGGAGAAATAGCTGCCTTGGAGAGGTGCCCAGAGCCACAGCAGAGTCTGCATGAGTGTCACATAAATGTGTGTTGTCACTGGAGATTTGTGGGTGGCGAATGGCCTAGCCAATGTTGGTAGACAAGTTGTCCTAAAGCACGCTTGTGCATACTTACGAAGTGGGCCATACTCAGGGCTGTCTTCCCAGGTGGCTCAGTGGTAAAAGACTCTGCCTACTTCTCCTGCAGGAGAGGCAGGAGACATGGGTTCGATCTCTGGGTTAGGAAGATCACCTGGAGGAGGAAATGGCAATCCACTCCAGTATTCTTGCCTGGAGAATCTCATGGACGGAGGAGCCTGGCGGGCTACACTCCATAGGGTTGCAAAGAGTCAGACACAACTGAGCACGCATGTACAATATACCCAGGGCCAGAAGCACTGACAGGAGTGGGCCTGTCTTCTCTCCTTCGTGGGAGTCAGCATGTACCTTTCTTTGGGAGCCCAAGGAGCCTGGCAGGCTGATATGCCCAGGGTGAATTCACTGAGTGTGTTGCAGGCTGTATACATCTGTGCACTTTCTTTACACAAATTCTTGAATTATAGCCTCATAAATCAGTCATCAGCCAGCAGGGACAGAGATAATAGAGGGTAGGGGTGAAATCAGGTATTTAACACTTTTGGATGTCTTGTCACAAGCCCTTTCAAAGAACCCTACCTCTCAGAGCATTGTTTGACCTCTTATGTGTGTTCTTTACTTAATATTTATTCAACACTTAATAATAACACATTCCTATTTGGTGCAGAGATGTTTTCTTGGTCAGCATTCATGGGCCACCGTCTACAGATTCAAAGGCCACTCCTCTGCACAGAGCAAGTGTTCAAGGTGGTCTGAGTGAACAAATTCATTGCCCTCCTGTCTTACCCTGCCTATGAATTTACCAACACAGAATCCACCAACCTGAGCAAGAGAAAACAATCCCCTCCTAAGTAAACACCCACCTGGTTATTTCCTGTAGCCTCCATCAGAAATATTCTAGAATTTCTTTGCCTCAGAAGTGAGTGATTATTATATAGACCTAGAAGGGGAAATGAATTTGATTTGCAAACAGACTTAAAAGCTGCAGTCCTCTCTCCATCTCCTCTTTCTCTCTGTAAGCACTGGGAGGCATTTCCTATTAAAAACCTCAGCTCTGCTTCTTATCACCTTTGCCCTCTTCCCCGCTCTGACTTTAAATTCAGGAGATGGTTGCCCTGGGGAGTATAGATCCTGGTGCCATGTGATCTGGCCTAAAGGGTAGTATGACAGAGAGAGACAAAGGGGCTGCTAACCTCGCCTCCTCCTAGGCGGGTCCGCGTCTCTCGCTGATGCCGAGGCCTGCAGTCCATGGGCTCAGCAACCTCTGTTACACCCTTCATCTGTGTGATTCAGTCTTTGGCAAGGCCTCTTCTGACTTGGAAAGGGGACATGGAGCTAGCAAAATTTCTGGTGAAAAATGTATTTTTTATGGCTTTTATTACTTTAATTTTTTTTTTTTTTACTGTAGAATTCATACTTGCTCATTATGGAAAAATTAAAAAAAATACAGAAAATTGAAAAGAGAGAAAGATCATTTTTAATCTAGCCATGTAGATTCTGCTATTACCATACTGGTTTGAAACCTCTCTATGCGAGTGCGTGAGTGTGTGAATTCATGTGCATTGAAGTATCATTATTTATATATAATTAAATATACCTAGTATTATCATCGAAATCTTATATTAGTTATCTTTAAGAAATCAGCGTTTCCATTCTGAAGGCAACTGGATAAGGAAAAAAAAATAACACAGTTAGAAACATATCTTTTTAAAAAACTTATTTTATATTGGAGTATAGTTGGTTAGGACGTCCCAGGTGGTGCTAGAACTAAAGAACCTGCCTGCCAATGCAAGAGATGTAAGAGATGCAGGTTCAATCCTGGGTTGGGAAAATCCCTTGGAGGTGGGCATGGCAACCCACTCTAGTATTCTTGCCTGGAGAATCCTGTGGACAGAGGAGCCTGGCGGGCTACGGTTCATAGGGTCACAAAGAGTTGGACACAACTGAAGTGACTTTGCAGCAGCAGCAGCAGCACATTTGATTAACGATGCTGTGATAATTTCAGGTATACGGTAAAGGGACTCAGCCATACTTATACACATATCCATTCTCTCCCAAACTCCCCTCATCCAGGCTGCCACATAACACAGAGCAGAGTTCTCTGTACTATACTCATAGGTTACCCATTTTAAATGTATCTGTGTATAATACCTGTCCATCCCAAACCCCCTACAGTTAGGAAAATATCTTGATGTATTGCTCACAGTTGGACAGTGTGACATGAAAGTCGTGAGTTACAAAAGAAAAGTGGACCAAAAATGTGGCTGAACTGTAGACACTCAGAGGTTAGAGATGGAGTTGTAAAAATGGCAGAAGGACATTTTAGAAAAATCCAACATTGATTTGGATTTTTCTGTTGTGTGGCTCTGAAATGTAATCCTGCTCACTCGTTCCCCAAGGCTGCAGTGACTTCTGTGGTGCTTTCTGGAAGATGTCAAGGAACGATGCTCTGTCCCACTTCTGGGGTGATAACACTGGGATGTTACCCCACCCTGGGTTCGCAGAGGGGAGGACAAGATTACTCACTGACCTACTTTGGCGCCAGCAGGAGTGCAGAGCCAGAAGGAAGGAGGAGGACAGTAAGTGGCCAGCCCCTCCATGAATGCCTGGACCTCAGAAAGAGCCTCAAGAGAAAATAGGAGAAGAAAAGAGAATACAGAATGGGGCTGGAGTGAATATAATGTGAATTTCAAAGCATCACATGCTTTGGCCTTCGTCTAAACTATATACATTTCGTTTTTAAGGGTGTTATTGTGCTATTTCTATTATTTCGTTCTATGGATTTTCACATAACAAATATTTCAAGATCATCCATGAAAATATACCCATAAACATAGGGACTTCCCTGGTGGCTCAGACAGTAAAGTATCTGCCTGCAACGCAGGAGACCCAGCTTCAATCCCTGGGTCAGGAAGAACCCCTGGAGAAGGGAATGGCTACTCACTCCAGTATTCTTGCCAAGACAATTCCATGGACAGAGGAGCCTGGTGAGCTACAGTCCATGGGGTTGGAAAGAGTCGGACACGACTTGGCGACTAACACTCACTTTTTTTCATCATCACATTAGTGTGGCTGTAACAGAGGTTGGCTAACTAGTTATGATTGATACTACTAGTATTCAGTAACTAGTTCTCTCTCTTTCTAAATATATGAAGATCCCACCTTGTCACCCCTTGCTGCTGGGCATGATCATGTGACCAATCGTGAACAGAAGCGACAAGTGCTGCTTATTGTTTAAAGCAGTGAAAAGACAGTGACCGTATCTCCAGTTTCTCCTTCCCTGTCTCAGCAATCAAGGGATAAGCCTTGTGTTGAGATGACTGTGCCAACAATCAACAGTGGTCTGGATTGCCGAGTCATCACGTGGAGGAAGCTGCCTGTAATGTCCACACTGTGTGTGGGCAAGAAATATCCTGTGTTGGTTGAGTCACTGAGATGTGTGGAGCTGTTACTGCAGCATTAGTAAGCTCAACCTGACTAATACATGGTCATCAAATCCACTTCCTCCTTTTCCTGGGTACTTAGCCAGATTGCCTTCCCCAGTCTTCCTTGGCTTTGTGGCTGAGTTTTAGCCAATGGATTGTGACCAGAAGCCATGCCTGGTCCCCTTGGCTGGAGATGGTAAAGCATGGGACTACCTTTTCTCATCTTTTCCCCTTTCTGGCAATGACCATGATGCCTAGGAAATAAAGGAGCCTCACATTTAAAATAATTATGGATCCTTGAAATACACTTGGAGGAGGACTGCCCACTGTTTGGGAATACTTGTGTGAGACTGAGTGAGAATGAATTTGTATCGTGTTTGAGCGATTCTACATTTTTGGTGTTGTTTATAACGGCAGCTAGCATTACCTTAACTTTTAAAGAAATTGATGCTTTGCATGTGTTTCCATAACCAAAACCTAAAATAGTTGTCATCTGGCTTAGACAGAAAGGGCGAGTGGCAAGAAAGCTAGCAGTCTAGAGGGCTGAGTACTCCATTACACATTGGCAAGACACTTGGTAACATTGTTGTCTGCAATAAGTTGGAAGGCTGACCAGCTCCATACCGAGACTGTTAACTCAGGGAAACTGTTGGGAAGTGTCCATGTGAGTGTGTGACTGCCACTATTATCTGATCCTACAAAGTTTTATGAGAAAAAGATGTGCTGATGCAAGAGCTGGCTAGTTTTTCAGCAGAGATGAAAGGGAAAGGAGAGAGTTCATGTTGGCCTGAATGTGAGGGAGAATTAGACTTCTATCACGTAGGCATTTTTGGTTTTGCTTTTTTACATAGTTGTCATTAGTATGGCTGCATACTAACATTTTATTATATTAACATATCACAATTTGTTTTAACAAGTCCCTATTGATGTACAGTTGGGATGTTTCCAATTGTTTTGCCACTGTAAATAGCTCTACTCTGAACATCCTGATACCACACACTCTATTGATTTTTGATTATTTTCTTTTTTAATATTTATTTTTATGTATTTATTTGGCTGCAGCACAAGGGATCTTTGGTCTTTGTTGCAGCATGTGGGATCTTTAGTTGCAGCATGTGAGATCTAGTTCCCTGACCAGGAATTGAACCTGGACCCTCCACCTTGGAAGTGCAGAGTCTTGGCCACTGGACCACTGGGGAAGACCCTGGTTATTTTCTTAAAATTTATTCCTGTAACTGGAATTGTAAGGTAAAAAAATAAGAATATTATGAATTTGGTATGTTTTGCCCAAGTTCCTATAATTAAATTTATATCATTTTTAAATCCTAGCAGGATAGTCTCATTGGAAACATTATCAATATTTTTATTTTTAAAAGAGATAAACAAAAAAATACAATGTCCCGTCTTGAGGTCCTTTCCTGTTGTTAGTGAGATCTAACATAATTTCATGTTTACTGCCACTTGCATTTAGTCATTTGTGTATACTCTCTTGAGATGCCTGTCATATAAGGATTCAGTTTAGTTTGTTTGGGTAAGTTCTACTTTCTGCTTGTTCTTCTGGCATTAAGTAGAAATAGCATCCTCTATCATTTCCAAAGTACTTTGGTTTGGACAATAAATTACATGGTCATCCTAAGCCCTCAGTGTAACAATATGTTGCTCTTTCCCCCTGGATTGTCATCTGTCTTTTAAGTTCATTTAAATTTTGATGTTGTAAATCTGCCCATTTTTTCTTGATGATTTCCAGCTTTAGTATGTTTTGATACAACCATTCTAAGGTTGTACGAACAGCTCCCTAAGTTTTCTTGTGTTCATTTTATGATTTTAGTAGTTACCTGGCGGTACAACATTCCTCTCACCTTCTTCAGGTCTTTACCCTTCTATTTGAATTGAATCTCATTCCTGCTTATTGGGGCAATATTAACTCTATTTGTTGCTTTGTTTTCTAAGTGTTATTTGTATGTCTTGATATACCTACTCAAATCTATCAAAAGTTGCCATGTCTTTTCATCTATTCTCTGAAAACAATGATAAATGCATGTATTCCATCACTAATTTAACATTAATTTTTGTTTTGTAATCACAATAACACTTAGTGATACTTTGACATTTATTTTTTTTAATATTTAAAACATCAATCATCAAACAGTAAATAAATCATCAACCATCTAGGGATTCCAAAGGAGACTGTGGATTAATTCCCATAGATTCTTCAAAATATTATGTACATTTCTATGCATATGTACTATGTACATTTTTTTCTGAGAAGGTCCATGCCTTGCGGGATTAGTTGTTGCTTCATTTTCACTAATAGTCCTTTAATAATATAATTTCCCCATTCTTTTTGGTTCAACTTTTCTACTGCTGGAATAGATCTGCAAGTGACCTTTCTCTTGAATTGTTCCTTAGTGATATACTTCCCAAATTTTTGCTGTTTTGAGCATGCTTTTCTTTTGTCTTTACAAGAATAGCAACTCGACTGCTTATGAAACAGTTGGTCACAAGCTTTTCTCTTTAAAATTCTCTAATACTGCTGATGTGAAATCTGGACTCACTTGATGATTTCTATTGTTGGTTATATATTTATTTCCTCTGACTGAATGTTTGTAATGATAGATGGCATTTACCAAGTACTTATTATATGCCAGGCAACAGGCTAAGTACCTTTGCCAAGGTTTTTACGTTTCCCCCATGATAATTTTTTAAGTTATGTTCTACCTGTCTAACATCAGAGCAATGCAACTTGAACTCAAGAAGTGTGACTGCTTGTGCTTAAGCAATGCTAAGATTTCTTTTTCTTTTTGTCCTTAAAGTTCTGTGTCTTTGCTCAGAGAGACTTTGGACTTTGACAAATTTTTATTCATTTGGCTTGCAAACTGCCTGTTCTCCCTTTTGTGTTTTTGTTTATCATTTCTGACTTCTTCAGGCATACAAACTACAGGCTGAGTCTTCCTTTGTTTGATTTCCACAGCTTAGTCTTTGCTCTGATCATTTTCTTGTGTGTCTTTCTCTCTTCCTTCTAAATGATTCTCTTAAGACAGTTCTCTACTGATCCAGTTTCTTTAGCATCAATTCTTTGTTTTGATTCTTCTACTGTAATTTTATTTCTATAATAACATTATTATCCCCCTTTGTTTTTTAGTTTTCTGTGGCTGTTCCCTTTTCGTTTTGTTTTCTACCATCTCTTTAATATGTTTAATGGGTTCATTTATCCTTTACTTTTCCTAGAAGTGTGATGGAGTTGTACATTATTCAGTATGCCTTCTGATGCAAAATTTACACTAACTTGCACTTTTTATCTCTCTTATCTCTTTTTTTGCACGTTAGGCTCATTTTCTCCTTTTGCATTGTACAATTTTTCTAGGTCTCAAGCTTCTGTTTTTTCCCCTCATTTTCATCTCGGAGTAGGACCTTGTAACTCTGAATTTACCATCAATATAGAGAAAGTCAAATCTCCAAAACTCTCATTTGCTAGGATGTAATGTGGGGGTGGGGCCTGAATATTATAGATTCAAGTATCACTTTATTCATTCATTTTCCTGAGGAAGTTAGAGAAGGAGTTAAGATCATGAACAACTCTGTCCATTGAATTTTGGTAGATATAAATAGAAACCCCTTCACTGGGGCCAGCACCTGGAGGGAGAAGGAAGGAAGGGGGCCCTCAGTTTGCTGTTTGCTCACCTGCTACCCTGTGGGTGGAAACTTCAGCTATTCTGATACTTAAAACCTTGTTGTTGTTCAGTCACTAAGTTGTGCCCAACTCTTTGCGACCTCATGGACTGCAGCATGCCAGGCCTTCCTGTCCTCCACCATCTCCTGGCGTCCACCCAAGTTCATGTGCATTGAGTCAATGATGCCATCTAAACATCTCATCCTCTGCCACCCTCTTCTTTTGCCTGCAGTTTTCCTTGGCATGCCATTTGGCAGGTCAGATATTTTTTCAGCTCAGTAACTCTCCTTTGTTGCAGCTGATCTAAGGTTGTAATATTGTTCCCTCAGACATGGTCTCAGATTTTTCCATCCATTTTATTAACCTGCTTCCTGATCATTCTCTCAATCTTCAGGAAACATGTGGAGCCCATGAACACTGAACATTCCGCTGGCTTGGTGCCCGCTGTGGATCATTAGGGAGGGAATAGACTAAATGGCAACGTGGTCCCATTTTTCTGTGGTCCATTCATGTCTCTGTTCCCGTCTCTCCAAGTTGAGAAACATTGTCGTGGACTGACAGAATTGTCTCTACCCACAGCCTTACTATTCTGACACCCTCACAAGTATAGGAATTATATACTGATTCTTGGAATCCTCTTTTAATTTGGTATGGAATTTTCTTTTAAATTGTAGTATATCCAGCAGTTATCTCTCAGATCTTAGCAAATACTTACATTTTAGAAGCAAATGTGATTAAGAGGGATTAATTAGATTGAAGAGTACGATCAGAGAAGACAAGCAAGTGAAGTATTTTAAGAAGATAGTCTTGTTATTAATATCAAGTGCTACGGAGATAGCATATAGAATGAGAATTGAGAGCATCCATAGGATTGGAGGCCAGTGAGGTAAGGAGGGAAAGAGGAAGGTGTTTCAATGCAGTGTCTGGGGCAGGGGAGAGATTGCTGGAAGTTACTAAATGCATGACAAATGTGAAATAAATGTGAGAAGAGTATGTGGCAGAGAGATGGTCAATGATCCCTCTGGTCATCAATTCCCCTTTCCATAAGATAAGAACCATACTTGGAATCTCCTAGGTGCCTTCTGCTATAAGGGGCACCATGATGAAGCAAGGGCTCACACTCCTTGATGTGAACTACCTAGGAACTTCCCATCAAATGTGTAAAAAGAACACCGACTATAAGTTCTCTTGCTGAAACACTGAAATGGACTCTGATTTAGCCTTTAGATCTAACTTCCAATGCACAGGAATTGTGGGGGGAGAGAGGACCAAGGCTAAGATACCAACAGGAAAACAGTAGGTCAGGTCCAGAATGCGGGCCATTTTACAGGACAGCAAGTCGGTGGCATCAAAAGAGAAGAAAGGGGAGGCATGGCTGACTCTTCTCCCACCCCAGCTGAGTCCTCAGTGGCCACAGTGGACCGTTCCTGCCCATGTTGGCAGGGTCCACCAGGGCCACCTGGTGCTCTTGGCTTCCCTGTCTCAGGCTTCCTTCTGGTATCACAGGCACGCATTCAGCCATTGAGCAGAGCAGCCCCGAAGTAACCCATGAAGGGTGAGAACCCCAACTTTTGGTTGGAAAATTCGGCTTTCTCAGAGTATCCCCTGCAGAATTTAAACCCAGTTACCCACAGTCGTAACCTGCTTATCAGTACATCTTCTCTTGGCTTTTTCTAACTTGTCCTATTCTTTCATTTTTGCATCCTAGCACCACCTCCCAAGGAACATACCTGCACCCAGCTCCTCATCCTAAGGTCTGCTTTTGGGGAGACCCAAACCAAGACAAGGGGTTGATTTTTAAAAAAGAGAGACTTAGGAGGCAAAAACACCCAAATATGTCAGGTGGACATCAATTAGATCAGGCTTGAACAAACCAACTATAAAATGATATAATTATGGTAGTCCAGGAATTCTGAATACAGACTTGGCATTTGATGATATTAAGGATATTTTTGTTAGTTTTGTTGGTTATAATACTAGTATCATGTTTGTAAGAAAATATCTTTATTTGGAGATGCATAAGGGTGAAATACCTTATATGTAGGAATCAGAAATTGCCTGACATGATGTCAGAATTTTTTAGGTAAATGAAAGAAACAAAAAAAAAAAAAAAAAAGGAAGGAAGGAAGGAAAGAAAAAAAAGAAGGGAAGAGGGAGGGAAATGGAATAAATAAAGCAAGTGTGGCAATAATGTTAATAACTATGGAATCTGGATGATAAGTATATGAAGTGTATTCTTTGTGCATTTTCAAAATCTTTCACAATAAAAAATTTTAGCCTTTCTTTTACAAGGGAAAAATTTAAATTCCTGGAAAATATCAAGTTTGATAGGAAGCTAAATTCCTCCCAGACAGCTGAATTTCCGAGACCTAAGTACAGACAAGACTTTTATACAGCTCTTTCATACAAGACAAAAACCAAACACCCTCCTACCCCCTCTGCAAAATGACATCCACTAATTACTCAACTCCTGTATTCCCTGCCTGCTGCCTGGCCAAGCGCCACGTGTCTCTCTCTAAAGTATCAGAAACCAAACAAACTCTCCTGAAATCAGCATATTCCACTGTGAAAGCCCAGCCACCGAGGAGTCACATGAACAGCCCTCTGAGTACCAGACGGGTTTTCAAATATTCTGGCCAAGAATAGTTCCCAGGGCAGAGCTCAGGCACACCACGCAGATCACGTAAAGAAAATTCCATACATTTTCCACGGGCAGCCCACAGAAATAGACCGAAGCATTGGTGAATCCGTTCTCGAGACAGGAAGGAACCCCCGAAAAAAGAAAGAGCTCTTTCTTGGTCTCCTGCAAGGTAAAATGTGTGCCTCAGACCTGCCAGTGAAAGAGGATCGCTAACATATGGTTAATGACTCATCCCAAATGGAAAAACAGGGTTTGTTCTATTTTATGGCGATTTTACATGTCGAAGGTACATCTGTTGCTATTTATGCTGACATGTATGTAGAGATTGGCAGACTCAGTTCTCTGTAGGGATGAGTGAAATCCAAACCAAACCACAGAATTTTCTAACTTGGAGCCTGGCTCCTGGGATGGAAAATGGTTTCTTGATCCCTTGAAACACTGCCTGGCGGAGCAGGGTGACTGGGAGAGGCCACATCACAGGACTGCACAGTTGGAGGAAGAAACAAAAAGTTCCGCTTTGCTCCGGGCCTCCGGAGGGACCAGAACAAGCCCAGGAAGTGCGAGAGGCGTCGCAGAGCTCACGGAACATCTAACGGGCTCCTCCTTACTGAATGCCTTCTCTGGGTATGGTTTCAGGCCAAATAGGCCACGTCTATTCTCACAAAAACACGCCACCCACCACCCAGGATCACACAAAAGCCTGCTCCCTGGGCTCTGCTAATAACATTCTCCAGCATGATGGCCATGCGCCCCGGCAGACATTTTAAAAAGCCGAGACATCACTTTGCCAACAAAGGTCTGTATGGTCAAAGCTAAGATTTTTCCAGTAGTCATGTACGGATTACGGATGTGAGAGTTAGACCATAAAGAAGGTTGAGCACCAAAGAATTGGTGCTTTTGAACTATGGTGTTGGAGAAGACTCTTGAGAGTCTCTTGGACTGCAAGGAGATCAACCCGGTTAATCCTAAAGGAAATCAGTCCTGAATATTCACTGGAAGGATTGATGCTGAAGCTGAAGCCCCAATACTTTGGCCACGTGATGCGAAGAGCTGACTCATTGGAAAAGACCCTGACGCTGGGAAAGATTGAGGGCAGGAGGAGAAGGGGGCAACAGAGGTTAAGGCGATTGGATGACATCATTGGCTCAGTGTACATGAGTTTGAGCAAAGTCCAGGAGATGATGAAGGACAGGGAAGCCTGGCATGCTGCAGTCCATGGGGTCTCAAATAGTCGGACACGACAGAGTGAACAACAGCAGCACTCCGATGAGTTTGAAGATCTTTCCTCACTTACACAGACTTTCCCAATCTCCTATTTTATAAATCATATTTAACTCTGTTCAGTTGCACAACTATTTAATGTTTGAATAGTGCTTGTCTTGTCTGCTCAATCTAACCTCTTTCTTTCTCCCTCTGTCCCCTCTTCTTTGCTTGTGTCTAATAGAGGAGACACAACGGGTGAATAAGCAGCTGTATATACTGCATGGCTCAAAGAGAGAGGAGGTTACAAGAGGGTTATTTACTGAATTGTATCTCCCCACTTTCAGATTCGTATGTTGAAGTCCTCACCTCTAATACCTCAGAATGTAACTATATTTGAAGATAGGTTTTTTATTTCCTTTTTCCTTTTTCGTTGTAGATTCTTTTCCATTGTAGTTTATTACAAGATAGTTTCCTGGGCTATAGAGCAGGACCTTGTTGTTTATCTGTTTCATAAAGAGTAGTATGTACCTGCTAGTTCCAAACTCTTCCTTTATCCTCTCCCCACTTTCCACTTCAGTAACCATAAGTTTGTTTTCTATGTCTGTGATTCTCTTTTGTCAAGAAATTCATTCGTATCATTTTTTAGATTCCACATATAAGTGACGTCTAACCTCTATCTAAGGGCTTCTCTTGTGGCTCAGTTGGTAAAAAATCAGCCTACAATGTGGGGGACCTGGGTTCGATCCCTGGGTTGGGAAGATCCCCTGGAGAAGGGAAAGGCTACCCACTCCAGTATTCTGGTGTGGAAAATTCCATGGACTGTATAGTACATGGGGTTGCAAAGAGTCAGACATGACTGAGTGATTTTCACTTTCGTAAGTGATATCCTATGATGTTTGTCTTCCTCTGAGTTACCTCCCTTAGTATGATAATCTCTAGGTCCATCCATGTTGCTGTGTTATTTGGCATTAATGGTGTTATTTCCTTCTTTTATGGCTGAGTAATATTCCATTGTATATATGTACCACATCTTCATGTGTTGGCTATTATAAATAGTTCTGCTGTAAATATTGGGATGCATGTATCTTTGCAAATTAGAATTTTCTCTGGATATATGCCCAGAAGTGGAATTGCTGGATCACATGGTATCTCTGTTTAGTTTTTTTTTCTTTAACTTATTTTAACTGAAGGATAATAACTTTGCAATATTTTGGAGATGAAGTGCCATGAGAATCCTGCTGTGGATGAGAAGGCTGTGGTTTAATGGGATCAAAAAACACCATCTAGAAGAGGGAGAATATGAATTTTGTCTTGAGAAATGGGTAGAAACTGCTTCTGCATGAGCAACAAGTGTGAAAAGAACAGAATCAAAAACTCAACGTGCTTTCAGACACCTGCCCAAGGCCTCATGCCTGGTCTCCAGAGAATCCGCTGACATCAGCCACTGAGATGCGTGTTCCACTCTTAGAGCTATAGCACTTCACAGCAGTACACACTGTCCTTGCTATCTGATCCTTTCCAACACGCAACTCTGCTTTTGAGAAAATAAGCCCATGTGAGAATTAAAGTGCTTGCTAACTCCTTGCTTGTCTGTAGGTATTACCATTGACTTTGGCTGAGGGCCAATGGGAGGCCACGTACAAAGCTTATCTACCCCATGATACTGGCACGCTCAGTCGCTCAGTTGTGTCCGACTCCTTTGTGACCCCGTGAACTGTAGCCCCCTAGGCTCCTCTGTCCATGGGGTTCTCCAGGCAAGAATAGTGGAGTGGGTTGCCATGCCCTCCTCCAGGGGATCTTCCTGACCCAGGGATTGAACCGGCATCTCTTACGTCTCCTGCATTGACAGGCAGCTTCTTTACCACTTGGGTAGCCAGACAAACCCTTGTATCCCTTCTCACCCCTGCTTGGATGACTTTTAACACCCTCTACTATAGTCATGAACTTGTGAGTCTCATACTCATGATCCATGAGATGAGCCCTTGAGGCAAGGGGGGAACCAGTGTCTAATTGGTGTTCGGACCTCCAGCATCTTTCTGCGGACATTTGCTAAAGTTACAGAAGCCCATGAACCTTCCTGTGCCCTGTCACGCTCAGTCCCAGGCCTCCTCTTTGCCGCTCCTGTGTGGCCGATACTATTTTGCTGTAAATCAGTAGTTTTCAACCCTGGTACACATTAAGATCACCTAGGGAACTTTTGAAAAATTACTGGTGCCCAAGCTCTACCCTGGACCAATTAAAAGAGCTCTCTGGGGGTGGGGCGTGGACATCTGTAATGTCTTAAAAGCTCCCCAGGTGATTACAACATACAGGCAGGATTAGAAGCCATCCAGCCCTCAACAAATCCGTCCAAACACTAACTGAACTCAGAGCTCAGCATCAGAAGTGAGAGGTCATTTGTCTATTCTCATCAAAGCAGAAACAGTCCTCATTTAAAAAAAAAAGTATTTACTTGGCTTCATTGGTCTTAGTTGTGACGTGCAGAATATTTATTGCATTGTGTGGGAACTTTCTAGCTGTGGCACATGGACTTATTTGGTCCGCGGCATGTGAGATTTTAGTTTTCTGACCAGGGACTGAACCTGCACCCCCTGTATTGCTACATGGATTCTTAACCACTGGACCTCGAGGGAAGTTCCAGCCGTCGTTCTTAAAGACACAGATTCCAACTCTCCTGTAGACAAAGGTGAGCAATAGAAACTGTACAAACAAGACCAACAGGTGTCCTGAAATCAGAGTGAAGCGATAATGACCCCCTATCTTCCAGTTGGATAGAACAGTGGTCTGGGATCGTAAGTCCATTTGTGGATCAGGGGACTGTAAGCACACATTTGAGCAAATTATGCCAGGCCATGATGAGAATGCTGTCAATGCTTTCATTTTACTTAGAGAAATATTCATGTCTTTTTCTGAGTATGATCACAATTAATCCTGCCTGCCATGATGTAAGCTAACCAGCGGTCTCTTGCAAACTCTCTGTGGCCCCAGCACTACCACAGCCCCAACCGGAGATCTGGGTGCGTGGAGAAGTCACAGAAGACAGGTGAGTTGACACAGGCCACACACAAGTCTGTCCTGTGCCCACTAGACTTAGTTCTTCCCTTCCACCCTCACCCTGAGCTGAAACAAATCAAACCACACCTCTCTTTTCTTCTAAGATGCAGTTTCATTAAAAACCACCTTTTGGTAGTTCTAGTCTGGTGTGACATATTGACACAACTGTCAGAATGAAAATTTGTTGTTGTTGTTGTTTAGTCGCTAAGCCATGTCTGACTCTTTGCAACCTCATGCTCTGCAGCATGCCAGACTTCCCTGTCCATCACCATCTCCTGGAGTTTGCTCAAACTCATGTCCACTGAGTTAATAATGCTATCCAACCATCTTATCCTCTGTCACCTGCTTCTTCTCCTGCCCTCAATCTTTCCCAGCATCAGAGTCTTTTGTAATGACTTGGCTCTGGAATCTGGTGGCCAGATTCCAAGAAACATGTGCACAATTATTGGAGAAAAAAATTGTGATATGGAAGCTGAAAGTTTTCACTTTTATTTTGTAGTCTGTTAAAATTTGACCAGTGTTCTAGAATAAAGTATAGTATTAAAAGCTCAAAAGCTACCTGCAATTTATGGAATAAAATTCATTGTAACTAGACATTCACCATACTTGTGAAAATGAAAGTCACTCAGTCGTGTCCGACTTTTTGCGACTCCATGGACTGTCTATGGAATTCTCCAGGCTAGATTACTGCAGTGAGAGCCTTTCCCTTCTCCAGAGGATCTTCCCAACCCAGGGATCAAACCTAGGTCTCCTGCATTGCAGGCGGATTCTTTACCAACTGAGCTATCAGGGAAACCCTAAGTCACCATACTAAGAGTGACTTTTTGTAGGGGTTTAAAAATCCTTTAAAACAATGTGTCTAAGTGCTACTATATGTAACTATAAAAGAAGTTTAAAATGAAACTCTAATCACCTCAAGAAAATGCTCAGCCTTTAATACCAAGTCATTGAATGATGGCCCCAAGATTGTCATCTCTCCTGATATATGGCACTTTTCTTGCTGGTAGAGGGGTATTTATGATCCTCATTACATATATATGAGTAAATGATACAGATGGCTTGAATGCCAATTAATACACATGAAAATAACCAATAATATATCTTCTTTGCATAAATGACTAACTGACATTCTTGAAATAATTTCATTCAGTTCTTCAAGTTATGCTAATTATGCTTCCTGCTTTGCTGCTTCTTTTATTTGTCTGTATTTCCTGGTACCCAAACACACATTCACAAACTCACATACAAAGGCAATTACTATTGCTTAAATTTATATGAAAGCAAAATCAGCTATAGATGGAGATACATAAAGGCTCACATGTGTTCTGATTATGACAATCTGTAGTTTTCTTTTTTTTCATTTTGTTTATTGATTTGGTCATTTATTTATTTTTGGCTGCACAGGCTTCTCTTGTTGCGGAGCATGGGCTTTGGAGCTCAGTAGTTGTGGGGCACAGCCTTGGTTGCCCCACGGCACGTGGAATCTTCCCAGACTGGGGATTGAACCCATGTCCCCTGAATTGGCAGGTAAATTCTTAACCACTGGACCCCCAGGGAAGTCCAGCCCATAGTTTCATTTACCTTTTATGATAAATATGTAAAAAGACGTATTCCATTTCTGTAATAAAACTTTCACCCCACAAGTTTGGTCACAGGAAGAAAAGCATTTTGTATTGCAAAATGGATTGCAAATCATGGCTTATATAAATTGTAAAAAATTAATGCAGTTCAGATAATAGGAAACATTGGAAATGGTTTTGATAGATTTCATTTTTTTAAAAGTATGTTTGATTGTGCTTTTATTCTCTGATCAATTTGTACCTTTTGTATATTTTTTCTAAGTTTTTAAGGTATAATTTATACATAATAAAATGCACATACAGGAAGCAGGCCTGTATTCACAAAATTTTGTGAATTTTGATGAATGCATACAGCTGTGTAACAAACACTGCAATTAAACACAGCACATTTCCATCTTTCCACCAAGCTTCCTCATACCCTTTTGTAATTAATTTCCGCACCCCTGACCTCTGGATATAACCAATGTTCTGATTTCTATCACTGTAACTAATTTTTGCCTGTTCTGTAACTTCACATAAATTGAATCGGTTGGCATGTACTCTTTTAATCTGGCTTCCTTTGCTCAACCTAATGTTATAATGGTTTGATATTTATTTGTGTTGTATGTATTAGTTGCTTGTTCCTTTTTATTCTTGAGCAGTTTTCCATTCCATTAACCTGTTGATGAACATGTGGGTTGTTTCCAGTTTGGGACCATTATAAATAAGACCATTCCATTTCTGTAATAAAACTTTCCCCCCACAAATTTGGTCATAGGAAACTGCTGCTAAGTTGCTTCAGTCGTGTCCGACTCTGCAACCCCATAGACGGCAGCCCACCAGGCTCCCGTATCCCTGGGATTCTCCAGGCAAGAACACTGGAGTGGGTTGCCATTTCCTTCTCCAATGCATGAAAGTGAAAAGTGAAAGTGAAGTTGCTCAGTCGTGTCCGACTCTTAGCGACCCCATGGACTGCAGCCCACCAGGCTCCTCAGTCCATGGGATTTTCCAGGCAAGAGTACGGGAGTGGGTTGCCATTGCCTTCTCTAAAGTCTAGAATGAAACTTTTCTTTCTCTCACCCAGATAAACACAGTCCTGCCCTCCAAAATTTAGGAAAGAATAAATAACTTTGAACATACCATAGCAACAAAAATCCAGGAATATAATACTGGAGTGAATTGATTGAATGCATTCTCCTGAGGCTGTTTTAAAGTCCCAGAAAAGAATTTGTCCATTTCATCCAAGTTGTCCATTTTATTGGCATAGAGCTGCTGGTAGTAATCTCTTATGATCCTTTGTATTTCAGTGTTGTCTGTTGTGATCTCTCCATTTTCATTTCTAATTTTGTTAATTTGGTTCTTCTCTCTTTGTTTCTTAATGAGTCTTGCTAATGGTTTGTCAATTTTGTTTATTTTTTCAAAAAACCAGCTTTTAGCTTTGTTGATTTTTCTATGGTCTCTTTAGTTTCTATTGCATTTATTTCTGCCCTGATTTTTAAGATTTCTTTCCTTCTGCTAACCCTGGGGTTCTTCATTTCTTCCTTCTCTAATTGCTTTAGGTGTAGAGTTAGGTTATTTATTTGGCTTTTTTCTTGTTTCTTGATGTAAGCCTGTAATGCTATGAACCTTCCCCTTAGCACTGCTTTTACAATGTCCCATAGGTTTTGGGTTGTTGTGTTTTCATTTTCATTCATTTCTATACATATTTTGATTTCTTTTTTGATTTCTTCTATGATTTGTTGGTTATTCAGAAGCGTGTTATTTAGCCTCCATATATTTGAATTTTTAACGATTTTTTTCCTGTAATTGAGATCTAATCTTACTGCACTGTGGTCAGAAAAGATGACTGGAATGATTTCAATTTTTTTGCATTTTCCAAGACCAGATTTATGGCCCAGGATGTGATCTATTCTGGAGAAGGTTCCGTGTGCACTGCCATATGACCCAGCAATCCCACTTCTGGGCATACACACTGAGGAAACCAGATCTGAAAGAGACACATGCACCCCAATGTTCATCGCAGCACTGTTTATAATAGCCAGGACATAGAAGCAACCTAGATGCCCATCAGCAGATGAATGGATAAGGAAGCTGTGGTACATATACACCATGGAATATTACTCAGCTGTTAAAAAGAATTCATTTGAATCAGTCCTAATGAGATGGATGAAACTGGAGCCCTTTATAGAGAGTGAAGTAAGCCAGAGAGATAAAGAACATTACAGCATACTAACACATATATATGGAATTTAGAAAGATGGTAACGATAACCCTATATGCAAAACAGAAAAAGAGACACAGAAATACAGAACAGACTTTTGAACTCTGTGGGAGAAGGTGAGGGTGGGATGTTTCAAAAGAAAAGCATGTATACTATCTATGGTGAAAGAGATCACGAGCCCAGGTGGGATGCATGAGACAAGTGCTCGGGCCTGGTGCACTGGGAAGACCCAGAGGAATCGGGTGGAGAGGGAGGTGGGAGGGGGGATCGGGATGGGGAATACGTGTAAATCTATGGCTGATTCATATCAATGTATGACAAAACCCACTGAAATGTTGTGAAGTAATTAGCCTCCAACTAATAAAAAAAATAAAATAAATTAAAAAAATAAATAAATAAAGTCCCAGAAAAGACCTAGATATTCCACCAGAGCTGACCTAGCAGGTAGTTAGGAGTTAGGCAATATAGCTCCTCTGGGGGAGCCATAGAGACAAAAGGTCTTCTTGAAAATCCCCTGTTACCCTCCAGAGCCATCTAATGTTAGGAAGCGATGTTTCTTTCTCATTCTTCAAGTTTTGCTGTGAATGGAAGGCACTTTCTCTCCTGGCCTCTTTCCACCCTGTCCCCCACCCTTCCCCTGGGAGGAGGGTGGAGTCGATTATCTGGTGATGAGTTGGGAAGAAGAAACAGAGCATATTTCCCAGACTTTTCCTCTCTTCCTGCTCTTGAGAGTGAGTCATCCATAGGAAGCAAATATTTGCCCTGCATCTCTGTCCCCACATTTTGCCGGGTAGCCTCCTACATGTGGGGGCTAGTGGGGATCCAACCAACATGATCCATTCCATAGTCTAATTCTGGGTCTTTCTATTACATGGCCTTCATGCCTGAAGATATAAGCCTTATACCCCAAAATCAGGATAGAAAGGTATTATTTTGGTCTCCTGTTATACTTTTAATCTTATTTCTCAAGTTGTTTCAAATTCAAGTGGGGAAGAGGGTTTATCTGCTCAGTGTCTTCATACCATATTGAATCTTTTTTTTTTTTTTTCCCAAGATTTATTTATGTTTGGCTGCGCTGGGTCTTTGCTGTAGGAGTGGGCTTTCTCCAGTTTTGGCAAGCGGGAGCTACTCTTCGTTGCCTTGTACAGGCTTCCCGTTGTGGTGGCGTCTCTCGTGGAGCATGGGTCCTAGGGTGCTTGGGCTTCAGTAGTTGCAGTGTGTGGGTTCAGTAGTTGCAACTTCTGGGTTCTAGAGAGCTGGCTTTGTAGTTGTGAGGTATGGGCTTAGTTGTCCTGCAGCATATGAGATCTTCCTGGATCAGGGATAGAACCCATGTGTCCTTCATTGGCAGGCAAATTTTTTTAACTACTGAGCCACCAGGGACGCCCATGTACTGAATCTCGGAACTCTTTCTTTCCCCCATCCCTGTATGATCTCAGAAACCTCTCTGATACATTTTTTTTGTTGTCGTTCTTGAAGGATTTATATTGAATTACTCCAAAAGCATTATGTCATCTAAATATATAAAGTAGTAGTTACGTCACATGGTAGAAAAGCTGGAAACTAAACAGTCTCAGAGATTTATGGCCCAGATCAATAGATACTCCTTCTATTGTCAGCCCACAAACAGAACGGAGGATCCAAGTGTAATCTGTCTCACAGATTAAAAAAGTCAGGGACTCAGGGAAGATTACCCAGTGAGTCTCTGGCAGACAGAAGTTGGACTGCCTTGCACTTTACAGCTCATGACGATGACTTGCTGTTGTTGACGTTTAGTCACTCAGTCGTGTCCGACTCTTTGCAACCCCATGGACTGTAGCCCGCCAGGCTCCTCTGTCCATGGGATTCTCCAGGCAAGAATACTGGAGTGGGTTGCCTTTTCCTTCTCCACATAGTGTTAGCTGCATCACCACAAATATATTTATACAGGGGCTTTGGGTAGAGAAGCAACTCAAAAGGAAATTCACACTCTCCCACAGAAAGCCTGAAATTCACCCAGGTTTTCCAGATCTGGAAGGCCAAGATCAGCTGAATCAGGCCAAGACCTAAGCTTAAAAAACATTTTTTTCTTTTTCTGGTGCTCATTTTAGACAGTGAGACGGTGAAATGGCTAATCCACTTAGGAGAACTTCTGAAAACGTTTTCAGCTAATTACCATGCTGCTAAGTGAATCTGAGGAAAGGGATAGAGTAGGGAGTGAGCTCCCCTCTTCCTTGTGGTCACTTACACGTGGTCATTTCCACTTTTCTACCCATGGCACACCTACCTTCAGCCCTCTCTCCATCATGTTACCTCTGGAACAGCGCCTTCCCTCTCAGGCCAGGCCTTTGAAATTGTGGGGGTCACAGACTGGCTTTAGTCAGCAGTCATTTTCTTGTCACAGTCTGGCACATCGTTAGGTTGTAAAACTTCTCTACTGCCGAACACTCACTAACAGCTTTAAAGTGATTCCAGACAGATGTGCACAGAGGCTCCAGGATGACTCTCCAAGTACCAGTGGGAGCTTGGGGGTGAGTCATCGTCTCCAGGGCAGCCACCCTATCCATCCTGGTATCAACTTTTCTAGACCGAACCCCCCCATACCACCACAGCCCTTTTCATTCTTCTTACCAGAAGGAGTACATTTTTTTAATTCCTCCATCTTCAGTGAACTGGATCTTTGCATCCCCAGCCAAGCGTCCCCACCACTTTCTTGGATACTCGAAATAACACAAATTCCAAGCGAAGACAGAAAAAACAATTTTGACATTAAAAAACATGGGAACGGCTAGCCACATGGGTTTTGATCTGTAATTGAGACAAGGTGAAGTGGCGATTTATTTTTTTTAACCTCCCTCTTTTTCCTTTGCACTCCATCACAAAGGCTGCCCATTGAAGTCAGGCAAACGCGTTTGGTCATCTCTGATCCTTTCTCATTTCCACCCAACAGACTCTGCTTTGTGACAGCAGTCCTCTGCTTGTACACACATTTATTCCTCTGGACTTGCTCCTGAAGAGTAGCCCGTGTGTGTTAAAACCACAAAACGGGGCTCATAATGATTTTACTGCTGCCTTATCCATACCTCTAGCTGCAGGCAAGGCATTGAAAACCAATGAAATCAGGCAGCTTGCCTCAACACAGAAATTAAGATGTTGGAACGTTAACAGAGACCCACAGATGGGAGAGCAAGAGTCGGGAGGAGAGCACTGCCTCTCTGCTTCTTTGATAAATGAAAGCTGTGCGTCTGTCAGGTGGTGATGACCTAAGACGTTGTGAGTGTACCATCCAGCGCCGTCTACCAGCACATTCTTTTTTTAAGTTGGAGGATAATTGCTTTGCAATATTGTGTTAGACTCTGCTGTGCAGTGAGGTGAGTCAGCTGAATGGATACACATATCCTCTCCCTCTTGGACCTCCCTCCCACCCCTCACCCCATCCCACCCCTCCAGGTCATCACAGAGCACTGAGCTGAGCTCCCTGTGCTATACGGCAACTTCCCACTAGCTACCCATGTTCCATATGTAACATGTATATTTCAGTGCTACTCTCTCAATTTGTCCCACCCTCCCCTTCCCCTGCTGTGTCCACAAATCTGTTCTCTATGTCTGTGTCTCTATTCCTGCCCTGCAAATAGGATTACCAGCTCATTCTATGACCCAGAGTTTGCAAGGAAATTTCCAGGGTTCCCCCACCTTTATCACATTCCCAGACTCTTTAGCACTGACCGCCCTTTTGCCTTTCTGGTGCTGTTTACAAGCTGAAAACACTTCCAGAGCCAAACCTCCAACTTTCGAGTAAGGTGCAAGCTGCAGTTTCTTGCTTGAGGCTCTCTTTCAACTGCCTTTCTCTTGGAGGAATAATAATGACTCCCTTCAAGAAGGCTCTGGCAGAGAGGGCGATGAAGAGAAGGAGATCCTTCTCCCTCACAGAGGAGATTGAAATTAGCCTAATTAGATTTTCTGAGCGCTTAGATACCACGGTGATAGACGCCATCTAAATACATAGACAGATAGGAGGAGAGCACAGATGTTGTGTGAGACCACTGATTTAGTTCCAAGTCAATACTCTTAATTAACTGCAAACTGTTTAAATATATAGCATTCCCAACATGTAGCCAGTAGCACCTATATAGAACTCTTCACGTATGTACCTTAAAGCTGAAAGCAAATTAGCGATCACATCCAAAAGTACAAGCCTGTAATAATAATTTCTTCTATTTAATGTAGACACACTGCCTCTAAAGTCAGGTCCCCTAAGGGTGTAACACACTTGGTAGATAATCATCACTTGGCCAGAATAGGAATGCAGCCATTAACGAGGTGAAAAAACAAAACAGCTGCAATCTCAAAGATACCAGCTTTCTACACAGAGGAAAGTTTTATGGGTTTTGGTTTGTTTGTTTAATGTGCACCTGCCCTAAGTAAAATCTGATTCCTAAGTTGGTTGGTGCCTAGATGTTGTGGTGTTGGTTGTAGACTGGGCTACTGGCGAATAAAGGGGGGCTTATTCTCACTCAAAGAAATGACAATGCTATTTCCGAGGTGGCAAAAGTGAGAAAGAATCCACCTGCCAATGCAGGAAGTGCAAGAGACATGGGTTTGATCCCTGTGTCGGAAAGATCCACTGGAGTAAGAAACGGCAACCCACTTCAGTATTCCTGCCTGGAAAATTTCATGGACAGAGGAGCCTGGTGTCCATGGCGTCACAGAGTCAGACACAACTGAGTGACTGAACACACATACACAGAGTCTGAGCATAAAGTAAGCCTTAAGCAAGAAGCAAAATGAATCTGAGAATCTCCAAGAACATTGGCAATAGCCCCACTAGGTGACATATTCCTTTTTTTTTTTTTTCTTGGAAGTTGAAACAAAGTGATTTGCTTATAGTTTATTCTCTTACTGGTTCATTTCCTTATTGAATTCTCTTATTCTCTACAATAAAAATTCACTTAATAAATATGGTCCCTACATTTGTTGTTCTAGACTGTAAATAGTTTGCAAAAAAAAAGAGGTCTGTTTCCTCAAGGGACAGACTCTGTGTTTGGGGCTATGAGAAGTTAAATAAATGCAGCAAATGTTTGTGAATGTACAAATGAAGGATTCATTGTAGGATTACATAAAATTTTTATGTAACCCTATAGCAAATATTTATTAAGCATTTAGTTTGTGTTAAATCTCGGGCAGACAAAAACAAACAATTTACCTGCCCTCATGGAGTTCACAGTACCATAAAGAAGATAAAGACCAAAGACATAAACACAAGCATTACTATTAATGATGGTGGAGTGGAATAGCTACATGAATCACCCTCCTCCCCACCCTGCCCCCACAGATAATAATTATAAAATCTGTACAAAATATAAAATACTTATTTAAAGAAATAGGAAAACATCCAAGAACCGATAGAAGCCAGAGGAAAGTTTGCTTTTAAAAAATTGCAACTAGGAAGAGGAAGAATTGGGAGTTTGTAATTATCTTGCCTGAAAATGATCCCCAACACTCCTGTCGAGGGCAGTGGAAAACAATAAGATACCTTTCAAGCTCAAGATACCAGAGAACAGAGCACAGGGGAAATTTTAAGAGGGAGTCTGTAAGCAAGAGAATGACAAAAGTATTGAAGCTAAAAAATCTGAGCATAAAGTTTGCCCAAATCACTGGTTGCCCACTAAAGTATACATCTGTGGAGGAGAATCTGATAGAGGGATCAAAAAAGCAAGCAATGGCCGGAAAGGAATGTAGCCTTAAAAGACAGATCTGCTTTGGGTGGGTTCTGTGGATTTATCAAGGGTCAACTTAAATGCTGAGCAGCTGGAAGTCAGAAGAAATGAATGGAGTTATCAACAAGCACACACTGCAGGGGAGACAAAATCTTCAGTTTGACTCCAAGCAAATTAACTGCCTAATAAAACAACAATAACAATAACAAAAATACTCTAAATTATATGACAGAACCCAGAGTCCTCACATTGTATTTTCTACAATGTCTGGTTTTTGAACAAAAATTACTAAACATGCTAAGAAACATAAAAATGTGACCCATACTCAGGAAAAACAAAAAAGTCAATAAAACCCAACTCTAATTGTGTCCAGATGTTGGCCCAATTAGTTTTCAAATCAGCTATTACAAAATGCTCAAATAACTCAAGAAAAATGGTCTTAATGAATGAGCAGTTAGAAAATCTCAACTGAGAAATGACAACCTTAAAAAATGGAAATTCCAGGGCTCAAAAGCAGACTCACTGAAATGAAGAATTCACTAGATGGGCTTAAAGCAGATTGCAATGTCAGGAGAAAGAATCAATGAGTTTAAAAAGAGAGTAATAGGAATTACTCATATCCAATATGAAGAACAAAGAGAAAAAGGATTGAAAGAATAATGAACAGAACATCAGAGATGTATGGGACCTCATCAAGAGACACGACATAGAAACTGGAATGATTTCACATCAGAATGATAGAAAAGGAGAGGCAAAAAAGGACCAGGTGAAGTTTTAAAAGAAATAATAACCTAAATTTAAAAACTCCCCAAATTTTGTGGAAAACATTAGTTCCAGGTAACTCAGCAAACCCCAGGAATGATAAACTGATATAGTCAAGGTGCTGAAAGTCAAAGATAAAGAGAAAATCTTTAAATCAGCCAGAGAAGGATGACATGTTACATATAGGAGAATAATAATGTGATTACGGACTGACTTCACATTAAAATAATGGAAGTCATAAGGAATTAGACAGGCATATTTCAGCTTCTGGAGAGAGAAGAGAATTGAAAACCAAGAATTATGTATTTAAAGAATATATCATTCATAAATGAGAGAGAAATTAAGGTATAGCCAGATAAATGAAACAAAGGTAACTCACTGTCAGCAGAATTGTGCTACTAGAAATACAAAAAGAAGTTGTTGAGGCTGAAGGGAAATGACACCAGGTGACTACTCAGATTTGCTGGGAGAAATAATGAGCATGAGAAACATGAACACTAAGAGTGGTGGGAAGGCCAGGGAAATGAAAATATTAATATACTGTTGTAAGATTACTCTATTTTACGTAAGATAATTCAACATGACCTCTGAATAAATTGGGATAAGTTAAAGGTATGTCCACAGTTTGTTGTGATCCACACAAAGGCTTTGGCGTAGTCAATAAAGCAGAAGTAGAAGTTTTTCTGGAACTCTCTTACTTTTTCGCTGATCCAGTGGATGTTGGAAATTTGATCTCTGGTTCCTCTGCCTTTCTAAAGCCATTTTGAACATCTGGAAGTTCACGGTTCATGTATTGCTGAAGCCTGGCTTGGAGAATTTTGAGCATTACTTTACTAGCATGTGAGATGAGGGCAATTGTGCGGTAGCTTGAGCGTTCTTTGGCATTACCTTTTTTTGGGATTGGAATGAAAACTGACCTTTTCCAGTCCTATGGAAAATTCTGTCCTGTGGAAAACTCTTAAAGAGTTGGGAATACCAGACCACCTTACATGCCTCATGAGAAATCTGTATGCAGGTCAAGAAGCAACAGTTAGAACTGGACATGGAACAACAGACTGGTTCCAAATTGGAAAAGGAGCATGTCAAGGTTGCATATTGTCACCCTGCTTATTTAACTTATATGCAGAGTATATCATGTGAAATGCTGGGCTGGATGAAGCACAAGCTGGAATCAAGATTGCCAGGAGAAATATCAATAACCTCAGGTAGGCAGATGACACCACCCTTATGGCAGAAAGTGAAGAAGAACTAAAGACCCTCTTGATGAAAGTGAAAGAGGAGAGTGAAAAAGTTGTCTTAAATCTCAACATTCAGAAAACTAAGATCATGGCATCTGGCCCCATCACTTCATGGCAAATAGGTGGGGAAATAATGGAAACAGTGAGACTTAATTTTCTTGGGCTTCAAAATCACTGTAGATTGTGACTGCAGCCATGAAATTAAAAGATGCTTGCTGCATGGAAGAAAGGTCATGACCAACCTAGACAGCATATTAAAAAGCAGAGACATTACTTTGCTGACAAAGGTCCGTCTAGTCAAAGCTATGGTTTTTCCAGTAGTCATGTATGGATGTGAGAGTTGGACTATAAAGAAAACTGAGCACTGAAGGATTGATGCTTTTAAACTGTGGTGTTGAAGAAGGCTCTCAAGAGTCCCTTGGACTGCAAGGAGATCCAACCAGTCCAGCCTAAAGGAAATCAGTCCTGAATATTAATAGGACTAATGATGAAGCTGAAATCCCAATCCTTTGGCCACCTGATGGAAAGAACTGACTCATTGGAGAAGACCCCAATGTTGGGAAAGATTGAAGACGGGAGGAGAAGGGGACAACAAAGGATGAGATGGTTGGATGGCATCACCAACTTGATGGACATGAGTTCGAGTGAGCTTTGGGAGTTGGTGATGGATAGGGAAGCCTGGCATGGAGCAATCTGTGGGGTTGCAAAGGGTCGGACAAGACTGAGTGACTGAACTGAACTGAAAGGGTATGTCTGTTAACCTCTGGCCTTTCCAGGTGGCTCAGTGGTAAAGAACCCGCCTGCCAGTGCAGGAAACAGACATGACTTCAACCCCTGAGTCGGATGATCCCCTGGAGAAGGGTATGGCAACCCACTCCAGTATTCTTGCGTGGGGAATCCGCATGGACAGAGGAGCCTGCTGGGCTACAGTTCATAGGGTCGCAAAGAGTCAGACGTGACTCCAGCAACTTAGCACACAGGCATGTGTTAACCTCTAGAACAACCTTTATAAAAATGCATGAATTAGCTTGACGGTAAGAAGCCAATAGATGAACTAAAGCAAAATGTTAGAAAATATTTGGTTAACACAAAAAAAGTTAGGAAAGGAGTAACAAACAAAAAACAGATGACATGAAACAAAGAAAACATATATATAAGCACACAGACACACCCATATATGTGAAGGAAATATATCTCTACTTGATGATTATATGATCATACACATAGAAGACTTTACCAAATAAGTTTCTAGGTCCAATAGGGAATTTATCAAGGTCAAAAGGCTCAAGGTCAATATACAACACTGATTGTACCTGTGTATGCTGTGAAGGAATTCTGGAAGGTAAAGAAAAATTACAATTCTATTTTATTATGATAGTATCAAAAACATAAAATAACTAGGGATAATTATAAGCATTTTCACATATAAATTATCATGTTAATATTTTGTTATGGTGAATTGTTTATTTGTAATCATTCTGGGGCAAAAACTGAGTCTTGTCATCATCTTGCCATCGTTGCCTAGTACAGAGCCCAACTAAATGAATTAATAAACATCTGTGCATGTATTATCCTAAAACCACAACATACATACATGGATGAAAGTTTTGAAAATGGAAAACAAACGGAATATATCATTCATGGTCCCTTCATTGTCAACATTTTAGATTTTTTCCTTCCAACTTTTTTTTTTCCCTATGGGTATAGTTTTAGACCTAACACATTATTCATACAGTAGCATTTGTTTGTACATATAATAATGGTCAAAGTTCTACCTTATTCATGTTGAAACTTCCTCTAGTTACAATCTGCTGTTTTGATTCACTGAAACACAGTAAAATGTGGTCAGCTACCAAAAACTTGAAGGAGGCTGCCCCCATCATAAAAGCAGTCAGTAGGTGTTTTTTGTTGCTGTTGTTTGATTTAATTAATTGACTTTTGACTGTTCTGGGTCTCGTGGCTGCGTGGGTTTTTCTCTGGTTGTGGTGAGAAGGGGCTGCTCTCTAGTTGTGGTGTGCGGCCTCTCACTGCAGTGGTTTCTCTTGTTGTGGAACACAGGCTCTCAGGTGCATGGGCTTCAGTAGCTGGGGCATCTGGGCTCCGCAGTTACAGCTCCGGGGCTTTAGAGCACTGGCTGGGTAGTTGTGGCACTTCAGCTTAGTGAATGTCCTGAGCCATAACAGATCTTCTTGGATCAGGGACTGAATGGGCGTCCCTGCGTTGGCAGGAGGATTCTTAACCACTGGACCACCAAGGAAGCTCCAGTTGATGTTTTAATGTAATCACTGGGCTGACTCCCTCATCTCAACCCTGGTCCCACATTCACATATATTGTTTTAACCATAAGAGGGTTTGATCCATATGTTCTTTTGTAAGAATCTGGCATAACTGTTTTTTCGACTCATTCATACAAGAGTATGTTAAAACCAGGACACAGGAGATGAAGTGTCTGCCCATTGTAGGAAAATTTGGGCCGTGATCTGAATATCTCTAATATACCAGTTGAAACTGCCCTGGAAAACAATGGTGTCCCGAAAAATTTCCTAACTACTAAGTAAGATGAGTTCCTGCCCCAATTTCTTGCACTTCAAAAAACAATGTAGGTCACAGTAGAAACATGAGGTTCAAAAACAATAAATTCTGTTCACCGAGAAAACTAAGATTCAAACAGGGAAGTTCTTCTCCAGATAGACCAATACAAGTGCTTGTCAGCCACAATAAAAACACGCAGATAACAGTATCAAACATCTGAGAAATGTCCAAAAGCAGTAACAACAGAAATAAAACTCTGGTCATTAGACACAACAGACCAATGGGATCGTTGTCATGGAGCCACAAACAGAATAAAAGCCAGATTGATTGCAATTTCCTATATAAACTCAGAGATACATGGGCCACAGACAGACACTCATTAACCACTGTGAGGAGCAATCTTACATAAGCTATTTCCTTGAAAATTAGATACTGTGGTTCCAAACTCTGTGCCTTGACTTCGAACAGAGTAAAGATAAGCCTGGGGGAAAACAAAAAGGAGAAGGGTGAGAGAGAATCAAAATATCAGCAACAACCCTTTGCAAAACTCAATCTTCCAGACACCTGAGTGCGGTGGGCTGGCTTGGCAGAAATAACCTCCAGTGTGTCTTCGCGGGATGTAAGAAGAGATCAGACAGAAAAGCAAAGGAAGTACTAATTAGATGAAAGGGACCCACTGAAATGAGAGAGAAGTGACTCTTCTGGAAACCAAGGTACTCAACCAGCCATGCAGCAGGGTCCTGCCTAGCCTCCCCTGGTGGCCTTGAACGTTCTCCTTCATTTATACTCTCCTAGAATTAAAGGTGTTATTCTTTGTCTCCCCATCGGCAGAGCAGTTTGTTGGACTGAATTGATGACCTGAGATGATTCCAGGGAAGAGACCATGTGGCATGCATTGCCCTCTTTCAGTGCCTAGTATAGAGCCCAGCTATGTGAATTAACAAATACACATGCAGACATAACCTGAAACTTTCCGAGAACTGTGTCTTGTATCTCTTGTTTTCTGAGATCCCAGACAGATAGCAATCACTCTATACCTTCTTAATGAAATCAAACTTTGATTATGCTAAGGCTAATGAAGGTCCATATAGTCAAAGCTATGGTTTTTCCAGTAGTCGTGTATGGATGTGAGTGTTGGACCATAAAGAAGACTGAGTGTTGAAAAACTCGTGGTTTTTGAACTGTGGTGCTGGAGAAGACTCTTGAGAGTCCCTTGGACTGCAAGGAGTTCAAACCAGTCAATCCTAAAGGAAATCAACCCTGAATATTCATCAGAAGGACTGATGATCAAGCTGAAGCCCCAGTACTTTGGCCACCTGATGTGAAGAGCTGACTCATTGGAAAAGACCTGATGCTGAGAAAGATTGAAGGCAGGAGGAGAAGGGGCCAACAGAGGATGAGATGGTTGGATGGCAGCATTGACTTAATGGACATGAGTTTGAACAAACTCTGGGAGAAGATGAAGGACAGGGAAACCTGGTGTGCTGCAGTCCATGTGGTCTCAAAGAGTTAGACTCAACTGAACGACTAAACGAACAAAAAAAGGCTAACTTTCAACACAGCAAATGACACTACCTCGATTTGAGAAAATGAGCCATCACCAGAATGGTGCTCCTTGGGCAAGGTCATTTCTCAGGATTTTAGAAAATTAGAATATCTTTTCAGAATGAAGGCATTTAGGTTCAGTCTTCATGGTATACTGCCTGACTCAGTGTCCCTGTTATCCTGCTGGTAACCTAGCACTCACCCTGTCAGACAAACATAAGACATCTCCTGAGTCAGTCTGGAAACAGCTGCCCCCCACCCCGGGGGGCAGATCTCAAGAAAGGCTGGGTTGCAACATATCCTAACAGCTGAAGCTGTCCTCAATTTCACATTCTCTCCAATCACAAAAGGAGAATTAGAGTTTTCCACTAGAGCTGACTCTAAACAAGAGAGACCTGTTAGAAATAGGAAAGAAAGTTTGTGGCATATTTTCAGACCAGGAAAAGAACAAGAAACTTACTGATCCACACCATATAAAGCTTTATAAGAGTATAAAGTGCTGAAAAGACTTCAGGTATGAAATAGACTCTTTCCCAGTATAAAAGGGGGCTCTAAACACCGAGGCTTGAGCAAGCGGAAAAGAGTGGAATTTTCAATATAAGAATTGCTGAATTCCTCAGCCTTGGGTGTGGTTGAAGACTCAAGAGGTAACAACTCCAGATCTCACTTCATTTCCACCTTCCAATTTCAGCAGACCTCTTCTGATGACTTCTTCAACTCTCCCTGTGGGTAGGAATCATTCATTAGGATGGGAAGCCTCAAAGTCATTGCCCTGCCCCTGGCCACCAACCAGCACCCAGGCTCAGCTCCCATCAGTGGCAGCCCCACTGCTAACATGGCCCCATGTGTGTTGGGCTCCTGTGAATCCACTGGAGCCTCTGCTCTTGCTGCCTCTAGTGGAAGGACATTTTCGTTCCAGACTGACTCTTCTTTAAATCGATCTTTAGTTCTCTGGTCCCTAGATGAATGTGGTTGCTTCCTAAAATGGGTATTTTCAGCTTTCTGTTGTCCTTTACTGAGGATCTTATGTCAGATGCTGAGCCATGGCCTCTTTGTGAATCTTGCTCTAAGTTGTTAACCAGCCTGCTTCCAGACCTCTGCCGTCCATCGCCAAACATCATCCTTTGATTTCCCTCCATGCTACTTTATGATTCATGTCCTTTCCTTTTATGTTTTCTCCCCGCTTTTCAGCCTGAAGGGTCTGAAACTGACATTTAGTCTGACTTACCTAAATTCTCCTTCATTATTTAATGTCCCAGGAAAAGAGCTGGCATGAAGTAGGCACATGTACCACTGCCTCTCCCCTCTCTGACCGGGGCAGACTTGGCCATTTGTCATGGTCCGAATGCTTCCTTCTTCCCCACTCAACCAGCCCTTCCTGCCAGGCAGAGAGAGTGCACCACTTGGAGCCTCTTTGTCACTTCTGGCACACAGGACTCTGTGCCTCAGAGTTCCTAAGATGGGTTTGCAGCTTAAGATTCAACTCTCAAGCAAAAAGATGCTTTCTGATTTCCTTGGTAATTTACTGCTGCTGCTGCTAAGTCACTTCAGTCATGTCTGACCCCATAGACGGTGGCTCTCCAAAGATCTCTTACTAGAGCTCTCCAAAAGCACCCTGGGGAATAGCAGTGTTCATTTTATGAAGTGTTAGCATTTCTGTGGGTCTGTGATGTGGGTTGGAGAAGGCAATGGCAACCCCAGTACTCTTGCCTGGAAAATCCCATGGACTGAGGAGCCTGGTAGGCTGAAGTCCATGGGGTCGCGAAGAGTCAGGCAGGAATGAGCGGCTTCACTTTCACTTTTCACTTTCATGCATTGGAGAAGGAAATGGCAACCTACTCCAGTGTTCTTGCCTGGAGAATCCCAGGGATGGTGGAGCCTGGTGGTCTGCTGTCTATGGGGTCGCACAGAGTTGGACACGACTGAAGCAGCTTAGCAGCAGCAGCAGTGATGCTAAATGATGAACCTCTTCGGGGAGAGGGAAGTCTTGGTGATTACCATAGACCTTCCCTTATGAAGATAACCTTGCAAAGAAAGCCAGGAACTCTTGAGTAGTCTGTTCTGATTAGTTCTGCCTGGCTCCTTTTATAATTATCCACTTGCAATGTCTCAGCCGGTCAGTCACAATAGGACAATGGTAGGACTGGCTTCCACACTTTATGGAGGTACCAGCAAAATTATGTGATTTAGAGCAGGGGTCCCCAACTTCTAGGATCTAATGCCACATGATATGAGGTGAAACTGATGCAATAATAATAGAAATAAAGTGAAAGTCACTCAATCATGTCCGACTCTTTGCGACCCCATGGACTATCAGTCCATGGAATTCTCTAGGCCAGAATACTGAGGTGGGTAGCCTTTCCCTTCTCCAGGGGATCTTCCCAACCCAGGGATCGAACCCAGGTCTCCCGCATAGTAGGAGGATTCTTTACCCGGTGAACCACAAGGGAAGCCCCAGAATACTGGAGTGGGTAGCCTATCCCTTCTCCAGTGGATCTTCCCGACCCAGGAATTGAACCAGGGTCTCCTGCATTGCAGGCAGATTCTTTACCAACTGAGCTATCAGAGAAGCCCTATATATAAAGTACACAATAGAGGTATAAATAAATAAATAGAAATAAGATGCACAATAAACGTATGCACTTGAATCACCCCTAAACCATCCCCTAACCCCCGCCATGGGAAAGCTGTCTTCCACAATACTAGCCCCTGGTGCCAAAAAGGCTGGAGACCACTGATTAGAGAATTAGAGAGCAAGAAAAGACCCTTAGAGATTACTGAGTCCAACCTTAGAAGAACTTTAAGCCCAGAGAAGTGAAGTGACCTGTTGTAGATTTCCAAAACCAAGTAGTAGCACGGTGGGCCTGAGCCAAGGCCTTGTGAGCTTGTGGTCAGGGGCACCTTATGGGGCTTAGTCATCTTCCTCCACAGACACACGAGAGGGCCCCATCTTGTATTCCCGTATATGTTTGCTGCTGTCAGACATTCTTCAATGAAGGGAGCATTCACGTGCAAGAGGATGGGCGGTGACCAAGAAAAACACCCCCCGTTATACATTTTTGTTGATGAATGGCCCTGAAAATGATTAATTGAAAAATCAGTAAGGTTGACCTTGTTTTTCTTGGATGGAAAAGGGAAAGAACTCTAGACAGCAGTGTTTTCAGATAGAGGAAGATAAGCTACAAGAAAGATAACATGCATGAAGATAAGATGCCAAAATGACTCAGTCCACGCAGACAGCCAGTGGGTACATTGTCTGCCCACACAGAAAGTGAGGGCAGACATTCACCAACGTTTGGGTCCCTTGAGGAAAGACTGGGCACCTATGTGGTAATGCATGAGCAGAGGACAGTATCCTAATTCCAAACCAACCCTCATTCTTTTCCTCCATCTGCTTCAGAGGAGACTCAGATTGCTTTGAGGAGAAAGCTTTGGGGAGATAATTAAAGTGGGACACGTGGCCAAACGATACACCAAGTTTGCCAACATTGTTTATATTTAAATACAACTTTCTCTCACTAGTGTTCTCACTTCTTGGTGAAACCACAGCACAAACACAAATGTTTCTTGCTAGTTCTTCACTTCTTTGGATGAGAGGGAGATCTTGAAGAAAATTATCTGGGTAAATTAGAGCCTAAAGTATCCCTATCTTTTTTTAAAAAAGTAATTATTTTAATTGGAAGGTAATTACTTTACAATATTGTGATGGTTTTTGCCAAACATCAACATGAATCGGCCATGGGTATACATATGTCCCCCACCCCCCCCATTCTGAACCCCCATCCCACCTCCCTCCCCACCCTATCCCTCTAGGTTGTCACAGAGCACCAGCTTTGATCTGCTCATGCATCAAACTCACACTGGCCATCTATTTTACATGTAGCAAAGTAGCCCTATCTTTAGCTTCGAATGAGGAGATACACAGGGAAGTATTTGTTTTGTTCCACTTGAAAGAGCTGGACGATTCACTGAGTTTTCTAATGAAGATTTCGGCTCCCAAAGCCCATCTAACAGTTCCTTCCCTCAACCACTCCATCTTTCCTAGATGCCCCAGGGCACTGGCACGGGTATTTCTCGAGGTAGTTATGTTGCTCTTCCCCTTTAATTTTTCTCTCCACAATTCTGTCCTCACGCCCTACAGCATTTAGTCTTTGGAACACATGCATAGTGTTTATGTGCACATACACTCAAGTGTACATGCATGCATGCACACTGGCACACTTCTGAACCTGCCATGATCTTCAAGGTCTTCCTCTATCTTTCTTAGACCATCCCCAAACCCCTCACTGGCTTTAAAAGTTCTGGCAAGCCACTTTTCACCACAAATTCCAGCTTCTCGGGGCTTTCGGACACCTTGTGAATGAATTGAGACATTCTCTGTTGCTGCAGTAATAAGAATAATAATTTATACACACAGTAGCCTTTTATCCATGAGTGCTTTAATAATGGCAGATGCTACAGAGTCCAGAGCAAAGCCCCCCTCACCTCTCCCTCCAGTGACCCTGCCCTTGGGTGGGAGACATCACAAACCATTCCTTCTTCATGGCAACACCTCATAATCATTCCAGGCAGGAAGTAAGGAAATCTGTCCAGTCAGAACTGCAGAAAGGAATTGGGTAATGTAGCATTTTTTCTCTGTCTTCTCCAGAAACTCTGAGAAATGCGCTGATTCTCACAATGATCGACTTCCAGACAGCCCCACTGAATTGTTGTTTTTTGCCTGGGGATTACATATTTCCTGGAGTGGTGCATTTTCTTCTCTCTTTGTCTTATTTCCATCAGTACTCTATTTATTTGGAGCACAAGATAAAAATATCTGTATGGCTAGGCTATCAGCCCTTCACGTGGAGAGTGTGACTATTTTATATTGGTTTATCTATGATGTAAAGATATCCCTAAGAGACATACGCTTCCTCCATAAAGGACAGCATGTCCAGTAACCCAAAAATTAAAAGGAGAAGAAGAAAGAGAAAAAAGAAAGAGATGGATGAAGAAGGAGGAGGAAGGGGAAGCAGAGGAGAAAGAGTACGAGGAAGAGGATGCTAATTTCTTAAGAAAATAACATCCTAAAGGGAAAAGCACAAAAGGGGACAGATCCAGTTTCAAATCTTGCCTTCCTGAAACTTTGACTAGACCATGCTGAGCTTCAGTTTCTTCCTTGGTATGTGAAGATGAGAATACAACATTTCGTGTGGTCATTGTGAGGATTAAATAAGAATTGAGAAGGGTCTGGCACAGAGTCGGCACTCATTTCCAGCAGAAGTTGAAAACTGAGATGCTTTGTGCTAATGGAGAAGCTACTAGATGGTAGGCACTTTGCATTCACCATCTCTTTGGGATGTTTGAAACCCACCACTGAGCTTGAGCTCTTGCATTTAATGATGCATTGATTTGCTTGCTCCCCGACTCCTGGCTCTCTGCTCTTCAGTGCCGGGCATTGTGTTGGGCACCAGGATCCCCTAGAGGGAAACCACACCCTGCCCTGGGACCTTCAGGCTGGAGGGGAAGTGAGCAACAGGAAATTCAGACTGTGCGTTAAGAAGAGTGAAGCATAGGGCGCCACGGCAGTTAAGGAGGGGCTATATTGCTCCATACTGGGTGTGTAGGAGGTGCGTTCTAACTCTGCCTTGCCTCTATTTTCTTACCCAGAAATCTGTCCCCAAGGTAGCTTCTTTACATTTCCAGGTGAAAAAAAAATATTATTTATAAAAGGCAGAGGATCTTAGAGAGCATAGCAATCATTCAGATTTTAGCTAAAAAGTGGATTGCTGAAAAAAAATAACTGAATGACCAACCCTGGTAATAAATCCATTTTCCCACAATAAGCAGATCTTGATGAACCTCCCAAGAAGCTCTAAAAAGATCCAAGTCCTAATTAAATGCAACCATTATTCACCTGTGAGAGTCATTAACTTAGGATGGGCCAGCTGGGGGACATCCATCTTTTAAGACGAGGTCAGCACCTATGTGACAGGCGTGACCGTGAGGCCTGAGGTCATTATGGTGGCGCACTGCCCTTCCTGGCCAGATGCAAGGGCTCTGCTTTCTCTGTTCTTATTCCTGTTTTTCTCTTTCTGGTGTCTTTACCTTTCCATTTTTTTTCTTCCTTTTCCTCTCCCCCTAGTATATGCTGAGAGCCTGCAAACGGTACCAAGGAACACAAACCATTCTGTTAGCACTCACGTCTAAAGAGGTGGTGGATTTCTGTCTAAAATATGATCACAGCTCTTCTCAGTGAAGATGACACCCAGAAAATGTTGTGGGATGCCAGGGAGGAGAACAATGAGGACCATGCAATCCTTATGGTGTCCCTTTAATGGAGAGAAAATGCTCAGGGCCTGAAAGCTGGCCCCATTGACCTTAAGAGCAAGCACATTAACACTCAATATTCATTCAACAAACATCTCACTGAGCATTTGTTTGCTGAGTTTTTTATTTTTTATTTTCTGTACCCTTGGGATGCAGATAAATTTAACACAGCCCCCAATCTGGTGGGGAGGGAGAGAGATATAAAAATTTAAAAAATTAACCTGCGACATATTGATAACTAAATCTAACCTGGCTGACTTCCTACAGGGTAAAGGGGAGTTGTTAGAGTGGTATTCTGGGGCCTTCTCTCCAAAGTTGGTGCCACCGATTTCTCATGTGGCCTTGGGTAAGTCACTTAAAGTCATGCTGCTGTAAAATGTGGGCAGTAATAATGAGTCATAGCTGGGTTATGGGCTTCCTTGGTGGCTCAGATGGTGAAGAATTTGCCTGCAATGCAGGAGATTCAGTTTTGATCCCTGGATTGGGGAAGATCTCCTGGAGAAGGGAAAGGCTACCCACTCCAGTATTCTTGTCTGGAGAATCCCATGAACAGTGGAGCCTGACAGGCTACAGTCCATGGTGTCACAAAGAGTCAGACACAACTGAACAACTAACACTTTTATGGGCATTACCATGATGATGAATGTGAAAATTCTTTTTTTTATAAAGTCACTCAGTCATGTCTGACTGTGATCCCATGGACTATATACAGTCCATGGAATTCCCCTGGCCAGAATACTGGAGTGGGTAGCCTTTCCCTTCTCTAGAGGATCTTCCCAACTCAGGGATTGAACCCAGGTCTCCTGAATTGCAGGTGGTTCTTTACCAGCTGAGCTATCAGGGAAGCCCGAATGTGAAAATAGATTATTACAAAAAAAAGCTACGTAAATCCAAGGCATTATTATTCCTGCTGTGATGCCATTTGCAAAATTTATCTATAAAATTCAGGTGTACCCTTGGACCAGGCATAAGAGACCAGTTTTCTTCCTTTTGTTTTCATGTCTACCTATATCTGTTGTCCTTCTCATCAACTAAGAGAATCACCCCATCAGTACACGGTGAAGTGGGGGTGGGGGCATGTCTCCCATGTGCACCCTGCTCTGCTAGGCTGTGGGATAGAGTAGGGAATGAGATAGATGCAATTTTTAGAAAAGAAATGTCTCTTCCCCAGCTATGAATGTAGATTGCCCCATTTCTACATGTTGTGTGTTTTTGCAGTTTTGTGTTTTTCTTTGAAAGGGTATGGTGGGGCTGCAGTGCAGAGGGAAGGCAAACAGCAAGTACCTGTGGCCTGGGATGCACCCTGTGGCCTCTGATTAAAAAATGAAAGGGTGTTTTACTGAGCTGCAAGCTTGGGAAGCGGATTCGGGAATGAAGCTTGTGTCTTTTGTCTCGGGGCAGGGCCCAGGGCCAGTCGCACCCCTGCAAGTCATGGTGGAATTTCCCCTGGAAGAAATGGACATTCCACTGGGAATCCTTCTGGGAAGAGACATGTGTATCCTGGGGCAGGAAATGAAGACTCAGGAGGTGGGGCTCAGAGAGGGATAAGGAGAAAAACATCCTCCTTGCTCTGTAGCCTGAGGATCACGGGAGGAGAGGCCTGCAGAGGCGAGGCACACTGGGGGGCGGTGGGGGGGCCTGTGCTGTGGGTACAACGCAGGGAGGGCTGGAGATGGACTGGAAGCTGGGTCACCCCTCGCACGGTGGCTCCACGTCACTGTCTGCAAGGCATTCCTTGCCCCAGATCTGCAGGAAGAGCTCACTAGGAGGGACTACCCTGTGGGGGAATGACGGGAAAGGGCTGTCTCGGAAAATTAAGGAGAAGGGTGCGTCCACCATCAGAGACGGATCGGCCAAGTGGTCACTGTGGAGGATGACTGTCCCGCCGGTGTCAGCTCCTCAAGCCTGAATGATGACAGGCCTGAACAAGAGAAGAAAGACACAGGGAAAAAACCATTCCAGGCTTTCCTGAGCCATATCCTGAGAGAGACAGGGAAACTGAACAGTGGAAAGCCAGCGGGAACTTGTGCCATCGTAACAGAAATTACACAGATACTATCTGTCTGACAGGTTATGGTAAAATGGTCAGCAGAGCAACCTGATGGACACACTTAGACACACACACACACACACACACAACAAGATGATGTCCTTTTGCTCCTCATCAAAGAACGTTTTGGATTTCCCAGATGGCAAAATGGATGGGTATCTACCTATCAACGCAGGGGATATGGGTTTGATCTCTGGTCCAGGAAGATCCCCCAGGATCCAGGAATATCCTCTTTTGTGTGCCACAACTATTGAATCTGACCTCTAGAGCCCACGTGTTGCAACTTCCAAAGCCCACATTCCTGGGGCATGCTCTGCAGCAGCAAGAAGCCCGCACACCAGAACTAGAGAGCAGCCCCCGCTCCTGGCAATTGGAAAAAGTGAAAAGTGAAAGTGTTTGTCAGTGGGACTCTTTGTGACCTCAAGGACTGTAGCCCCGCTGGGCTCCTCTGTCCATGGGATTCTCCAGGTGAGGATACTGAAGTGGGTTGCCATTCCCTTCTCCAAGGGGATCTTCCTGACCCAGGGATCGAACCCAGGTCTCTCGCACTGCAGGCAGATTCTTTACTGTCTGAGACACCAGGGAAGCCCTGGAGAAGGCCAGCGGAAAGCAATGAAGACCCAAGACAGCCAAAAAAAAAAAAAAAAATTCAAGGAGGAAGGGGACCTAAAAGATGCCCTGGTAGGGGAGGGGGAGGTTGACTGCCTGGGTGCTGAGAGGAGACAGGAAGGATTTGGAAAGGGGAAGCCGAGAACCAAAGTTGGGGCCAGGGCACATCTGGAAGCCGGCTGAGGAGGGGAGATAGGGGGGTACCAGGCAGCTGAGCTGGGGAAGATGGGGGTGAACATATAGCATGAGGTCAGCCTTTTAACTGGAGGGAACCCCACCCCCAGCCTCTGGCTCCCAGAGGCCATTTGCCTTGGGCCAGCACAAAGAAAAAAGGACCTGGTTTCCAGGGAATTTGATCTACATAGAAAACCAATCAGGAAAATTCAATCTCTTCAGAAACTCCACTTACTCGTCATTAAGAGAAATTTGGGTTTGAATTATGTAGATAACTGCCTCCACTCTCCACTTCATTTTGCCTGTAGATACTTGCCCTCGGAGGGGTATTTTGAGGATAAATGAGAAAAGGGCAGGAGGCTTTGAACTCCTTGCATGAAAGGTAGCCTATCAATACAGGCCTCTTAAAATGAAGATGCTTCAAATTGCCAATACACGTATATTTATAACACCCATTATAATCACTGGATATCGTTCTTCCCTTTTATATTTTTTACAAGAAGAAGGCAGAAAAGTCTAATTTTTCTTTAACCACCCTGCTTTTCGGCACTTAACATTAACCTTTCCTTACGAATGTCATTAGCTGCTAATTAAGATGTTGATTTGCAGATTGTATATCTTGCAGTAGAAGTGATTTGTGAATGCTTACTAGGTGTTTCTCCATCTACACGACTCATATTGGTTTAGCAGGAGCCTAGTGCATTCTAATTTACTGAACCGTTTCCCCATTCTCCACTTATTTCTGCCTGAGCATAATGAGAAAAAAAATGATAAGAAAGAAAAATGGGAAATACTATAAATAGTTGCTGAAGAAAATGCCATAGGAAAGAGTTACAGCTCTAAGTGGGGGTTTCTAAAAGAGTGAACAGATTGAATTTATTTTCTCTCCTTTTCATTTTTTTGGCTATGTTGGGTCTTCATTGCCGTGTGGGCTTTCTCTAGTTGCAGTGTGCAGGCTTCTCATTGCGGTGGCTTCTCTAGTTGCAGTTCATAGGTTCTAAGCACAGGGGTTTCAGTAGTTGTAGCACTTGGACTTGGTTGCTCCAAGGCACGTGGGATCTTCCCAGACCAGGGATCGAACCTGTGTCTCCTACATTGGCAGGTGGATTCTTAACCACTGGACCACCAGGGAAGTCCTTATTTTCTCTTCTCCATGGGGTATTTTAAGAAATAAAAATTTGCACATTGGTTAGGTAAGCGGATATCTACATGTCCTTGAGTGGCTGGGCACATACCAAATGGCTATAGGAAAGAGCGAGGGACTATGAATTTTCTGGAAGGCACATGCTCTTGTTTTCCAAGGCCACCTACTCCTTTGCCATGTTCATGCCTTTAAGGCTTCCCAAAGAAACTTCTTGCTTCTAAAACCATCCTTAAATCAAAGAAAGAAAAGGCTTATTCAGTTACTGCAAGGGATTCTGCAACATAGGGGACATTTCCACAGGACGTTTTAATATAATTTATGAATATTTGCTAGCAACATAATTGTCTTTTCTGCTGACATTTTCAAAGCAACTCTGTGATTTGTTGGGTCTCTGGAGAGTCCAACTACAAAACTGATAATTATATTAAATATACATAGACAATAAAGAGTGTGTTTACATAACTATGCCCATAAATATCTGATTGAACAGTCATTGTTCTCAAACCCCTTTTAAGCAGCTCTCTGAGGCTTTCAGTTCTAATGACATGATGGTTTAAAAGATGTTGCTCAGTCTTGTTCCATATTTAATTAACTTTCCTTTTTTAAACTTGTGATGGCAGAGACAATAACAAACAGCTTTGAAAACAGGGAGCACTTTGAAACATGAGTGAGACCTTGTCAGGCTTTGTGTGGTGCGGACAGGAGGTGGGCATGTGAGCGGGGCTGGCCTGGGGCCTCCTCCCCTCCCCTGGGAGTCTATTGGTGACCATTCGGACTCTCCAGCCTCATACACCCTCTCCCACACCCGCATCTGTGGAACCATGCCTCGTGCACAAGCCCTTGCCTGTGAGCAGCTGCATACCTCATGATCTCTTCCTCTGGAAAAGAAGACAAAAGCACAGCGTGAAACCAACATGCCTTGGGAGGCAGGGGCAGGGCAAAGGGGGCAGTAATGGGACAGGCAGGGGGTTGGAAGGTCTAGACAGTTTGATTCTGCCATTGCTGTGTGATCTTAGAAAAGTGCATTCACTTCCTATGGCTGCTGTAACCAATTATAAACTTGGTGGCTTCAGACACCACAAATTAAAAATCTTTTTTTAAAAACCTTTTTATTTTGTATTGGGGTATAGCCAATTAATGGGCTTCCCTTGTGGCTCAGCGGGTAAAGCATCTGCCTACTATGTGGGAGACCTGGGTTCGACCCCTGGGTTGGGAAGATCCCCTGGAGAAGAGAAAGTCTACCCACTCCAGTATTCTGGCTTGGAGAATTCCATGGACTATATATGAAGAACAAAGGGACTCAGCATATATATATATATACATGTATCCATTTTCCACCAAACCCTGCTCCCATCCAGGCTGCCACATAACACTGAGCAGAGTGGTGTGTTCTATACTGTAGGTCCTTATTGATTATCCATTTTAAATGTAGCATTGTGTATAGACAACCATAAAGTCCGCATATAAGGGATGCCATACGATATTTCTCCTTCTCTGTCTGACATACTTCACTCAGTACGACACTCTTTAGGTCCATCCATGTTGCTGCAAAGGGCATTATTTCATTCTTTTTATGACTGAGCAATATTCCATTGTATGTTATGTACCACACCTTCCTTATCCATTTTTCTGTTGATGGCCATTTGGGTTGCTTCCATGTCTTAGCTATTGTAAACAGTGCTATAGATGAATTGCATATTAATATATTGCAGTTCTGGAGGTCAGAAGTCAGAAGTGGGGCTCACAGGGCTAAACTCAAGGTGCTGGCAAGGCTGGTTCCTCCTAGAGGCTCTAGTGAAGACTCTGTTTTGTTGCTCTTCCCGGGTTCTGTCAGCTACCCGCATTCCTTGGCTCATGGCCTCTTCCTCCATCTATGAGGCCAGTAATGAACAGTTTAGTATTTCATGTGCTGCAGCACACTGACCCTGATGCTCTTAACCTCCCTTTTCAAAGACCTGTGATTATGTTGGACCCATCCAGATAATCCATGCCTATCTTCGCATCTTAAGACCCTTAACCACATTGGCAAAGTCCCTTTTGCCATGTAAGCTAACAAACATATTAACAGAAATTTAGGTGGAGAATTGTTGGGGGCCATTGTTCTTCCTGCCATAGAAAGACCGCTAACATCTGTGAGTGAGAGAGCTGGTATGACCTAAATTCAATCATCCAACAAGCTGAGGTCCAGGTGAGACAATAGTAAACCCATTAACTCGACCCCTGCCCTCTACAGAACTTCAGTGTGGAGGGAGAAAAGTTAATATAATTTTTCAGATGTGTTAAGAGCTGCAAAAGGAAGTATGGTGTAGCAGGAGAGTGTTTCACAGAGTGATCTAGGGGAAAGTGAAAGTTTCTCAGTCATGTCTGATTCTTTGCGACCCCATGGACTATACAGTCTGTGGAATTCTCCAGGCCAGAATACTGGAGTGGGTAGCCTTTCCCTTCTCCAGGGGATCTTTCCAGCCCAGGGATCAAACCCAGGTCTCATGCATTGCAGGCAGATTCTTTACCAGCAGAGCCACAAGGGAAGCCCAAGAATACTGGAGTGGATAGCCTATCCCTTCTCCAGGGGATCTTCCCAACCCAGGAATCGAACCAGGGTCTTCTGCATTGCAGGCAGATTCTTTACCATCTGAGCTATCAGGGAAGCCCCGTCTAGGGGAGGGAGTAGTCAAAGAATGCTTCTTGGAGGAGGTGACAGGAATGCAGAGGTGAAGTGATTGACTTGCCATGGTCCAGCACTGTGTGTGGGAGGTGGGACTGGCAGAGGGGCCAGGCAAGGATTTATAGTCAGAAAGAATGGCCAAGGCTCTGGGGCAGGGGTGGAAGAACTTGGTTTGTGGAGAAGAAGCCGTTCAGAGAGAGAAGTTTGCGATGGGCTGAGAGAGGCAGTGAGCAGAGAAGTGAACCCTCAGCAAGTGGTCAGCTGCTCCAAGAGGTTCATTGTTGTTGCTTAGTTGCTCAACTGTGTTCGACTCTTTGCAACGCCATGGACTGTAGCCTGCCAGACTCCTCTCTCCATGGGATTCTCCAGACAAGAATTCTGGAGTGGGTTGCCATGCCCTCCTCCAGGGGATCTTCCTGACCCAGGGACCTGAACCCACATCTCCTGCATTGCAGGTGGATTCTTTACCACTGCACTACTGGAGAAGCCCCACAAGAGGTCTGTAGGCAATTAGTTTTCATAAGTTAGATATGACTATGACTTTCACTTTGTAGAGGACAGAACCGAAGGTCAAAGAAGCTGATTGACTCCCTCCCTCTCCTAAGAGTCAGGACTTGCACAGGTCTGTGCTCATGGCTATGCTACAACACTGTGTCTCAGGCAGGACTGTGGGACCTTGACATTTACTCCTTATGCTAATAAGAGCAGTTGGGAGCCATAGAGGACTTCAGAGAGATTGCTTTTGATAATGGATTAGGGGCATCAAGTCAGGGAGAAAGCTCTCAGGGAAAATGATGTTGGTTTAGTCCAAAGTAAGAGTAGAGTTGGTGGTAAGAAATGAAAAGATTTGGTAGATACTGATGAGGTAAAATTGATGTCTTGCTGATTGACATAGGGCGAGAGGAAGAAGGAGATGATAAAGATGAGGGCTTTGCTTCCACTCAAGGCATTGAGAAGGACCCATCAATTCTGTCCTAAAGTATGGGGCTCATGCAAGGCTATGGACAGAACATAGACTTATGCTAAAGCCCTAAAACCATGAAGACCCTTCATCCGTTAGTAGGAAAAGAAGCTATGAATGAACTGGTTACTCATTCCATTCAGGATTTCAAGGTCTCAATAAGAATTCAGCAGAAATTCTCTGTCACAATTCTCTCCTTGTAAAAGATGAATCCTGCTTACCATCACGGCTATGATTCTGTGTTTGTGCTGAACTCTTACTAATTGTCGTCAATTATGATTCATTTACTTTAAGGTGTCTTGCCTGTCATAATATTATCATTTGTAAGTCTTTCCCTTTGCAGGCTGTGTGAATCTGTTGTGACATCTCAATAAAGCAGGATTCAATCAAGGTGTGAATGAATTGTTAATCTTGTTATAAATAGAAGGTACCATATGTCAGTGTGTAAGGGATGTCTCCCTCTTTGTTGAAAACAATGTTAGTGAAACAAAACAAAAGAAGTTTCAGAAATATCTGGTTCGGCTCACCAAGCTTCCAATTATGTTGTAGCCAACAGTTCTCTGCAACTGATTCAGATTTCTGCAGCTAGTATTCACACATGTTTATTTAGAATCAGCATTTGAAAGAGAAAATGAGTGTCAACTTTGGCCTTCAGAACCCCGGGTACCGCCGTTCCTCCTGATGGTGACCACCGCAGAGGTAGCCTTATAACTCTCCAGCCGTATCCTCAATACATGCATCTTAGGAGCCATTTAATCAACATCTCTTTTTCCTTCTTCTCTGCATTTTCTACATGGCTTGAGATTTTTAAAATTTGGCTGAATTGGCTGAGCTCCAGCCCAAACTAGTTCATGAAAAATGTACCCTGAATCTCTTTCTCAATGCACACTCTCTCAGGGGTGAGGGTGCGGGCTTCGGCCCATCCTAACCTGAGTGCATAGCCGAGGCACCTGCGGCAGCGTGTGTTTTGAGGTCCAGCAAACGCTAGAGCCAATAAAGCTTAAATCAGCATCACATCATCTTGAGCCATTTCCCCTCTATTCTTCGAGCCCTCCCCACCCTCTCCCCTCCCCGACTCCTAAGTCTGTCAGCATGTTCTCCAACCTTGTTCCATTTCTTCGGGGCCTCGCTAAGTGACTAGCTTGTTAGTTCAAAATCAAGTTAATGGCTAAGACTGGTTCTCTCCCAGTGCCCCCTGGCGTTGCCACCGAGAATCAATGCAGAAGAGTGAAAAGAGCTCGGATTATGGAATCAGCCAGGGTCCACGTTCTGGCTGTTCTGGTCACTTGCTCAGTGTCTGGGACAAGTTGATGCTCTTTTGAAATTATAGCCCAGCCTTTGAAATAGTGATTTATACGTCATGAGTTTACTATGAGGATTCAAGAGAAGACTGTATGTTTAGCATCAAGTACAGAAACTGTCCTGGGCTTCCCTGGTGGCGCAGACTGTAAAGAATCTTCCTGCAATTCAGGAGCTGTGGGTTTGATCCCTGGGTCAGGAAGATCCCCTGAAGAGGGAATGACAACCCACTCCAGTATTCTTGCCTGGAGAATCCCATGGACAGAGGAGCCTGGAGGGCTATAGCTCATGTGGTCACAAAGAGTTGAACAGGACTGAGCGACTAATACTTTCACTTTCTTCACAGAAACTGTTCTATTGATTGACACTTGGGTAGAAGACGCAGCCTCCTGGAGACCCACCTCGGTCACGGTCACCAGTGATGATCTGGAGACCATGATTGCCTTTATCTCTTTCTCTCCAGCTCTGTCTCTTTTCTCTCTCCCCTTCCTTCCTTTCTTCTTTCTCCCCCAATGATTCCTTGAGCTCTTGCTGGGTTTAAAACACTTTCTTTATTGTTCACTATCACCAACACAGGGTACCAAGGGCATCGGTGGTAGCACATAATATGAGAAAAGTGTGGGAAGCGTGCACCAAGCCCCGCAAAGAGCCATCCAGAACAACAACCCTCCCGCCCTGGCCGTGCAAAATGGGTTGTAAACTTGTCCTACCATAGTCATTAGAAACACAAAGGAAGCGCTGATAAGCGCCACAATTCATTCAAGGACCAAGGTTAATTTTTATTTATTCCCAGGTCATCACAAACAGAGGCAGATGGTGGTGGCATTTCCTTCTTGCCGGGAGCTCAGATATTATCTGGATAGATTTCAGCAGGCTTCTTTGTCCGTTGCCTCTCTGCACGGGCAGCTTTCCTGGATAGGGCCCCAGCCACCCAAACTGCAGACGGGTTTGATTTAATTCTGATGACTTGTGGTCAGTAATCGAGGTCACTGGGGCCTGGCTGGAGGGGAGCCAGCATCGCCAAGGAGAAAGGTTGACATCGTTTATCCTTTAGTGGCCCTTCCTTTGGAGGGTTTATTTTTGGTGACCCATTTAGGCGGTAGCTTACTAAACTGTGGCTGTCCGTTCGTTGCAGAGCACTTTCAGTTTTACTAGTATCGGGTGACTCTGGGATGGTTTAAAACGACTATATTTCAATTTAAAAAAATTAAAACAAAACAAGAAACAAACAACATCCCCCTATGGAATTTACTGACGCAGCCCTAGAGGAATCACCGTAAGGGGCCAGACCCCAGGTTTATCCAGTCAGTTTTCTACCACACACACGAGTAGCATACGCAGCCGCTTCTCTCAGAGCTCACCTTCTGGGTGGAGAAGGCAGTCACATTCCACCGAAAACAAACTGAGGCCGTGAGACAGTGTGTGGCTTGCGCGTTCATGGGTGGTTAGTGGATACCAATCACCGGGCTCTCCTGCACTTATCCTTCCTTCTTTGCGTGCGTGCTCTTTCGTGTCTGACTCTTTGCGGCCCCATGGACTGTAACCCGGCAGGCTCCTCTGTCCGTGGAATTCTCCAGGCAAGAATACTGGAATGGGTTGCTATTTTCTACTCCAGGGGATCTTCCCAACCCAGGGATTGAACCCAAGTCTCCTGCATTGGCAGGCGAGTTCTTTACCATCTGAACCACCGGGGAAGTCCATCCTGTACTTTTTAGGTTCTTAGAAACCTGAGAACAGCACAGGGAGGCAGGTGAAGAGCAAAGTAGTATGGGCTTGTCTTCTAGCTGGGACGGTCTGAGACCCCCTGCAGCAGAGCTTCCGGTTAGCCTGAAGCCAGAACACGCTGCCACTCAGCTTCCCCCGAGGAGAGTTAGGATGGCGGCTGGGGAATTGGATCTGCACATCAAGCGTGTAAGCAGCGCGCTGCCGGGAGCACAGAGCCGGCTTGGGGCTCAGGGACAGACAGACCACAGAGCACCAACGGGAGGCCAGGCTCAAGCCCCTACATGTGGCTCCCTCCCAGGTGAACGTGGCCCAGTGGCTGCCAGCTCCCCCAGCTTACTGAGCATGTCACCCTCTGTGCAGAGAGCTTAGCCGTCACTTGTTCCTTGCTGCACAACTCAGCCTGTGTTCCACAACTACTGAGCCCACGCCATAGAGCCCACGCGCTGCAACAAGAGAAGTCACCACCATGAGATGCCCGTGCACCACACTCGGGTGTAGCTCCCGCTCACCGCAACTAGAGAAAAGTCCACAGGCGGCAGCCATAAATAAATAAAAATTAAAACCCCTGTTTTGCATGGTAGACTCCTCACCCTTTTTGACCCCAGCGGTTGTTCAAATCTGGGTGAATCAGAGGGTAGTTTGTCCCCCGTCGACCACTTTACAAACTCAGAAGTTTTGGATATTCTGTCTAAATCTCACGTCAGCCTCTTCTTTAAGAAGCCAACTTTCCGCTGCTGTATTCTCAGGAGGCGGCCCATCAAGACTTCTCTTCCCAGCTCTTCTTGGCATCACCGTAGCCATCGTCCCCACAGCCAGGAACCGAACCTGACTTAATCTGGCCTAAATTGGCCTTAAAGAAGAAGGACCTTAAAGGCAGAAAATATGATTCTGAGTGTCCATGCCCTGGTGTGGGGGATGAGGGAGAGAGAAACCTTAATAAATGGTTCCCAGGCAGATGTTGACCATTCCTATCAGGTTGGCATCACCAGTCTTTCTTCTGCCTCTTTTGTATGTTGTGAAGGTAACGTCATGTGTATAAATGCCTCGTGCAGTGCTGGCACCTAGTGTGTGTTAGTAAATGATGGATGAGTTGTGTTTATTTTAAATATAAAATTTCTAGGACACATTCTAGCATCTCCCTTATCTCATTTCCATGATCAGGCACTTTAAAAAAATCTGTTCTGCCACCAACGTATGTAAATGATAGCTGATGTTAACAGGAATAACCACTGGAATCTGCATGATAGAATTGCTGTGGAGATTAAATGATTTGCATATGTAAAGGGCTTAGAATAATGTCTGGCAAGCCCTAAGTACATAGAAGTGTTATGTCTGTGTGCTCAGTCGTGTCCGACTCGCTGCGACCCCCATGGACTGTAGCCTGACATGCTCCTCTGTCCATGGGATTTTGCAGGCAAGAATACTGAAGTGGGTTGCTGTTTCCTCCTCAAGGGGATCTTCCCAACCTAGGAATTGAACCTGCATTTCTTATGTCTCCTGCTTGGCTGGCAGATTCTTTACCCACTGAACCATCCAAGAAGCCCTATATTTAAGTGTTAAGTGCTAATATTCTAATTATTGGTAGAAGTTGTTGTCATCCTCATCATCATAGTATTTTGTATCAAAAACTCCTGTCTATTGCTACCACCCTGCAGAGCGGAGGGCTAGATTTCTGAGATGATTCAGGGAAGGAAAAGGGGGTCATATTGGCCAGAATCCATCCTGCCATCCACAAGGTTGGAACCCACTCCGGTTTCTCCATCACCTTCATGTTGTCTAAAACATATTTCTGGTGACATGCCCACCTACAGTCCCGCTGCATTAGATTCATATTCACAGGCCTATCTTCTACGTTTATGAACTTCTTCAGTCAGTGTTCAGATGTCATCTGTATGAGAAGTAGGGAGATAAAGTCAGAGAGGCAAGAACTTTATCTTGGGTTGTTAAATATTTATTTCAAGGGACCCTTACTTGATTGCGTGGACTAACTTTGCTAGACAGAACTCAATCCAATTGTTACTTTCCTGCCTCTACCTAGCAGATGGGTGCTCATGAAAACGATCAAATCAATAGGGAAATGATGATGCTACATAATCTTTGCACACCCATGTGCAATGTCAGTGACCTGACCCTGCTGCACAATATGTGAGCAGTCACACTTCAGACATTTGGTGTGAGCTGAGCTGAAGAACTTTGGCTTGTGCCTGCCGAGTGGTGACGTCTTGCTAACTTTATTAATATGCACATTTGGTAATGCTTCAGGGTTCCCAGGCACAGAGCATATACACAACAGAGTTAAATTAAGATCCAGAGATTGCGACGGCTAGTGCGTCCCAATATTAATTGTCTGAAAACATTGTCAGCTGTTGTCATACTTTTGGATCTGTTGAATCTGTTTACTTTCCGTGCCTCTCCCCTGGTCACTTTTTTATATCAGAAACTCCTGTCTATTGCTACCACCCTGCAGAGAAGAGAGCTAGATTTCTGAGATGATTCAGGGAAGGAAAAGGTGGATAAGGTAAGTGGGTAACTTTTCCAGGACCCAGATCACTCAAAACTGTGAGAAGTTTTGGTCTGCCTGAACTTGGGTAGTGGCCTAGGACTGAACCGTTTTCTGGTTATCTGCTGATCTGGGACAAGGGCTCCAGTTTTGCTCTTTGGAGCCATGTGTCTTTCTTAATATATGTGGACTGCTCCCTTCCTTCTCTCAGAATCCAGTCCCTTGTGTTCTATTATGTGTTCCTTCTGGTTTGCATGTGGTATCTAGAACTTTGATTCTTCTGAGTTTGTGCTCTGAGGATGCCTCAAAGCTGCCAGCCTGCTGGTCTACCTGTCTGTATGCTGTGTAGCCAGTCTGTGTCCTTCTGTGGGGACCCTCTGTGGCCTGGCCAAGGACTGATGGATGCCACTGATCTGAACCGAGACAAGGATTTGACAGGTTCTTGGATAAGGAACCCAGGCAGTGGGACCTTTTGTCAGCTTTAGCTGGGTCCACCCTGCCCAGAAGGTGGGTCGCACGTTTACTCTTGAACACTTTTCCCAGCTCCCAGTGTGTGCCAATTCTGTGATGGGACCAGACAGCTGTAGTTCCCATTCTCTATGGGACTTTGGTCCAGTTCACCAATGAAGCATGATTCTGAGCCCCCACCCACGCTTTACCAACAAACTGTTTTGATGACTCTGAAAATGTGATGTGAGCTGTGTTCCATGCACAGAAACATTTATTTTGGTAATTCCAACACCTTGACAGAAGTTCATTTTATTTGTGCTCGGGCTGTTAGCTCTATCCAGGCTTGACAAGCCAGAAAATTCTTCACCGATTTTCCCACTGCACCTCCCCACTGAAGCCATCATTGAACTCGTGTGTACAGGTGGACACCTCACCCCCGAACTGTCACAACACCTTTTCGACACCCCAGAGGGGCACTTCCTCATGTGGATGGTCACTGCATGTAGGGTCGCTGCCTCCTGAGTTTTCAGTGAGCTCGATGGATGAAAGATGGTGTCTTATTCAGTCCTACAAGGCTAGGGTCTTGGTTGGCACCTGATAGAAAAAAGTTGATGGTAAAGAAGATTAACAATTGCTCCTCAAACTCTCAGTTGCTCCTAGGCTAAAACAATACTCTTCTAATGAATAGGAACCAAATTTTACTAAGCATCAACTAGGTGGCAGACATGGTGCTGAATGTTTTATGTTTGTGTTCAATTCAGTCTTCATAGCAGCTTACACAGTAGGGAATATCTCCTCCATTTTAGAAATAAAGCGATTGAAGCCCAGAGACTTGTTCCATGTCGAAAATCACACAGCAGGACAGGAACTTATGACTTCACCATCTTGCATCCTCAGCCCCATAGCCTTATAAACTGACCCCCCGACTTCGCTTCCCTCAGAACTCTTATGGCCCTGTATCTCCAGGGTACAGGTACAGGTTGGTTTTCCCATGGGAGGAAATCCATTTAGGTGTAATTAGGAAAAGAAGGACCAAGTGAATTATAAAGGGGGCATCATTACCACTACACACCCATCGATAACTAGAGCATAAGGCTGCTTAAACCGAGTGATTCCCTTTGGCTTATTACACTCATTACTCCTGTCAGTTGGAGCTCACCTGCTTCAATTTTACCAGAATTGCATATTCCATATCTGACTTTGCACGACCTCATCCTGAATCCATTTTCCCCTCCAGCGAATGATAGTTGTAGGCAGTCAAGAGGTCTTATCTGGTCTTATAAATGGTTCTCTTTCTCTATGGAATGCCAAAGATGATGCTAACTAATTAATGTTTATAGTTATTCTGTATTTAGGGGGCATGGCTCTAAGTTGGGCCTTGAGCTAATGCATAAATGTATATCACATAAATACACACTTTCTCTTCCTTTTTCTCTCACATATATTCCTTGACCCTGGATCATGCCTCCACTTAGCTGTGAGAACTTGGGCAGGTTGCCTTACCTTTCTGAGCCCCACTTCTTTGTGAAATGGGGCTCTCACGTTTTCGGGAGTGGTGTGGCTTTAGAGAGATGCGTGAACTTCCCAGGCAGTTGGCTGAGGACATGTCAGGAGGCGGGTGTCCATTGGAACCTGAGCGGCCGCAGCACCAGCTACTCCTCTTTGCCCACCTCACGCTCTCAGTCTCGTTTTCTCAGGGGCGCCTTCCCAGCAGTGCTGCTCGGTGTGGGTCATCCAGACGCCAACCACTCCCCTGTTCTCTGCCTCCTGCCCGGGTGCGTTTCCACCATGCAGGAGACAGAGACTGGACTCTACGACTGTCTGAGCTCTCCAGGAAGAACCCACTCACCCAGCATCCTTCATGAGCTGTGTGCCTTCACTGAGGATTTAGTGCAGAAGAGAGCAGAGGAGGTTTGCCTTGCTCAGTTTTCGACAGGAACCAGGCCAAACCAAACCCACAAAACAACGCATCGAAACTCACATCAGACACTTCTGATCTTTATAGTCTTCACTTGACAGTCACACAGCTGGGATTGTTGCCTCTTCTGGTCCTTTCTTCTCTGATGCAGAGCCCAGTCTTGCTGTTTCCTCCCCAAGAACAATGCAAATTCTTTCTCTTGTCTTACGTCGAGAAATTTTTTAAAATTTATTTGGCTGTGCCAGATCTTAGTTGCAGCACATGAGGTCTTTGCAGGATTTTCCATCTTCTTTGCAGCATGCAGGATTCTAGTTCCCTGACCAGGATCGAACCTGGGCCCCATACATTGGGATTATGACGTTTTAGCACTGGACTGCCAGAGAAGACCCCGAGAAGTTTAATTATCATCCTCTGTCATATGTGTAGATTCCTGGACCTTCACTGTTTGATAAGTAGCTTATCAAAAGATTTCTAGTTTAAAATTCAGCATTCTCTGGTACATTGAAATTTCCCCAAGTGATTCCCTATGGAGATTGAGAAGTGAGGCTGATCATTGTTTCTTTGGTACAGCGTGGACCAGAGGGGTGGTGAGGGTTAAAGTAGGACCCTTGAGCCAGAGGTAGCCATACGGGCATGAGAACACAGGCCCACTTTCTACCACCTTCTTCCCACCCCTGGATTCTCTGTGTGCAGAAAAGGGGGAAGGGAAAGGGAGGGCAGGAGGTCAGATTCGAACTTTCATTGGGTGAGGACTAGTCAAAGTGATCGTCTGTCCATCTTAAGAGGCAAGAGGGCTAATTTGATGTGACAGCAGTATAGTGCCTGGGCCACAGTAGATGCTCAGTAAAAGCATCTCCATTCCCCAGCCCCATCATGATAAACATTGCCTTCACTCTTCACAAGCCTGATCAAAAATTAGCCAAGACAATAAGAAGCCCAGGGCCAACCTGTGGTCAAGCTCATTCTCCAGGGTCATCAAAACTTGACCGTCGTGTGGTCAAAGAAACCTCCTTGAGATGAGATTGGCATATACAGAAGGCCTTGGGTACCTTTTATCTTCACAAAATAACACTCACCCTCATGTTTCTTTGAGCTAAATGACATGATGATCCTCAAAGGAATCCTTACAATTCTCTCTGGGAAGTTTGAATGCCTCCTGTAATTTAGTTAAACCGCTTTTGAGTATCACAGAGAAACCTGTTACTCATGGAAGGAAAAATGGATCCCCATGCTCAATGCTGGGGACCTCTTAGGGTCCATCCCGGGTTCCTTGCAACCACACGACTCTCTCTCCCCAGACGGCCTTGAAGGGACAGTCAATACATGAGCTCCCTCACCATTCGCTACTGCCCTGTTTACTGTTCCTTTATTTACATAACTAGAGATTCAACATCCTAACATGTTTTGCAAGCTGTCATGACATGAGAAGCTAGTAATCTGCTCTATTTTGCTTGCTAACATATTTTTGACATATTTTAGCTTTTGATTATAAGATTGCATCTTTGCCTGCTACCATCTGTCTCGACTCAATGGAACTCTGGCATTTACAAAAACAGTGGGGTGTAGTATTTCTTATCTACTTGAACTCTCCCAGAAACATGCTATTTTCAGTCTTAACCAATATGTCATGCTTTCACACACGAAGTCTGAAATGTTTGATATCTTGCAAGATCTGCCAGGGATAAGGAACGTATCTTCACATCCAATTTGGCTGAGATGAGAAATGCCTTAATGAGAAGAAGGGAGCAGGATCCAGCTTCTAAACAGAGGTGGCTTTTTTATGTGGTTTTCCTTCTCTTGACTATGCTTAGCCCTTTATCAGCATGATTAACATCTTCCGTGGAAATACATCTTCTTTGGGACTCTGTAAGCTCCCAGTGGCCAATGTTCTTGAGGCACATTTTTCAGCGTGAAATAGTTATCCACCAACATTTGGCAATAAGGCATCTTCTACGTGGTATACTTTTCTCATTCCTCCTTTTACTTATTAGGGAAAATTATCCCAGGTTGGACCCAAAGGATTAGCTTGGTTCATGTCTCTGCTGACAATACAGAGGAATGTGTTGGAGGAAAGGCCAAAAAAAAAAAAAAGGAAAAGAAACTATGCACAAGTCTAACATGCATGTATTCAACACCAAGATTAAATGAATTTATTATGCTCCTGGATCACACCCCATAGGCCAAGAAGCTGTCAACTGTTGACATTTTCTTTTCTCTCCATGTTCTGAGTTGAGTGTAAATATATTTGTCAAGGGAATATAGTGCATGCTTGGTTCAAAATATGCCCATTTCTTCAGAAGGAAACTCTAATCATCTGTAATCACATTCAACATCTTTTTTGCTTCAAGAAAAGAATGGGCAGCAGTTTGGATTTCCATGTGGATCTGGTACCTTTTTGATTCAGTTTTTTTTTAATCTTGTAGACATAGTTATCACTTAAAGCCAAGTTTTAATATTTAAAAAAAAATTTTATACAATTTTAGAAGTTACTTTCCATTTACAGTTATTACAAAATATTGGCTCTATTCCCTGGGTTGTACAATACACCCTTGAACCTAACTTACCCTTGAACCCAGTAGTTTGTCCCTCCCACCCCCCACCCTTATATTATACCCCCACCCCAATAACCACTAGTTTGTTTTCTATATCAGTTTCAGTTTCAAATGCTGTTTTAATGACCATCTTGAATCTGCATAGCATTAGCCATTACTAGTGCAAGACTCCATTACGGATAGAGAAATGACTTTGGTCAATCCGGTCTGGACCACTTCTAGTGGGTTTTCTGCTTTGCTGTGTGCTGGTGAGTTGTTCAGAAGCAACTGATTGCAGGATTTTTGTGCCAAACACATCCACTGAAATTAGTACCATCGAAGAGACAAAAGGAGGAGGCACTTTGGATATCCAGCTCCAGTGGGTTTTGACTGTAAATTGAGTCCATGCTGACCCTGTTTCCTGACGCCCTTCTTTACCTGGTTAATGAGGACAGTGGCAACTGTGGAACCCAGAAAAATGGCTGAGATTGTGTCTCTGGGTAATTGTAATTGTGAGTTTCTGGGGAGCAAGGATCTTGTCTTACCCCCTCCTTCTTTGTTGAACCAAGAGGGACTGAGGACTGTAGTTAAGCCACAACTATAGCTATTCATCAACATGTATTTAATTGAACTTCTTTGGTGACATCACGTTGTTGGATTAAAAAAAATAGAGACAGAGCGGATTCCCCATGCTGGAAAGATTTACAATCCAGCTAGGAAGACAAAATTCATTTTCAAGAAAGCCATTGCTAAGCTAGGCTGTAAGGGCAATAGGAATTCAGACAAAGGCGATAAAGGAGCAGAGCAGATTAGCCTGGGATTCATGGAAGAAGAGGGACTTGGTCTGTGGCCAGAAGACTGGCTGAGATTCAGGTAAATAGAAAAAAGGAAGACGAGTAGGAATAAACAGACAATAGATGTGAAAAATAAAATGAAGCAATGGACGAGATGTACAAAGGTGAATGATGTGGCCTCAGTGATAGAAACAGATTGAAGCTAAATGGGTAATTGGGCAAGATTAAAACACTCTGAAAATCTAAGAATATTCATCTTTTTGTGGAAGAATAGTAGAACGTTACTCCAGATTCTCATAAGCAGGAGATAAGGCAAAAGTGTTTTTTTATTGTTTTTTTGCCTTTTTTTGGCTGCACTGGCCTTTGTTGTTTTTCGTGGCCTTTCTCCAGTCGCGGTGAGTGGCAGCTACTCTTTATTGCAGTGCTCGGGCTTCCTACTCCGGTGGCTTCTCTTGTGCGTAGCGCGGGCCCTAGGTGTTTGGGCCTCAGTAACTGCAGCACGCAGGCTCAGCAGTGTGGTGCACGGGCTTGGTAGCTCCACGGCACGTGGCATCTTCCCAGACTAGGGATCAAACCTGTGTCCCCTGTGTTGGCAGCTGGATTCTTATCCACTGTGCCACCAAGGAAGTCCAAGTGGTGTTTTTTAAGAAAGACTATAAAGGAGCGAATCTGAGGGATAAGAGAGGAAAAGCAAGGGAGTAAAATCAGTGACTCTAGAATCAACATAAAAAGAGCCTCGATTAAATAAAGATGAAAGTGAAGGTGTTAGTGGCTCAGTTGTGTCTGACTCTTTGTGATCCCATGGACTGCAACCCACCAGGCTCCTCTGTTCATGGGATTCTCCAGGCAAGAATACTGGAGTGAGTTGCCATTTCCTTCTCCAGGGGGTCTTTCTGACCCAGGGATCCAACCCCAGTCTCCCACATTGCAGCGGATTCTTTACTATCTGAGCCACCAGGGAAGCCTAAATAGAGATAATAATACTTAAAGCAATAACTTTCCTGTATCGGGCAACTAATGTATTTCCGTGGCATTTTTGGCCACTGATTAATAACATCAGCAAACGCCCTACAATGACTTGTAAGTATACTTACCCTCCAATTAAAGAAGGATAAAGGAATTTCAGAAAAGCAATGTAAGTTGGCATAGGCTACATAGCTATTAGGTGGCAGAAAAGGATTCAAGCTCTATTTAAACTACCCTGTTTTTCACTGTGTTACTCTGGGAGTTGTTGGTATTTATTGAATGAGGAAATAGTGTGAAATAAGTGTTTTATAAAGATGAACATGGTGGCCATATACAGGAGGGATTAGAGAGAGGAGAGACCAGAGGGAATAGATGGAAAGGATCTCCCTCCCCCCGTACCCCCCACACCACCCCAGGCTCCTGCCATTGGGAATAGAAAGGGAAGAATAAACATAAGAAGTATTGCCAAGCAAGAACATGGGACCGGGTGACTGATGACATAAATTATTGAAAGGCAGAGGAGAGTGAGGACTGGGGGAAGAAACGCTTCTCATTGGGAGGTGAGAAGGCCACTGGTGACCTTGGGAACACATTTTCAGTAAAACAATATTGATGGAAGCCATCCTGCTGGTGAAGAAGGAGCAAGTCAGTGGTCAGGAAATGGAGGATGTGGGGGCAGACCACAGATCTGAGAAATCTGGAAGAAAATAAAGGAAATAAATAAAACAGTCCTGGGAGGAGGTTTCAGAGTTTAAAAAAAAAAGATTTTTTTTTTTTTTTGAAGAAGGGAAAAACCCATGCATATTTGAGGACAAAGAACAGTATGAGGAATGAGGATAGGTGGGGGAAAAAATGAAAGGAGCTAGAGAGAGAGAGGGGCCTCCATATGTGGAAGGGGTCCAAGAAGGTGGGAGAGGGTGGGTTAGATTGTCTGATTGCTCACTAGAACTTTCTGTGATAAGAATGTTCTGATCTGTGCTGTTTCAATGGTAGCTACTAGCCCCAGGGAGCAACCAAACACTTGAAATGTTCCTAGTGAGACTGAGAAATTGAATTTTAAATTTTACTTCATTTAAATTGATGTAAATCTATGTAGCCACATATTTAAGCAGCTAGTGGCTACCATGTTGGATAGGGCATGCCCCTTAGAGAGCCAAAGGTTTTGACTCCTGGACAAGGAACCAGATTTTCCCTCTGATTCAGTAGAAGTGAACAGAGAAGGAGAAACACACATGCAGGGGAGGAAAAGTGAGTTTGTCTTGCCACGTGACCTTGATTTTCATTGGCTATGGCTTGGTGATAGCCTCATTATAAGAGCACTAGATGAAGGCTGAGTGATAAGGGATTTGAAATTCACATCCCCATGTAGATGTCATGGTCTGAGCTGTAGTGTGTATGGACCAGATGAATTAGGATCTGCCAGATCTCATATGGCACCACCAGCAGTCACCCTTGGTCTGTCTTAAGCCCTTGATCTAGGTGCTCCTTGCTCACGTGAAAGAGATAGAGATGACTCTGGTATGTTCCTTGGGATGAGGACCATCGTTTTTCTTTTTTAAAGATTTTGTGTGTGTGTGAGGACCATTTTTTTTTTTTTTTACTGTTTATTTACTAGGCTGTGCTGGGTCTTAGTTGCCGCATGCCCTTGTTGCAGTGCACAGGCTTCTCTAGTTGCAGTGTGCAGACTCAGTAGTTGTGATGCTCAGGCTTAGCTGCTCTGCAGCCTGTGGGATCTTAGTTTCCTGACCAAGGGTTGAACCTACATCCCCAGCATTGGAAGGTGGATTCTTGGTCATTGAACCAGTAGGGAAGTCCCTGGACCACTTTTCAAAATAGGTTTTCCTGGTGTCTGAGTGACAACAAAGCCCTTCCCTGATCCCTAGCCCCCATTCTGCTCTTACATCTCATGGTCACTTTGGATTTGGATATTTTAAAGCCTAAAGAAGGTGATTCTCCTCAGAATGGTTTCACTTGGACATAGTGAAAGTTTTCTCCAAGAATTTCCCACCCAGAAAAAGGAGTGGGTCTCCTGCCCTGGCTTCTACAGGTAAACCAACAGAGCGCCCTGATTGGACAGCATCACCCATCACTGTTTCACTGGTACGCCCTCCCCTGGATTGTGGCGTGTGTTGTTTGGGCTGTTTTTCATAGCCTCTGCAGCTGGGAATTCAAGATGCTATACTTAGGCAGAAGTCCATGAAGGAATTAATTGATATGAGCCAGAAGTTGATTGCCATTTAAGTACTCAGCCTCCACCATTGCCAAGTTTCCTTCTTTGCAGAAAGAACTGAGCTTGCCTGCAAACTGGCTCATCCAGGATGCGAGCACAAGATGGAATTCAACCTTTAATATGCTGCAACACCTGCTTGGAAATAAAGGGGCTCTGTGCCTCTCCCCCCAAGGAGTTGACAGCTGACTTCATTACAAAGGAATCTGGCCGAGATGGTCACGGCTACTCCTCGGCCCTGGGAGGCCCTCACCCGGGAATGTGGTGCCAACCAGCCTTGAGCTTTGGGATTCTGCCAGAAACCCATACTGGGTCCTTTTACCCTAAATCATTCCTCTTGGTTGAACTCCAGGCGTTTGCAGTACCTTTGTAGTGCTCCCTCCGCACAAGGGAGACGGCAAGAGGCTCGGTGTGCTGAAGCTGGGAGGAGCACTTGCAGGTGTTCTCTGATGGGGTCTGGGATTTCAGACTTCCTTCCTCAAGGGCTGTGCAGCGTTGCACCCCAACGGGCACAAAGCAGGGCTGCCATGCTCTATAGAGTGGAACGCGAGGATTCATGGGAATCCTTATCCAAGTTCTGAAACAGACCCAGGCTGCTCTGAGGAGCCTACCCCAGCCTGTGGGGAACCCCTAGAGGCCACCTTGACCTTCCATTTGGGCAGGAACACTGGTTAAGCTTGCACGCGTGCATGCTAAGTTGCTTTAGTCGTGTCCGACTCTTTGTGAGCCTGTGGACCGTAGCCCGCCAGGCTCCTCTGTCCATGGGATTCTCCAGGCAAGAATACTGGAGTGCGTTGCCATGCCCTCCTCCAGGGGCTCTTCCCCACCCAGGAGTTGAACCCATGTCTTCTATGTCTCCTGCATGTGGAGGCGGCTTCTTTACCACTAGCGCCACCAGGGGATCCTATCAAATTCCAAAGTAGAATGTCAACCTTATCATCTGTTTGCATGATTTCCAAAGCAGCTAACCTGGCCTCCATTAGCAACAGAAAATATAGCATATCTGGCTTTCAGAAGAAACTATTGACTTTATACTATTTTTAATCCTTCATCATTCAATAAACAAACAAAATCCATCTGAAATAGAAGTAAATGGGAACAAGGGCGGGCTTATATAGAACACATCCATTTGGCGGATTACTGCTCCACCTGAAGCAATAGAATTATGAAGGCCATAAAGCAATATCAAAATGGCATATGACACTTACATACACAAATTGTGTAATTATTTTAAATGAACACTTTAAATAGTCTGGCATGAAAATAATTGGGAAAAAAAATAATACTTGATGCTGAAGGTCAAAACTGGCAATCCAAGAGCAGGACCTGGCCTGAAAGTCTATCTCATATGGCCTGCACAGCGGGGGGTCAGCGGAGTTTGAATAACAATCGGAGTAGGCTGCCAACATTTAGAAATTGGCACATGGCACATAACCACCCGGATCGCTGGCTTCTCCTAAGACACTGGGCAATCTGGCCTCGGCAGGCTGCCTTTCCTCCAGGCAGCAGTGGAGGCAGGTGATGGGGGGCTTGCTCTCTGGGTGGCCAGAGTACCCCCTGGGCCAGGTTTCTCACTCATTAATTTGTAATCCTGGACCCAGGTGTAAGGGTGGTGGGCTTCTGGGTCATTTCCCCCCTTTCCCCTTGTTCTGAAACTTGCTACAGGTAAGTCTACTTAAAATAATCATTACATGCCCAGTTATAAAAAGTAATGTTGAAGAAAAAGTGTGTGAGGACCATATGTCTCTGCTCCTAGGATGCTATTTGCATATTTCTAGTCTTGAGCCCAGTATACTTAAGTATAAGTATGTTAGAGAGTAAGTATAAGAGAATGTTAGCCTGGCCCAGTGGGTCTCAAACACGGCTACACTAGGGTCACCTGGGGCACGTTTGCACTCTAGACCAATTAAATCTGCTTCTCTAGGGGTGGGATTCAGGAATAGAGTTTTTTAGGGGAAGTCCCTGCTGGTCCAGTGGTTAGGGCTTGGTGCTTTCACTGCCGGGGCTCAGAGGGTTGAATCCCTGGTCAGGGAACTAAGATTCCACAAGCCACACAGTGTGGGGTGTATGTGTGTGTGTGTGTGTGTATATATATATATGTATCACATATCACATATATGTATATATGCCACATATATACATATGTGTGATATATATCACATAGACACACACACATATATATGCCACATATATATGTGCACATATGTGGCATATAAATATATACATATATATATGTATAGCTTCCCTGGTGGCTCAGACAATAGAGTGTATGTATATACATATATATATATATATATAGGGCAGGCTAAAAAGTTCTTTGGGGTTTTTCATAGTATGTTATTCAGATATATGAATCTTGCAGGTAATAGATTTTTAAAAAGTTGTCTAGATGATGCCAATGTAAAAAGTTCCTTGAACAATCAGAACACTACATTAGACCCGTTTCTCAGCGTTGGCACTGTTGATCTTTGGCAGCTGTTACTTCCTTGTTCTGGGGACTCGTCCTGTGGATTGCAGGCTATTTAGCAGCATCTCTGGCCTCTGCCTATAGATGAAGCCACATTCCTCCAGATGACAGCCACTGCATGGGGTCATAAAATTAGGGTCAGGAACACTGGTCATTGTGTTGGCAAATCGACTGCATAGAAAGCCATTGAGAAAGTTCTTTGGGAATTAAGTGTTAGGGGAAAAAACTCTCATAAGGAACTGATATAATCCTTTCTTTCTGTTGTTTTTCCCTTTGCTATCAGGAACCTCAAAGCCAATGTAAGAATGCATTCAAAGCAAAATTAAAGCAGAAAACAAGCCAATCACTCTACTGTGTTTTCACTGTTCTGTAAGATGCTGTTTTTAAAAAATGATTTATTTATTTATGGCTGTGCTGCGTCTGTTGCGTCTGTGTGGGCTTTCTCTAGTTATGGCAAGTGGGGGTTACTCTTCTTGGCAAAGCTCGGGATTCTCATTGCAGTGGCTTCTCTTGTTGCAGAATATGAGCTCAGTAGTTGGGATGCATGGACTTAGTTGCTTTGCGGCATGTGGGATCTTCCTGAACCAGGGATTAAACCTGTGTTCCCCTGCATTGGCAGGCAGATTCTTAACCACTGGACCACTAGGGAAGTCCCAAAATGATGCTTTTCCTATTAACGTTGTGTTAATCTTTAAGTTGCCTTATATTCTTAGGGCATGAAGCAGGAAATAAACATAAACAAGGTAACAAGCAGGAGGGAATGACTGTTCCACGCACTGTTCAGTATTTATGACCCAAAGAATGGTTGGTTATAAAGAAGAGCCTGCTGAATTTGAACGACCTTGTCACTGGAGGATCAGTCAGGCCTATGGGTAATGAGTCAATTTCTTCGGCCTCTGGCTTTGTCTGGGAAGTGACTGAACCGTGCTTGGGTTGAAGGAACTCACTGGCCAGCCGTGTGATGGCCTCTAGAATGATCAGCCTCATCTCCATTGCATCTTAAGAAGCCCAACCCCTGCTGTTTACCAGGAGCTTGGAAAGTCTCAGAGGTGATGTTGTTAAAGGCAACTTGGGCTTCATCCCTGGATAAATACCATCACCTGCTTTAATTTCCATGAATGAAGAGCAGCTTCCCTTTAGTAAAATATAACCCACTCATTAATAACCCAAGGTTTTAAAGCTTTTAAAAAAACAGCATTAAGTGTGGCTATTTCATTTTAAATGCAAAATCCTTGAATAGACCAGAGATCTTAATTTTTTTAAATATAGCGGAGTATTTTAATTATGAATGCACTTGCATATTCTCAGCATACTTCATTATTTATGTAGCTGGTGAAAAAGCTTTTTAATTAAATAGCATGCTGGCAATCCATTGTGAAATGTATAGACGTAGATTTTCCTAGCATTAAAAAACTAAACACATGCGCATGATACCTTCTGGCAAGCACATGTACATTAATCACCAGGAGGTACTTATTTCTAAGTGATCCTAAAATTTGACCAAACTGTCTTTTTATTGGAGACAAAATAAGTAGCATAATTTGCTGGCACTCTGAATGGTTATTCAATGCACTCAACTCATTTGGAAATGGGGTAGAGTAGCGGTTTTCAAAGTGTGTTCCCTACATTAGGAACAGGAGCTCCCAGCTGGGTACATCCTAAAACTGTCAGCTCTTGAACTCCACTCCAAGTCTACTGACTCAGCAATTCTCGGCATCCGGTCAGCACCCTGTGAAGTAACAAGCCCTCCAGGTGATCCTGATGGAGGTTATGGTTTGACACAGATTATGGGGTGAGGCTCATACCTGGTATCTGGGTTTTATTCATGGTTCCTCTCGTGACAGTTGGTCATGATAAAACGAGTAAGTCCATGCATTAGTTTCCCCATCAAAAAAACTGTTATGAAGATTTTTGCTTGTTTAAGGTTTAAAGAATTGCTTGAGGTCATCAGAGTTTCAAAGAGGGTGAAAGAGTCCCAGTGGGTGAAGTATTTGAAGCAGGAGGTGGAGGAAAGCTGCCCACTAATATCAACTCTGTACTCACCAATTTTGAGTCAAGATATATCAGGGCTCAATGTATATACATGGTGATGCTCTTCTGTTCCCACTCAAAAAAGCCTCTGAAATTCGAGAGCACCTCCTCATTCACCATTTTGTGGCAAGCTGTGGCGTGGTGTCAGCAGTCTTGCGGAGACTCCCCATGCCTGTATGGAGGCTGATGACCAATCCATGTCACCTCCCTGGGCTAGGGGACCGAGGCCTGGAGGTGGGTGGTGTGCAGAAGACCGCACCAAGAGTCCGCACTCCGGGCCAGCGTGAGGCTTACAGGCTCCGGGCTCCCTGCTCTGTGCTTTGTCTTCTGAATGAACAAAGCTGCTTCTTAAGTACACATAAGCCAAACTGCCTCTCAAATTGCAGCCATCTACTTTGAGTTCAGATTTGCACAGCATGACATGAATTGGGCTGCAAATTATGCAGAAAACAGCCATCACATCCATCTGTGATGTCAAAATCCTCCAGTACAATGTGACCTGGTAGGATCTGTGAGAGGAATAAGTACTTTAGGTCTGATGCCTTCTCTATGCCATGTGATGAATCTCCTCCTAGGTGCTTTTGGCCTAGTGTGGAAAGGTTAAATATGATTGAGGTTGTGCCTGGGATATTCTCAAGAGAAGAACTCATTTCCAGGGGTGCAATTAGATTTTTTTTTTAATGGCAAAGTAACTAGAAAAAGAAGACACACACATACACTCATACCTAATGGTAAACTGAATTTATTTCCTCTTGGAAAACAATTCCAGTAATCTCCAGGTTCAGACTGCAGAGTAAACATTAATAACAGTAACATACAGGTTAGTTCAACTGATTCAAGAATTTGGCTGTGTGAAATCATTAAGGAAAACCTTGAACACTCAAAGTTTCAAATGTATCCAGGAAAAAAAAAATTCTTTGACAGTCTACATAACAACTATTGCATATATAGTGATGCTACCTGTCACATTGCAAGGCTTACAAATATATATACGGGCCTTACCCAGCTGTGGGGTTCTGTGAGAACATCTCTTCATGGTTTTTTGCAAGAATCTTCAGCAATAAAAAATAGTCTTGGGTTTAACCGTTGATATACCAAAAAAGAGAAATTCTAGGCTTAAGTGTTAAGAAAAGGAAGTCCATATATAGTCTCACGTGTAACCGGGTTGTTTTAATCTGTCTTCCTTGAAAATACTTTCCCTTAAGCCATTTTGCTCACATTCTTTTTTTTTTTTTAATCTTGCCTGAATAGGGCCCAAGTCCACTTGTCTTTATAAGACCATTTTAGTATCAGACGACATAATACATGTGAGACACTTTATATACAGGGGGTCTATCCGGTGCTCAAAAGTTCAAACACATGAACATCCAACAGTTTTGATAATACAAGTTTTATGGTACAATACAATGTTTCTGAATAATATACATTAACAATGAAAGTTTCGTGCAAAGAGTAAAACATGTTCCCTTTTTGTGCCACAAAAGTCATTCTCCTTGAGAGACGGTGCTTGCACTAACTGCTGTGTTGGGTCATCGTATGGTTCTGTAACGAGAAAGAAAACGGGGGTGGAGGGAGAGAAAAAAACTTAAGTGATCATATTTTCATCAAACCAAGTATCTGCAAATGCTGGTTGATTTACAATGACCTGAAAACTGTTTCTGGGTCTGGAAGAATGGGGGCTTGGGGTTGGGGTAGGGACTGGCTTCTCCCCACCCCCAGTGAGAGCCAGGAGGGAGGGGTGGGGTGGGGCCAGGGGTCTTCCCTTTCTCTGACTCTGCTTCACTCCCCAAAAGACACCCCTCACCTTCCACCATCTCTTCTTATCAGCATACGCCTCTTTTCAAACACCAGGGTAACACTATTTTAACAGATTTATCTGTGCGTTATTTCCATTGATTAGAGATGCTTTTGTTCTACTCATGCTTAGAAGGTGAACATCTTAACAACAGAGGCCCTATCCATCCCTAAATATAGATTTTATGGAAAAGAGATGCCTGGCCAACACCTGACCGACGGGGCAGGAAACATCTCCAGCTCTTCTCCTGGGGGTGGGCTCAGGGTTGGGTCCCCACCTGGTGCAGAAGCCGATCACAGCAGCCTGAAACCAGCCCCCCTCCAGTCCCCAGTAGGTGCAGTCTTTGTGGTAATTTGGTGGTGTCCCCTCCATCCACACTGCATGTCCCCTTTCTGAGCTAACATCCGGTTCCAAATTGTGAGCAGGAACTGGGTTTTGGGGCAACTTATAGCCACAAGCAGGCCCAGGGGTGAACACTGGGTGGGTGGGCTCCAGACCTGGGGCTGTGGCCTGCATGGGGGATGCTCACAGACCCACAGGACATTCATTTGGAGCAAACATCTGGAGATGACCCCACTGCGCCTTCCCTGAGCCGTGTTTTCCCACCTCTCACTGTTGACCCCCTCTACCCATCCTTTCTGATCAGAATCTTGAGGTCTGTCCCTAAGTATGACCACTTCCATGCTCATCCCATCTAAGACCGCTTTCCCTGTCTCTGATTTCCGATTGTCCTTAATACTGCTTATATCATATGCAGCTGAGGTCTTGTCTTCTGGTTATCTGCAGTTTTGGCTCTCTCCCTCTGTCTGTAATTCTGGTCTTCACCCACTTATTCATTCCTTCATAAACAACTCTTGAACGCTTGCATTACCACCAGCCACAGCCCCTAGCATTGCAGTGCTTGGCAAAGAGGGTCCAGCCAAATGAATGACCAGCTAGGCAAGGGCCACTGGAAGTAGAAGGATGGTCCAAGCCTTCACATCTTCAGAGTGCTCACGGACTCAAGAAAGTCACATGGGCACCTAATGAAAAAGCCACCTGGTGGGAATATATTAGAAATGACCACAGGAATATCACACACACCTAACCTGGCCTGGCCTTTGGGGAAGGCTTGGCAGTGGACCTAGCTTAGGACATTTTAGTTGAGGCTGGAAACACGAAGAGGCATTTGGAATGCAGGGCAGGTGCTCCAGGCCAAAGACCCTCGTGGGTAAAGGCAACGAAGCAAGAATACACAACGTAGGTTTGTGGACCTGCAGCTCATTCAGATTGGCTGGAATCTTCTCGAGTGTCCAGAACCAAGAGTGTGGATGAGAAATGAAGGTAGAGAGAAGTTTGGGGCCAGATTCTGAAAAGCCTTCTGTACCTGGCTATGGAGTTCAGACTTGGTCTTGTAGGTAAGGAGGAGCTGTGGAAAATTTTCAGTAGGGGCTTTGTCTTCGAGATCTTTGTTATCTTTTCATTTCCCCAGGAAACTAGCCAAATGCCTGCGCAGTGAGTAGAGGGTGAAAGGCCGGAGGCTTGGCTGCTTTGAGTTGCCCAGCTGGGGCTGACAGCACCAGTGAGGGTGACAGGGGTCTTGTGAAGATGACCCAGGTCTTCTGTTCCCTATTTCAAACTAAGTCCATTTTATAAGAAAATGGACAACAATAATGAGGACTTTATTTCACTCACCTTTATCTAAAACATACCATTTTTATTAATTTAGTGAAAGATGAGCTGGAATTCTTCTTTAACAATATTAGCCTAAAAGTCCATACAGGAGCAAACCAGTTTTATGCCAACTCTTTTTTTTTTTCCTTTGCATTGATTCTAAATAAATATTTGTGCAAATTATTTTTCTCCAATAGGTAGACATAAAGGGTAATAAAAAAAATTTCTGTAAGATTGGGCTGGACTCTGAGATAGCAAAATGTATGAGAAAGTTTAGACAATGCACTTTGAATGTTTTTTATTGTTTATAACTCCTTTGAACATAATTACATTGATACTTAAGGGGATAGTAATGTTTCTTAGTCTCACCAGTATTTTGATGACCCTTTATGTCTGCCTATTGGAGAAAAATAATTTGCAGAAGTATTTATTTGGAATCAATACAAAGGAAAAAAGTGAAAATGAAGTGTTAATCGCTCAGTCATGTGTGACTCTTTGCAACCCCATGGACTATAGCCTGCCAGGCTCCTCGTTCCATCAAATTCTCCAGGCAAGAACACTAGCCATTCCCTTCTCCAGGGGATCTTCCTGACCCGGGGATCAAAACCTGGTTCTCCTGTATCACAGGCAGAATTCCATGAACAGAGGAGTCTGGCAGGTTACCATCCATGGCGTCACTTTCACTTTTTTTCCTTTGTATTGATTCTAAATAAATAGTTCTGCAAATTACTTTTCTCCAGAAGTAGACATAAAGGATAATAATAATAAAAAAACTGATGAGACTAAGAAAACATTGCTATCCCCTTAAATATCAACATAAGTATGATTAAAGAGGTTATAAACAATAAAAACATTCAATTACTCAAAACGATCTGTCTAAACTTTCTGATACATTTTTCTATCTCACAGTCAAGACTGATCTTACAGAAAGTTTTTATTTAAAAAATTAAGAAAATAAGTACAGGAAGCTGTGACAATAGCTATCTAAATGGTAGAACTTTGACAGGAGGATGTGTGATTTTTAAAATCAAAGTAAAAGAAAAAAAAACATTTAATAACATTATTTAAAGAGATTTAGCAATGTCCCTGGCAGTTCAGTGGCAGTCCCAATGCAGGGGGTCCAGGGCTCGATCCCTGGTCAGGGAACTAGATCCCTCATGCTGCAATTAGTGATTCCGCATACCACAACTAAGACGCGGTGCAGCCAAATAACTAACTGAAAAAATGTTAAAAAATTGAGTGCTTACTACAGACATTGCACATTCAATTGAATTTTAGAGGTTAATGAAGGAAGCTATGTTACAATCTCTCCAGTGTTCTTCTATCTATATACACTGAGAAACTGCAAAACAGAAACCTAACACAAATTGGCCACAATAGTCGGCAACAGTTGTTTCTTGGATGCTTTCATCCTAAACCAAAGCTATACACGTCTCTTCAGAGGTGCAAAGAAATGAACAACTACATATGAATCACTTATTGCAACAGATTGAAGTTGCTACTATAAAGGATTTATGCTTTGCATATTAAGAGAGAAGAATATAAATCATCGGAGAGAAGGACAAGGGTAGGGCTTGTGAAATGCAAGCTTCAACAAAAATAAGGAGCTGCAGTATAAATAACGTCTAAATGGGAAATCTGGCATGAAAGATGGTGACAGCAGAAAGTTCTCTCAGTGCGGAGATATCTGCATACCACTGAGGTCACTCATTGTCAGTCTTTCTCTTTTTCCTTCCAAGTTGGCAGAAGGGGAGAACAGGGTTCCTCAGACCCAGCCCCCATCCCTAGGCATGGCGTTCACCACTGTCAGTGATTCTCAAGGTGAGAAATGGGTATGGGTGTGTGTGTGTGTGTGTGTGTGTGTGTGTGTGTGTGTGTATGGGTGTGTGTGTGTGTGTGTGTGTGTTCAGTCATGTCCGACTCTTTGCAACCCCATGGACTGTAGCCTGCCAGGCTACTCTGTCCATGGAATTTCCCAGGCAATAATACTGGAATGGGTTGCCATGTCCTTCTCCAGGGGATCTTTCCAACCCAGGGATAGAAACCAGGTTTCTTAGGTCTCCTGCATTGGCAGGTGTATTCTTTACCACTGTGCCACCTGGGAAGCCCGGAAATGTGGCGTATTTGCATGGAAAACAAAACAAACAAAAACCTCAGGTGATTCTGATCCAGTCCTCAAGGGTTTGTCCTCACCACCTTGGAGGATCCCTGAGGTGTGACTGTTCCCCTCCCCTCCACAGTACTTTGAGTCACTGAAAATATGAATGACCTGATTTCATTTTCTGGAGGGAGGAATGGGTGTCTGAGCTGCACAGGTTACTGGGTTGGCGATTAGGGGTTGGAGAGAAAGACAGCGTGTTCGTCTCCAGACTTCACTGAAGATCCACCCATAAGAGAAACAAGAAGTTGCTTCTTGGGAGCCCTCTGCCTAATTGGGTGTATTTTTAAAATCACAGACAACATTTTTCAGAAAGGGAGACAAGAAGTGAGTGGGAAAGATGAAACAGACCAGAGAAGTGCTAAGCCCAAGGAGAGGGCAGGTGCCTGGGGCTTGATGCTCCTCGCCAGGCCAGCCACACCAGCCACACCACAGAGCCCGCCGTGAACCCCTGCAGCAAGAACAGGGACGGGGACAAGCAGAGCAGAGAAAATGCTGCCAGGCCATCCGCGAGTCGCCTTCTCTTGTAAGAGTTTTCTGCTCTTTAGGTCTGGAGGAAACCACTACACTAGAACAAAGCAGTGGGTAATCTCACCAATTTTACACAGCAATTCACAGTCCCCAAAGTACTTTAATGCAATGACAGGTTATGAGAAAAAATATCTGTTCCAATGAAGGGAAAGTGTTTTACATAATCGAGGAGAACATCAGCGCAGCATCAACGCCGGTGGGGAGGGGTGATGACAGAAAAGGAAGTAGGAAGAGAAGAAAAGTTCTGTCATCCCACAGAGAGCCATATTCTACTCTGCAAAAAGCCATCTCTTGGAGACCCCATGTCTAAGTAACTGAAAATTGCAAACCATTAATCCCAGTTATGAACAGTTGTTTTACACGAGAGGGGTTTGTGTTAAAAAAAATTAAATTCACAACACACCTTAAAGCTTAAAAGACAATCCATCTACGTATGATACCTTAATAGCCAGGTTTAAAACAAAAATAACGCAAAAAACCCCCAGTCTTTTTACTGTAAAGGGCCCCATTTGGAAGGAGTTTGTTCTTTTTCTCCTCTAAAACCTGAAATTAAACTTAGAAAGCTAAAAAACAGATGAGGACCTTAAAAATTCCCTTCTAGCACTATGAATTTCTTTTTAAAATATGAGATGCCTTTCATTTTACAAGACTGGAATTCTCATTTTGGGCTTGGCACGCTAACACATGATTAATTCAGCCTCTCTCTTTCTGAGAGCTGACCACATTTACTGGTCAAACGGTTTAATCCTATTTAAAATGCAATCCAAGCAAAATATTTTTAAATAAAAATAAAAACCCACGATCCCCTGTAACTATTCACCTTGGCCAAACTATCCCATTTGCCTGCGATCTTGATGTGAATTTGAATATCTGCACCTATAACAACGATGAAGTTAAGCTCCAGAGGAAAATCAGGGGCCATCTACCTTCCCAGGGTGGAAAAATTAAGTCCCCACCCCAAAAATGGTGCTCATGGATCACCCTTGCTTAGCCAGTATTTTGGCAGAGACGATGTCTCATAGTCTGTGCTTTGTAGCCTTCTGTTGGCATCAACAAAATATTAAGTAGCAATAGTCATAAAAATAAAAACTATGTCTAAATGGAAGTTTTGTGAGATCTGTTGATTCAAAGATGTTAATCATTTTTACTGTGACTTGTCTCTTTACAGCCCTTTGTCTCAAATTCTGACAAGCTTTTAAAACTAAGAAAAAGAGCCATTTTAAAAAGGAATGAAAAAAACAAAACAAAACAATCTTTCCACTAATTCACCACGCCATTAGAATCCTGAATTTAAACTGGAGTTGTATTCAGTTTAAATGAGATGTTTTCCAACCAGAGGAAATAGGCAATTGTGGCTTTGCAACAATGCAAGGCGGGAAGAAATAAAAGAAATAGAAAGATTAAATGTAGCTGTTTCTTTCAACAGATGGTGACAGCACCAAGGCAGCATGTTGTTTTTTCTTTAGTTGAAGAATGCAAACATCCGTAATCAATCATTGCTGATTAACTAATTATATTACCCTTCCTTTTATCACCAGGGTTGGACCTTTATCTGTAAACACTATCATAGTCTGTATGCTCTTATTTTTCTAGAAGCATATCCCAGTACACAAACACAGTCGTGCAGTTACAGGCTGCAAACAGAATTCTACATTATTATCCACCTTTAAGCACTGCTGCTTTATTTTTTATTTTTTTTTTTTAAACAAAAGCAATTGGTTTCCAACAGGCTGGATAATAAGTCTTTTGACCTGCATTCTTCTTTGACCCATTAAGGTCACCTCTGTGCTCGGGCATATAGCTGACTTCGGAAATGCCTGCAAGTCCTACATTTCATCTCCTGCCCACTCAAAATAAAGCTTTCTTTAAATGTGTCTGCTCGGGTCCCTGAAGGCCAAAGAAGCCTCCCTGTAGTGGGCGATGGAGGGACAGAAGCCTCTGCCTTTATTAATGAATGCAGACCATTATGAGTCTGGCTGGCTCCTTCCCTGTTCCCAGAAGCATATACTGTACGTGACTTAAAATGCTAGAATATTGACACAAAGCGAGCTGGGCACCCCTAAGGAAAATTACTCCTTGGATATAATGTAGGCTCGTAACAGCTATTAGAGTACAAAATAAAACCCTCCGGGATCAAACTGACATATACCGCATTCTACCTAGTCCTCAAACATTAGAAGAAATTCTTTGTGAAGGCACTCTCAAGGACAGCATTAAACTGACTTTTGTAGCAATCTGCAACAGCTTTTTGGCTCAGAGCTTTTAGTACTAAATCTCTGGTTTGAATCAATATAAGTACTATATCTTCTACATTAATCAATACATTTGGTTCGATACATGTTCTATTAAATTATACTTTCTAATCAAGATTTTTACATTTCCACTCTCTCTCTTTTTTTCATTCCCAACTTTGTTTGTTAGTAAAACAGTTTTAAGAGTGTAGCCACCTCATGGAGAGAAGATGTTGGGCAATCTCCCCTCACTGGTTAGAGAAAAAAATACAATGGCGAAAGGCAGCTTTTAAATATCTTGATAAGGTTAACAGGATTTGTGAAGGCGATAAATTAACATTTTCAAAGTCCACACAATTACAAAAAGGACTCATAGTTTTAAATTAATTAAAAGCGAATTACTTCAGCTCTGTAAGTACCATTAGAATGTTCTAAAAAATCACCCAAATCATCCACAATACCAATTAGACTCCGTTTCACCATCCTAAGGTTTCTCTTGACCACAAATTATATACTTTTTAGCTGGGGAAATCTGGGGTAATTGTGTTTTCATGGCCCCTACCTGGTAAAGGTCAGGAACCTATACATGGGCATGTGCATTTTGGTGAGATACATTTCGGTGGCTCAGTGGTAAAGAATTTGCCTGCCAGTACGGGAGATGCCGGTTCGATTACTGCATTGGGAAGATCCCCTTGAGAAGGAAATAGCAACCCATTCCAGTACTCTTGCCTGAGAAATCCCATGGACAGAGGAGCCTGGCAGGCTACAGTCCATGGGGTTGCAAACAAAGAGTCGGACACGACTTAGCTAATAAACAATAACAACATACTTTTAATGAATATTCTTTAAAAGACAAATATATGATATTTCCCAAAGTAAAAAACATATTCATAAAATGGATTTTCGTGACTGGGGGTGGCTGGTTCAAAGTTTTCACTTTGGTAGAATTTACTAAAATGAAGTCCACTCTTGTATTTTGATAAATAGCAATGGAATTTCCCAAACTGTCTGTCATGATATGCTTTGCCTCTCTCTCTTTAATGCCATGAATGTTGCATTTATGATCATGTTTGCACTGACAGAATTTCCCTCTTTATTTTTTCATATGGTAATGTTATCACCATGAACTTAGAGAGACACTGATGCGTTTTCTTTTGACATTTAACAGTTCGCATGGGCTTGGCCTGACGTTGCAAAGCACTTTCTGGGTGACACTAAGCTATATTACAGCAAAAGGTGAAATGGCATCATCAGAAGTGATCAGAAAAATACACGATGTTAAAGACAGAAAAGGACTATTAGGTTATTGAATTTGTCCCCTTGCTGGACAAAAATTGTTTTACGAAGTTTACACTCTGGGCTAGTTTTTAATGGTCTTAGCAATGAAGCTTCCATCACACCTCCCAGAGGAAACAATTTCACATTCTAATAAATCTCACTGAAGGACATTTTTCTTTTTTTTTGTATTTTTCCTTTGGACATTCATGCTAAAAAAGCCTATAAAACGTCGGGCTGGGTTATCTCAGCCTTCTTGATTATGTATTGTAGTAGAAAGTTCTTCTGTCTCATCCAAAGAAACCCAAAAGACAGTTTCTTAGTCATTATACAAAAACTCGTCATTCAGTTGCTTTGTTCTAGAGGGAGATTCCTACAAATTAAATGGAAGGCCAGGGAGACCAGGTTTCCCAACCTTAGCAGTAGTGGCTTGTTGGGAGAGACAAGTCTTTGCTCCTCTGCGCTCTAGGATGTTAGCAGCATCCCTGGCTTTCATCAACAACATGCCAGTGGCACCTTTCCAGTCATGACAGCCAGAAACCTTTTCCCTGGTGCTTCAAATGGTTAAGAATCTGGTTGCATTGTGGGAGACCCAGGTTTGATCCCTGGGTCTGGAAGATCCCCTGCAGAAGGGAATGGCTACTCACTCCAGTATTCTTGCCTGGAGAATTCCATGGACAGAGTCTGGTGGGCTACAGTCCATGGGGTCGCAAAGATTCAGAAACCTCTAGACCTTGCCATATCCCCTGGAGGAAAAAATTACCCGCAGCTGAGGACCACTGCCTAGTGTTCTAAAAACACACTGAACCTGCCATGCCTGCTTGAGGACACAAGCTAGTCTTCAGTCTCCGTGGTACCTGTTCCCCATCAAATTAAAATAAAAGGACAGCAAAAGAGACACATATATACCATATGGAACTATACTGCATGGCATTTAAAAAATATGTTCTGGGATTCCCCTAGTGGACCAGTGGTTAAGAATCTGCCTTCCAATGCTGGGTACATGGGTTTGATCCTTGGTTAGGGAACTAAGATACCACATGCCAGGGAGCAACTTGTGGAGCCCACACACCACAAGTAGAGTGAAGCCTGTGTATTGCAGTGAAGATAAGGCATGCCACAATTAAGACCCAACACAGCCATAAAATCAACACTGAATATTCATTGGAAGGACTGATGCTGAAGCTGAAGTTCCGATACTTGGGCCACCTGATGCAAAGAGTTGACTCACTGGCAAAGATCTTGATGCTGGGAAAGAAGAGAAGGGGATGACAGAGGATGAGATGATTGGCTGGCATCACTGACTCAATGGACATGAGTTTGAGCAAAGTCTGGGAGATAGTGAAGGACAGGGAAGCCTGGTGTGGTGCAGTTCATGGGATCACAAAGAGTTGGACATAACTTAGTGACTGAACAACAACAACAAAATAAAAATATGGTCAATGATGAGAATGAGCATTTGTAGAGAAATTGTGAAAAGGATTATTTGAAATATATAATAAGTGTCATTGCTTGTCTGAATAATCATTTCTCAAAAACATCCACATATTCAGCAATTTACTAAGACCTTCCATGTACCATCAGTGAACAAAGGTGGAACATGTGACAATCAATGCTGTTTTAGAAATATTAACAATATGATAAAGTATAAAAGGACCAAAACATTAAGCTGTGGAAATTAATATTTAAGGTATGGAAACAACTCCCTACTCTGAACAACTGCAGAGCCATCATCCCTCATTTGCTGGTCGAGATTCAACAGCAGGAGTCAGCGATGTAAGTGATGCCACAGAGAACTAAAGAAATGGTTTCTAGCAGTATCTGTTCCAACATCCCGTTTCATAAACGATGAAATCAAGTCCCAGAGAGTTTAAGTCAACTTTCAAGGTCTTAGAGCTACTCCATGGCTGAACTGGCTTCTGCGAAGAAGCAACTGGTGAGTGGTACGGGTTCCTATGCTCTAATCCCTGCGCTGGGCTGACTGTGGGGCCCAGACAGATGCGCACCATCAGGGGCAGGAGCACCAGGTACCATGGATCACAGAGAACGGGCACCTCACCTTCTGAGCTCAGTTCTTGGAGAAGTCACGCTTGCCTGGTGCTGGAGTGATGATGAGGAAGAGGAGGTTAGAAGACAAGAGACAGGCTCCAGGGGGAAGGCAAATGGGAGCCAGGCTGAGAGTCACGGGAATCAGGGGTGACGGATCCCTGGGGGGCTGGAGATCCATCCGGTTGGGCAGGGAGATGGAGGTCACTTTAAACAGAGCTTATTTTCACTATGTGTGCTGGGAAAGCCAATGCTGGTGAATGACACCTCAAGAATACCCACCTAAAGTAGCCTGAAAAGTTAGTTAGTTGCTCAGTTGTGTCCAACTCTCTGCAACCCATGAACTTTAGTCTGCCAGGCTCCTCTGTGCATGGGATTGCCCAGGCAAGAATACTGGAGTGGGTTGCCATTTCCTTCTCTAGAGCATCTTCCTGACCCAGAGATCAAAACCAAGTTTCTCCCACATTATAAGCAGATTCTTGACCATCTAAGCCACCAAGGAAGCCAAAGTAGTCTAGCCTGAGTCTAATGTGAGTCTTTAAAAACATAAGTAAAGATGCATTTTTAAAAGAATGCCATGACCACATTGCTAATATAGAACAATGTCTAGTATTTTGACAAGTAAATATTTCAGAGAAATAAAACAAGCCACTGTGGTCCACCAGCTTCAAAGAGAGACAAATGCTGCTGACAGGTCATATATGCCCAACGTTAACTTGGTAAAAGTTTTGTTTCTCATTTCTCACTTAAAAATTGTAGTGAGATTTCAGTGGCTAGCTGACTCCTATCTGTTTTGCATATAAGACAAGCTTGAAAGTTCCCTTTTTGAAAGAACTGATAGGGGTGTGACCTATCTACTATATTGAGGAAAAAAAAAAAAAATAATAAGGTGCCAAATTGGAAGAAAAGGCTAAAAAGAGCAAAGGGCAACTGGGAGATACATTAAAAGTGCAAAGTTTATTTTTAAAAGAGAACAATGGGTTGAGCGACCTGTTTGCATGCATGGAGCCAACAGAAAATTTAAATCCAACTATAGAAAGCCAGCAAAAATGAGAGTCCAGAGCTTAAAGATTCTGCTCAGATTCTAGAATTGCAGGATCCTAGTGTATTGTGAGACAGAAGGCTTTGATAGGCAATACAGTCTAATAAGATATTCAGGGATTAAGTCAGTGCTTCACAGACAGATGTGTCCATGTGCCAGTTGTTGCTAAGCTTTAATTTTTTTCCCCCTGTAATGTTTAATTTATCACACTGGCGCTTTCTAAACTAGAACATCTGTAAACAAGGTTAAGAATGACCTCCTTCCAATTTTACATCCGTGAACAGTGCCCCTTCTTCGTGCTCTAATTTTAGATACCTTAAAGATAAATAAATCTGTGGAAGGAAGGAAAAAGAAGGCTTGGCTGACACTGAAATGTGTTCTTCTTGCGCGAATATAAATTTCCTCTCTGCCTGGCTTCTGGGCACACACAACTGACTCAGGATACTCCAGTTACATTCAGCGCACCCCCTCCTGGCCCCCACCCACCCCAGCCCCCCACCGAGTCAAACACAATTAAACAAATTTCTATTAAATATTCAACAGCCTCGTGTAGTAATGAGCGGCAAAGAATGGGAGGTTAAATTGATAATTGCTCAGCAATGTCCTCTTGCAAATGTTACATATTTCCTGCTCCTCCCTTTTCTCTTAGATTTTGAATCACAGCAGTTTTCTGGTAAAGCATTCAGTTAGTGAAATGACCCACCGTCACACTACTTGGCCCAAGATGTTGCAGTCAGGTTGGGCTGTCTGACCGTCAGCGGCAAGTTTCCACCCGCATTGCTTATTTCACTCCTGTTTTTGAAATCCATTGAAAGTTATGTACCTGGAAGCTGTTGGAACAGGGCATTGATTTAAAAACTGACTGGCAGGCTTAGGATTTAAACTCTGGTCCACCAGACGCAAAAGGTCATCTGATTAGAATGGGAGAAGCACAAGGCATAGTAATTGATATTCAAAGGGTAACCTTTGTAGGAAGGAGGAGGAAGCAAGAACTCTTCCTGCTTTTCCACTTGATATGGACAAGGATTCCCTTCAACCAGTTCCCAATAATTATGAAAAATAGTGTCTTGAACTTGGACAAAAAGCAAAAGAAATGCCACTTTCTTGTATATGTTATTTCTTATCATTAAAAACACTGCCGTGCTGTCTAGGAGGTAAACTCACTGTGAGAGTAAGTCAACATGTTATAAATCATGAAGAATAACAGAAAACAATCTTTCCTCATCATAAGCCACCAAATACTGTCTACTAGGGCATGTGCTGTAGTAAATACACATACAAAGAATAGAACTAGGAGAGGACAATGTATTGATTTCTGTGTGTGTGTGTGTGTGTGTGTGTGTGTGTGTGTGTGTGAGTAGCCCAGTCGTGTCTGATTCTGTGACCCCATGGACTGTAGCCTGCCAGGCTCCCTTGTCCATGGAATTCTCCAGGCAAGAATACTGGAGTGGGTTGCCATGCCCTTCTCCAAGCGATCTTCCCGACCCAGGGATTGTACCTGGGTCTCCTGCATTGCAGGCATAGTCTTTACAGTCTGAGACACCAGGGAAGCCCAATAATTTCCAGAATTAAGCTTCAGAAGGACAAGTGTGTGTGCATATGTGGCCATGTACACACCCATGCCTACACTGGATGCTGGCATGAGCATGTGCCATGGAGCCGGGAGTTACATGCGAGCCTGGGTTCTACGGGTGAAACTCCTCATGCTTGCAAACTCCATGCTTGCATGAGAATGCAATTAGAAGGATCCCCAAGTAGGCTTTGTTTTAAATTCTAAGGAAATCCTTTCAAAATACAAATATTTCACAAGCCCAATTCTATTTGGGTGTCTCTCACTTTAAATTAAAAGAAAAAAATCCTCCTTTGAAGAAAGGAGAAATAATTCTGCACTCAAGTTTGGTGGTTGTTTTTTTTCTCAATCTTGCATATTCCCTTTCCTTTCCCCTTTCCCTAAATATTTTTGTGTACTGGAGAAAGTTTCAAACCCCCTGTCTCCTCCTCCTCTGAAATCACCCCTGGTTATTAGCCAGTGCACCCAGGCAGGGAGAGAGGAAATCAGGAACGCTAAGCGCATCTCTCATCCTACGTGGAACTTTGTGGTCTTAGATATCCATGGATTCCCTTTTGCCCCTCATCTCTTCTTGTTTCAGAATCTTTCAGGTCTTCAAATGGCAGAACTATACTCCACCCCCAACTCTGTCCAAAAGAGCCTCTATTTGCTTCATAAACCCACCGATTACACTCCCATTCTCTTCCTATTTCCTGGGCATCTTTTCTGACTCTGCTTCTTGATCTCTGTGGAACAGTTTCCTCACCCCTCACGGTGCACATAGCTTCTAGAAAGACAGCCCCTTAATTCCCCCACACAAAGATGTGCGGTAGCTATGGTGAGAGTAATCTATCACCCTCACATCCTTATATAATTTGCTACTCCACATTCATTTTAATTCATTACGATAAAGCAATATAATTAAAAAAATAACTCCTTAAAGTGAAGTATTTAACATGATCCTGGAAGGAAGACAGCTTCCGCTATCAGAGGGCCAGGCTGCAGGCACAGTGCACGCTTGTGCAAATTCAAAGGTGAGCTGTAAACAAGCCCATGCACCAAGGCTGCCGTGCAGAAAGGACCGGGCGGCAGGAGGCCTCATTCTAATCAGTCCTCAAAGGAACCTGCCACACAGAAGTGGCACTTATTCTAATTTAAAGCCCTCATGCTTGGTTCAGTGTTGCAAAATTTATAAAAGAATAACTTCATTAAACCGCCTGGCACTTCAAACACAAATGCAAACCAGCCATGACACAGAAGGAGCTGGACAAGAGGAAGAGAAATATTCCCAGAGTTGTTGGCTATTCAAATCCAGTCTGCATTTGGGCGCTTCTCTTTCTGAGGATGCGTTTGCCCTGGAATGTTCCTCCACCAGGAATTTCTGCCCCGGGGTCCTTTACGTCTGTCCTGAGGGCCCGTAAGTCTGCTTAATAACACTTAAAATCACCCAAAGTGCTTGGCAAGGCACGCCCCTTGCAGAAATACATCTGGCAGTACCTAAATGAATGCTATTCACTGATCCTTTCCTGGTCTGCAGAAAAGATTGATTCTCAACCTGCCATGATTACAGTTCCCATTTACTTGGGAATATATTTCAGACTCACCTAAGTTGTTGAAAAACTAATGCCCAAACATTTTTTCCCCCTTACCCTTGGTCCTCCAGAAAGCCAGTACTAATAATGGATAAGTGGAAACATTTTGATGAACTCATGTACAGCCACGGAGAATAGTTATTGTCACATCCTAAAACATACACTTATAAGGAAAATTCTTTTTCTCCTCTGAATCAAAGAAATGCTACAGAAAATAACTTCAGGCTAGATTCCTAAGCTACAATGCACTTGGTGTCAGAACACACACCATTTCTGCTGAACTGTCAGCATCCTTCTCCAAATCATTTTTTTTTTTTCAGGGGAGGCAATGAAAAGACAGACCTAGAAGCCTGTGTAACAACTCGAAATCTCTGAGCAAGTACACGTCACACACAAGCTGGGCTATGTCTTGAGAGCCTGGGGTCTCAATAATGAGGAACAACTTTTCTGTTCAGTGTTTCTCATCACCCAGGTTCAAACCTGTGCTAAAATTTTGCCTCAAAGAGAAGACTGAACGCAATCAAAAGGCTTGCAAATGGTAATCCAAGGATGGATAAGAGGTAATGACCTCCGGGTAAAATCTCTTAAGGTGGATCTCTCCAAGGGCAAGTACCAGAGACTGTTTATCCCAGCTGTCCTTCAGAACTGAGGAGTGTTCTTGATTTTGGTCAGAAGAGAGACCTATTATAGGCTATTCATGCCAGGCTGACTAGAAGACAGATTGACACAGTAGATGTGAACATTAAAGTTATCACCACAAAAGTGCAGCGTGATGTGTCTCACATTATTCCTATTCCTAGGATAAACAAATACTGAAATTAACGCTCCATCATCTTTATAAATGTGTTTTACAGTGCTGAGGGCTCTTTTACATTCACATCATGTAATAGGTTGGAGAAGGTACGTTTGTATTATTTTTCCTCTCCATGAATAAAACAGGGCTAATCAGATGGAATGAATGAGCTAATTCAATTACAGGCAGCCTTTATTATACACTAAAATATGGATTATTGATCTTGTGGAGTCGGCAATGCAGGATGCGAATTCAGTGAGCGAAACCCACAGATTTGAGTTGGACTGGCCTGTATTCATGCTGAAACCTGCTAGAACTGTTCTCACTTGGGGGGGGGCGGTGGGGAACTACCTAAAGAAAACAACGCTAACTATTTAGACCCAAGGAACAGATGAAAGGTTAAGTCAGAGGGCTGGCCTGGGAGCCTGAGCAGGGGTCCCGGGAATGGAGGTGAATACCCTATTAGGCTTCGACAAAGGAGGGAGGAGAAGTGGACCGGCTCTCCTGGCCTGGCTGTGCAGTAGTAAGTGAAAACTTATTTGGGAACCTGGAATGCACTTCACAGGCATCTTGCTGCAAATCCAATCAAGTCGAGGAAGAAGAATGGATGCATTGTGGTGGCCCTGCCCGGGTGAGGCTGGCTTGTTTGAAGTACAAGCCTGCTGGACTGTCCTAGCAAATCCTTTTGACTTTCATCTCTGGGGGGAAAAAAATGCAGTCGTCAACCCTGGTTAGAAAGAAGGCAGCTCTGAATATGGGATCACGTGGAAAGAAAGCCCATGGCAGCAAACGCTAAGGGGAAAAGAGAAGGTGAGGCCCGGTATTTCAGTATCTATTGGCACACCTCTGTCCTGCCTTCAGCACTTCCCAAATAAATCTGCCCGAGCCTCCATGGCCTGTGGCTGCTGTCTGTACTCAGCTCAGAGTGCGGACAGTGTGGGCCAGACCGTCTCCTGCCTTCCCTATAAACTTGTCCCAGCTCCTCCCCGCAGAGCCAACACTCTTTCTTTTGACCGGATTCACATCCTCTCTACCTTTTTATGGGCCACAGCCTGAGTGCCCCCCACGTGGCAGCACAGACGAAAATAAGCTCTTCTCTCCCTTAAAAAAAAGCCCAGAAACGGGTTCTGTGTTTTGGTAGGCCGCCCTCCAAAGCATAGGTAAACGTCCATGTGTCCTGTTTTCGAACAAGCTTCCAATGAAAGGGAGGAAGAGGGGGGGAATGCCTAACAATACCACACAAAGTTGCAGACTGTTCGGCTACAGTCCAGAAAATGAATCCAATTTTTCATTCTGTCATTATAAATATTTCATTGCAAATGGTACTGATTTTCTGCAACTGTGGTTAAGCAAAGGGCCTCTGTGTGAATATTTAAGGAAAAAAAAAATAAAGGGAGAGGAAGACAACGAGGAAGGAGGGAGGGGGGAGTGAAAGGTTAGCAACCAATTAATTTCTTACTTTAAATGTAAAAGATTCTGGGAGAAATTCAACAGTGATGTAGTGTGTGACTCGGAGAAGAAGAAGAAAAAAAACATTTACTCTGCTCTTCTTCTGACAGTTTCTCATAAAATATCTGCAGTCCATCTATCTTTTAGTACTCTAGGCTCCTCTGGAGAGCAGAAAATGGTGGTTTAAAGCGCTCTTCAGTGCCAGTCTGCAGGAGATTGCTTTCCACAGGACCCCCGCTGATGGAGGCCTAGGGGAAGAGGCCCAGGAGTTATTCAATCAGCCGGAGACTCTGGGGCGGCTGGGGGTCCTTTGAGGGCTGATTAGAAAGCTGCCCTCCTGTTGCCTGCCTCGGAACAGAACGAAATGAGCAGCCTCTTGCTGAGCAGATGCTGCAAGAAGGAATTTCACCTGTCATGGAGTTTGTCAGAATTTCAGGATTTATCTTGGTGCAAAATTAATAAAATACCAACCAGGATTTCAGGCTGACTACTCAGCTGTGTCATCTCCAAGTGATCTTTCACCCAGGAAAACCTGGACAGGGGCGCACCGCCAGCTCCCTGCCCTACTTTTCCTTGGGAGGGTGAGCGAGACGACGGGACGAGCACCAGCCAGACGTCAGGAGGAGATTCGGAACCAATTACACACAAGGCTGAACGGCAGTGTGGGTGCTACCGTCTTAGTGGGTGACCTCTCACCTCGCCTCCGGAGCTGGGACGGCTCTTGGGGTGAGCCCGAGTCTCAAGTAGAGAAAGGCTGTTTTAGCACTGTCTAACACAGGAGGTAGCTCATGGCATCACATCTATTAAATTCATCTGCTGGTGTCCCCGGCCTGGTTTTGCTTTATCTTATTAAAGGAGCACTAACAACGGGCCCTGTTAAGAGCACATATTGTGAAACATTAAACATTCATCTGGGGTCAGCCGCGCTCAAGGAGGTGCGCGGTCATCTTTTATTTGAACCCACACTGGCCTCGTGGCCCATCACCCTCGGGGGCTCCCAGCAGAGTGGGGAGTGGGAATCAGGGAGGCGAAGAGGGAGGCAGAGGGTACCCAGGAGCTGGGACAGGCTAGCGACAAACCACTGCCGGCTCTGGGCTGCGGGGAGCTTTGGAGTTTGGTCACCTCTGCTCATTCCGCTTCACAAGTGACCGTAGCTATTTTAGGCGGGTTCTGTAAAGCCCAAGGCTTGACCGTATTGAGCTGAGGCTTTGGGTAGCCCTGGGACAACTGCTCTTGTTCTCAAGGTTGCCGGCACCTCCTCACAGAGGGGCTGGTGTGCAGGACTGGGTTGGCCCCCACAGCTGGTCCAAGCCCCTGGACAGAGCGGGCAAGCATCTCTCAGATTCAGCTCCAGACTCTGCACTCTGGCTCAGAACAGGATTAACCTGAATCGTCATGTCTACCCTGTGAGGCTGCCCACCATGGACCACAGGTGTCCCTTTACTAGCCAGGGACTGGCAGAGCATCCTGGACCACCCTGGAGGTTGCGACTGGTTTAAGGGCACCGCTGCCCCCTCATCCTTTTCTAATCGACATTTTCCAAATGAGACATTTCACCACAGTGGAAGGCATCCCTTCCAGCCCTTCCACTTGTAATACAACAAGCCTGTTTTGGAGAGTCACCTTTACAAAGTGGGGAGTAGCTTGACAATATTAATACCAAGAGATCTCAGGAAAGAGTGAGGAATGGAGAGGAGAGAGAGAGAGAGAGCCTGCGCTTGCAAGTGGAGGCACAGATGGTGGGCGGGGACGCAGGGTGCTCGCAGCAGGCTTCAGTGGAGATGCATTAACTCCACAGAGAGATGAGGGCTTCCCACCAGTATTGTCATGAATTATAACTGAGCACGGGGGTGAGGTCTTAGAGCCTGGCTCACGGCGAATAGACGGTTCTATCTTCCTGCACAAACACCTCTCCCCGCTTATAAACTCCCAAGCACACTGCTGGTAGCTGATGGTGTCACAGTAGCCTTTTATGTGTCTAGAAGACGCACACACTTCGCAGATGTGCCCAGTGGTGGAAGTCAGATGATTATAAAATTAAGTCTTGGCAATGCAAAAAAGGAAACCTTTTACGGGCAATTCGGGTTTCTAGCAAGAGATGGTCTATCTGCCAGCTGAGGGGCCACATCAAAGCCAGAGGAAGCCACTAAAGAAAGCCTGCCGGCTTCCCAGACACTCTGGGTACAAGGGGGAAAGCCTTGCCTCTGCAAACGCTGCCCTCCTCTTTACCGGAAAGTGAAAGCAGGTCCTGGCCAGTGAGCTCCCCGACATCACTCCCTCAATGAAGTTATCAATGAAGGAGGCCTGTTATTTTAGGCGGTTTAGAATTTCACCACTTTTAAAGGCCTCGTTTACTCTGCCTCTCACCCCCATTTAAAGCCTTGGAGTTGCTGTTCTAAATGACAGAACTGCGAGCACGGCTTTTAAGCACTATTCTTCTCGCCTGCCACATCGCGGGCTTTCACAGAATCCCGCTCTCTCCCGGATGAGGGGGAACGCGTTCCTTCATAGCTGCAGGGCAGAGCCTGTTAGGAGTGTAGGTTCGCTGCAAATATAACAATAAAGGATACAAATGTGAATTCCCCTTAAAATACACGCTTGGCTCTGAAGCCGCCTGGCCTTAGCAAACTCGATCAAGAACAGCCTATCAATCTTGCTCCAAATGCTCAGCAACAGCTCGTTTCATGCGGCCGGCCAAGGGATTGCCATGTCGATGGATCGGAAGATGCTGGAGTGAATTCTTTGCTCATTTTAGGGAATTGAGCATCGAAGCCCATGATGATCCTCTCTCTGACTCTAATTGCCACAAGCAGTTGGATACCGAAGTGGTGTTTTCCAAGAGTCTGATCGAAGCTTGCAAACACAAAGCGTCTATTCTTGGCATCATGCCTCTGCGAACGTGGACGAAACTGATCCGTGTGTGGACCGAACATCTGAAACAGGAACACGTGTGGGGACTTCAAGGTGCCTCCCTGGATTGTGGAATGTTCTAGAGACGTGGAGGTCCAGCTCTCTCCCGGGGATCGGACTGCTAAAGCGCCGAGGCAGAGAGCTGTCTTTGTAGGACGGCCGTGCCCGCAGTTTCTCATTCCTGATGGAGGCGGATCTTCTGGTGCCGTGGCAGCAAGCTGACTTGGCGGCCCAGGAGACGGCAGGGCCAGCAGAGCCCAGCCAAAGCGGGCTGTGGCAGAGGTGATGAACGTTTCCAGGGGGTGGGGGGAGAGGAGGGGGTGGCATACTGGCCGCGGTGCTCTTCAGTACACCCTAGCTGAATGCTCCATAAAGTCGCACTGATGGCAGTTCGGAGATGGCCATCTGTCGTCAACTCTGGGCCAGACAAAAAATAATGTCATGGCAGATCGCTAACAACAGGGCTGTTGGAGGGAGGGAACGAGTCTTAGAACGGGGAGGTGGTGCTCTGTCTTTTAACGGCAAAAACCAGCCGTCGATAGGAACATCGAGAAATTAATGGATGGAGAATTTTTAAAAACTGAGCTGGGGTGCCGCAGAAATGAGTCAAATGTAAATAAAGTGGTTTTCGCTTATTGGCCGAGACCTCTGTTGCTCTTCCTTTGGTCCTATTAACCGCTTGATTCTTGAAAATCTGATGAGCAGGACACATGGTGAGGCGGTGAGGGCCAAATTCAGAAAAAGGTGAGCCCAGGCTATGCCTCCAAGCATGCATACACAGATTAGGCATTTATTGGTACAAAACGGGTAATTGAAAATGCATTCACTCATTGAGTCCAAATGAGTTCATTGTGACAATCCTGCTTATCCATCTTTCTGGATGGATGTTTGCTTAATTTCTAGGTGCAGTTTTATTAAAAGCAGAATAAAACTACCTCATCTTTAGATGCACTGTGAATGCTATAAAATTTTAAACTCCCTTCTTTACTAAAGAAAAACCCCAGCTTTTTGCTACTGCTTAGATGACAGGAAAAGAGTGGATGCAGGGTGGGAGGAGAAGGGTGAGAGAGAGAGAAGGAAACAGTCAAATCGAGGTGAGTGGTGCCCTATTTCTTTGTCCTATATGATTAACTTTCTGCCTTCAATGGTAAGGCCAATCAATCCTGATTGAATTATCCAATATTAACAGCTGAAAGTGATCAAAAGTAATGGTGAAAACACAGCTCCGATCAATAAATCAATGCAAATGATTCGGTTCCTGGAGATCCGATCAAATAAAAGAGATAGATCAATTTAACCACTGAGCAAATTAAGTGGAAGCTGCTGTAGCACCAATTTACTTCAAAAGCCCCGAAGGCCACAAAGCAGAGAAAGGAGGCGGTGGAGAAGTGGGCCAGTTCCAGAACCACATGTTCACTCGACATGATTTACACTCCTGCAGACTTCCGCGTCTATAAGGTGTGTTTAGGGGTGTGATTTTGGCCCCGAGAACAAGAGACACACAGAGGTCCGATGGATGGAAGGAAGTGGAGAACGAAGGTACCAGGCGCAGGCCACCCAGGAAGAGGCAAGACGTGTGTTGTTATGTCTCTTCCCACCCCGTACACTGACTGTCCTCTCCCAAATGATCAATATGGAACCTGGCTATGGCGGGCCAGTTGCAGTGATAGGCAATTCTTTCCAATCTGAGGGTCCCAAAGGGAAACCGAATGATTAGAGACAAAGCAGGACAGGGTTCTCTGAGTCTTCCAGTTGGAGTGTGGATGCCATGGTATGCTATGCTAAGTCGCTTCAGCCATGTCTGACTCTTTGTGACCCTAGGGACTGTAGCCCACCAGGCTCTTCTGTCCATGGACTTCTCCAGGCAAGAATACTGGAGTGGGTTGCCATGCCCTCCTCCAGGGGATCATCCCTACTCAGGGATCGAACCCACATATCCTACATCTCCTGCATTGGCAGGTGGGTTCTTTTACCACTAGTGCCACCTGGGAATAATGAAAGCTATTTCAAGCTCTGTTAGAAATAAAAAAGCAATGGAAAACTACAGAAAAGTTGTGAAAAGAAGAGTATGGGGGGGGGGCCCACACGGTTTTAAAGGCACTTCGTATAGAAGTGCTGTGAGCAGTAACACACACTTTTCCACTTCTCTTGTTTGCAAAAGAGAATTTCCACCTGACCCAGATTAAAAAATGAAAACAAAATAAATCTAAAATAAACCTTTCCCCACACCACACTTAGATCCTACCTTGTCTTACGTAAAGGGCCCAGATAAAACTTTTCATTTTGGCCACTTATCTTTAATTTGGAAAGAGGGTGGGAAGAAGGGTAGGGTTTTGAAATAACGTTTCTGAAAGCAAATTTAACGTTCAGTTTTCCCATTGTGTGCTAAAAAGAAAAACCAAAAATAAAAAGAAGCGCAAGGCTCTTATATCCCTTGAAAAACATGAAGGCTTAAAAATAAGAATTTTTACCTGGAAACCAGTTAACATGAAACTATGTCAAGGTATGATTAATTGGGAAATTATTCCAGTGAACTAGAACAGAGAAGTAAGGAAACAGGACGTGTCTGGTATAGAGGTTTTATTTCCAGGTAATGATGGATCTTGATTTTGTTTACTGAGGTCAGCGAGAGGGAACAGGGAGAGGACCTGGGAAGCAGAGCTCCTCCAAGGCCTCTCCTCTTTCACACTCTGCCCTGAGGGCTTAGTATCAGCTACTCCACTGCACTCTCAGCAGGACCCTGGGAACTGGGCGCAATGCTTTGTTGTCTCCTACATGCCCATTTTACCAACGATAAAACCAAGGCTCAGAGTCCATCGCTCGTAAGGAACAATGACCAAAATCAAACTCTGGTGGTTGTTCTCTGTACTTCATGCCCTCTCCCTTGCACTAAGCTGCCTATAGAGAAATCAAAGCAAAATAAAACAAGTGGAAAAAAACCCCATAAAAGCTATTTTTAAAATAATCATTATTTGAGATTTTTATGGATGGTGATCTCTCTCACATTCACAGATATCAAAATCATATCCGTCCTTCAAAACCAGCTTGAATGCCTCCCACGTGATGGCTTTCTCGATTATCCCAGGTGGAGAATAAACATCTTCTCTTGGAATACTTAGAACTATTTATTACATATTACCTCATGTGAACATTAATCATATGCAAATCTTATCTTTTCTAGTAGACAGTAAAGATGATATATTTCTAATTATTTTTGATATGTCATAGAGAGCTTGGGGCCATGGTAAATTTAAAATGATAAAATTATAATTTTATAAAGATTTTAAATCAATCAATATATATATATTTTTACCAAATAATGACACAGGCAATGATAGCAATCTACAGTATGGCATCTGTGGTTGGGCTGTTAACAAGGACATTTTTTTAAGGTTCACTTTAAAAAAAAAATACGTTCAACCTTCTATTTTTAGTTTTATTTTTGGCCAGGCCATGCAGCTTGTGGGATTTTAGTTCCTCAAGCAAGGGTGGATCCCATGGCCCCTGCAGTGAAGGTGTGGAGCCTTAACCACTGGACCACCAGGGAAGTCCCAACAAGGACCTTTAAATACCTCAACAAAGTGTTACTTAATACTCTGAGGCATGGGCCTGTATAACAATTATTAAAAGGCTGGTTTAGGTAAAGAGCTAAGTCAGTGAGTTGATCCAGTCAGCCACGTGGCAGCCACACTTCAATGCTGTATTGTTGTCCTATGCATCCCATCCCTTTGGAGTAATTCATTTTTCTTTCAGAAATATGACCATAAAACTTGAGCAACAATTAAGCTGTGGTGTGAAAAATATCCATCAAACTCAGGTTGATCTGGTGGGAAAGTGATTTGAGAAGTAAACCAAACAGCTGTAGAGACCATTATGTATTTAAACTTCAGTGATACCTGAAAGTCTTGGTGTGTCCCTCAGAATGTCAAATCACTTCTGTATTTTCCATGTGGAAAATACTGCATCCACGGACTAATGAAGAAAAGATCAAGTATCAAAATAATCTTTGACTCAAAAGAAACTTAATACCAGAAATCTCAGAGCCTCAAGTTCAACTAGGCCAATTCCCTCTCTTCCCACCACCGGAATTCCCTCCAAGTCCATTACATTCATGACATGATGCTTCAGAGAACTTTCTATGGGGACCCATTGGAAGAGGATGGTTTGATCTCTGCCATTGAATTGTAGCTTTTCTAGAGGCACCAATGAAACAGTAATTACTGTATTGAAAGAAAGTGGCCTATTCAACAGAATTTTTACAAACACACCACTTGCTCACACCTGTATAAACCATTCTGGATACAAATATGCATTGTAGGATATTATTCTTGGACCATACTATTCTCTCAAAGCAGCTTCCTTAAGTTTTGCGGAAAAAGTTTTGAGGTCTATTAGGAAAACATGTGAAACATTCAACATATTCATTTGCTTTTAAAATAACAAAATGTTAACTTAGTTCAAATAATGCACTCTTATTCCAAAGCACATCTTCCCGACCAGCAGGCTAGGTGGCCTTTGAAGTATATTAGAATTCCTTGCAAGAAGGGAGGAAAAGTCTACCAGAAGAAAATATGATATCCTGCCAGGAATTACACATTACACTTCTCTGGACTGGCATTTGGAACTTCTGGTCAGAAAGGATTCAGGGTCATGCGAAGACAATAGCTTCCACACTGGCAAGTCATAGATGGAGTGTTCATAGAAACAGAAGTTGTGTCTTGCTTAATTCTAAAAGCAGTTGTGGTCTGTAATGTCAAAGGATGACACTTGAGTCCTTCATTCCTAAAGATGGATAGTGTATTATGAGGAACTATCTGAATTCTGACTAGTATTGTAGGTGATGTTAATGAAAACAACACATCTCCATGTGTGTATGTGTGAGATTTTATACCCAACAAAGCACTTCTATCCTTGAAAAGATGTTTTTGTGTTTTCAAATAGGTATAAACAGTGAAAGAAATGTAAATTGTTTATTATGGTCATTAAATCATTTATGCACCATGACCACAGTGGTGTGTGTGTGCTAAGATACTTCAGTCGTGTCTGACTCTTTCCGACCTTATGGACGGTAGCCCTCCAGGCTCCTCTGTCCATGGGATTTCCCAGGCAAGAATACTGGAGTGGATTGCCGTGCCCTTGGCCAGGGGATCTTCCCCACCCAGGGATCGAACCCATGTCTCTTAGGTCTCCTGTGTTGCTAGGTGGACTCTTTACCACTAGCACTATCTGGGAAGCCCAACTACAGTGATGTTGTTCCTGGGCAATTCTATAAAATTACCCTATTAGTCTCACTCTAAAATAAGAGCCAAATAAACTATATGCTTTCCAATTGCCGATCTCCAGTTCCTGGGCATTGCATTTGGTTTATAAAATGCCTCTTGTGAAAAATCCTTCTTTCTGAACTAGTGGCATAAAAAAGTAGATGAGTTTAAGTGGAATGACATGGACCAATTTTAAAATCTCTTAATTTTCCATACCAAGGAATGAAATACTGTGGGCTGGTAAAAGGGCTTCCATTTTCTACTCGGTTATTATTTTGGTTACTGATCTTATTTTCTCTTGCCACCTCAATTTCAACTGATTTCCCCCCTCATTCTTAGAAATTAACAAAACCGTCTTTTTTAGTATCCTTACTCTAACTACTCTCTATATAGGAACTAAAATAAATATTTTAAAGTCATATTAACTCCATCCTCTAAGCACAGGTGTGAAGTGATGTGGGGATGAAGACAAATGCACGGAACTATGAGCCCCTAAGTTTAAATCATAAAAATCCAAAAGGTCTCAAAATTAGAAAAAAGTAAGCTCTGACCCATTTTTCTTAATGTATTGAAATTAAAAGCCACTGTTACTACTGAAGATTTTAGAAAACAGACCTACATAGATATTTCAATGACTGTGGATACTAGCTTTGTAATAATTATCACACATTAACTAACTATAAATATTGTTTTATTGAAGGAGTGATACACATTTTGAGTCTGAGTATTCACATTAAGGCCAAATATGTATGATTCTGAGGTGGGGTTAGAAAAGTAAGTCCACAGCTTTGGATTGTGAAAGAAGTCTTATTGTGGCTCAGATCACAATGTGAATGAATGAGTCAGAGGTGTTTTGAGAGATGTTTGACCTCATAAAGTCATAAAGACTCAAAAACTGAGTTCTGTGTTCTATACTATGTCTTCTATACCAGCGGTTCTCAAAGTGTGGCTTGGGGACCTCCGAGGGTCTCCTAGATCCTTGTGAGGAGTCTGTGAAGTTAAGACTATTTTCGTAATAACATTAAAATACTGTTTTCCCTTTATGCTCTCATTAGCTCATGAGTGTACAGTGGCATTTTCTAAGGGCTACTTGACAAGTGAAGATATAATTTCTCTGACAGCTAATAGGATCACAAATTTGTGTATTTTTGTGTTTAAAATGTTTCTCAATTTTGACTCCTAATATGGAAAATATTAATACATAATGTGAGTGTGCACAGTCGCTAAGTCGCAGTGGACCCTTTGTGGCTCCACGGACTGTAGCCCACCAGGTTCCTCTGTCCGTGGAATTCTCCAGGCAAGAACACTGGAGTGGGTGCCATTTCCTACTCCTGGGGATCTTCCTGATCCAGGGATCGAACCCACTTCTCCTGCACCCTCTGCATTGGCAGGTGGATTCTTTACCACTAGCGCCACTTGCGAAGCCCCTCAGTACACAGTAACCCATGTACACCAAAGTGCTTTGTGGTCTTCAATAATTTTTAAGTGTCAAGGCATCCTGCTATCAAAAAGGTAGAGAACCCCTGGTCTATACACTAATGGAAAGACTGTACAGTGTACAGTCTGTGAAACTCCAAAATACACTATGAAAGAAACCTGGAGTCCCAGAGAATGTGTTTAATTGCTCACTTTTGTCTGCTAGCCAGTGTGCCACATGTCACCACTGCCAGAGTGGGGGGCGGTTCTGATGAAAGACACTGAAGTGACCATCAGGTCAGTAGTAGTGTTGTTGTTTAGTTACTAAGTCACATCCCACTCTTTTGCGACCCCATGGACTGTAGCCCTCCAGGCTCCTCTGTCCATGGGATTTCCCAGGCAAGAAAACTGAAGTCCTTCTCCAGGGGGTCTTCCCGATGAGGGATCGAACTCGCATCTCTGGCTTGGCAGGCAGATTCTTTACCACTGAGCCACTCAGTTAGGGTTAGGGTTAGCATTAGAATCTACAAAAGTGAACTTGTTGCAAACTTTTCCCCAGAAACATTAGCAGGAAGCCAGTCTCTACAGAATCTCTACAACTTTGATTTTAAACTATTAGGAATTCTGCTTCACAGTTTACATATTAATTAACAGCATCATTTAGGCGTACTGGCCATATCCTTTAAAATCTTAACACAAAGGACTTACCCTTCCATACATATTGCAGTAAGAATATTAGTTTTCCAATAGAAATGTAGGTTATTTTAATGAAATGTACTTTTAAACAATAGTCTAACTTGGTCTATCTTCTATATTCAATGCAAAAACATGTGACAGAGTAGAATTCTTTTTTTTTGAAGTGATGAAAAGCACTAGAGCAACTTTAAGTTTGGTGCATTGACACATCATAACAACTAAATGGCATCACCCATTCTTTCATGTGTTTTTTATCTTACGTCTTTATTTGCTGTGTGTTCACTGATAGGATAAAAATTCCTTATTTTGATACAAAATTCACATAAATATGGCTTCCCTACAGCCCAAGGAACTCTAAAGCTGCCCTGGGGTCCATAGCGTGGGATGGGAGATGAAGAAGTAGGTGGGGCTTTGGGTCCCTTAGTCCTACCTCAACCATGTCAACCACATCAGACCCTCTTCTAGTTATTTAGGAAATTTGATACCAAAGGGAAAAAACATCATCCTTACCCTATTTTAGTCTAAATAACTTTATGGTTAATAGTAATCTTCACAATAATGAAATAACTGGATTCTAATTCATTCTCCTCCAAAGGCACCAACAAGATTTAATAAAAAAATTATTACTCTTATATTATTCCATCTGAAAAATGAGGATATATATTAGACCCATTTTTTCAGATGAAGTAAGAAGAAAAAAAACATTTATTTCCCTTTTATAATAAGTGACATTTCTGGGTTAGGATCCAGGTCTCTGACTGATACCAGTCTATTGTTAAGAATAATCAAATTGACCAAACATTTCTATTCTATTTTAGAGTTTATACCCCATATTCAGAACTTTTATTTCATTGTACCTAACAGCAGCCCTGTGAGTGTTACATCTTGTCTATCATTTCTTCACATCCAAGGTTCAGAAACATTATTGACAAGCACAAGGTCACACATTTTTCAAGTGCGACATTCAAAGCTAACATCTTTGGGTGCCAAAATTTGTACCTAAAGGCTGCCACTAAATAATAATTATTCCATTCCGTTAAGTAGAAGAAACATACTGGACAAGAGTATAGCTTCTTCCCTCTCTTCCCTTCTTCCTTCCAATTTTAAGCCCCTCAGGACAACAATAACCTGGACATCCATCCAGCTTGAAGCCCAGTGGGAACAGAACATGAATAAAACAGGGTTTGGGAGAATGGGCCCTGACGAACGAGGTGAATGATCCCACAGTCCAATAAACCTGACCCTGCAGTCTATCACACTGGGTCAGAAGGTCCAATTATAGGTCTGTTCTAGTTCTTTTTATGATTGACAGCAGCCAGAGGCAAAATGACTTTGGTGTCTGTTAATCCAGCCTCTAATTTTCCCTTTGCCCCAATCCATACAAAGCATCATGGTGGCCCAGGGTGAGTGATACAGTGAATCCAGACTTAAAATGCCCTTGTTTCCTATAAGTAGAGCGACCGAGTTCAATGCCCGTCCTCCCCATGGGGACATTACCTGCAGCTCTGTTTGGAAGAAAAACTTCTGTGGACATTGCGTGCAGTCGTAGATCTTGTCTTCTTGTCCATGGGCAGAGAAAATATGCTGCTGCAACTTGTTTGCTTGAACAAACACTGAAATGATAAAAGGAGAGTGAACTCGGGGTTATTTTCATTCCGAAATGCCCTCCGTCGATGGATCCCTGTGAACTGCGGCAGAGGAATGGACTGAATGGAGTGCCTTCTGGGTGTGACCACTGCCAGGGCCCAGGGGAGAGCAACGTCACACATGCTTAGGGTTGGGTCTCTGGCTTTTCTTAAGATGCACTTTACCGAGCACCTAATTCAACACAAACAGCTCCAGAGTAAAGGTTTATCGAGGCCCTGCTCCCCATAAATCTTTTAAAATGAAAATTGTCAAACGCACAGCACTGTCTGAACAGAAATGACTCTTATTTCTCAGCAACCTACAGGTTACAAAATCATAGATGCCAAAACCCAGTTTATTGTATTTGCCTAAAGTTACAGCTAGCAAACAGTTCTCTATTTAAATGTGTTAATGCTAAAAATTATATCCCACAGCTACTCTGGGGCACTGTCTATAAATGTGAAACAGAACGGCAGGTAAATTCTCTTTGGATACTTTAAGATCAACTCAGCCTACACACGGAATGCAAGGGTTTCAATAATATAAACATGTTCAATTTTAATGACTACAAAACAAGGCCCTAAGACTGTGTAACAGTTTACCTAGGAGACATACTATTAATAATTAAATTGTATATGCCAGAGGCAGTGTTTGGGTTGGGAGAACTGACTTCTGATGGATGCCTGGTGCACTGTGACCTAAAAAAGTTTGCATCTACAATATTAATCTGTATAGGCAGGGAAAGGATTTATTAAAGATGTTGGCATTTGACTTTGACTCTATTCTAATCATTAAAATTATTCTAATTGCCAGCCAACCTAAAATATTAGAATATTGTTCTTGTGAGTCATACATTTTAATCATATTTCTCATTACTTTAAACATTGCTCAGATTTCTTCTTGCACTTAACATGCTTTATATTGGAAGAGAATTTTTGTTTTGTTTTTTTCTAAAATTACTTCAAGATACACTAAACAATTTAGGTCTGTCGGCGCTGGAAAAGCAGACCATTCATGATTAATGCATTTTTGTCTTTTACCTATATCAACCCAAAGAAATGAGGTTTTGATACTGATTTGCAATGAATCTCCACCTAACGTAGCACATTTTACGAGGCTTCCGGCCATAAGATGAAAGGGCTATTTTATTAGGGGTCTTAATCATGAAGAGATCTATGACCAGTCCTCCTTATGAGGACTTACTATGAACTTTTATAAAGAAACCAGACTCCTGACGCATCGTATCTTTAGACAAATACTACGTTATAGTAAAACATAATATATATTTTTTAAATAAAAAGTTAGAGGAATCAAAAAATAGTTCTAAAAGAAGGAGTGGCCGAATGGGATGCAACTACTGAATGAAGGAGCCTCACAGGCAAATGGTCAAGACAGAACCACCAACACAGTCTGGTAGTATTTAACTGGAACACGGCCTCTTGCTTTTGATTTAATCACAGGACAGAAATCTACAGGCTGAATGCAGTGAAGGTTAACAATCAATGCTTTGGAATTTTGCCCCACAAACCAAGAAGGCAGATTTAAGAGAAGGATATATTTTTGTTTTGTTTTGCTTTTTCTGACAAATAAGAAGGGCACATAGCCTTGAGGGGCTTGAACAATGAGTCCAAGACACAGGCAAAATGATCACAAAGGATTTTCCAAAATAACTTTGTCACTGTTACAGGAGCAGCAGAAATGCGTGTGATCATATTTCAACCCTTATGGGCTTCAAATTACAGTTTCTGATTTACATTTTTCTTTTTTTTGCTGCTGCTTCTGCTGAAAACTGTAATGTTACAGCATCTCATAAAAGTTTCTTCTTAAAAGCATAAACATAATGCTGTTGTTCAGTTGCTAAGTCATGCCCGACTCTTTGTAACCTTGTGGACTGCAGCCCACCAGACCCCTCTGTCTTCCACTATCTCTCTGAGTTTGCTCAAAGTGATATTCACAGGAAATAAGACCTCATCTAGTCTGTTTTCTAGTTCAAAGAATTGGAGGAGGGTTCTAACAATGACTTTAAATTTCATATGGGGAAATGTTATAAAATTCTCCGTGTTTAAATAACAGACATGTGTTGACAACATGGCTGTACTTTTAGTCTCATGTCTTGCTATGAAAAAGCTCCCTTTGTCTCGCTAACCTTTTAACGTCGAGGGGAGAAAAGTGAACGGAACATGGATGTCATTTTAGAAACGGAAGAGTGCAAACTTCGGAGAGAACTTGAAATGCCATTTGTTCATCCTGACAGTTAACCTTCCTGACCGTCTGAGCCTTTAAAGTAGGCAGCGATCAATAATGCTAATCAGCAGAAATCAAACATCTTCTCCCTAAATTGAACCGCAGTCAGATCTGTAAAAGGCCACAGCAGTGGGAAAGCATGCCTTGGTAGGAAAGACAAGTGGCCAAGAACCTCTCCCGAGCTTTCCAGAATCATCTTCCTACCTGTAAAGCAGACGGGACACTTGAAGGTGCCGCCCATCCCTTCAAAGCTGTGCTCGATCAAGTGGCACTGTAGCTTGGCGGGGGAGTCGAAGGTTTGGCTGCAAAGCTTGCACTCGTGGTTCAGCCCTTCATCTGTCAAGGAAAGCACGTGAGCAGAAAAGGTGACGCCCATCACATCTTTGCCAGACTAGTGAGTTACCTATAACTCTGTACATTAAACTCTTTCCAGCACCAAAAATCAATCAGTAGTAGTATATATGGGTTCTGGTTAATTTCACATTATTTATGAATTTATATCAATTGAAAACATTTCTGGAATTTAAAATCGAACGATAGTCCCAAGGCAGGTTTTATCTTACGGCAGTGTGTATGAAGCTTTGAAAGTATAATTGGTAAGTCAGTAATGAGGCATCTCCTTTCCTCTAACTAGTAAGGTTTTATGTATATTCAGTTGCTCAGTTGTGTCTGACTCTTTGCAACCCCATGGACTGTAGCCCACCAGGCTTCTCTGTCCATGGGGATTCTCCAGGCAAGAATACTGGAGTGGGTTGCCATTTCCTTCTCTAATCAAGATTTTATAGGCTGTGTCTTCCCAAAGTCCTAAAACAAAGGGCCCACAGAAGAATGAACTACTTCCCCAGGCCTTCTGGTTTATCAAGAAGGTTCTAGAGCTTTCTATTACTAACCATAGGTTTTTTTAGTGGTTTTCCCATTGACACAGATTTTTATACTTCCAAGATTTTCTGGCAATTTTGAAATATTATTAATGCTCATAGTATTCTATAAGTGTTATTTTCCTGATTGGCACTCCTATCCTCCATATCTTCTCAGTGCATTGTTCCCTTTATTTTTTATCAGTATCAGTTCAGTCATTCAGTCGTGTCCGACTCTTTGCGACCCCATGAACTGCAGCACGCCAGGTAAGACAGTCTCAATTTTACCCCCCAGATCTAGCCTCTGCCTGTATTTCTCCAAAGGCACTTTGATGAGCTCCAGGCTCACTTTGACTAGTCCTGGTGTTTTCTTTGATAGCTTAGAAACAAGATGGTAGAGAAATATTTCAATGTAATAACAATTGTTATATAAAATGAAAAGTTTGTGTTGTAAATAGAAAACATCATTTGTATGCTTTTTCATCAAAATGTTTATGAAATTATGCACTTAAGGATTATTCTAACTTGTTTCAATTTTCAGTTATAAGAAATGAAAACCAGTAGCATGAGAATGAACAACCCATCGCTTTGGTGCCTACTGTGTTCCAGACACTGTTGTTCTAAGACATGAATTCACTGAGTTTAACAACAACAACTACTCTTATTCCCCTTTTAGAGATGAGAAAAATGGTGCTCAGAGAGTTGAACTGACTTTGCTCTGAGTCACAGGAGCAATTTTGGTGGAAACAGAACTTAAACCCAGGCAGCCTGGCCTCAGGATCCATGATTTTAGCAGATATACTATGTCAGAAACCAACTACTCCCAAGACTCTCATCAGGAAAATAAGGGCTAAGAGGCTTCAGTTTAACCTGAAATGGTATCAAGTTATAATTTTATCTTCTCTTATTTACAGTGATTAGAAAAGCTACTAAGAAATATCTGTGTCAGACAGTCCAGGTTGAGGGAATGAAAAATACATTCCCACTGTAGGGGTAATGAGTCTACACTCCAAAGTTGCTTCCTTTGAGTCAACACAAGAGGCGTGCAGAAATCCTCCACCAGTTGACATTACTGGCAACAATTACATAAAGGCCCAATTACAAAGTGAATTATTATTAGCTAACTAGGAGTAAAATCACTCTATTTGTATTCCTAATCTTTCTTCTCACACAAGTATGAGTCTTTAGAAGCAGAGGACTGGAATTTGTAAAAAGAGAAGCAAAGAACTAATTAAGCCACCCAGTACTGTCTACATTTCACAGGAGATAAAAACCTACTCTGTATTTGGGTGGCACAGTAAATTCCTTGATTATAATTATGTAAGAAGGAGTTTAATTGTGCATACTGACATGACAAGGGGTTATACAAAAAGCTTTAGGGATTATATAAGATCAAGGGTTTTTCATCTGTTCCTTTCTCTCTCTCTTTTTTAAAATCCTAAAGGCACCAAAATTTTTCTAAATTTTGGATATGTAGTAATATAAGAAACACTGTTTATTGTAGAGAATTGGGTCAGTAAGTTAACAGTCAGAAATACTTGCCAAATTTAAATATTTTTTATTTCCTCAATGCTGTATACCTTTCTTGTGATAGTATGAAGGTAACTAAGAGTTCCAATTTCATCCTTAAATTATGTGTTTTGCACAAGAACCAAGATGTGGTCTGTGAGTCTGAGGAGGTATACACATTTGTTCCAGAATTCTTGAACTTGCAACATCTGCTGAGGAAAATATATAGGCCTGGGGCTTCTCAGGTGGTGCAAGTGATAAAGAAACTGCCTGCCAGGGCAGCAGACATAAGGGAAGAGGGTTTGATCCCTGGGTCCAGAAGATCCCCTGGAGGAGGACATGACAATCCACGCCAGTATTCTTGCCTGGAGAATCCCATGGACAGAGGAGCCTCACGGGCTACAGTCCGTGGGGTCACAGAGTCGGACACGGCTGAAGGGACTTAGCAGGCATGCACACGTATGTAGGTCTGATGAGTTTTCTTGGGAATAATGACTGACTGTTGCTGCTGCTGCTGCTGCTAAGTCGCTTCAGTCGTGTCCAACTCTGTGCAACCCCATAGACAGCAGCCCACCAGGCTCCCCCATCCCTGGGATCCTCCAGGCAAGAACACTGGAGTGGGTTGCCATTTCCTTCTCCAATGCATGAAAGTGAAAAGTCAAAGTGAAATCGCTCAGTCGTGTCCGACTCTTAGCGACCCCATGGACTGCAGCCTACCAGGCTCCTCCGTCCATGGGGTTTTCCAGGCAAGAGTACTGGAGTGGGGTGCCACCGCCTTCTCCAAATGATTGACTGTTACATGAACATAATGTAAATTAGGCAAGTGAGGGTGATCTTCAATGTGATGTTATCTTTCAGGACTAGGCGTATTTTGTTTAGCAAAATAATATAAGGGAAAATAAATAAGGTAGTATAAGGAAAATGTCCTCATCAATTTTCATTTATTTCCCATTCTAAGAACAGAGAAGTTTGGTCACAAAATGTTAAATAATCAAAATTGAGTCCAGTGAATTCACAAAAAGGTGACACATGCTCATAAAGTATTTATGCATTATTAGTGCAGATTTCTTTTTCATGAATTCCACGCTTTGAGAGGGCACTTATAGCAATGATAATGACAACAGCATCCAGCATTTTCAGAACTCTTTATAGTTTAAAAGCACATTATAATATTAAAAAAAAATGTTGGAAGTTCTATCTGCCTTTTATTTCGAAGTTACCTAGAGGTCTTTTCCAACAAATAACTTGTCCTAGTTATTTGAATAGGAGAGAAAATAAATCTGAATTATTACACGGCAAATGACAAGGAGAAGCCAGGATGCTCCAATTTAGACATCAGACATGCCCACCCATTTATCCTGCTGTTGTTAACTTCTCTGCTCATTTCCCACATTCACGCTTACTTATCATCAGAGGGTCAAATGATGATGAATGAGAGAAAGAGAGGGGAACCCAAAACATTTTTGTAACTGGTTAACATAATTCATTCTGTACGTTTAAAAACTGAAGTAGGGGGAGAGAGAGTAATGGGCAACCAATTAAACTTATTTCTAATAAGAATTTCAAAAGTTTATACTTAGTCTCTGTTTAACTCTGCTGTCCTTCTGCATGTGCATAGTGTGGCTAAGGGCAGTGTCAATTTTCAAAGAATTGCAAAAACACTCTCAGTCCTGGGGGATCAAGATGAGCTAAGCTCTGTTTCCTTTCAAAACGAAGCTTCCCTCCTTCCTTCTTCCTGTCTGGTAGGTCCTTAAGAACAGTACAGAGTAAGCATGGTTCCCATTAAAAGTCCATGCTCATGAGGGAGGCACCATCAACACCTCCAACTTCAGGTCAGTTTAAGTCTTAGACTCTCACCTTGTTTCCCAAAGATGACAAAAGCTTAAAAAATTCAATCGGGGTAACCATTTCTGCTCTCGGGAAAGGTAGCAGCTGACAGTAATTGGATAATACAGTCTGACTCATTTATTAAAAAGAGATTCTGAGTCAGCTGATTTAATAACCATTACAATATTCCATTAAGAACATAATAGGCTAGAGCAGCCCTATATTTTTATTAAGAGTGATAGGGGGCATCTATGGAAGAAACTTCTGGATTTTTCTTCCTCTTTTTTTTCCTGCTTATCTGTATTCTTCAGATTTTCTATAATAAACATAATTTACCTTTATAGGTTACTTTGAAAATTAAAGAATAAAAATGCTATCTTTTCTATGTGAGTGCTAAGCCACTTCAGTGGTGTCCAACTCTGCTACGGACTGTAGTCTACCAAGCTCCTCTGTCCATGGGACTCACCAGGCAAAAATACTGGAGTAGGTTGCCATGCCCCTCCTCCAGGGAATCTTCCCAACCCAGGGATTGAACCCACATCTCTTATGTCTGCTGCATTGGCAAGTTGGTTCTTTACCACTAGCGCCACCTGGGAAGCCCAATCACTTCAATACCTTACTAATAAAGATTGATTACAACCCTGAAATTTTAAATGCCAAAAAGACAGAAAATGAGCCATATTATGAAGTATAGAAAAACTCCAATTCTGAACATTAGACTGAGAAGTATTCCAACCAAATATATGTGAAAGCACAAATCAGCACATGTAAAGAGAGACAGAAACATCACGGTGCATGTTATCAACTGAATGAAAAGCAGGTGGAGCTTTCAATATAAACCCATACCTTTTCAGAACAAACAGAAAACACCCCGCTCCTATATCCTGGTGCAAAGGAGCGTGCATGCAAGGGAGCATCCACAGTACTGTGGATCTGATGTCAGAGGAGGCAAGAGTGAAGCTCTTACCACTGAGAACGTGTTGGCCGCCAGCAACTTCCTGTCCTGGTCAACTGCTTTAAAGCATGATCAAAGACGGTTTGGGTATAACTGAGAAATCATTTCACATGTATATAAAGTTCAGCTAAAATAATTATTTCCATTTGTTAATCTCCGTTTAAATGTGAACATAAATGTAAACAGGAATCAAGTCTACATAGAAGAGACTGATGCTAATGTAAATATTTACTCCAGTATTAAATGTTGCAAAGGAAAGAATCTGAATACATAATTGCAATGCAACCTCATTGCCTTTAGTAGAGAACGTGATAATCATTTACTATAATCATGTGCCCCAAGAACAAAATCTGTTCCTCTAAGGCCAGTTCAAAGGGGAATGATAATTTCTCTCTCTCCAATTTATAAAACCTGGACAAACACAACTATTAATCAGCCAGTTTTGTAACAGAAAAAAAGAAGAGCTACCATTCAAGCACAACCCAGGTTATAAGCTCCAACACGGCAATTGTTAGCGGAACACAAGACACTGACATTTCAATACAAGCTTTCAACAAGAGAAGCCCTTTAAGCAGCCTCCAGACTGTGTGTCCCATGTTTATACTCCTTTTCCTTCAATAAAAACAAAAATCTAGAGCAGCTACAAGCAAATGTTCAGTGGTTGACTTACATGCAGCTGTTATCCCAGGAATCACTGGGGGACCCCTAATATCGTCTGATCAACACTGCAGCCATTACTGAGGACCAATTTGTAACGGTTTATAAGTAGAACTCCTTCTCCCGTTTACCCTGGAGACTGGCCAGAAGGGTCCTCCAGCCTCTTTCACTGCATAAATCTACAGGCTAAAGTCCAAAGCGAGAAACCCCTCCTGGTACCTCATCACGTGGCATGGGGCCATCCTTGAAAAGCTCTGATCTGAGTCAGAGTAAACTCTGCTCTTGGAATCCAAACAGAGGAATCAAATGCCCTGCAGTTGCAATTTTTCCAGTTCGACTGTGTGTACCACCGCATCCTTCTCTATATTTTTAAATCCAAGAAAACTCTGCCCTAAACCAATTCCCAACCCCCAACCCTTATACTTTGGCTTCTCCTCCTCCCTGAGTTAATTTCCAAGCACACATTTATAAGCTAGGGGTCTGAGGAGTAACAAAGAAAAGCACACATGACAAAACTCACCCCTCGGCTACGCTGGCTCACCCTAGGAACCAGGAGTAGAAAAATAGGCCGACTGTACTGTAATTTGCCATGCACACAGCCATCACATCTTTCTAGGCCCACAGCGCTCAGGCCACTGTAATTTGTTGTGTTATATACAGTACATATTTCACAACAGTAACACAAACACACTGAAGTGCTAATCTGGCAATGGGGAATATTACTCAGCCCTCAAAGTCGGCCACTAGATCAGTCATCAAGCCCCCAAAGTAAGGCGGCATTTGAGAGTACCGAATACAATATGAACGCTTTCTTTACCCTGGGCTTCCCTGGTGGCTCAGATGATAAAGAATCTGCCTGCAATGCAGGAGACCCAGGTTCGATCCCTGGGTTGGGACGATCCCCTGGAGAAGGGCATGGCAACCCACTCCAGCATTTTTGCCTCGGAAATCCCATGGACAGAAGAGCCTGGCGGGCTGCAGTCTATGGAGTCCCAAAGAGTCGGACACGACTGAGCGTTTAACAATTAACACTTGTCTCACCCTAGTTAAAAAGTTCTACCCTATTCTTTTGAACAATTCAACATGAAAATGAATGCTGCCTGAAGACTGTCACAGCGATTTCTTGGATTTTTCTCAATGGTAGTATGAGAATGTCTGGCTTGTATTTCTATGCCACATAAGAGAGGAATATGCGATACAAACAAGAGACTCCCATTAAGACAGGAGGGGCACCGGGAATTCTGAGAGTTATTGAGTTATTTGAGTAGTCAGGTATGTCGGTTTTGACTATCCATACACAAAATGCCTAACCCTTAAGTACATCAAGAAAAGCAAAATGATAAAACATCCCTTGTGTCTCAGTGAGAATCATTTTTCCCAAGATCATATCTCTTTATTTATTTTGGCCATGCTGTGCAGCATGAGGGATCTTAATCCCTGGACCAGGGATCGAACCGGTGCTCCCGGCATTGGCAACATGGAGTCTTAACCACTGGACTGCTAGAGAAGTCCGTCAGCTAGAGTCTTATTTCAAGGACACCTACAAGGTGCAGGCCTGCACCGAACTCCATTACTACCTGCTTTTGGCCAACAGTCTAAAGGCTGTGATGCCTTTGGACTTTATAAGCAAAGCCACTGATACTGACACTATTATTTCCTGTCTTGCACTTCTCATTATCAGCAGGGCTGGAGCAGGAAATGATTCAGCTGGGGTCAGCTGCATTGCACCCAGCAGATTTTAAAGAGCCCAGGGGCTGCCTCGAGCCCCGTAAAGATCAGCAGCTTGGAAACTGGCAGGAGGTCCAGGTGGGTTGGGAGGGGAGAGGTAGGCAGTGGGATTTCAGATGCTCTGAGAGGCAATATCGTCCAATTCCTTGGCTATTATTATCGGTTGTGGGTAGCAGTTATTAGAATATTCTCATGTAGGAGAAAACCCTGGAATGCTGTTCAAACAATAAACAGTAAAACAAACAGCACACTAAAAAGGTGGCTTCCCTTCAGCTGTGGGGACTCGGCAGCGACATTTTGGCTCAGGTTTGGGATCAGGGCAAAGCACACAGACTAAACATACCTTTCCAACCTGATTTTACCTCCAGGTCTGCATCCTTTTCTTTACTTTTCTAATCTAAACATGGGCCCCATAGCTGAAGGCTCAGAGTGTGTATTACACAGTGCCAGCAAGTAGCTTTACAGGCAAAGATTTGGGGTTCAAATGTTTTTATTAAAAAAAAAAAGAAAACAAACATCAGTTTTGGGTAAGGCACTGATAAAATCACTTCGAGCTCCTCCTCACCCTACTCCATAAACAAAAAGACAATCTTAACTAAGGAAAGAAGAAAGAGTACGTACTTCTTAGTAACAGTACTGTTTGCTCTGAAAAAGCAAGAGTGAGGATAGGGTGGGAATGAGGATGGAGACCCGCTAAATCTGAAATATAATGTCTAGTTCTGCTTAGAAACTAGGGTTGCTTTAAAAATTATTAACATATAAAGCTTTGACTTCACTATATGTCACTGTGTTCCACTGAAAGGGGTCTGTTTTATTTGAACAGGCCATTTCCCCCTTATCTATGATCACTTGAAAGTAACCCTTTCTCTTTTACAAAGTTTCCATCACCGGATCCTTAATGCTCTTCCGCTCTCTTAGTTCAGTTCAGTTCAGTGGCTCAGTCCTGTCCCTCTTTGCGACCCCATGGACTGCATCACTCCAGGCTTCCTGGTCCCTACCTTGACAGAAAAGTTTCTGGGCACACAAGATAGTCTAAGAACATTCACTTCTGTATCACGTAATAACTAGACATACAATGGTGGCTCAGTGGTAAAGAATCCACCTGTGAGTACAGGAGACAGGGGTTCGATCCCTGGTCCGGGAAGATCCCCTGAAGTAGGAAATGGCAACCCACTCCAGTATTCTTGCCTAGGAAATTCATGGACAAAGGAGCCTGGGGGGCTATAGTCCATGGGGTTGCAAAGAGCTAGCCACTAAAACAACAACAAAATGATTGGAAATGGCGTGCTCCCAATTTCTCAATTCAGTCATACACTTCAGCTCTTGCCTCTCCTATTAAAGAGAGGCAGGTGCCAACCCCAGACATCTTAGTACCAAGAGAGTGCCAAGAACTTTGGGGTTATTCATCAATTCATACTACAAGGCAAGTTTCAGGAGGGCAAGGGCACTGTCTGTTTTGTATTAATGTCTGCCAAACACCTAGAATAGTGTATGGCTCAAAGTTGAGACTCAATGAATATTTATTGACTCTATGGCAAATATATACTTAGCTGCTCCTACAACTAATTTCACCTGAACAAAATGGAAAGACTAACACCAAAACAATGTTCATTAATCAATTGAGTTTTAAAAGTTTGCTTCTTTCCCTCATACATTAAAAGCCTTTGCAATGTGACACATTTAGGCTAGCCAAATTCACCTTATGTTGCTTGCCTTCATTATTTTTTGAAATAAGATTAAAACGTTCTGGCAAATAAAGCATTAACAAAATAACTATCTTATATGCCAACTTATGTCTGCCAGGAAACTGATGAATCAAACTCATCCCTTATTTCAAGAAGGAAAATGCTATTCTGCATTCAATATTTCTGAAATACCAAAAAAGAGAACCATGTGAAAGAAGGGATAATTACCTTCTATTTGTCTCAAGTCACCAAGGAGTCTCTACAGCAGACATCCATGACCCCACTGTTCATGTTTTAAGCAATTTTTATTACTAGTTATGTATTCTTATATTACAAAGCGCTATTCTTTCAACTCACTGGTTAAATCAGATATATGCATTTATTACCCTCTTTGCTTGAAATTTCTCTTGTTTGATATGAAATACCTACTGTTAATGCCCTCACATCTGGGACTCACTGGGAGAAGTACAGGTACATCTACCTTCAAGCACTGTACAAGAAAATTGAATTGGTAAAATCAAAAGAGGACAGTTCATGCAGCATGGACTAAGTGTAACCTGCTTTAAAGTTGTATCTGCCAGGAAAGCATCTTGGAGAGGTGAGATGGTGCAACTGTCAATATGAATTCCACACGGCAGAGGGCCGGCCCTGCCCTGGACACAGTCCTCATCAGGTGTGTTTCTGTGCTGAGTTGATGGCAAGGGGCTTCTTTTTTAAAAATCTTACTCTTGGCATAAGGCCACCGGTTCTCTGAGGGAGAAAGTCTCTCCAACACCGAAAACCTGTCTATTCGTGCTAGAAGGGATAGGTTGCTATTGTTGATGATTTAAAAACAAAACGAACAGAAATTCCCAAATCAAACAAAAGAAAGAGGTTCACCAGCTTCAGTAAGTATTACAGATTCCAACAAGCATGGGGGGTTTTTAGTGCCAACAGGTTTAAGACAAGAAACTAGCCAGACAACTTCCCTGGTGGTCCAGTGGTTAAGACTCAGTGGGGGCACGGGTTCAATCCCTGGTCAGGGAACTAAGCTCCCATGTGCCACATGGCATGGCCTTAAAAAATAAATAAATAAAAGTAAAACTAACTACAAAAATGCCATGAAAAAAGATAATAAAAACAGAAAATGCAAGTAGATACTTGAATAAACACTTTAAAAAAAGAAAAAGAAAAGAAACTAGCCAGGCAATCCAAAGCAAATTATCTTTCCAAGAAACATACTTTTGATGACTTATGGAAAAAGATGACATCTTTATTCCTCAACCATGGTGTTTAGAAACAGGATTCAACACCAGAGCTTAAGTCAAATCTTACGGGGCACGAGGGTCTAAACAGGCCCAGAATCCCTCAGATTTCCAAAGGGACGCCCCTGCCCCTTCGACTTTGTCTGTGGCTGTGCTAAGGAAGGCTGAAGTGGCAATGCAAAGATTGCAATACTGCTCGTTATTTGCAAATGATTCACATTTTTATTGTTCTATTGGTGTGACCTTAGAAACTTGGCCTTGAAAAATTAAAAAAAAAGATAATGGCGCCATAAACGCAATAAGAGTTCTAAAACCAGTTTGTTGGAAATGTGCTGTGAAACCTGAATTCTTCTAATCAGACAATGCCACCCCTTAGAGAAATTTTCCTGTGCATTATTAAAGTGATATACTGCACTACTAGTTAGAGCTCCATAACCTTTAAATTGCCCAATTGTAATTAAGGCCACTAGTTTTATTTAGGAAGGTTCAAGGAGGCTCCATTGAAGTTGGCTTAACTAGTGTGAATTTAATGTCATGCTGCCAGAAGGCAGAGGAGCTCGCTGGCCTGGCTGTTCTGTGGCACATGTGGCTGTGGGGTCATGAATTCTAAATTAAGCCCAGATTTAAAGAACCTACAAGATATCAGAAGGAGCTGGGTGTGTGCAAGTAAGCATGCCCACATTTGCCTGCACACATCATTCATTCATTCAGTCCATGGGCAGCTTCTTCATTTGGGAATCTAAACACATCTGATTATTTATAGTGAAGGAGAAGGGGGTTAAAGTTACCGTTAAAGGCATAGTGATCACTTTCATTGCAAGGTGAGGCCTAAGCTCATGGCCAATCTGCATTAACGATTTTAAATAAAATAATTTATTTACTTGCAAATTTGTAGGAAATCGCAATCCACTCAGAGTTCTTGCTTGGAAAATCCCATGGACAGAGAAGCCTGGTGGGTGACAGCCCATGGGGTCGCAACGAATCAGACATGACTGAGTGCACACACACTGTTATGTTATCGTCTACTATGAGATGATAGCCCTCTAAATGGATTTTCTTTTCAAACAGCTAAAAAAAATTATACAGTAGATCCACTATACATCAATCAACAATGATCAAGTGATAAGAAATAAAACATGCATATAACAACATTGTAAAGGCAGGAATGTTATTCACATTACAAATGAAATTTGAAGAAGGAAAATGTGCAGTTGGGTATATGAGGAGGAAATAAAGTGAGCTATTTGGACAGGCCACTCAGTGGAGCGCTGAAAATAATATATGAACTTCACCGAAAGGGCAGCACATCAAGGACTGAAAACAAAAGATAAGAGAGAATGGAGGTCCTCAGTACAGAGACAAGGAGAACCAAGGGTAGCAGCAGAAAGAAAACAGCTAAGGATTTGACCTATGTTCAAAATTCTACTGGATGTGAGCTTGAAAACATTCATCTCTGGATAGAATGCTGGCAATCTTCTGTGGCTCCAATGGCAATAATGATAAATGAATTTCTTTACAGCCAAGTGGCTCAAACAGCCAACTCCGTTACCACTATATAATTAATAACAATAAGCAATTAAAGAGAACAGCAGGCTACAACTATAAGGTGTCAAAATATATCAGCAAAGGAAAAAAAAACTGTGACACGCTTAAAGAAAAATAAATGTACATGGTGTGAATCTATGTACAGTTTCTTCTTCCATGCTCTGTTTTAGATAAAGCTTTTCATGCTTGAAGAAAAATAGAGGATGGCATAAAACTACTGTAAGGTGATTAACATCCCTCCAAAAGCAAATAATACTCCCAGTGCTCACAGAAATCAGAAAAGTGATATGGAAACATGATTGTGAAGGCACGGGAGAGCTGGCTGACCCCAGTTTGGCGTTCTCCTTTTCCTAAGAAATATTCTAATAAATACCTCCCCAAACTATATTTGTTGACTCATGTGTTTTCAAAGATCCCAGAACATTGTGTGTGTGTGTGTATTTTTCATGTAAAATTGAGAAGCAATAAACTAGGGATGTGTAGGCAAAAGGACCAAGTGGATGTATGCGTGTATGCTAAGTCGCTTCACCTGTGTCCGAGTCTTTGGGACCCTATGGACCATAGCCCACCGGGCTCCTCTGTCCATGGGATTCTCCAGGCAAGAATATTGGAGTGGGTTGCCATTCCCTCCTCCAGGGGATCTTCCCAACCCAGGGATCGAACCCACATCTCTTACAACTTCTGCACTGGCAGGCGGGTTCTTTACCACTAGTGCTATCTGGGAAGTCCTGGGTGAATGTATTTATTTGGCTAAATGCTGGAATGTTTGCTAGAGGTTAGAAGGGGCTTTGGAGACAACGGGCTTGTTGAAAAGATGAGAAAATTGAGACTAGAGATATTAACTAACACGTCCACCCAGGCAAAGGATTTTGGTCATGGCCAACCAGAATCCAGAGTTCCTGAATCCAATATTAAGTTCTTTGGGTTCTTTAAGCTCAGATTTAAAGTCGCTGGTGTGTGCTTGTATACATCCCCAAGCTTGCCTACCTATATCATTCATTCACTCATTACACTGGCAGCTTCCTCATTTGGGAATCTAAATATTTGGATTATTTATAGTATGAGGAGAAGGGCGTTAAAGTTACTCTTAAAGGCATAGTGATCACTTTCATTGAAAAGTGGGGTATAAGGCCATGCCCATAAAACTATACTGGCCTATCAAACCCTCATTTAAGTTTCTTCCTTCTTAAGTACAACAATTTCAGTATCAATTATGCAAAGCAAAAGTTATTGTCTCTCTAGGTCTCTTACTTATGTGCAAAGAATTATTTATACTTCCATGCCACCTGGTCCTCCTTTGCTCCCTGATAAGAAAAGGCCTGAATTTATTCCCATCCACATCATCCCTGATTTCCTAACCGAACTACCTACCTACAATTAAGGGTCTGCTGCCCTTGTGACAGCACCTCTCTCCCCTCTGGAAAGCAGAGCCTTAGGTGGCTTGCAGTGCCTGTTGGAAAATTAAATTTCCCATATCTCATGATTCTGCAGAAGTGCTAGGAACACCATCCTTGGTAAAGCACATTGGACTGAGCTGTCACTCTGAAAGGAACACCCATGATTACGCAACTTGCAGCCTTGAAGGCATCCATGGCTGAATGCAGATGCTTCCTCCCAATAGCCATCATCCATTGATTTGGTTAAACTGTCACCTGAAACCCATGGAGCCTGGGCTTGAGACTTCACGGAACTATCATTATTCAGAAACAAAGACTGATTCCTTAGTTCTATCCTGCCTGTAGCTAATTATACTTCTTCAAGTGCCCGAGTTGTTCCCTGATATGGAACTAAGTGGAATATTTGGGAAGAAAATGGGACTCCATGCATATCTTAAGTGTGTGGCTTACTATTAATAAAAAGGCAAAGCCGTGCTTCCGCATGGAAAAATAAGAGCTCACTATGTTCCTTGCCTACATTTCTCTCTTGGCCATCAGTCTGGATACACCAGCACATCTAGACACTATATGCTGAAGCCAAGATGTTACTGGCATACCAATGAAGCATACTCATTCCTAGTTCCTCTGTCTGTCTCCTATCAGTCAGGAGCAGCAGTAGTGAGAGTTACTACCTACTGAGATGGGAAAAGTAGTTAGAGAGGGAATGGGGGTGGGGGGGGGGAAGGAAGGAAGGAAGGAAGGAAGATGGAGGATTCATGTTGTAACAAAAATTTCTGCCTTATTGCTACTCAGCTTGGAAGTACAGTGAAGAAGCAGATATTCCTAGGTGTTTTGCTAGGTCAAACACCAAAGCTAAAGACTATGAAATGGATCTAACAAAAACCATGGATTAGTTAGTAAGAGTCTCTGTTAAATGAAGAATGAGACACAATAATTAACGACAGCTCTTTCTCAGATAGCAATTCCTTATATTACTTTCTGCAAAGCTATTAAATATTTCTAAGGCTATAATGCCAAATTGTAAAGATGCTTTGGGCACCATAAATTTTTAATTCCCTATCTTTATGACAATTTTTCTAAGACCTGAACCAGTTAATTGAGGATCCATTCTAAAAATGTAAATATTGTATACTCTGTCGATATAAAGAAGGGTGATAATTTCCTAACACAGACATCTATTGAAAAAAAGTCACTAAAATACCTATCAACAGCTTGAAGCAGTTTATATATTTAAAAGCTCTCCTCTGCCCCCTGTATGATGTGATGCAGTCAGCACAGAATTACAACGCTTTGTTAAACAATCTAAGTAGAAATCTGAAACCCCAAATTATAAAACTAACATCCATTCTGAAAGCAAATCACATTTAGCTCTCTTATCAACATCACTGTCAGTAAAGGAAAACGTAAAAGTCCAGGATAAAAGTTGACCCCTGGTGATATCTGGGCCTCCTTCTCTTCCTCTGCTTCTGAAAATCAACAGCAATATTTCGTTTCTTAAAGACAGAGATTAGCATGAGGGTTTTTATATTTGAGAATCTGGAGATAAGTAAATACAGTATATCATTTTATAGGAGAGTAACTGTTGGGTAAGATAGAGGCGAACATTCTGATATGAATCAGCAATGAACAAAGTCCTCCTTTGTCTGAATATTAGAGGGAAGACAGTTCCAAAATTAAAACGAGAGTAGGTAAATAATAGATTAGTCTTTTGTGAATGTGCAGAAACAAATAAAGTGTGGTCACTAATTTTGCATTTTTCAACCCATCACGATAACTGAGCATGCATGGATACTTAAACATTTAGAGAAAAATGCCCAGTTAACAAAATAAATTTTCTTCCCCAGAATGGGAAGACAAGCACCCTTCATTAATATTCAAAAATGTTAAAAATAAAATAAAACCTCAGAGAATTAGATGTAACTAAGACTATCCCATTACCCTTACGAGTGAGCATGTGATCGATGGGGAAGCTGTAGATGGCATGTCGGCCAGACGAGTCCATTCTGAGCCTTCTTACTCCATTTAATGCACCCACAAGCAAGTGGATGCCCCTTCAAAAGGGAACAGCACGAGAAAGGAGAATTCTGTGCATCTCTTTAGATCTGTGCCTCTAGAATCTGAGCACCTCTCTTTTGAAATGAATATTAGAAAGTCTGCTTTAAAATGATAACAGCAGGAAAATTCCAAATCAAAGTAGTCACTGTGGCCTTAACTCACCCGATTAGGTCTACATATTACCTCATCTGCTGCAAAAGATCATACTTTGTGCTCAGGCCAACATGACTTTTAAGTGCAAGAAGCTGAATGAAGTGTCTGCACAATTCAAACCCAGCTCCCCCAGCCCTTACCTTTTTTGGACACCCACAGAAAAAGGAGGGCTTCCCTGGTGGCTCAGCTGGTAAAGAATCCGCCTGCAATGCAGGAGACCTGGGTTCAATCCCTGGGTTGGGAAGATCCCTTGGAGAAGGGAAAGGCTACCCACTCCAGTATTCTGGCCTGGAAAAGTCCATGGACTGTATAGTCCATGGGGTCGCAATGAGTTGGACATGAGTGAGTGACTTTCACCAGAAGAAGGAGGCTCTTATCAATACCAAGACTAATACAAGGTACATTTTCCTCTCACTGACCTCTACTTGAGGACAATTTTATATATATAACAACTCATTATATTTACAGAGCATTTTACAAAGTTCAAAATGTGTGATGTGGGTGTATATACTTTGATTCTTAGTTAATCTGCCTAGTAAAACAGACTGGTCCAGGTTAACCCAAATCCTAGGAAGAGTATACCTCAAAGTCATGAAGGTAAACCGGTAGAACTGGGCTCAGATCTGGGTTGAGGCTACAGATTACGGGAAGAAAATGATTACATTTCAACATGGAACCAAGTTTTTAGTTTAATCATCTATGATACTTAGTTTACTGGGCCCCTATGTTCAGGAAGATGGGAGACCACTCAGCAGATTATGTCGATAATGTATTTAATTAAGGTAGTGATTCACAAAGGGAGAAAAAATTAGAAACATGTACTTTCATCAGGGACCTTTCTGATGATCTGAATGGTTTATTTTAGTGCCCTTTGAAGGTTTAAGGCCAAACATAAGACACTTTTTTTTTAAAGGTTATTATTTTTGAATTTATCAAGATTGAATTCAAAACTTGACATTCAGAAATCTGACTAATTTGTGAAGAAATTACAGATATGATTCATTTTATTAACTAAATCTGCTTTTAAAAACCAAAAGTCACTATTTTCAAACTGTGTGAAGCAAGGCAGAATCATTTGTTTCCCAACAAACGGTACCAGTTACAAGGCTGTTTTCTCTCCTGCATGTGGAGATTTTCACACAGACTGTTAAATATAACTTACTGCGTTGATTTGGAAAATACCAAGAAAACTGTATACTGTACAGCTCAAGTGACTGGAGTTAACAAAAACAAACAAACCCTCCCTGGCCCCCAGAAATGTAAATAAAAAGTTAGATTTCCCTGTACTACATTTGATTGCATTAATTGATGTTTAAAAAAAGTCCGCTGAAAATAAAGCCCAGCAGTAGCATTTTTCTTTCCTAAATCACAATAGCAGCACATTACAAACACTACCAAAAGGTCCCCTGGTACGTGTGTAAAGTTCCACTCTGGCAGTAAAATGCATCTACTGTGTGTTCTCCATTTCCATCTCTACCCTCCCAAATATGTATGAAAGCAGGTCACAAATGCAATTAAGCCTGCTTGCACATTGTTTAAATATTCATTTCCAATGAAGACTCAGAAACTGAATGGTCAGCCACTAAATTCTTTTTAATTTACAGAAAACCAAAATCTTTCTCTAAAGCAGGATTTGACCTCTGATAGCCGACAGACCATTATGAATAAGTCCAGTTTTTGTAATCTGTCCTGTTTCCAAAATCCTGCTAAGTAAGGCACGCACTTTGGGAAGCCTAGCTTAGTAGCAAACGTAGACCTCTACAAGAGGCTTCAGTGGGCTCACACCTAAGTGGGTAGGATAGACAGTGTTTATAAAAGTCATCACAGACACCATCTCTAAAGCCTCTCTCCCCATACAATACGGGGGCGTGATTTTAGAGATGCAGGCTTTGGGATCACTTGATGGTGGCTGGTGGGATGCCCAGCCCTGCCCCTAACAAGCTGTGTGGTCTCATCATGTTACTTAACCTGGCCTCAGCCAAACCATGGAGCCAGTGCGGCTATCAATACCCACACCATAGGAATGGGAAGTGAGACCCAGGGGAGATGCTCCATGGCAAGTGTCCAGCAGGATGCCTGGCCTTGGATAAGTGCTCTGTAAGTACTGGTTATTTTTCTTATTAAGCACGAAACAAATGTTTGCTCCATTTGGTGAAATACCTAATATCAAGGGGTTTTACTCTGTAGAGTTCACATATTGACTCTATTCCTCTCGATTCTGCCCTGCTTTCTCCTCCACATCAGCTCTGTCAGCTGCCCCAGAGCAGTTTCCTGTCTTGCAGGAATAGGGAGAGAGAAATGAGACATCGGCTCTGAGGGCAGAATCCCTCGGTGGGACGCACTGCTGGTGGGACTAGGTCTGCTCTCAAAACAACTGCGTTTTTTTATTGCTGTTGAATAAACGAATGGAAGGAGAAAGATGAGAAAGGAAGGGAGAGATTGAGGGTGGCAGGAAGAAAACAGACCTGGGGAGGCCCTGGACTATAGTGGATATCGAGTCTACAGCCCGGGTAGGAGCACGTGATGGGCTCTTTTTTGTTTTCCCAAACAATTCAACATGTCAACAAAGAGATCTTTTCAAATTTGCACCATTCCTCTACCAGTGGTGTGCCTCTTTTCTAGTTTTCTTACTTCTAATCAGCCCCCAGATTTAAAAATAAAAGCAACTGTGTGTTCAGTCCTGTCCTCTTTATTTGTTTCTATCTCAAAAAATAACAATACTTTCCCTTTTTCAAGCCCTGTCTCCTTACTGCCTGCTAGAGTTCTGGTCAACCTCATTTTCTCTCGACAGTCAGAAAGACGCTGGCCAGGTCCTGACCTGTGAATTTTATATCCAGCTGCTACCACTTCCCAGGTAGGGACTTCTGCTCAGTCCTCCCTGGAAATTCTTCTCTACTTTACATTTTTAAGTCTCAGTGAGAAGGAATGGGATAAGGACAGATTAACGAAGTATTTTTGATGCTATTGCCTCCTCTGGTGCCACACTGTCCCTACTATTCTGTGGGCAATCCCAGTTTCTTTTCTTGAGAATGCCCCCTCCTTATAACCTCTAGAAATCAGAAGGTATCAGAAGTCACAGAGTTTCAAAATATTCTCAGGACTAGTCTGATTTTAGAAATGAAATTAACAGTTGCTGAGGCTTCCCTGGTGGCTCAGTAGTGAAGAATCCACCTGCCAATGCAGGAAACATGGGTTTGATCCCTGGGTCAGGAAGATCCCCTGGAGTAGGAAATGGCAACCCACTCCAGTATCCTTGCCTGAAAAATCCGATGGATAGAGGTGCCTGGTGGGCTACAGTCTATGCAGTCGCAAAGAACTGGACACAACTCAGCAACTGAACAACAACAAGGGCAAAAATACATTTCGTAAATTGACTGTGAAATATCCACCTTGAGTCTAGGCATGATCCCAGTCTCTCAAGGTCTCTCCCCTCTTGACCAAGTGCTGCGACATCTGCCCAGCTGCTCTTAGTCAAAGGGAAGCCCCCGGTCAGTTGGTGAACACTGAGTGGAGAAGGAGATGCCCAGCGTCCTGGGTGCCGCCCGATGCTGTCCCTGGTGGTAAGGGGCTAACCTGGCCCTTCATTAGCCTTCATGACTCTCCCTTCCTGAGACCCGGGCTTGAGTCTTCTCATTAGCACTGAATTCCCCGCCTCTGAGCAGAGCACAGATGTCAGGCAAGTCTGACCCAATATCTGGTAATCAGATTCTGTTTACTTTCCTAAGCCTGAGGTTTTAGGGCAGCTCGAGATGAGGCAGTGGGATTCTTCTCTGGCCCTCCTTGTTGTGGGTGGTGGGGGGAGAGCGATGGAATTCACAACAGGCCCCCACACGGCCGAGCCCACAGCCACAGATCCGTGCTAGGCGCGGGCTGCTGTTTTCCACGAGAAGCTTCTCTAAAGGACAAAGGGTCCGGCCTGCTTGTCTGCAGAGGAAAACTGCAGGAGGCTCTGGCCCCCTGGAACATGCAGGCTCACCTAGGCACCTCCAGCTCAGGGCAAGCGGCCCGCTAGCTTGTCCTCTTCAGAAAAACGTTCTTTGTATGGAATTAAATAAATAAATAAGTGCGTGCATACATACGTGCATACATACATACAAATATGAAATGAATCTCTTTAATAATTTGAAGAAATCGTCTCGGCTCCTGTATGAGGCAGTCGTTAGGGGCCTGTGACAAAGGGGCCTTTGGGTTTTCTCTTTACCTTTGATCTGCGTTATGAAATGTTAATGTCCACCCCATCAGAGTCTCTTTCGGAAGTTCTCTCAAAAGGCTTACCCCTGCCCCCTGCAACTTCCACTCAAATGCTCTGTCTATACTGAAGTGCTGACTCTGAGCTCAGGCCCAGAAGCATGGACATTTTTGAAACAGGGCTAGCTAAACTGTTAAATATAATTTATTGATGATAAAGAGCATGGCTTTGAGGCAATTTAATCACTCACAGACACACACACGCTCCTCTCCCATGCATCTTGACATTACATATATACTTAAGGTTTGAAACTGAGCTCCCAGTGTTCTGTCTATAACAGGTAATGCAGGGGTGGGGGGGAGTGTCCACAGAATCTCTAATTGCGTGTTGATTGGGTAGGAAACCACCACAAGCCCATATTTTGATATCTCTATTAACAGCCTGTTCATGTCAAACTGCAAAACTTGGTTGTACTTCTTTCACCATCTTTGCCCAAGACAGACCAGTAAACACAATTCCTCTCTCTATAATTAGCCTTTTCTCTAAGGGCCCTGGAGTAAGTCTGCACGCCGTAGATTTAATATCCAGTGCTATATCCATATGCGCTGCCCTTGCCTGGTCCCAGAGCATATAAACTCCCCTATTAGCAGCCTTGACTGCTTAATTATGCAGATTTTTTTTGTACCCGCCTGCCTGTAAAATTACTGTGTCTAACCTTTTTTTTTTTTTTCCTCTTTGCACCATGCTGGCCATTCTAATGAAATCGGCATAGGGGAAAGGGCCTGATTTGCAGTTATGGAGGCTGGATCGCACTGGCAATCTGTCCTTAGTGGGAGTTACAAAAGAAGTCAAATGCCTTCATCTGGTTCTACCCTATCATCCCCAAGGTGATTGAGTTCACTTCCCGATGCTTCCCAAGTTTTCCTCAGGCTGTCCAATCAGCATGTCCACCAGGGAGCCCAGCCTAGCTTGCAACAGTCTCCGTATCTAGTTACAGCCCCACCAGGGACAGTCAACCATCCACCCCCAAGCCTTCAGATGAAAACCTTTTCTAACAAGGCCGCCCAGCGCCAATGAAATAACACACATCTGCATATCCACTGGGTCCCATGTTTCTTGTGCTCATGGATTATGTATCTTGCAGCCTCTAATAAAGAAATGCAGTTCTTTGTTTAATGTTTATCTTGTGCTTGTTAAGCAAATGCTAATGTTGTATCAGAATGCTTTAGTGCTATTTGGGTTTTTGGTGATTTACTACAAGACAATCTGCTGTGAAGTAAATTTAGAGAGCGAGAGAGAGAAAGAAAAGAGGAGGAAAAAAAGCCGTCTGGTTGAAAGGGAGAAAAAGAAAACGGTTTGACAGACAAAAAATCAGGGAAAAGGGGATGAGGGGGTGCAGGGAGAACGAGAGTGAAAGTGTGTTCCAGAAACCGAGCAAAAGCCTGACACAGAGGGACAGGCAGGTGGACGGAGGGACAGACACACATGTCCACACATGCGGAAGCTGGGGAGAAGGGGCAGAGAGCAGGGCCTTAGATAAATCCCCTGGCCCCAGGCTGACGTCCCCACTTTACCACTGGACAGTTTGAGATTGGAAACCAGAGAATACATCCAGTACAATTTCCAAAAGGGACGAGATGATAACTTCCCCTTCAGTGATAAGGTAAACAGTATCCTGAAGGGTAAACAGAAAATAAAAAAGCCTCTTTTTTTGGTTGTTGTCTGCCTTTGTGCCCCGATGGTTAGCACTGTGCACTGTTATTCACAGACCACAGGGAAGCCCTAAATTCAATTGTTCATTCCTAGCTCTGCTAGAAATAGGCAAAAAAAAAAAAAATATATGTGTGTGTGTGTGTGTGTGTGTGTGTGTGTGTGTGTGTATAATCAGAACCTCCCTCCTCCCAATTTCAGGGAGAGGTGGGGGCTGGGGAAAAGAAACGAGGGTGGCGACTTGAAAGCTGATGAATGAATGCCCTTTATTTATCCTTTGGCAAGACAGGATATGGATATCCACAGTAACAAACCTTTCCCTCCAGCTTCCTATGCCTGCAATCCTGTTAGGGAGCAGGATGTCATTTTTATAGAGATATCGCCTGCTTTCACCCCCTTCACATTTTTGATAGGAGAGGTCAAAAGGCAATTCTCTAAAAGTAAAATCAAGAGGTCTATGTATTTTATAATTACTGTTCCTATAATTTGTTGACAAATTGTGAGGTTAATGAGGTCTTAGATTTCTGTGTTTTACAACACACAAAGACTATCTGATAAGAGATAGTGATCTTGCAATATATACAAATATTGAACCATTTTGGTATACACCTGAAACTAGCATGCTATTTGTCAATTTAAAAAAAGAGATAGTGATGGAAAGATTAGTGATTAGGATAAAAGAGTATTTTGCTCAGGAAGTACACTTGTCACAAATCATAGTCAGCTCCTCTCCTTCCTCTCTGCATTTCACAAAATAAATCAATGAATTTCCAAAAGGATAAAAAAAAAAAAAAAACTCAAGTGGATAAATGAAAAGCAAACATCTACCATATGAATCCAAGTGAAAATTACATCCACGCAGAAGAATGCGATGTTAGCTTTCTTCTTGGGTAAACATCTCTATCCTTAACACACTATAGAAGCTGAAGATAAATTTAGTCTTCATGATTAATACAATTAATTCTAAGTACTCTGGTTCTTTTGAAATACTTCAGTGATGTCACAGAGGTTTCCATTAAAAGTGTGAGCTACTGCTTCAGAAAATAAATATCTAATGTACCATCCTTTTTGCTAAAACATTCCTTAAAGGTTTTATTTTTATTCATATTATTTTCCTTGATAAACTTCTTGCTTTCTAATGATGCCCTATTAATACAAAAAGACTGAACTCAAAGCCCTTTAGTGGCCAATGGAAGAAACTACATAGAGCAGACAATGAAGGCATTCATTTGCTATGGGAATAACTGGAAATCTAAAGCTGGGATTCTCAAAAGTACTGCCTCTTAAGGCACTGGGGGCTCTCTTCAGAGTGAAGCGTAATTACTACCAGTGGGTGTGATCTGGGGATGTGACACTTGCTCTTTGGGGTCTCTCAGGAAGGAATCAACTTCCTTCCATGATTTCATTTCACTAAAAACATGATCACAACAGACTTCATTTAGGTGCAATGCAAATCCTACAGCTGAAAGTCTCCCTTCCCATTGTCTTCACCATTTGGCTCCCGTTGGAGGCTATTATTAGAACTGGAATTTAATGTATCTCTTTTCCCCTTTAAATTTAACAGAGAGTCAAAAAAGACAGAAAAAGGAAATCAATGGTACATTTCATTAGCTGGCTCTTATACTGTATGGTAAGTCATGAATCAAGGGCTTTGTTGTTCACAGAATATCACAAAAGCTTTCCAAATTACAAATAAAAGCAAAATACCCCCACCTTTGGATCTTTCTTCTCTGTGCCTTTAACAGGATTTCCCATTGTCCTATTCACATCATACTCCATCAAACATTGTGGGGTTTGGGACAATTTAGGCTGCTCAAGAGCCTGGTGACTGGGTAGTCACAGCTTGCTTTGGGAGTCTGACTCCAGGGAGTTTTCAAAAAGCTTCACCTCACTTTCTCTACCCCAGTAACCTCAGTAATGTTCTACCCATCCTGGCCTGCTACTCAAGCATTTAAGATAGTAAATTTTCAGAAATAAGTGCTTAGGTTTAAGGTGTTGAAAAATGCCCCAAACTTGAATACAATCATATTTGTATCCTGGAACTCTCAGTGACCAGGGTGATCCAAGAGCAATGGGGAGATGTGAGTGAGGTCTTCTCCAATGGTACCAGAACTCTGTAGGTTCAGCTGCTAAGACCTTTAGGGACTCCATGGAAAAGAGAATGATGTTGCAGTGGCATTACCTAGAAGCCATGCTAATTGATCTTGGAGCCCCTGAACTGCAGTTGGAACAAAATCCAGGATGAGAACTAGACAATGGGTTGCATGGAGGTTGAGAGGGATTCCAGTTGAAGAAACTTATGGGAACTACTTTATTAAAATAAAACAAAACAAGAAACAATTCCAAAGGCAACCCTTTAGAATGACCGAGTACCTTAGTATCTAAACTCTCAGGAACCGCTCTACATGCTAATTTTCTAAATCCTGTGGGATAGGGATTCCACTTTGGATTGGCACAATAAGATCCTAGTAGATTGATATCCCTGCAGATAATAACTATAAATTTTGGACAAAAGACAAAAGAAAAATTTGCAATTAACCTGAAGGTATTGGCTTGTGAATACAAGCAGGCAGTGATTGGAAAGAGTCAACACTTGGAAGAAGGTAATAACACAAGATGACTGTCCTATTCTGTATGGATTTTAGCTGCACATGGAAGCTAAATGTCCAACAGAAAAATACAGTATTCCTGACTTTAAAAAAACAGAATTTAGAACAAACAAAGCCACTAGAAAGTAAAGGAAAAACCCTGGAAAGGAAAAAGTCTGGACAGGTGGGAAAGCACAATCCCATGTAAAACTCTGCCCAAATCTCTGGTTGACTTTTGAACCACACAAGTGCAGGACTGACTGAATGCAGCCCAAGTAAGGATTAAAAAACTGAAGGGACATTTGACCTGCAGTTCAAAAGACAGGGCTTGCAGTTTGAGTTCAGTCAAGATACTTGCCTTCTAAAACAAAAACATCACCACTCCTGGAAGAGTATATCAGAATTCAGAGTATCTATAACATCATATTCACTATGTCCAATATACAATCCAAATTACTGGGCATACAAAGAAAATGAAAAATGTGATCCATGTTCAAGGGAAGACACAATCAACTCAGATGCTAGAATTAGCATCGAAGAATTTCAAAGCAGCCATTTTAACTATACTCAATGACATAAAGGAAAATGTATTCCTCGTGAATGAAAACACATGAAATTGCGGCCTCGAATCTATAAAAAGGTACCAAACGGAAACTCCAGGATTTAAAATTACAACTTGTTAAATAAGACAACTCAGTATATGGGTTTAAAAGCATAATGGATATGATAATGAATTTTAAAACAGATCAACAGAAATGATTCATTCTGAATAACAAAGAGTAAAGTTCCCTGGTGGCTCAGACGGTAAGGCATATGCCTACAATGCAGGAGACCCGAGTTCAACCCCTGGGTCAGGAAGATCTCCTGGAGAAGGAAATGGCAACCCACTCCAGTATTCTTGCCTGGAAAATCCTTTGGATGGAGGAACCTGGTAGGCTACAGTCCAGGGGGTTGCAAAGAGTCAGACACGACTGAGCGACTTCACAAAACAACAACAAAAAAGTATTGAAACAAACAGAGCCTGAATAACCTGTAGGACAATATCAACACATGGGGTAATTTTGGTACCAAAAAGTGAAACAAGAGAAAGATGTACAATAATCATTTAAGAAATAATGGCTGAATAGTTCCCCAATTCAGTGAAAGACACAACTCTTCAGATTCAAAAAGTTCAGCAACCTACAAGCAGGACAAGTTTTAAAAAGATAAATGAGCACATACTTAAAAATGAAGAGAAAGGGAAAACTTTAAAGCATCAAACAAAACAAAATGAAAGAAAAACTTCATAAAAACATCTTACTTAAGGAATAACAATAACTTGAGTGACTTCTGATTTCTCATTAGAAACACTGGAGCCCAGAAGATAGAGGACCGACACTTTCCTGGTTGTAGAATAAAAAGAAAACTATCAGCCTATAAAATAGAAAAATATCCTTCAAAAGAAAGGTGAAGTTTTATATATATATATATATATATATATATATATATATATATATATATCTCTCCTTACTTCCTCACCTCCTCCCTGCTCTGTTCTATAAAAGAACCTGGCATCCAGACCCTGATAAGATGCTTATTTTGAGATATTAGTCTGCCATCTTCTTGGTCTGCCAGCTCTCTGAATAAAGTCATATTCCTTGCCTCAAAAAAAAAAAAAATCCCTATTAAAGAACACAAAGAGAATTTTTACCATAAGAGAAATTATACCTGATGAAAATCTGGATCTTCAAAAAGAATTATGAGTATCAGAAACAGTAACTTATTGGTAAACACAAAAAAGATCTTTCCTTTTAATTTCTTAAACACACATATGATTACTTAAACCAAATATTATAATATTGTCTCATGGGATTTACTATACATATAGATATAATACATATAAAGTCTATATCATAGATCTATATAGTTACAAAGTATCTACATTTTATATAAAGTGGTAATATATCAACTCTGACTATCAGAAGTTAAGGATGCATACTGTAATCCTGAGAATAATCAGTAAAGAAATAAAGAGAGGAGGTGTAGCAAAAAATCCTAGAGAAAAATTACAATGGAATGCAATAAAGTTGTCAAATAATCTAAAAGAAAGCAGAAAAGGAGAAAAAGATAATTTTAGAAAAACAACGAGAGGCTAAATAGCAAACAAGAAGTAGTAGGCTTAAACCAACCATATTAATAATTATGTTACATTGTTGATATAATGGACTGAACACTAATTAAAGGCAGAGATTGTCAGGATGAATAAAAAGGAATATCCAACTAGATACTCTTCACATGAGGTACACTTTAAACATGGAGACTGGGAGGTTGAAAAAATGGATAGGAAGAATATATACCATACGAAGAACAAACACAAGAATGTTAGAGTGGCTATGTTAGTATAGGGTTCAAGATAACACTGCCAGAGATAAAGAAGAATATTTCATAATGAAAAATGGATCATTGATCAGAGCAACAACTAATGTGCATGCACTTAAAAAGAGCTTCAAAATACATAAAGAACTGATAGAATTTAAGAAAAAATTGAAAAAATTTACAATCATCGGTGGATACTTGAACACCTCTCTTAGCAATTGATAGAACAACTAGATCCTCCCATCGCTAGTGACACAGATCATCTGAGCAACACTATCACCCACCTTGACCTAATTGATAACTATACAACATTATACTCAACATCTGTAGCATACATGTTGTTTTCGAGTACACAATTATGTATTAACAGTCACCAAGATTGACCATATGTTCACACACAGAAAAAGTGTCAATAAATTTAGTAGAACTGAAATCATACAGAGTATGTGATCTAATTACAATGGAATTAAATTAGAAATTAATAATTGATACCTAGAATACCTCCAAATATTTGGAAATTAAAAACATACTTCTAAATAATCCATGGATGAAACAAAGAAACCACAAGATAAATTAGATTATATTCTGAACTAAAAGTTACTGAAAACTGAACACTTCAAAATCTGTGGCATGCAGCTAAAGCATTTAAATTTATGGATTTAAATGCTCATGTTAAAAAGGAAAAACAAAGTCTAAAACTAATGACTTAAGTTTTACCTGAAGAAACCAGGGAAAAAAGGGCATATTAAACCTAAGTCAAAATAAGGAGGAAATAATAAAGATAAGAAATCAAAGAAATAGAAAATAAAACATAGGGAAAAATCAGTGAAATAAAAACTCAGTTATTTGGTAAAGATCAACAGAATTGATAAACTTTGACTGATCAAGAAAAAAGAGAACACAAATGACAAGTATCAGGAATGAGAGAGTGCTACCACTGATCCATCTGTCTATATTTACTATGAGTTGGTTATTTTTCCTCTTTTTCTATAGATATTTAAATGAAAATAAGGGAATATCATGAACAACCTTATACCAACAAATTTGCTACCAAATTAAACAGAAATCTGAACAGCCTTTTACCTATTAAAAAACTGAATTCATTAAAGAAGGGAGGGAGTAAAAAGAGAGGAAGAAAGGAATGAAAGAAGGAAGGAAGGAAGCAGGCAGGCAGACTGAGATGGATTCATTAGTGAATTCTAACAAACATTCAAGGAAAAAAATAACACCTGTCTCAAACTCTTTTGGAAAACCTTTCCTGAGGTCAGACTAAGTCTAAAACCTGAAAACCTGAAGAAGATCTTGTAAAACTGGTAGGATTGGCCTACATCCAAAATGGATTCATTTAATCATATGAATATACTAAAAGGGATGGACCCCCCCCCCCCCGCCTAAAAAAAAAGGAATGAAAACTAACTGAAATATTTTCCTCTTATTCTTAACCTATTTAATAATAAATAGACCAACCTCTTTAGACATGCAAACTGATCTGTTCACAAATGACTTAGCCTCTCTTCTCACTTTAGGAGAAGTCTCCTCAGGCAGAATTTTCACCTCCCGTCTGCAGTAAGCCTATGGGTGTGGGGTGGGGAGGAACCTGACTTGGGTCACAAGTCACACTCAAGACTGGCTTTACTGGTGGCAAAATTTATATTTTGGTCAAAAACTCTTGGAAGAAAAATCCAGAGCAAAATTATATATATAATTTTATAAAAATTATGATTTTACATATAATTATAATTTTGTCTAATTATAGATATATATAATTTTACTAAATGTGTTCTCTCTTATCCCCTAGAAATGAAAATAGAGCAAAAGGGAGGAAGGAAAGATTTAAACATTTGTAGAAGAAATGAAATATCTGCATATAAAAGTAGGAAGCGAAGAGTACAGTAACTACTCCCCGCTTTTCCCCACCACTGGGGCAGAAGCCGTGGAACAACAGGAGGAGCACTGAGAATTACTTAAGTAATATTTGAAGAAGTTCTACCCAGGAAGCAGAGTAAGTACTTCCGAAAAGTTCAGAACATAGGTGCTCTATGGGATGCAGAAGCTTGTGATTGGAATGTCAGCGTGACGGATATCTGTGTGTCCTGCTCACACCACTCCAGGACCCCTGGACCCCAGCCTCCCCCGGACATCTCAGGTGCCAGGTTTGGGCTGATGGAACAGATGGATCCTTTAATGAGAGTCAGTGGAACCGAGCTCTTGCTCTGAAACCTACCTCCCCCAGTCAGAGGGCTGTATCTTTCTAACTCTCGAAGTAGTGGTCAATGAGCATTTAATTTATAATTGTCCTGTCAAGATAGAAAATAGGAAAAAGATGTACCTTCCACTCTTAAACATGTAAGAAAAACTGGACAAAGCACATGAAACAATTTTTTAGACACTGGATATGAGGCAGTGCAGGTGATCTTGCGAGAGATGTGATGTGAGTCCCAAATGCCCAGCTTATGTCTAGAGGACTTTCAGCCACAGAGGAGGGAGGGGAAGCCAGGGTAAGTATGAAGTCGTCCTGAGCTGGGAGCCCAAAGAGGCTAACGCAGAGTTTCTAAAGCAGAGTCCCAGAGAGGAGAGAATGATCTAGAGAGAGGATCTGAGACTTTGCTTTAGTAACTCTGAGCTCCTGAACAAAGATTTGAGTTTTATTTAATTTTAATTTAAATAGCCACCACGTGGCTGGTGGTGGTTTAGTCGCTAGGTCGTGTCTGACTCTTGCAATCCCATGGTCTGTAGCCTGCCAGGCTCCTCTGTCCATGGGATTTTCCAGGCAGGAATACTGGAGTGGGTTGCCATTTTCTTCTCGATGGTATCTTCCTGACTCAGGAATTGAACTCAGATCTCCTGATTGCATGCAGATTCTTTACAACTCAGTTATACGACTCCTTCTTGAGAGGAGTGTAGTAAAATTCCCCACAGCACACATAAGGTTGTGTTCTCACAGATCTGAGCAGAAATTCTTTTACTTCAATATGTTTACCACATTGAGTAGAATATTTGGAAGGGTATTACTTCAGTTGTAGGGAAAAATTAGCCCTAAATCAAAGGCTGCTCTGATTCCATGAAAAATAGATAAGTATGCCTCCAAAGGATCAAATCAACTTAAATGCTTCCCAGAACAAAGCTCAACATATTATATACATACAAAAATCACTATCACCTAACAGGGCTTCCCTGCTGGCTCAGATGGTAAAGAATCTGCCTGCAATGCAGGAGACCTGGGTTTGATCCCTGGGTTGGGAAGATCCCCTGGAGGAGGGCATGCCAACTCACTCCAGTGTTCTTGCCTTGAGAATCCCATGGACAGAGGAGCCTGGCGGCTACAGTCTGTGGGGTCACAAGGAGTCAGACACGACCATTTGACTAAGCACAGCACAGCACCTAACAAGGTAAAATTCACAACATGCCAGACATGTCACAATAAGGTCACTTTAACATGTCAATAAGTCAATAAGTAGAACAGACATAGAAATGTCACAGATAAAATGCGCAGACAAGGACATTAAAAAAGTTATCATAACTCTATTCCATGCATGCAAGAGGCAGAAGAAACACTAAGCATAGTTAATAGAGACATAAAAGACATAAAAAGACATATTGAACTTTAAGAGATAAAAAATACACTGGGTGGATTTAACAGCAGATTAGACATCACAGAAGAAAAGATTAGTGAATTTAAAGACACAGGAATAAAAACTATTGAGAATGAAGCACAAAGAGAAAAAGGACTTTAAAAAAATGAACAAAGCATCACTGAGCTGTGAGGTAACTTCCAGCAGCTTAACATGTGTATAATTGGAGTCCCTGGGAGGGGTACAGAAAAATATTTGAAAAATAATTTTTGACTGATGAACTGTCATGGCCATTCAGGTTATTTGAATATGTTCTAATTCTCTATATTTTCATGGTTTTAAGTTTAATTTTCTGATTATTGTAGCTAAAAATACATTATACTTAGAAATATCTAATATGTAAAAATAAGGCCATGTTTAAAATCTGGAATCATGCATATTCTACTAAACAGATCAATGGTTTTCAGTATACATTCAAGAGGTAAAATCAAGCTCTAATATATTAATACATTTATCTCCTACTCTGTGGACCTGAGACATTACTGATGATGATGATGACGAAGTTAAGAAATTTCTCACACAAAGGTTTTCTCCTCATTGAAATGAAGGCAGCTTGTGAATATGAAGAAAAGAAAGAAATTTTGGTCATGGGCGGTTGCAGTGAAACATCAGCAAATTGTGTTATAAATGACATTATCACAGAGAACAGAAATCAACAAGTTTTAAATCAAAATGAGAGAAAAGGAAGGATAAAAAATAATAGGAACAAATGTCAAATCATTATGCTGTACGCCTTAAACTTATAGAAGGTTATGTGTCAGTTACATCTCAATAAAAGTGGGAAAAGTCAGGAACAAGTTTAAGAGTGGGAAGTGAAACTTGGTCTAGTCAGGAAGGTGTAAATTCATATATATTCAGACATTCGTGGGTGTTTTCGTTTGATGATTTGGGATGAGACTCTGTCCACTTCTGCTTGATAATCTAATTCTACTTTATGCAGTCAGTATTACACTGACTGTAAAAATCTGAGCCGTATTTTCCTCTACTTAGGATTAGGATGATAATTAGAGATATAAACAATAATAATATGCACTGTGGTTCTCAAGACAAAGAGTGAAAATAAGCAAGCAGTGCTTTTTGCTTCAAAACTTTGTCCACCACACTGTCATAAAGTGTACTTTATATTTTTCCATATATAATGGTATCTTTGGAGATTGATATGTTGGGCTAAGACTCAATTTAAAATAAAAAACAGAAATGATAAAGAGAAAGGTGTGAGGTCAAAGGGGAAAGCAACAACATTAATAAAACCTCCTTACTGAGTTCCAATACTTTGGCCACCTGATGCGAAGAAATGACTCATTTGAAAAGACCCTGATGCTGGGAAAGACTGAAGATAGGAGGGGAAGGGGAGGACAGAGGATGAGATGGTTGCATGGCATCACTGACTCAATGGACATGAGTTTGAGTAAACTCTGGGAGCTGGTGATGGACAGGGAGGCCTGGCGTGCTGCAGTCCATGGGGTTGCAAAGAATCAGACACGACTGAGCGACTGAATTGGACTGAACTGAAGATTAATATTCTCAAAGTCAAAAAACTATTGAGCTAAGTGTTCTCACACAATTTCCTCATTTCATGGGGGTAAAAAGACTACCTGGTTATGCATCTACTTGGTTTAAGGGAAGGAAGTAAGATTCAAGTCTCCTGAATCACAGCCCTGAGCTCTGTACACTGAACCCATCAATTTACTTAACAGAGAAGTGAGTATGAATCAGCTGTATTCACTGATTTAACGTGGGACTCTAATGTACCTTAAGGTGTATATTAAACAAATTATTGACTGGAGACATATTAAAACGGGAAAGAATCTGCCTGATATGCGAGAGACCTGGGTTTGGTCTCTGGGTCGGGAAGATCCCCTGGAGAAGAGAATGGCAACCCCCTCCAGTATTCTTGCCTGGAGAATTCCATGGTCAGAGGAGTCCAGTAGGCTACAATCCATGAGGTTGTCAAGGGTTAGACCTGACTGAGTGACTAACACTTTGTTATCTGAAACATGACTGACCAGAGATGTTTCCGTATTCACTTACATAACCAATTGCTGGCCACAGGTGTTAGTTTCTGCAAAAATTCCCCAGTCAATAATGTGTTAACATTCATAGAAAAATATGTTTTCTAATATAACCTTGGTCTACCTTGACCTGCTACACTTTCTACAAGAAACATTCATTCCATATTTAGTTACTAATAATTTTGGGTTCTTAGAATTTAGAAGCACTTTAGAGGGTGCTGGTTTGGATGAACCCAGCTCTCTTAAAAGATCTGTCTATGAGAGATATGAGTCCTTCTTTAACCTTTGGATAAACAGTCCCCTTTAAACCTTGTATGCAATTCCAATTCACTCCATTAATTGTTATTTTCATAAACTGTCATTCCAGCATCTTTTAGAGGAACACTTGAGAGGCTGAGAGCCAAGAAATCTGAATCCTGGCCCAACCCCTGCTCGACATTTGGTAAGCCATGGAACTGATGTGGATCTCAGCTTTCTTATGGAAACTAGAGGAGACAGAATGCTCTCTGGGCTGTGCTTAGTCGTTCAGTCATGTCCCACTCCTTCCGACCCCACGGACTGTAGCCCGCCAGGCTCCTCTGTCCATGGGGTTCTCCAGGCAACAATACTGGACTGGGCTGCCATGCCCTCTTCCAGGGGATCTTCCCAATAGAGGGCTCGAACCCAGGTCTTCTGCATTGCAGGCAGATTCTTTACTGTCAGAACCTCCAGGAAAGCCTAAGAATACTAGAGTAGGTAGCCTATCCCTCCTCCAGGGGAACTTTCTGATCCAGGAATCAAACTGGGGTCTGCCGCATTGCAGGCTGACCTATCAGCTGAGCTACCAGGGAAGCCCCAGAATGCTCTCTAGGTTTCTCTAAATCTTTCTATTTTCAGTTGTTAAAGGTTAGGAGACCAAGAGTCTCTAGTCTTATATTTGCAGCTCTATCATTTTTTTCCTTCTGCTTCCCCCTCTACTCATTAACAAGTAGAAGGATCTTTGAAAAGACATCGAATGGGGATGAGCTAAAGGAATTGTTATAATTTTTTATATCTTACTTGTAAACATCAGCTCTAGAACTGCTTCTTTTTCTCTCCTTAGTTTACCAGCCACTTGGGCCATGCTTCAGAAACTATGTAACAGGTTAATAAAAGCATTGGTAATTGGACTTTTTTTTTTTATAAGCAGCGTGATGAAATGACAAAAGCTGAAGAATTGAGGCTGCTTTTATAAATTTATGGTTTAAGTGCAAGCTAATTTCAGAGCAATTCTTTATTTTTTGCTTCTTTTATTTGTCGTGAACACTTTTCCTTTTTTTTTTTCCTTTTTCTTAATTCTCATTCAGATTTCCTTCCCTGATTATGTTCTACAGATGACTCCCACTTGTTAAGCTATCTTGATCTTTTTTTTAAAAATTGTTTTGGCCATGTGGTACAGCATGCGGACTCTTAGTTGCCTGACTGGGGATCAAAACCGAGCCCCCTGCATTGGGAGCACAGAATCTTAACCATTGGCACACCAGGGAAGTTCTACTTTGATCTTATTTTTAATTATAGGAACCAATAAATGACTTAACTACACTGATAGTCCTCATGCCTGATAAAAATACCCCTCCATAGTATATAAACACAGCTTCAAAAACTGCTGTTTTTAAACCACAGGTCTTAGAAAGATGCATGTAAAAATGCTTTGAGTTATATAAATCCAAGTTATAATCATCATAAAGCTAGTTCTACTTTAGTTTCATATTGCTTATGGAATTTTCTAGTATGGCACCATGTTAAAATATTCAACCAAAATTTCCTGAATACCACTTATGAGCACTGTGCATACATGAACATGATTTTAATTAGCTGACATTACATGGCTACCACTAGTACCTCAAAGAGTACCCGTGCATCAGATCTTATCAGTCTCAGATATGACTTCACCTTCAATATAATATTTGATCTCATAAATTTAACAGTTTATACCTTAAAGGGAGAGGTGGATTTTCCGCTGGTCTTTTATTTTTAAAATTTATTTATTTTTAATTGGAAGATAATTGCTTTATAATATTGTGTTGATTTCTTTCATTTATCAACATGAATCAGCCGTAGATATACATACTATTTACAATGAAAATTGAATCTTAACTAGCCACATGGGAATATGGTAGACAACAATCCATTGTTGAACATTAGTCTTAGTATTTATCAGATTCATTGTCTGAATGAAATGAGGTCTCTGCTTCAATTCAAGGGTTGGGCATTGTATTCTTTACAGTTTGTAGAACTGTCTGATTAACAAATTCCAAAGAAGTCTATTGATGTTGAGCAAATCTGGCCTAATACTAAGAGATATCAAGACATAGCTTAAGTTCAATTTGTGGTTCAACCTCTCTTCCTCAAGGGAATCTTTTTGAATAGGCCATGTGTGTGTGCCTGTGTGTATGCGAGCCTGTGTGTGTGCATGTGTATGTGAAACAAGTTCAATTACAGGCTAACAAGATAAAATCAATTATCTCTTTGGCTAAGGGGCATTGAAATAAGTAGGTGCTGCTTCAAGTAATTTAGGATAAAATTGACTAAAAAAGTAGATTTGGGCACATTGAGAGTTCCTTGGACTGCAAGGAGATCAAACCAGTCAATGCTAAAGGAAATCAATCCTGAATATTCAATGGAAGGACTGATGCTGAAGCTGAATACTTTGGCCACCTGGTGTGAAGGGCTGACTCATTAGAAAAGACCCTGATGCTGGGAAAGACTGAAGGCAGGAGAAGGGGATGACAAGGATGAGATAGTTGGATGGCATCACCAACTCGATGGACATGAGTTTGAATAAACTCCAGGAGCTGGTGATGGACAGGGAAGTCTGACATGCTGCAGTCCATAGGGTCACAAAGAGTTGGACATGACTGAGCAACTGAACTGAACTGAATATGGGCTCTGTGTATGTGTGTGTGTGTAAGAGTGTCATAAATTTTCTCCAGGGAAATCTGCAGGATAGATTTAGTTTTCAAAATTGCTTTATTGTCAGTATTAGTCGTAGTAGAAGAAAGGTATGAATTGCTGTGATTTTGCTGTTTCTAAACCATAAACTCAGCAGTGCCTGGCACAATAAGTTTTAATGTGAATATAAGCTCATATTTTGCAAATATTTGACCACTACATAAATGCAAAATTAGGAAATGGTGTATTTCATCTTACATTCACTTTTTAGTTGTAGCAAGCTTTCTGACATTAATATAATGTTTGTGCACTGTATCTCCCTTCAATGGCCCTCACAAATTAATTTTTGCCTCTATTTAATTTTTTTTCATTTATTTTTATTAGTTGGAGGCTAGTTACTTTACAATATTATAGTGGTTTTTGTCATACCTTGACATGAATCAGCCATGAATTTACATGGATTCCCCATCCCGATCCCCCCTCCCACCAGCAGACGAATGGATAAGGAAGTTGTGGTACATATACACCATGGAATATTACTCAGCCATTAAAAATAATTCATTTGAATCAGTTCTAATGAGATGGATGAAACTGGAGCCCATTACACAGAGTGAAGTAAGCCAGAAATATAAAGACCAATACAGTATACTAACGCATATATATGGAATTTAGAAAGATGGTAACGATAACCCTATATGCAAAACAGAAAAAGAGACACAGATGTACAGAACAGAATTTTGGACTCTATTTACTTTTGAAATTTAGGAATCTGGATCCAAGAACGAGCCTCAAGCAACAAGCTAAGACTCCTCCATGACAGCTTATCCCTGGAGAAGGAAATGACAACCCACTCCAGGATTCCTGCCTGGAAAATTCCATGGACAGAGGAGCCTGGTGGGCTACAGTCCACGGGGTCGCAAAGAGTCAGACACTACTGAAGCAACTGAGCACATGACAACTCATAAGAATAAACTTGAAAGTAGATTTGACTCCTCACGTAGTAATATCCCAGCAATTTTGTCAAACTCGTGAGCCTACTTCCAGATCTCACAAGCAATCCTTGGCTTCTCAGAACCTTTCCTTCCACAATCAATTTGACCAGAAAATATCCCTCTCTTCTATAGCTCCTAACTTTGTATGCTGCAAACTCATGAATGAAGTCAGACTGTTGATATTATGCTTACATTCTACACAGTAATGTTACAAATTCAAATGAAGCAATATCTATGTTCTAGCTTCTCAAATGAATAGTTCATGCTATATAAATAGAAGGATTATTAATAACTACGTTCTGATTTTCTATTCCCTTCATAGTTTCAATCAGTTATACACATAGCTGCCTCCTGCTTTTTACTAGTGTACTATTTAAAAAACTTTAATTAACTGAAGAAGCAGCTCCATTTTGTGTCATATGTAAAATAACTCAAAAGAAACACTTACCTCCTGGGGATTATTAAATAGCTAAAGAGGAGCCATATACAAACATTCTAGAAATGTCCATTGAAGTGGACAGAACTCTATCTTTTGAAATTTGCTTACTTACGAGACAAGTACACCCGGACAACTCTTGGAAATTCAGAGAACATTTTAGTCCTAACAACTCCAATGATTAGTACATATTTGGGATGTCATGTAAAATTCAGAATAAAAACAAACTGAAGAATTAAGTTAATGTAATGGCTGCACTTATATTTTTTGGCACTGTCAGAAAGGCCATTTCACTCTGAGAGCCTCCAGCAGCGTAAACTTGGATAAACCACTTGACCTCTCTCGGACTTGATCTATTCATTTGGGCCAAGTGATTCATAAGGTCTGTTCCAGATTTAAAAAACACTGTGGGCTTGTATTATTGGTCAGGAGTACCTTAATAAAGCTCAGATTGACAAATGCTGCAAAGCTATACTTGAGATACAGAGATGCACCTCACCTTTAGTGAGTGTGGGGGCTGGATGGGCAAGTGTAGGAGAGAGAACAAGGAGGAAGCTGTGTTTGGGGGAGGTGAGTCTTCAGTCTGAAATGAAAAGGAGACTTTTGTGTGGGCATATACAACATCCCCACCACAGCAATAAAGGCCAGGTTGTGGAAGCCCTGAACTCTGAAATAGGCGCTTTAGATTTTGGTTTGTAGGCAATAGAAATGGGGGAAGGTATAGAGTGGAGTAAGTAAGACTGCAGACTCTTCAGCAGAGTAACAGCATTAATCATAACAATGGCTAAATCTTGTTAAGCCCTTACTGTATGTTAGGCATTAGTCCTCATCTTTTTACATGATTAACTCATTGAGAGAATAGAAATAACAGCTATGAATTAGGTACTATTTTAATACTATTGCTTTTGTCAACAAAGAAAATGGAAAAGGAGAATTTAAGAAATGTGCCTAACCACAAACACAGAAACATTTTAGAAAAAAGGCCCACTAAAGATGAGATCCAGAATGATTTGGAGAGCAGCCAAAAATATGATTTTAGTTTCAGAAATTTGATTTTTGGAAAAACATCTATTACATTTAAAAACATGTGTGCATTTTAAGTGTGGTGATCAACTATTACAATGAAGTTTTATTTCTTGGAAGAGAAAAGTAAATTCAGAATGTTATAGTTGTGTTTGTGAGTTTATAAGAAAAATGAATTTAAACCAAATCACTATCCAATACAAAACAGACCTGGTTATTTGGTCAAAATTGCCAAAAAAAAACTTGGAAGCAACCAAGATATCCTTCGATAGGTGAAAGACTAAACAAACTGTGGTATGTCCAGACAATGAAATATTAGCCAGAAATAGAAAGAAATGAGCTATCAAACCATCAAAAGACATGGGGGAAATGTAAATACATATTAAAAAGTGAGTCAGTTGTGTCTGACTCTATGTCACCTCGTGGACTGCAGCACGCCAGGCCTCCCTGTCCATCACCAACTCCCAGAGTTTACTCAAACTCATGTCCATTGAGTCGGTGATACCATCCAACCATCTCATCCTCTGTCATCCCCTTCTCCTCCTGCCTTCAATCTTTCCCAGGATCAGGCTCTTTTCCAGTCAGTTCTTCACATCAGGTGGCCAAACTATTGGAGTTTCAGCTTCAGCATTAATCCGTCCAATGAATATTCAGGACTGATTTCCTTTAGGATGGACTGGTTGGATCTCCCTGCGGTCCAAGGAACTCAAGAGTCTTCTCCAACACCACAGTTCAAAAGCATCAATTCTTCGATGCTCAGCCTTCTTTATGGTCCAGCTCTCACATCCATACATGACTAGTGGAAAAACCATAGCTTTGACTAGATGGACCTTTGTTGGTAAAGTAATGTCTCTGCTTTTTAATATGCTTTCTACTTTGGTCATAACTTTTCTTCCAAGGAGCAAGCTTCTTTTAAGTTCATGGCTGCAGTCACCATCTACAGTGATTCTGGAGCCCCGAAAAATAAAGTCTCTCACTATTTCCATTGTTTCCCCATCTATTTGCCATGAAGTGATGGGACCAGATGCCATGATCTTCGTTTTATGAATGTTGAGTTTTAAGCAAACTTTCTCACTCTCCTCTTTCACTTTTATCAAGAGGCTCTTTAGTTCTTCTATTTCTGCCATAGGTGAAAGTGGTATCATCTGCGTATCTGTGGTTATTGATATTTCTCCTGGCAATCTTGATTCCATCTTGTACTTCGTCCAGCCCCAGCCTGGCATTTTGCATGATGTACTCTGTATATAAGTTAAACAAGCAGGGTGACAATATACAGCCTTGACATTCTCCTTTCCCAATCTGGAACCAGTCTGTTGTTCCATGTCCAGTTCTAACTTGCTTCTTGACCTGCATACAGATTTCTCAGGAGGCAGGTCAGGTGGTCTGATATTCCCATCTCTTTCAGAATTTTCCACAGTTTGTTGTGGTCCACACAGTCAAAGGCTTTGGTGTAATCAATAAAGCAAAAGTTGATTTTTTTTGGAACTCTCTTGCTTTTTTGATGATCCAGCAGACATTGGTAATTTGATCTCTGGTTCCTCTGCCTTTTCTAAATCCAGCTTGAACATCTGAAGTTCACAGTTCAAGTACTAAGAACTGTGAGCATTACTTTGTTAGTGTGTGAGAAGAGTGCAATTGTGAAGTAGTTTGAGCATTCTTTGGCATTGCTTTTCTTTGGAATTGGAATGAAAACTGACCTTTTCCAGTCCTGTGGCCACTGCTGCATTTTCCAAAATTGATGGCATATTGGGTGCAGCACTTTCACAGCATCATCATTTAGAATTAGAAATAGCTCAATTGGAATTCCATCACCTCTGCTAGCTTTGTTCGTAGTGATGCTTTCTAAGGCCCACTTGACTTCGCATTCCAGGATGTCTGGTTCTAGGTGAGTGATCACACCATCATGGTTATCTGGTTCATGAAGGTCTTTTTTGTATAGTTCTTCTGTGTATTCTTGCCACCTCTTCTTAATATCTTCTGCTTCTGTTAGGTCCATACCATTTCTGTCCTTTATCATGCCCATCTTTGCATGAAATGTTCCTTTGGTATCTCTAATTTTCTTGAAGAGATCTCCAGTCTTTCCCATTCTATTGTTTTCCTCTATTTCTTTGCACTGATCACTGAGGAAGGCTTTCTTATCTCTCCTTGCTGTTCTTTGGAACTCTGCATTCAAATGGGTATATCTTTCCTTTTCTCCTTTGCCTTTAGCTTCTCTTCTTTTCTCAGCTATTTTTAAGACCTCCTCAGACAGCCATTTTGCCTTTTTGCATTTCTTTTTCCTGGGGATGGTCTTGATCCTGCCTCCTGTACAATGTCATGAACCTCTGTCTATAGTTCAGATCTAATCCCTTGAACGTATTTGTCACTTCCACTGTATAATCGTAAGAGATTTGATTTAGGTCATACCTGAATGGTCTAGTGGCTTTCCCTACTTTCTTCAATTTAAGTCTGAATTTGGCAATAAGGAGTTCATGATCTGAGCCACAGTCAGCTCACAGTCTTGTTTTCACTGACTGTATAGAGCATCTCCATGTTTGGCTGCAAAGAATATAATCAATCTGATTTCAGTATTGACCATCTGGTGATGTACATGTGTAGAGTCTTCTCTTGCATTCTTTTGTGTTGACATTATTAATAAGTAAAAGAAGCCAATCTGAAAAGGCTGCATCCTGTATGATTCCAACTATTTGACATTTTGGAAAAGGCAAAGTTATGGAGACAGTAAAAAGATCAGGGTTTTGAGAGGAGGGGGTCAGCACAGTGGATTTTTAGGGCAGTGAAAGTATTTAATTAGCAGTAGTGTATTAATATTGGTTTATCATTTGTAACAAATGTACCACAGCAATGCAAGATGTTAAAAACAGGGGTATCCAGGTGTGGGGTGGGGTGGAAGGAGTATAAGGGAGTTCTCTGTACTTTTTATTTCTACTCAATTCTTCTGTGAACCTAAAACTGGTCTAAGAAATAACATATTAATTAAAAAAATATAATCAACCTAATCTAAAACTGACTTTCTTTTCTTCTCGATTATGGCATCAATGAAAGTTACTCAATCTTGTCCGACTCTTCATGACCCCATGGACTATACAGTCCATGGAATTCTCCAGGCCAGAATACTGGAGTGGGTAGCCTTTCCTTTCTCCAGGGGATCTTCCCAACCCAGGGATCGAACCCAGGTCTCCCTCATTGCAGGCAGATTCTTTACCAGCTGAGCCACAAGAGAAGCCCAAGAATACTGCAGTGGGTAGCCTACCCCTTCTTCAGCGGATCTTCCTGACCCAGGAATGGAACCAGGGTCTACTGCATTGCAGGCGGATTCTTTACCAACTGATCTATCAGGGAACCCCTGAGTATGGCATCAGTTCAGTTCAGTTCAGTCGCTCAGTCGTGTCCGACTCTTTGTGATCCCATGGACTGCAGCACGCCAGGCCTCCCTGTCCATCACCAGCTCCCGGAGTTACTTAAACTCATGTCCATTGAGTCAGTGAGGCCATCCAACCATCTCATCCTCTGTTGTCCCCTTCTCCTCCCGCCTTCAATCTTTCCCAGCAGCAGGGTCTTTTGAAATGAGTCATTTCTTCGTACCAGGTGGCCAAAGTATTCGAGTATGGCATACCTAGGTGGAAAAATCCTGTTCCTCTGGCTTCCAATACTGCCTCTTCAGTCCACACGGAGGCCAGAATGATAAGAAAATGTGAGCAAGTCACTCTGCTCTTAAACTTTCTCAGGAAAACCCACTGGTTGCAAGATAAAGCTGGTACTCCTTGGTATGGCTTGCAAGGTCTGTAATAGTGAGGTGTGCTCCATTCCTTGGCACACCTTGCATCACTGGATCCCTCTCAGGATATTTATGATTCCTCAGAAGTTGAGAAGACTCTTGAGAGTCTTGTGGACAGCAAGGAGATCAAACCAGTCAATCCTAAAGGAAATCAACCCTGAATTTTCACTGGAAGGACTGGTGTTGAGGCTGAAGCTCCAATACTTTGCTACCTTATGAAAAGGGCCAACTCACTGGCAAAGACCCTGATGCTGGGAAAGACTGAGGGCAGGAGGAGAAGGCGGCGACAGAGGATGAGATGGTTTGATGGCATCACTGACTCAAGGGACATGAGTTTGAGTAAACTCTGGGAGTTGGTGAAGGACAAGGAAACCTGGCGTGCTGCAGTCCATGGGATCACAAAGAGTCAGAGAGGACTTAGCGACTGAACAACAAGAGGTTTTTCAGAAACAGGAAAGTATTTCTCCAGCCTTGCAAGCTCCTGCTTATTCTTCAAATATCAGTGAGGGAGTTCTCTTCCTAAGTCTTCTCTGAGCTTCCCAGGAAGCTTTAAGATCCCTTTTCCTGGTACATAGCCCCTGGGAGATCAATACCACACTGTGATGCAATTGTTCATTTGCATATCTGGTGCCTCATTTGATCCAAGTTCCTTTATGACATCACGGAATGGCAACCCACTCCAGTACTCTTGCCTGGAGAATCCCATGGACGGAGGAGCCTGGTGGGCTACAGTCCACAGGGTCGCAAAGAGTTGGACACGACTGAGCGACTTCACTATCACTACTATGTTGTATTTGTCTTTATATCCCTCGTGTCTCAAACAGAGCCTAGTATATAGTAGATGTTGAATAAATGCTTACAGAATAAACACTAGGAGTTGAATATTCAAGCTCTGATTCACCACAGCCTCTATGGAAATATCCTTTAGCTAGTACTTTAATAGTTCACACGTCTCTAATTAATTCTCACTTGTATATATAGTGAACTCGATTATCCACACGGGGATTGCCCACATTGTAGTTTAGTGTAGCAAATCTTACTTTTAACTTCTTGTTGACATCACCAGCTGCTTACTTATGTCCTTCATTGACATTGTCACCAGTTCTACCTACTTTTACCCTTGTATCAGCCAAGAACACAGCAGAATTTGGGGAGGGGAGAGGTTTTTTTTAAAGAAACATTTATTTGCCTCTCCTTATCTGAAATTCTTGTCTTAAAAACGCAATCGATCTCAAAGGCAGAGAAAAAGAGGAGACCAAATGAAGCAGCTAATTCTGTATCTCAAACTACAAATCTCTGAATAGTTTTGAGACTGTGTTACTTAATCAATAATACTATATACTATAAATGCTATTGGAGAAGGAAATGGCAACCCACTCCAGTATGCTTGCCTGGGAAATCCCATGGATGAGGAGCCTGGTGAGCTACAGACCATGGGGCTGCAAAGAGTTGGACCCAACTGAGCAACTAAACAACAAACAATGTATTTGTATGTCTATTGTAATAGTATTTTATAACTCCTCACTTTTTCAGTGTGTTTGGATTCACCAACTTGATGATCACACTAACTGGCAGGATGTTTAGGAATAAAACAAGAGCAGCTGCACATGCCTAAAATAATCATATAGTAAAACACGATCTTCAATTTCAGATTGCTCATACAGACAGAAAATAAATACTTCAATCTCAGGCACAGGATTTTTTTGTTTTATTTTGTTTTATGCTTCCCTGAGTATATATTTTTTAATGTCATTTACATTAAACTCTTGAGCTGCTGACTGTGACTTAGATTTGTCTGAAGGCCCCCGGTAGTGATTCTTCTTTTAAATATAAAAGCCTAATGAACCCAGATTTTCAAAAGTAGCTAATATTGGGTTGAGGGCCAAACAATATAATGATGCAGAGCTACTTGCATTATTCCTGGAGCTATTTGATTTTGACAAGCCCACATTTGGTAATTAACATGAGAATGCCCCCTTGGGCCGTTCTCCTGTTAGCTAAAATATCTTATAAATTACTGTAATAAAAGGGGAAAAAAGGAACATGCTGCCTGTCAATGTTTCAACTTATCTAGCAAGAGGAGGAGACAAAGCCCTGATCTGGAAGCAGGCAGATGCCAAATGGGAACGTAAATTCTACTACCGTCTGTCCCAACAGGAGAGAGTTACCTGTTCACTGGTGGGACAGGCATGCAAGCAGCCATCGATTTCCCAAAGTGAAAGGTGTGCTGGCCCCTTGGACAGGTAGTATTTTTATGATTCACATTTGCACTTAGGCAGTGATTATCATCATCTACTAAACACCAGGTCAGTGGACACAGCATGTGCAATTGAAGCCACAGCTTCAGATATTCCGTTTTCAGGTCTCTTGGCAGAGTTTAATAAATAATCCCATCTACTAATGATGGAAAGTACAGTCTAATTTATTATACTAATCTAGATGAATGTATTAACATGGCTGTTATAGAGATTCTATGTGCATTTGTGATTAGGAGTCAAATGTCTCTTTTCACTACCTCTGTTTGCCCCCACCTGGCTGGGAGCTTGTAATCAGCTAAAGAACTGGAAGTAGACAAACGACCAGGTTTTAGAGTTCATTTTCTTGGGATGAAGATTTAGCAATGGCATAATTCTAATTTGGGCAAAGAGAAATAACAATCTGTGACTATTTCCTTAGAATTGACTTTTAAAATTCTTTCCATCCATACTTTTTTTTTTCTGTTCCACCCACACACATATATCAGCCACCTGCAGACATAAAGGCCATCAAAAGATAATATGACACAAGTAATACACTCTTCACAAGCGATGTGGAGACTATTGTGTCTAAACATATCTACATTGATATACTCTGAGTATCAGGTCATCAGGTAAAGGCATATGCAACAAAAGAAACTTCATTTTCTCACAGTACAGTTTTACCTCCTGTTACTTAAACAACTTGTAAGATAAACATCAATTTTACAATGACCATATTATTTTGAGTTGAGTGAACAACAGCCGTTGATTGAAACGAAAGTTTTCTATGTTCTATTACTTAGGGTCTTTTTATTTTTTTTATCCTCCAGTTAAACAACACTGGAAGAAATCAATGGGTATAAAATGTAGACTTATTGATAAAAATTCCAAGCCTGCTGTAGAATATGGCACAAAAATAGCTGTGTGGAATCCACAGCAGACATACTTTGCTACTACTGCTGAATTTTAACAGGAACGGATCCAAAATCATGTCAGTGTTCCCATTTTTGTGCTACAGAGTAATGACATTTAATCAGGAATATTACTACACTCTTTTGGTGACAGCTGAGACACAAAATCAGCCAGCTGATGCAGTTCCTGTCTTATTGTTGGCGGCCTATAGGCAGCAGCCACCAACAGGAAGCTGTCTTACCTTGTATATATCATCAGAGGAAACTTTATGGGACAGGGCTTACAGAACAGACTGCAGATGGAGTCCATCACGTTTCCCAAAGACTTCTGAAATCATCCTAGTCTTCACCTATCCCTGTGGCCGAAGGGAATGCACGGATTTAACTGTTCCAGATTTTTAATACAACAGTGCTGCCCTCGCCAGGTGTGAGGCAACATAAGGTTTGCAGAATACAACTGCCATAGCTCCTGCTCAGTTAGATCGATGGCCTATAATTACCTGGGAATTACTTGGACGCAAATCAATGGTGTATTACGTCCCATTCATAATGAGCAGGGTAACTTTTGCCTGGTCTAGAGACGTCATGATAAAGACAATGTCCCCATCTGCTTCCCCTGCCCTCCTCTGCTGGCCAAATTGCAGGTGATCCAGCCCAGAAAGACTGGGGACATGGGATGAGGGAGGGCTTCAGGCAGGAAGGGAGTGGGGGCTGTGTGCCTTCCAACTCTGAAACTGGCCCTCAGTGCAGTGGTTGCAGGTTTTCCCTCTCAACCCAATACTGCACGAAGATTGACATCTCTGAGATAAAAGGCACCGCATTCCATTAGAAGTCATCAGCTTGGCCAGCCTCCTCCCCCGGCCACGCCCCAAGGGATCCAGCCACAGTCTGATGACATCCATCAAGCTCCCAATTCCAGCTCAACAGTTTGCAGCAATTTCTCCATCTTACAGCTCTCACCGAGGGAAGGGGGTGGGGTGGGGGTGGGAGACCCAGGCAAGTGGTGGGGAGGGGCTGCTCCATGCTATTTGATCAAGCACCGAACGTGCAGCCCCATAACTAAACTGCCACCAACACGCCACTCTATCCTGTAATACTTCTGAAAAGTAAAGGAGCAGAGCCGGAGTCCTGCTGGACTTCCCTTAGCAACCTGACAGAAGCCCACAAGGTCAGCTAGCAGGAAGCGTAGAAAATTATACAGTGGGGAATTATCAGCTAAATTATTTCACTATACTCAGGATTTTTACTGTTCTTCCCAAGACAGTGGCCTCTTGCTACCCAGATTAGAAACATGAATAAAAGGACAAGAATGACAAAAGGAGGGAGAAAGGAAAGGGAAACATTTAAAACTCCTTATTTATCTTATTACACACACACACACACACACACACACACACATATTATGTGTGTGTATATATATGTATATTTTTTGGCTTTGTTTTTTGTTTTGATGTAACTCGTTGAGGCAGCTGCCCAGGGATCCGATCTGCTTGCTTTCTTTCTCTGGCCAGGATGATGCGTCTTATCCTTTTTGTCTGGGGTGGAAGGACAACGGGGGCTGGGCTGGAGACTGCCTCCCAATCAGGTCTGCAGCACAAGCTACGCGCCTCAGCAGCAGGAGCAAGCATGATTTATCAATTAACAGGTAATGAAAAAAATTCTCTGCAATTAAAGATATGATTTTGCTCAAACAGGAAGCGGCACCATACAACCGTGTACCCCTCACAGGAATACTCCGCTCCTGTCACTAATGTGGAACACAGCTAATTTTAACAGAGTGTGTGTGGGTCCCTTGGGGGACTCCATGTTGATGAAGGAATATACAGTAGGGAACCCCCAGCGGACCTAGCTGATTGGAGAGCCCCAGGAAAGGTGTAGGGAAATTACATTTCCTGTTTCTTCAGAGAGTTATTAAAGGGAAAGGCAGCTTTAATCACTGAAAGACCAGTTGCTGTATTATTTTTGATTTATACACCAAAACAATACCCTTTTATTCCTTGGTTGCTTTTTAATATATATGTCAGCTTAGTCAATATTATATTTCAGTACAACATATAAATGGCTGTAGGAGCTTGTTAAAAATGTGAAGGGTTTTGAAAGATTATACAAGATAAAAGGTATTATTGCTACTCAACCCCAAATGAGGGAATATTGAAGTAGACAAGACAGAAATTTTCCCTCTTTTTTTTCCCTTTCATGTGAATCAACAAGATCATTTTTTTAAAGGAACGAACCATGAATTTCCTAATGATATAAAAAAATTGTAAGATTTCCAGTGTTTTCTTTTTCTGAATTTACAGTTTCCTTAGAAAATGTTCATGTCTATGCAATAACCATAGAAAGGACAGAGTGATTTGTTAAAATTATGTTTATGTCACTTTGCCTGAAATACTTCTCTACGGTCAATATTTTCCATCAATAATTTAATAAACTTTGGGGGTAGAGGAACCTTCAGATCACCTAGTTCAACCTTTCCATTATTCAGGTAAGAAAGCAAAGAGACGGGCTAAGTATTGAAAACGATACAACAACAGCTATAGTGAATCTAAGTCAGCTGGGTGGGTGATTACTCTGTCAGGCGCGGCTCTGAGCTCATTGCATATATTATTTCATTCTCACAAAAGCTCTATGAGGTATCATTACGAATACACCTGTTATTATTTTTATCTAAGGGGAAGCTCAGGCACAGGGAGGCTGAGTGATCCCCTCAAGGTCAAACATGAGAAGGGCAGAGACAGGACACGCGGCCAGACAGTTTGGACTCTGGAGTCTGTGGCGTTAATCACTAGGCTACGCTGTCTCTTCTGTCACATTGATTACTGAGACTTAGACACCCACCCCAGATCCCTGGACTTCAGGTCTGACATAAAAAAGAAAATGATTTGGTATCTGCTAGATTATGTGGGAACACTCTCTGCACCAAGATAACCCCATAGTGTTGAATTTCAAGAAGACAGTCCCAGAACCAAGCTCAGCTATGAAACCCAACAGGACCGCCCATGTCAGCAAGGATGCTGGATGTGGATGGACGGAGGGTGGGCGGGGGGCGCGGAGGGAGGCGATGCAAATGACCTTGGGCAAAATCATGGGAGGCCAGGCTCCTACTGCTGTGACCTCTGACCTCCCAGAGAGACCCTCCTGGGTCCCCCTCTAACCCCCCAGGTTAAGTCTCCCCACATCACAGTCCAGCCCAAACCTGATTACACTGATTAAAAACCAGTGTTCTATTTCTGCCCTTTTAAAATTTAATAGAAGGATGAAGTCTTCCTAAAACAGCCAAAATCTATAACCGTTCTCACAAACATCTTCACTGGAAAATCTCTGCTTGCCAAAGCTGTGTTCAAGAACAACTACGGTGAGGGGCATGAGTGCAAACAGCTTTCTTTTGAAAACACAAACAAAAAAAAAATAAAGAAAAGGGGGAAAAAAGTATATTCTGGCACCTGTAAGTGGTGGAAAACACTGCTTCAAACCCTGCCCCACAGTATTACCTCAGGCAAAGGTTTCCTCTTGTTAGAGTTGGAATGTTTGCAAGCAGGCTGCCCCTACCAGCTTTGCTCTTGTTTCTTCGGAGGATTCCTCTGACAGTTCCTAACCGCGTTATGGAGATTCCTCTCGCCGGTAATGGCCAATTCATTTGTATTACCACGTTTAGACCTTAAACTGAGCAAACAATCGCAGGTATGAAGAGTGGGCTCACGGATTTCACCGGAACTGACTGCTCTGCCTGGCTTGGAGAGCACCAGCAGGAAACCAAGCCGGTCCTCCCCATTCTTCCCGTCCAGTTTTCCTGCCCTCTTCCAGACCCGCAGACAGACTGACGGACACACGGTGCCCACGTGCGCGCCCTCCCCACCCACCCCGGGGGTGAGCCTTGCCCTTCCTGGGGAAGAACTGGGACAGACGCTGAGCCCAGCTTCTTCATTTAGCAGCTGAGGACCTGACGTTGGGAGGGGATAAGAGGCTCGCCACATGGCTGAGTCAGTGGCTTGATTTTGAGGACATCAGACCACTGTTCTTTACGCAGCACCATGTCCTAAATAAAAGCATAGAGAAGTCCTCCATTCCTGGGGGTTTTGGGACTCTTCCTTTCTAAACCCCTTGTTCGGTGACTCCATATTACAAGTGATCAGTTTCCCAGGCCTCTCTGAAGGCCTTCTGCTCAGACATCCTTACCCACTGGAGTAGCGGCCCCACTGGTAGAATCAGACACAAAACAGTACGTACAGCATCCTTCCCTGTCACTCAGCCCTTCCCACGTGGTTCATACACCGGTCCAGCCACACAGAGGATAGCTCTCAGCAACTCAGCCGCTCCAGCCCTGAAAACAGCTGAGCTATTAAGGGCATCTCCTCTCTCAGCATCAAAATGTTAGAGGATGTCAGAGACCAGCAATGTTTCAAAGAATTAATTAAAGAAAATAAACATTAGAAAGTTATTTAGAGGTTCAGAGGAGGAAAAAATATGAAGAAAGATAACCCTGCGTCATAGTCTAATTTTGATAGGTACAATTTGTACCTATCTTTCAGTAGATGAGAGAGGTGGCACACGAAACGGATCATTAAACAGTAGTGTGAAACCAGGGAAATTAACCAGCTGCTGTGAAAGCCACCTCTCTTATTCTCTGCGAAAAAGGAGAGAGAGGGTGGGGGTGGGGAGGAGGGTGCACAGGAATAAAGGAGCTGATTGTACCCATAAAGCCTGAGCTTAGACGTCTGTGGACAGCCTTTAAGCTAGTGAACAGAAAATGTGTGATCAAAAAATAATAATTGTATGTGAATGATCTTTCATACTTTTGAAGTTATAATAATTTGTTCTGGAAGGCCCTTAAAGACCATTTCATGCAAGGCCCTTGATTTAACATGACATGAAACCAAGGAACTGAGGCTGAAGAGAACTGACTTGACCTCTCGTTCCCGCAGCAAGTTGGCATGAGGCTGGCCTCCTGGCTCTCTGCCCACCTTGCTCTCTCCACTGACCCACACTGCCTGGCCATCCAACAGGCCAAAGGGCACCAGCGAGCCCTTCTTAATTGAGCAGGTAAGTACAGGGTACAAGATGGTTGGGTTTTGGCTGTTTAGCTATTTTTCTGAACCTACAGGAGGCAACCTCTTTTCTCCATCTGGAGGAATTTGTGGGACCATTTGGGTGTTGACTACGCATTCCATGTGCCTCCACCAAGCGAGAAGTACAAAAAGATCACATGTCCATATGAGCAAAGAACCCAGCAAAAGGCCATGCCCCAAAGTCAATGCAGGAGAGCTGCCACAGGAATTCTCTGTGTCCCAGAGTCCAGGACCTTTGGGAAAGGCATGACGTCAAAGATGGGAGAAGGGAGGAGACTTGGGGGGGGGGAACGGATACATGTATGTGCATGGCTGAGTCCCTCTGCTGTCCACCAGAAACTATTACAACATTGTTAATTGGCTACACCCCAATACAAAATACAAAGCTGAAAAAAAAAAAACAAAACAGATGGGAGAGGAACACCATCTTCTGAATGCCTTCCTTCCAGGTGCTACTCCATTTAGTCTGTCTTTTTTTCATTGTATTTTAAAATTTTTTATTTCTTGGCCCTACTGTGTGGCATGTTGGATTTAGTTCCCTAGCCAGGGATCAAACCCATGCCGCCTACGGTGGAAGCTCAGAGTCCCAAGCACTGGACCGCCAGGGAAGTCGTTCCATTTAGTCTTTACACACCCTTTTCTTAGATGAGACAGCTGTGACCAGAAGTGTTGAGTGACCTGCCTATTATACCGAGAACAAATATTCCACCCAACCCAGGTCCGCTTGAGTTCAAGTTCTTCCTTTGCAACCCTGTTGCTCTTTTCTCTATATGTGCTATGTGAGTAACACGGCAACTAGGTCTTTGGGTGAAATTAGACTGTGTATCAGGTTATAATTTATATCTTATTTGCTTCATCCAATAAATTCCAAATCTTTTTTTTTTCCCAATAAATTCCAAATTTCTCTCTCTTCCTGAATGAAAAGAAAAGGCCGTCTGTTCTCCACTTCCCTTTCTGATCCCAGCCTGACACGTGGAGGAACAAAAAGGACAGCAGCCAACGTGAAGGAAAGGAACATCTCTCTGGCTAAGACTGCAGTGCCAAAGAAAGAGAGAGAAAGCAGGAACAAAGTAACAAATTATATTGTCAGAGAAAATGTGAACTTTTTGATTGGGGATGACATTTATTTTAAGTGTGCAATGACGGCAGGGAATCTGTCAGGGTAAGACATGGCAGAGGTTTCAGCGTTTCTTAAGAGTGTCGTGGGAATTTAGCTAAAACTGTTAAAACTGACACCATTGGCTTTTGTTAACACATTAAGCATGGGAAAAGTGCCAGTCAGCATAGCCTCCATAGCATCAGTTCAGTTAAATCATCTGGAAGATGCATAAAACTGGGGGGGGGGGGAGAGGGAGGGGGTTAATAATGGCTACATTTTTCAAGACTTGGGGAGACTGAGGGGGAGAAGGCCAGTGCCATTTTGATAAGAATGACAAATGATTCCTTTAAGACATAGCTCCCTACAAGGGAGAAGGAGTGGGGAGGGCATTTTTTTCAGTCCCGGTATATTCCTAAAGATATTTGCGTGGAGAAAACCAAGTACTGCATGATGCTAAGATTCACAGAGGGAAATACTCAGTGATCAGCACACAGATGGACACATAGGGAGGTGGCGGAAGTAAACTGAAGACCTGTCTCAAACTTTCTGCTTTAAAAAAGACTCAATTATTATTTCCGAGTTAGGTTGAGGGAGAAAAAGCAGAAATTCCACTGTTTACTGAGTGAGATGAACTGAATCAAATGCGAAGGCACTTTTGCTTTTCCAGGAAATCTTCAAACAAACCCAATAAACTGAACCTTGCCTTGACCTGATTTGTCTCCAGAAGCAGATGAAAAGAAAAGAAAATCGACAGCTTGACAATGCCGTGGTTTCCAACAATTAAGTGGGCCTACGCTTTTGGTGACCAGATCGCTGTTATATCGAAATGGTAGCCTAAGCTTCTTGGACAAATGTTTTGACTGGAGCCAAAGGATTTCATTCTCAGCACCCTCTGGCTAGTAAAACGAAAAATTATATGTTTGTGTCACAGGAAAACTTAAGAGAAAGGGTTTGGTGTTTATGTTTGAAGAGCATGAAAGATATTGTCATGCTGCCAAACTGTGCTAGAAAATGCAATGCCTTTGACCGTAACCCTGTCTTTGTGCATTGCAAGATCTTAGGAAGTGAAATAGTCCCCCAAAGTTAGGAAGTCCCTTGGGGGCTATTTTTCCTTAGGGCACAGAAAACTGAAATTCTGTGCTAGGGTCCCCTTATTGACTCCCGGCTCAGGAAAAGACTTCCATTTGGCAAAACTCTATGAAGCAAATGACTTTCCTGCCCTTTGGCAGAGACTGAACTCTGCCTGTACTTCAACATTAGGATTTACACCCTCTGAAGTCTGCAGAGGCTCTGAGTTTGCTGGTATCTGACTTGGGATTTTCTGGTCAGCTTCCAAGAGAGTGTTTATTGTCCATAGGTTAGGGTGCCTTTAATTCAAAGGCTTTCCCAGCTCCCTGGTTATCTGTAAATGATTACTCCATGCTCAGATTTTTCAGCAACAGACCCTAATGCATGTAAATAAAATAAGCTCCAGTTTTCCCATTACAGAGCTATGACCCCTCTCTTTCTCTACGACATCACCCCTGACTGTCGGTGACCAGTGTAAGTTTCCAACATTCCGTGTGTGAGGAAGTTTTTGCTCATTTGCGCTTGTCTGGTTTAGCTGATAAAACACAGACACAGAATTAAGGGCAAAAACATAGAAACTGGCTGCCAAGAGCTGTCTTTCTACTAGGCAAACATTATCTTGTGTAGCTTAAAACACTAAACGTTTTTCCTAAAGGGCTGCTTCCATCCTCCTCCCCCTCGACACCAAGAAGGGAACATATGGAAGAATGAGATTGGACCAAAGGATGCTTTCTTTTGGCTCCAGGAGTGGAGCTGTTGCACAGGCGTGGCACCTCATCAAACACGCCAGACTGACACCGCTTGGACCCGCCCACCCTCCTTCAAGTCCTCCCCTCATCGATCTCTGGTGATTACCAAGTGCAGGCCACTCAGCAGGCACTGCACCTGGGTTATTCAGACACACACTGCCTGAGTTTTGAAATTTAAGAAAAAACAAAGAGATCAAGGGGTTGCCATAAGCATTGTCCCGATTCAGCAGATACTCTTATCCTCAAATAAAATGGACTGAAATAAGGTCATTGGGACTGGCCTCATTATTGGCAGCCTTCAGTGGAATCAGCTCACTAACACATGACCTCATTCTTAATGCTACTTTCCCTACTGCCTACCTCAAAAGTTCCTGGACTGCTCTTCTGCACCCAAGGAGAGCAGGACTGACATGGAACAGATGTGGCTTCCATGTCTTAGCTTGGCCAGGCCATGGAACCTTGAGAGGGCAAGTCCCAGAAGAGAGAAAAAATACAGGCAAGTGGTCACAAAACCGCTGTCTATTTTCACCAATGCATGGACACTTGAGTTTTTTCCTAGATTTTCAGATACTTTACAGTAGGTTTCCCTTTATATATGCTTGTTCAGTGACTAAGAAAGGTTGCAGAAGCATTCATTAACATAAATATTTTGCAAGAGTTTCTATTAATTCTAGAAGTAAAATTCAGGAGACCGTTACCTAAGAGATTTCTGGTTCATGTGAGCCCATTAGTTGGGTTTTTAAAAGCAATTCTAATGAACTAGTCTAATAGGTTATGGTAATCAGTTCCAAAGTTATTAATCTGCCTACAAACAAAATCACACCTGCTAGAGATGTTCACATTGTTATGAACAGATATGCAAATATTCTTGGTATTGACCTTCCCCTGACATAGGCTAACACAACTAGAAGACTTAATAAGCATCTAATGTCTCACACAACTTTGAAATGACATTTAGTATCAACATGTACTCTGTCTCCTATTTTCTACACTATAATCCTCTTTTCAGCACTCTCAACATAGCATTAGTGAATTTTCTTCAAAGCTAGCTTTCTAGCAAATATCCCACTCATGCTTTGTGACATCACAGAAATTTCCCTAACAACTGTGAAATCCTAAACAGAAATTTATTATCATGTCAAGTTGATAATAAAAGATGAGGTCAGGAAGATATTGGCTTTCAAGAATAAAGAGATGAAAAATGAAGAAAATATAAAGTGTGACTTATAAAGTGATGTGGAGGCTTTTTTCGGTATTTTGTAGACTGGCCCTGAGAACAATTAAAATCAGAGTTCTAGAGGTGTTCTGAGCAAGGATGGTGTTGTTCAGAATAAGCTGATAGCCTTTAGTGGCAATTATTTAAAGAGTAACTTCCATTATTATGCCTAAGTGCTATCATTTTAAAATTAAAAGTGACGTGAAATATAGAATCTTTGAAAATGCCTTCATAAAGTTTTTTTAAGATACCTGTGTGAAAAATGATAAATAACAAGAAAATTAAAGCTTCCATTATTTTCTCCATTTCCATTATTTAATATTTTTAAGAGACAGAGGGAAAAACAAAAGAAGAAACATTTCTTCCAACGAGAAGGACCAACAGATATTGAAAGGTGCCACAAGTATCTATAATAAATCCAACCATCAAGTGTCACATGACTGGAAGGAAGAGAAATATTTTCTGAGGCAATGGTTCAATTTGTCCTTTAACTAAGTGATGCCATCAGTTATACCAATAAGACAGTAAATATTTTCACTAGTACAGGGAACAACCTTTTGGTTGGTTTATAATTACAAGAATGATGCTAACTGAAGCCCTTGCTTTGTTTCCATATCCCTTGTTAGTACCAGAGACCTCTCTGCCTCTCTTGTTTTTCTCAAAAGCAATTTAGAAAATGCTTGTATTTTAGACAAAAGGAGAACATTTGGTGAAAGAAAATTCATCATTAGGTATCTAGAGGTTTGTTAATAGAAAAGGCAACTCCCACAGTGTATCCTAGTGCTCAAGCCAGACACACATGCTCAGGACCAGCAAGCTGCCTTCACAGTGGGCCAAAAGTCATTATCATAATTTTATATTACATAGACTACATTGAAAATTTAATATATCCCAGCAAAAAGAGACAAAAGACATTTTGCATAATGCTTCTGTGAGCGCACTCTCTCTTGCCACTCTTCTAGCCACCCCATGCAGGCAATCACACCAGGAAAAAGAAGTTCATTACCTAAGCCAAATCAAAATTAGGCTTTTCTTTTTGATAGGGAACTTCATTAGTAAGCCCTGTCTTATACAGCTGGGAGATTTGATGAATCTATCTTAGAGTCATAATTCAGTACAATCAGCCACAATTTTACTTTAAGTTTTACATCTTTATTAAGAAAAGTAGAAATAGATAAACTGGATACACACAGATGGATGTTTAAAGATTAAATCAAGATGCTAACTAAAATCACTTTTGGATATTTGAAACATTCTGAGCTTGGAGAAGAAACCCAGGTAAGAAAGGCACCTCTTTGCCAACTTAGCTACCCGGGATGAAGGCTTTCAAGGGAAAGGAAAAAAAAATAAATCAAAGAAGCCAAAGCTGAAACACTTGGAGTTGAGGAAAGCGGCTATTTATTGAAACTATTCAAATGAAAACATCTTCACATTTTAAAGTTAGCCTCTGATTAACAAGAAAACACAGGGGGAAAGAGTCATTTTAGATATCCTCTTACGATAAAGGCTAAGATCTATTGTCCCTACATGGCGTCCAAGAAAATATCCACTGCGGTGCTGAGCCTCTGTTTATATCATACAAAACTTTGTCATCCCGCAGACAGGGAACAAAGAGCCCCCTTCTCCCCTTTGTGTGACCCACATATGTAAGTAAGTGCACCAGCATGCAGGAGCACTGCTGGCTGCAGACGATTGTCTGTGGAACTCCTCCAAGATTGGAGTCTTTCATGCTGGAAAAAAACCCATCCCCGTGGCCCTGGTCATGGACATAGTTTTGCACACTGTGTTTGAAGCGAACCTTGACTTCCGTAACCAGACTGAGGCTTCAATATCATGCAGGGCTTCCTTGGCCACTGTCCACAATGCTTTCTCTTAATCTTACAAAGCCAGGTCTCCTTCAAGAGAAATATCAGGCTCACTATGCCACTTCTCTATAACCCCCAACCCCCGCCTCACTGGCATCCATGAATGTCCCCAAATACTTAGATCAATGTTATTGCAAGAACAAGTGTCCTCCATAGACTTAGAGAATGAATCTATGGTTGCCGAGGGGGAAGGCCAGGGGAAGGGGTCATTAGGGAGTTTGGGATGGACATATACACACTGCTATATTTAAAATGGGTAACCAACAAGGACCTCCTGGACAGTACAGGGAACTCTGCTCAATGTTATGTGGCAGCCCGGATGGGAGGGCGGTTTGCGGGGAGAGTAGATACATGTATATGTATGGCTGAGTCCCTTTGCTGTTCTCCTGAAACTACTACAACATTGTTAATCAGTTATACCCCAACTCAAAATAAAAAGTTAAAAAAAGAACAGGAGTCCTGAATTCCTGAAGGTTAAGACTTTTTAAAACAGAAAATAGTTTCCTAGACTTCTTCAGTGTTATTAATCAATATTTTCTGCTAACCTTGGATGACAGGCAAAGCCTATGGCAAAACAACAAAACCAAAGAAAAAACAAATTTCTTCCATCTTTTCACAGAGGTCGCTTCACCCATATTTGGATGGTAGGAGCACTCAAGAGACAAATTCCACTTGACTTAAGCTTGAACTGGTCATGAAGCACAAATGGCCCAAATGGACCAATCCTGACTTCCAGTATTGTAATGCTCAACAACCTCTTTTTGAAAAAGGTCAAAAGATTTAAGAAGTTCTTAGTTAAAGAGTTAAAAGCTAAATACTTCATCTTTACAACTATTTAAAGTGCACTCTCAGAGAATGCTGAAACATGAATAAGCACTAAGAACTCTATCTCCCCTTTAGGTTTAACTTTTACAAATTAGTTAACAGTCTATTGTATTTCTTTGTAATGTTTCATCTTCTTCTGAAAACTTTACATTTTCCTGGCAGCTTGCTACCATGGGGTGGAAGTAGAAAGTGGAAATGAAACAGTGGAAAACTTTACAAACTTTATAAACCTTTATAAAGTTTTTTAACTGTTCCCCAGGTATGTTGTTAAATGCTTTTCCCCCTCTAAACAGCTGTATTAGTTAGCTACTACTATTATTCCCATTTTTTGGATTAGGAGACTGAGTTTTTGAGAGGCTCTGTGGTTTTCCCCAGTCACACAGCAAGCAAGTGGAGACGCTTGGATTTTTACTCACTACTCTGACTCTAGGGCTTCCCTGGTGGCTAAGACAGTAAAGGATCTACCTGGAATTCAGGAGACAGGCCCATTTTCCTAATCACCATGTTCTTCAATCCTCCCAAGCAGGCCACAAGAAATAAAACAATTCCAGGAAATCAAAAAAATTATTTCATTCTCACACCTGTCCTCTAAGTCACTTATAAAAACACCCCTTCAGGTATTCTTTGAGGCCAGGAGCTCTAAGTATTTAGATATAAAGAAAACAGGCAGGGAGCCCTATAGAAAACTAGGAAGGACATGGAAAGAGAAATATATAGAAATATGAGCATATTCTAGGCCATGATTTTGGTTTCTCTGAAAAAACTCACTCCATTATCTGGTTTTACTTGAAAACAAAAACTTTCACCTTCATAAGCCTTGCTACTTGGCCAGCTTAACCATTACTAATGCCTCTCTAAGGTCCCATGAAAGTCACACCATGTCATCCTTCAGTTTTCCTTTCCTTAATCAAATAAAGTTGGGTCAATCATGGCCCAGTGTAAGTCTTCTTCCCTCTTTGCTGACTCAGCTATGCTGTTCTTGTCTCTAGATAGTCTGTCCTTCTCATTTGACTTTTTACCCACATTACGTTACACTGTGATCACCTCTTTATAGATAAGCCTGGTCTGCCAATCACAACCAGAGTCTATACAACTTGAGAGCAGGAGATATATCTCATGTGTTTATAAGCAACAAGCGGAACAAAAGTAGGTGCTCAGGGGACTTCCCTGGTGGTCCGGTGGCCAAGATTTCTTGCTAACAATGCAGGGGTTCTGGGTTCAATCCTTGGCTGGGGAACCAGATCCCACATGCCACAATTAGGAGTTCACATGCTGTAGCTACAGATTCCATGAGCTGAAAGTAAGACTGGTTAGTGCCAAATAAATAAAACAAATAAATATAAAAGCACAAATCTATGCTCAGAAACATAGTTTAAAAACATAATTTAAAAAAACTGGATGCTCAAAAACCATGTGACAAAGACAATGGGGGTAAGACTACACAGGCATCTCAGACAGGACACATAATCGTAATTCTTTCTGCCTTAGTTTTCCTCTTCTGTCCTGTTTTATCTTCTCTGTGGCTCCTACCACGATCTTGAATGTCCTTGCTTGGTCTCGGTTGGAAGGAGAACAATGAATAAGAGCTTGACTACCTACCCACCCCCAAACTAATACTGCAAAGGTCTGACTTTCTAACTATGAAGAAGCTACTTCCTTCCTTTCCATGGTTCAGTTTCTTCATATGTAAAATGGGTACTTAGTGATGATGATGATGATTATGCTAACAATAAAGCTTCTGTACTCTCCAAATGATGTTAAGGATCAAAGTAATACATGTAGAATCTGCTGCATAATATTAACGAATACAGAGCGGGGCAAATATTCTAAAATTTGAGATTTACAAAGGCACCGATGCATACCATTACATAGCTGACAAAACAACAGCAAGGACAATGACTGAAAACAAACCAACAAATGCCAACAAGATCAAACAGAGCAATAATATCAACAATTAACAAAACAAGTGAAATCAAGGGTCTTGAGACTTACCTTTTATAGTAATGTGCAATAATATAATCTAAAGAGGCATTTTTATATATTTTACAAGAGAGTTGTAGATTATACAAACCCTGGGCTTCCCAGGTGGTGCTAGTGAGAAAGAACCCACCTGCCAACGCAGGAGATGCAGATGTGGGTTTGATCCCTGGGTCAGGAAGATCCCCTGGAGGAGGGCATGGCAACCCACTCCAGTGTTCTTGCCTGGAGAATCCCATGGACAGAGGAGCCTGGTGGGCTACAGTCCATAGGGTCCCAAAGAGTCAGACACCACTGAAGCAATTTAGCACACACAGACGCATGTAAATCCTGGATATTTGGCCATAAAAAGGAACTGATTATCATCCTGAGAGGGACCAAATACATATATTCTTAAAATTCCCTTCATATGCAACTGCAATTTTGTCCTAGTTCAGAAAATCCAGTTCAGCTATTTTCTTTTTCAACAGATTTCCCCATGTTATTAGAAGTACACAGTTAACCAGGTTTCAGGCAGTAGACAAAATGGCATTGTGGGATTACATTAGTTCGACAGCTGCTTTATGACTATAGCTTCCAGACCAATTTATTTAATATTGATCTTTAAACAAACATCAGTACAAATAAATTTGAGCACTCCAGTCCCGAGATTTTATATCTATAAAAGAGCCCTATATTCAGAGAAGCGGGGCTGCTTGTGTTTCTGCCTTTGATTCTGTTTTCTTTGATCCTACCAGGTATCAAATACATCAATGCCAAATTAAAACAAATCCATCTTCAGATAACACTCTGTTTATAATCTTTCGTGCAGAAAGAATTTTTCTATCAATAACTTCCAGCAAGCGTTTTAACTGATCTTTTTATTGCTTTATTCTGGTGACTACAAAAGGCAGCAGTGCCTGGTCCTGACTCGAGCTGAAGACCTGACTCCACCTGGAATATCTCCCAGGAAGGACTGAGGTCCACTTCCCCATCTCCAAGCAGCTTGCTCTCTCTAACAATTTCAATCCAGCGGCAGGGACGCACCAAGAGCCAGCTGCCCCTACTGAGAAAATTGCTGCACAGAGCAAGGGGTTCGGAAGGCCACTCTCAAGAATTTTTACGGGACTACAGTTGACCATTTGGAGGAGGGGACAGCTGGGTGCTAAATATAAATGGGAAAAAAGACTTAGATAGGGAAATAGATAATGAATCCTGGGATTAAACACTCGATTCAATTAGGCGGGCATATCTGAATGTGAGGCATAAATGGACCCAACATAATTATTTGCACAGGACTTATTTATGCCCTTCTTAGTTATCCTGATTGAGTACAGAGATGGGGCTCACCAGAGGGTGGATATTCCTGGGGCCTGGAACGGGGATAAAGTTCAAAGTTTTTGGTCACAATTCATTCATGTCTGCCATCTGTTTTATGTTCATAGAGGTCTACGGATTACGTTGATCTTTCGAAGAAATAAAGTTTCTTTTCTGTTCTTTTCTCTTCCCTCCCTCCTCCCTCTTCCTCTCCACCCTTTCCTTCCTTCTTTTCTTTTAAACATAAATATTCTGGAAACAGAGTAGGTCAGTGGAAAAAGTCTTTCTGGGAAATTAAAAATCCCTTCAGCAAAATATTCAGGTTTTTTTTTTCCCAGACACCTTGAACCTGTACCATCAAAGGAAGGTATGTTGGCTCTGAAACTGTAAAATAATTGTTTACTGTGAATTATGAATTTTGGTCAGTGAAGGATTGTTTTTAAGAACATCTGATTTTTTTAAAAAGTCTTTATTTTGTCATAAATTAGGGCTCAAGGAAAGATCGAAAGGACATGGTATTTTCATGTTTAACGTCAGAGATGCATAAAAGATATAATTATTTAAGACTACTATCCCTCAGCCAATCTAATAGCTTGATGCTATAAATAAAGCAACAAATCTATTATTTATATAAGTACCAGCTTCTGCTATGCCCTTTCCAGTGCGCTGACATAAATGAACTTGGAGCATTAAACAAATGTACAGAATAGGAACCACATCTATTGCATTTTCCTAATTTGAAAGGACTCTTCTTCTTTGTTCAGCAAACCATTAAAATCTCTCATATTCTGGAGACAGATGAAAAATGTCCATGTGGCTAACTGTGGCTACTTTCCTGCCCTGGGAAACAGGGTGAAATATAAGGCATGGACTTTTGTCCCCAGTGCTGCTGCTGAATCTAAGAGGGGAGGCAGAGTCTTTTCCCCAGCCCTCGCCCCTTGTAGCTGAGATGATATGACTGGACTGGCCAAAGGGGAAGAGCTTCTTTCCGTTGTATGTGTGGTGGAGTGGATAGAGAATGGCTCTCTCCCTCTTAAAGTTATTAAGAGGATTAAATAGTGAAACATGGGAATCTCTGATAACCAGAGATCAAGCCAACAGAGGGTTCATGCTCTTCCCTAACTCACAATTACCATCCTAAGATATCTAGGAAGCCAATGATTTTATTAAAGGAAGTCCACTAATATGGCTAATATAGGCTTCTGTACTGGGTGACCAAGGACTGGGACAGGAGGAAGAGCTAGTCTTCACTCCTGGTGCCTCCCTTAGCATGCCCACTCCCACCCCAATGCGCCACCCACACATCACGAAATGAATTCCCTTAAGGCATCATTCCGATTGAGAACTCTATACCCTTTGTATGCCATCCCTACTGCATCCTTGCCCTGGCTGATTCTCAAGGAGATGGGGCAGGCACTGAAGGAAAGATATGCCCCAGTCCTCTGGATGCTCACTTCCACAGGGATAGTCGATGATGAGAGATGAGTCGATGGTCCTCATGAGACTCTGCCACTTGGGTGAGCTATGGGAACTCACGGTGTACGTCTAAGCTATCAGCTATGTTCGGGGCAGAGGAAAGCCTGAGAACCACTCCTCTGCAGACACTTCCATTAAAACTGTTACAACACTGAGCATGTCATTATTCACTTCTTGCCTTTTACCTACTGACCATGTCTGAGATGTACTCAGCGTATCTTTGCATCCCCAATTGGTGACAGAGTCCCTGGCATAGAACAGATGATGAATGAATGAGCACAGCCTAGAGGAACAGACTCAGAGGAGAGGTGATGATGATTCTGAAACCATGACATACGAGCGCAGTCTGAAGGAACTCATGCATGTTGATCTTGGAGGAGAATCAAGAGAAGAGGCATGTCAGCTGCAACAAAATATATGAAGGACTTTATGGGAGAGGAAGGATCTGTTTTGCTCCATGTAGAGCAGTGGGTGGAAATTTCAGAGACAGGCTTATAGCATCCTGAGACGCCTTCCTTTCCTTCATCACCCATATCTTTGGATCATAACTCCTAAATATTTCTGAGTTCTATTTCTTCACCATTTCTCTTGCCAGAGCCTTGGTTCTGACCCCCATCTAAATCTCTTGGGCTGTTTATACTTCACTGCACATGGTCTCTCACCCCCTTATTTCATGCTCTTAGCCTGCTGCAAGCCTTTATTATGTTGTCTCATGATTAGAATCTCCTGGAAGCCTCTCCACTGTCCTCAAAGTAAAACTCAACTTCCCTGGCTTGGAAACAGGATTCTCTGAGGATCCACTATCTCCCTGGGTCTTCAAACTCCATGCTTTAGACACACTCTTCTCTCTGATCAAGTATCCTTCCCTGGCCTCCTGAGGAGCTTGAGCTCATCATTCAACATTCTGCTCAGAAGCATCATCTTTTATAAAGACCTCTGTGCCCTGTCAAGGCATGTTCCTTCAGCCACTTCCCTGTCTTCACATAGCTAACACCTTATGGTTTAGTACATTTTGATGATTGATCAAAGATTTTATTACCTTGAGGAAAGGTAACATTCTATTTATCTTTGTATCCCATTCATTTAGTATCCCACCTACTCGACATTTTACTTTGTTGAGTAAATAACATGAATGACTGGGTGACTTTAGTAGATCTCCAAAAATTGGACCAGGCTCTTTTGGGACGGGGTGACTCTTCAGGTGTTCAGCTGGTAGGATGGATTAGACTTCTATAGGTTCTTCCAACTCCTTCCCTCTACCTCCACCCTCTCAGGGCATGGTGGGCAATGAAGTAGAAGACAGTCAAGGCAGACATCTGTGTAGAAATGTACTAGAGCTTTCTGTTCAGGCAACTAGACTGGTCAGAAGAGTCAGAGCTGGCTTCCACCGAATATGGATGAGAAACCAGTCCAGGATCTAGGTTAAATACTGTAAATCTCCCCTTCCCCATGAGCTAAGTCTGTCAGGTACAGTGACAGAGGATTTCACTTAGGGACTCATGTTGCACAAACAAGAAATGATTTTTATAAACAAAACAATTAAGCAAAGTCCTTTCTTGCAGGATGCATGTGCGTGCATGCTAAGTTGCTTCAGTTGTGTCCGACTCTCTGTGACCCTATGTACCGTAGTCCACCAGGCTCCCCTGTCCATGGGATTCTCCAGGCAAGAATACTGGAGTGATTTGCCATGCCCTCCTCCAGGGGTCTTCCCAACCCAGGGATTGAACTTGTGTCTCCTGTAGCTACAGCATTGCTGGTGGATTCCTTGCTGCTGAGCTTCTTGCAGGATGGAGGTCAGCAAATTTGCACTCTTGATGTTGGTTCCTAATGGTTATTTCTTAAATGAGAGAGTGTAAACACTAACGTATCATTCCATTGCTTGCAGAGATCTCCCAGAGTATTAAAGAGTAATGATTGAGAAGTACTCCTTTTATGAATCCACACAGTGGAATCTTTCTACACATTTTTTAAGCACTAACCATCTGGGAGATTACAGATCAGAAAGATCAGTGATCAATGCCTGCTGCTGCTGCTAAGTCGCTTCAGTCGTGTCTGACTCTGTGCGACCCCATAGACGGCAGCCCACCAGACTCTGCCATCCCTGGGATTCTCCAGGCAAGAACACTGGAGTGGGTTGCCATTTCCTTCTCCAATGCATGAAAGTGAAAAGTGAAAGTGAAGTCACCCAGTCGTGTCCAACTCTTAGCAACCCCATGGACTGCAGCCTACCAGGCTCCTCCGTCCATGGGATTTTCCAGGCAAGAGTACTGGAGTGGGGTGCCATTGCCTTCTCCGGATCAACGCCTACATTTAGGCATTTACTTAGTACACTCCAAGGGCAGTATAGAACACTGTCCTCTAGTGATTCCTCAAAGTCAATGCCCCTCCCCAAATGCCTAACCAATTCCCAAGGGGATGCTTTCACTGCTAGAGAAAATTTAACTTGAAAAAAGTTTTAAATCTGGTACTAAGGGTAGTGATCTAGAAGATTGTGATCTTATGTTATCATAAGTGGAAGAACACCTTTTTACAGAAAACTCCTCTCTCTGCGTAAATTCAACTTGAAGTTTTGCACCCAAGTTTAAGATCTGCTACAAATATAATATCAGGAGGCGTGAATTCAAATTCTCTTTTCTACCCTGAAAGGTAGCATTTGATTATTTTTTAATATTTCGCTGGCATTAGAGAAAACAGTATAAATTACTATTATAAGGTTAAAATGCAGAGTTATAGGCTACAACTATTCTATAAGAGTCATTGAGACAAAAGTGATGTAAGTTACTTTTACCTAAATCAGACCCAAATACCCCCAACACTGAAAACTGTGCAGGAGCTGATCCTCTATCAAAAACTATGAGATCTTTTAAAAATAATGACCCACAACAGGTGAAGCAGTCAGTTAAGATCAGAGGTGCCCACTGTTTTGAATGTGAATTCTTTAAAGGGTGCTAATGACTGTGTTTAGTACATCTTTGGGTCCACATAGTGATATTACTAAGTGTATCTTAATGCTGTCAGTGTGGAGAATATTGGTCAGCTAAAATTTCAATTTGCACATCATCTATGCTAATACTTTAAATAATATGTCTGGTCGTATAAATGGAGATCATGTTGCCACAACTCTCTAATAAAAATCTGTGATTCTCAATTAAAACTCTATTTCCTATACTGCCCATAGAAACTCTCCCCCCACCAGGGTTTATGAAGTCATGAGGAAGCCTGGTTGGCCCTGCCCCCTTTCCTGTTATCTTTCAACGTCTGGGATAATGAGAGACGTGATGACATGGCTTCGCATTGGAATTAAAAGCCTACGGCCCTCCCCACACTGGTTTTATGGGGCCTGGCTGCCAGGACTTCACAGGACCTCACTGAAATGACGTGTCTACTTGAGCGCCACCTGGTCCCACCCGGCGAGGCCTGTGCATCAAACCCTTCTCGCGTGCATACAGACAACGTCTGGAAAACCGTGATGCGGATGTCTCCACAGAGCATCACAGATGCTGTCAGGACCGAACTTCACACTCCGACATTTGATGCATTTTAAAAAGGGATTCAGCCTCAGACTCAAACAGGCAGATGGATCGTCTACCACTTCAAAGGCTTTAGCAGGATTGCCATTTTTTCCTTTGTCCCATCACCCAATCTGCTTCTCCTCCTTCTCCCCAGCATGTCTCTGTGTGGTTCGAAAGGAAAGTGACAGGCTCACCAGTCCCAATGCAATGCCACGGAACCAGCACTGATCCATCAACTCCCTTATATAATCCTGAGCTCCTCCAGTTCTAACATCAATAGTTCCAAGAAATCAGAGGAGTATGCAGGGAGAAGGCGTCACAGAAAGAGCAACAAGATTAAAGAAGCAAAGAGAAAATGCCCAGCTCTGCATCGCATGGTCCCTGGAAAACCACAGGCACTTTCCAAACTGGACCCTGCTCTGCCCTCATGGCCAATTCCCACGGGCAGAGTGAACACATTCTAGGTGGCAGGAAAGACCGATTGCGTTCTGGTTCAAGCCATTGAGGAAAAAAGCCCCAAATCCAAAATGACCTTTTCCTTAAAAGGGTTTATGTCGACAACCATCAAAGCAGTTATGAAATTACAAACAGGCTGGTGACTGAAGTTGTGGATGTCTACACAATTTCAAAAACTGCTGCACAATTTCTAGGAACGAATTATCTGGGTTTACACAAGCTGGCGAGTTGACATGAAATGTGGACAAAGGACTGTCCCCTGAGACATCCGGAAACAGGTGCATGTCTGAGTATGTCTCCAACCCTAATGGAACCTGATGCCACAAAAAGACTGAAGGCTAGAAGGAAGCCTAGGGTGGAGGTGAATTAGAGGAGGGCAGGATAGACAAAGGTGGGCTTCAGAAGTTTTTTTCCCCCTTGGATTATAATTGCTTTACAATATTGTGTTAGTTTCTGCTGTCCAACAGTGTGAATCAGCTATATGTATACATATATCCCCCCTCTCTCGGGCCTCCCTCCCACAACTCCCATCCCACCCCTCTAGGTCATCACAGAGCACCAGCTGAGCTCCCTGTGTTATTCAGCAGCTTCCCACTGGCTACCTGTTTTACACACGATGATGTATTTATGTCAATCCTACTCTCCCAATTCGTCCTACACTTCTTCCTCCGCTGTGTCCACATGTCCTTTTCCTACATCTGTGTCTCTATTCCTGCCTTGCAAATAGGGTCATCTGTACCATTTTTCTAGATTCCACATGTATGCGTTAATATATGATGTTTATTTTTCTTAATTAATCAATTAGTCAACACATTCTTATTATAAGCTAGGGTTTCAACTTTATCCCAAGCTGGAGAAGGCGACATTATATGCCCACTAATTTTGAAATTTAATGGGAGAATGGAGAGAATATTACCTTGTATAAAATCACTTTTAAATAACCCAAATCCAATCATGGATGGATTAGGATTGCCAGGAATAAGAAAAGGGAGACGAGCTGCATCTTTAAGAAGAACATCTATTTATGAAAGCGAAAAAAGTGAAAGTGTTAGTTGCTCATTCGTGTCTGAGACTTGTGACTCCATGAACTGTAGCCCGCCAGGCTCCTCTATCCATGGAATTCTCCAGGCAAGAATACTGGAGTGGGTAAGTCATTCCCTTCTCGCGGGGATCTTCCTGACCCAGGGGTCGAACCTGAATCTAGGTATGGTTGAATAGATTTGTGGCTAAATTTAGAGAAGATGAAGCTGAAAAAGACCTTAGAGATTGTCTAATACAAAAACCCTCTTATAAATAAGGTGAAATGGACTGTTCATAGTCTTTCGGTCAGAAGCAGAGCCAGACTGACAGTTCAGTTCCCATTAAAGATCATCTATCCCATGGTCCCTCCACGATGCCCTTCCTCTATGTATGTTCTGAGGACTTACTATATAATAACCTATGTTAATTTTCTCTATTTAAGAATTAACATTTCCTCATGCTTGTTCACTTCCTCAAATCAGAGATGCACAAAAATATGCACATAAATAGGAAGTATTTAAAAAGTCTAAGAAGCTAAGTGTAAAGACTGGACCTGGCTTAATCCATTCAGTTTTTGACTTAAAATTTGGTATGCTGTCTATATCCACATTTCAGGACAGAGTATTTTCTTCATCTGTTGACTGTTGTAATGTGCCCTTTAATGTAGTCACTAAGCTCAAAAAATGGGCTTCCCAGGTGGCAAAGTGGTAAAGAATCCACCTGCCTGCCAGAGCAAGAGACACAGGAGATGCGGATTCAGTCCCTGGTTCTGGAAGATCCCTTGGAGGAGGGCATGGCAACTCACTCCAGTATTCTTGTCTGGAAAATTCCATGGACAGAGAAGTTTGGTGGGCTACAGTGCATGGAATCACAAAGAGTCAGACACGACTGAGACTCGGCAAAGTATCCTTTATATATCATGCAAAGTGTACACACTTCGTTCTTAGATAGTTAATAAGTTAAAATATATGTGTATTAAACACCATTAAAAAGGAAAATAGCAAAAAAGTGGAAAATAATGTATTAAAAGTCAAATATCTCATAGTGAAGTGTTCTTTTAAGTCAATAACATAATGACAAATGCTAATTTTTCATGGTCATAAAGCATGACTAAGTTCTTTCTGAAATAGGAAACAAAAATGGTGAATAAAAGATGAAAAAATCAATCTCATTAGTAATAAAAATTGAAAATTAAAATGAGGCACTGTTGGTACATACCAGATGGAGTTTTTTAAACTTAAAAAACATCTAGTTTTTAAAAAGCCCATTATTTAGTGTGATCAAGGGCATGGAGACATGCTGTCTTCTTAGACACAGAGGGAAATGTGTATCAGGACAACTTTTCTGACCAGAAATCTAAAAATACATAGGAAGAGCTTTAAGAATGTTCTCATAGGAATTTATCCTAAGGAAGTAATCGGAGATAATAATACAATTTTATGGGGGGGGAATGCTCATTACACTGCTGTTTAGAAGAGCAATATATTGGGAACAATTCAAAACGTCCAGCTCAGACAATGCAGGACGTCCAAGTGTACTGCTTCAGTAAAGATGAGTCGGGGTATTTTAGGGCTATTTTGTAATCATCGAGGTCTATTCAGAGTCAGAGTATCTCAGTGGTTGACAACACAATCTCCAGACCTCCAACACTTCAGCCCAAATCTTGCCAACTATTAGTTTTGTGACCTTGGGCAAGTTACTTAGTCTTTCAGTGTCTCAGTTCCCTTAATATAAAATGGGAGTAACAGCAGTACCTATCTCATAAAATAACCGTAGATAAATGGATTCATACATTTAGTTAGAACAGTACTGACAGATAGTAAACAATAAATGTCAATTATATATTTGAAGAATATTTAATGACATGAGGGTATGTGCATTATAAAATAATATTACAAAAGCAGAACTGTGTTTAAAATGCCATAATGTATAGTAAGATCACATTCATGTTTAAAGTATATACACATGTGTGCATATAGTTTTATAAACAAAAGGCTAAAGAAGAAAAACTTGAAGAATAGATACCAACTCAGCTTTTAGAGTTGGAGCTATTAGTAATTAATTTTCCTTTACACTTTTCTGCTTTTTCCAAATTGGCCATAATCAGAAAAATGACAGATTATTCAAAGTAAAAAATAGGAATAGTGTTTCTCTTTCTTTACCTTTTAATTTTTAGGGAAGGAATTTTCAGAGGAAAGCAAACACCACTATGTATGAAACCATTAAGGCAGAGAAAGAGAAACTTCCTTAAAAAAGTACAGAGGACTGAAAAATGCAGGGAAGCAATGGGGAAATGAGATAAGTGAAGAAGAGGTGAACATAGCAAAGAGAAAAATGAAAGAAGGAAACAGCAAGCAAATAACTACACTAAGACCTGGGAGATAAATAAGAACAGAAAACGTAGAGGAAGCCTGGCTGATTGTCACACGTCTGTGCCTCAAGAGGGCTTAGCCAGGTCACCCCTGCTCACAAGAGCCTTCTTTACACTGAAATATGAGGTGATGCTGCTTTTGCTGCTTAGGATACGGTTACAAGAAAATGGTTAAAGGTAACAGAGAAGCTGATCATTATCAATTAAGCAGTACTCACTTGGCCTGGTGGGGTACAGTCTACAAAGTGAGCTAAACAGCTCCTTCCACAATTTTCTTTTTATTTCCTTCAAGAATACATGTATTTGCTGTGTTACCCAATATTTGGATTACCCCAGAATCCCAGCACACCCTGAGGCTGGGGGAGAAAGAAAAACATGATCTTATGATGGCCGATGTACCACATTTAGGTTTCCTTCAACTACTGGCTGAGGAAATCATCTAAACCAGGGGTCCCCTACCTCTAGGATCTAATGCCCTGATGATCTGACATGGAGCTGATGTAATAATAACAGAAATATAGTGCACAATAAATGTAGTATGCTTGAATTCTCCCAAAACCAGCCCTCTATCTCTGGCCCATGGAAAAACTGTCTTCCATGAAATCAATCCCTGACCCCCCAAAAAGACTGTGGGCTGCTGCTCTAAATGAGGGCTGTGTTAGGACTGCTTTCTACAGAGGAGAAATGACTAATACTGAAAAACAAAAAAGAAGTCATATAATTAAAATGAACTTTTTAGGGTTGTAAAATTGAGGATGAATTACTCTCATGCCTGGGGATAACAAAGGGCTGCATTCAAGATAGGTCTGCATAGATTTTGGGGGGTCAGTGTCAAAGTCAGAGTAGATTGGTCCACACAGGAAATACTCGAGAAAGAAAATAAACGTGAGCCCTCATAGGGACTGGAAAGAATGAAAAGTCTTAAAGCAGGGGTCACTTCAACACATGCAATGTAGAACTTTCCCATCATGGTCCACTGAATCACACTTGCTCAGAAAGAAACTGGACCTCATCTGTGCCTTTGAACATGTTCCTCAGCCTTCTTCCACCTCCTCACTGTACACCAGGATGATAACATAATCTGATTATACTCGAGGATGAAGTGAGACAACCCATGTAAAATGCTAACCTCAGTGCAAGGCATTCCACAGTTGACAGCTGACACATAGCATGAAGTCGGCAAAAGAAAAGGGGTTGTCATTGTGTAACTATATCAGGAACTGTCTAAGGTAATACTCTGGGACAATTAGAGAGAGGACATGTGGATGTATAGAGGTCACCGGACAACTCAGCTTCAGGAACACTCTTTCAGTTCAAGGTGGAATTCTGTTCGACACAATCTGAATTAGTCCTCAAAGGGTTATTTGAGCTGTGTGTGTTATTCTATCTTTACTGGCTGGGCAACATTAAATGCAGAACTCATGAAAAGGAAACTGGGTAAACCTTCAGCCCATCAGAGGAAGGTAAGGGAAAGTCCCTTTTAAGAGTAGTCACTAGTATGGGAATATCCTTTAGGATGTTGATCTAGGTATGTTCCCAGGTGAATTAATACTTCTCTGTCACTTTCACTGTCTAAAGGGTACATGAATGAATGAATGGCACATATTTTGCTGAGTTCCATGCTACCTGATTAATTTGAAACAAGTGATAAAGAGCTTGTTTAAGAATTTAGTTCAAAAAGCTGGGTTTGCACACGGCATACTTGCATGGATGCACACCCCACACTCCACATATATAGACACTAAAATACACACCCCGCCAGATCTCCTTGTCGTACCACTCCATTCACAGAAACTTTATTCACTATTCTCCTTGTCAGGGCTGGAAGTAAAATTTCCAAAGATAACTTCACACATAGGTGTTCTTTGCATTTTGTGTTCTTGACAGCACTCCATACACTTCCACAGTGAGAAGAAAAGCAGAAACCAAGGTGAGAATTCTTTTGATATTTCCATTGCTTTTCCTATGAAACAAACAAGCCGTATGCCATAATGGGAATTAGAGATGGCATTTGGGGAATGTGCCAATTTTCAGGGGAGCATGCATATGTGTGTGTGTTTGTGTGTGTGTGTGGTTTTCTGCTAGAGTTACTATAGCAGATAATTCGAAATAAAATCCAGCAGGTCCTGATGTTAAATTTTGGGCACCGAACGGAATTTAGGGAGAACAGAAGTACCAGGCCTCTCTGGGGACTTGGTCTAACACCTCCTGAGGCCCCTGGCTCAGCTGCGGCAAGCTAATAAGGTTACCCTGAAGCAGATGCAGTTGTTAATACAGATGTGGCATGGGACCTCTCGAGGCAGGTCACAGTCATGATAACTCATGGTCATATGGACGACACTCATTATGAGAGCCTGTGAGGGGAGACCCTCAGACTGGAGCCATCCCAGGGTGTCACGCTCTCTTTGTCTCCTTTCTCTCAGCTCACCTCATCAAGGCAGGCGAATAATTTTGTTTGCACACACACACACACACGATGTTTGAGGGGAGTTGTGTCTGGGACACTTTCCCATCAATGCAAAGGATTGTAAATCATTTTAAGGCCACTCAAGATACTGGGGAAGTATGTATAGAAAATCTCACAGAAATTGAGCATGACAGCTGGTGTGGGGGTCCAGAAAAAGCAACTGCCACTATTTACGGACACAATGGCGAGGAATGGGTTTTGGCAGCGAGTTTCAAGGTTCATGGTGTGTGGTAAAATGGGTAATACTGTGGATGAGGACTGATTATAAATAAAACGGTGTGTTTCTTAAACCCTTCCCAACCCTTCAACCCCTGCTCACAGTCTAACAGGATGCTTTGGAGAAGACAGATGAAAACTACTGGATTTAACTGCACTAAAACTCCTTTCGAAGGGAGTGAGCTGATTTGGAACTTAGAAAAATCACAGAATCTCCTGAATGAATGGAAGGTTGCACGCACAGTTTGCACATGGTAGCAATAACTTTGAAAACCGCGTGCTGGTAACCTGGCTTAATGCAGGACAGAGTGGACTGATGTACAGAGAGCAGCTTAAGTACCAAATGAATCTGAGTTGTTCAATATTTTCAGTGATGGAGCACTGCTACTAATATTCTGATTTCCAGCCCAAGAAGACAGACAGGCAAGTTGACTTCAGAAATTCCCCAACCACTTCGTTAACAAGGATGGCGGGTTACAACATGATAAGCAGTAGCTCCTGGACACATGGGGGCTGTCTTCTGTGGGATTTCCAAACCTCTCAATCCCGGGGGGAGGCAGGGTGCAGGATAGTAAATGAAAGTAAAATTAAATCTCCCCTGGGAATTATGTTTCCCCAAGAGGAACTCAATGGATGGGGTCATTCTTTAGCTTGTCTGAACCAATTTTCCTTCCTCTATATGTGGTCATGAAGAGAACAATGATTGTGCTCCAACGTGAAACCAAATGTGGTTACAAACAGTAGCTTTAGGGAGGTTACAATTTATGGGACAGAGGATAATTAGCATTCTAAGATACTTGCAAATGAAGACCTACCAAAAAAAACCATTAATCAAATTAAAGACTATTGTTAAGAATAAAAATTGAAGGACATGAAAACAAAGTGTGATTTCAGATGATATTAGCAGAATATATGGAATAGGATTCTATGATCTCCAAATGGCAATGTTTCTAAATAACTCCTCCATCACTAGATCTCTATTTCCACAACATAAAACCATTGGGGATTTTAATATCTAAGTTTACTCATTCATCCATTCAGTCCATTAATCAATCATCCATAAAACAAACTTCTCTTGCCAGCCAATACATTTTTAAGTGTTTTCTATAAGATATCAGAAATTGTAAAGCAAGTCCAATAGGGCTTGGCCATCAGATCAGACAATCTGCTATTGGTAAAAGAATGAAGTGAAAATGATTGACAAAGATTCTTTGATAATTAAATACACATCAAACTTGGGGATGGGCTTAGGGTTGAATGTGGCTCCTGAAAAAAGGGGTAGAATTTGAAATAAAGCCAGTTATCTCTGTGACTGAACTATTTCTGTCATGGAACCACATACTCATTATATGTGTGTGTTTAGTTGCTCAGTCATATCTTACTCTTCACAATCCTATGGACTATAGCCCGCTAGGTTCCTCTGTCCATGGGATTTTCCTGACAAGAATACCAGAGTGGGTTGCCGTTTTCTGCTTCGAGGGATTTTCCCGACCCAAGGATTGAACCCACATCTCCTGCTTCTCCTGCACTGCATGCAGATTCTTTACCACTGAACCTATTCATCATAATTTAGGTTCAATTCCTTAAGCTGTATCTTGCAGTGGGCATTAGGTCAGATTCTTAGTTTGTAGTTAACAAGGCTGGCAGGATTTAATATCCCAAGACCTAACTCACCAGAGCCTTAAAGTACATTCATTATTTATTCTAACTATTAATCTAAAGATTAAAATAAAGCAGCACTTGTATATATTTTTCTCAACTGCCTTTTCTTAATTTTATCTTTTTATTAGTTGGGAGACAGAGACAAGAAGGGATATAATTCAGGATCCCACAGCTAGTTAGTCGCTGAATTAGATCTAGAATGCTTGCTTGCTAATCAATGATCCCAAGGTTCACATACCTTAGGTCATACAGTTTTGATTGATTTTAAATTACCCAAATTAGCAGAGTCAATAATATCAGAGGAGAAAACACAGCATAGTATGAGAAATAAAGTGGATCCATATAAGTTCTGGGCAATGTAACTATGGTCTGAATCACACCAAAGTGTGTGATTTGATCACTGCCCAGATAACTGGGTTCTTCCAATTCAGAATAAATTGATCGCATTATTTTTCACGACAAAGAGAGTTCAAAGATCTCAAAGTTGCTGGACACACTAATTAGAATCAAGAGCAGTCTGGCTTATATCAAGCCCCTTTTTAGCACCGTGTTATTGGTTTGGTCCGACACCATCCCCTGCAGTGTGTGGAGACAGGCCAGGAGTGTGAGGGCTACAGAGCAGAGCAAGAAGAAAATCAACTGTGAAATTGGTAATTTTATTGAGTTTCACGGGGGGCTTTGTTGTTAAGACACAATGCAATTGGAACAGAACGCCTGTGGTAACACCAGGCGCACGGTGTCCATTTCATGGCCAAAGGTAAACTCCCACCCCGCACCCCTCAACCAAAAGCTACATGTAAACACACACATCCCTCATCAAAAGTATTACTACTTTGCTAAGTGGGCAGTGAAATGAATCTGGTGAAGGACGAATGGTTATGTTGCAGGTATGGGGGCACTGCCAAGCACAGGCAGAATGGTACATTTGGAGTGGGGTGTGTGTGTGTGTGCGCACGCGCGTGCCTTTCCCTCCCAGCATCTCAGAAGGTTCCTTTTCTGAATAGGTCCTGCTGGTTTTGGTTCAGGGAAAAAGCTGTCCTTTCACTCTAAATGGTAAGAAGGTCCCAGAAGGGGTATGTGAGGAAGACAGGGGCAGAAGGAGAGGACAGACCGAAATGTAATGCCTGAACAGCTGAAATCATTTGGTACTCTCAATCCCCCAGGTAAAATAAGAATTAAACATAGCTAACAGGATATTACTCCCACTTGGAAAAGATCTGCTTGCTGGCCATGTGAAAGTGAAGCGAACAATTGGTATTTGTTCTACGGTGGTATTTTTTTTTTCCCCCTAAAAGCTTAAAGCAGGAATAGTTAGATAAAGTATGCTGGTTAACTGGGTAAATATATTAGCAGCTTCTATGCCATCCAGGGCTGTACCGGTAGTGGGTTAATTTGGCTGAAGATGGAAGGGTGCCTAAAGACATTCTTGGTGTCAAGATGGGGCAGGGCAGGCATTGTGGGGAGAGGGGGTCAACTGGTGGTGAAAGCAGCAACATTTTCATTCTGGGAGAAGACTGTATGCACACAAAACACTTCTCCCCTGTAAAACACTTTCTCCCAGGCCAGCATACCAGTCCAAGCAGGTTTTATTTCCGTCATGCATTTGGGCCACATTTTTGCAAGGAAAAAAATGAAGAGGATCAAAACAGTCCAATGTATCATCATCAGTTTCAGCTCAACTGTGGGTGGGGGTGGCGAGGCGAGGCTCTCTCATTTGGGGGCACATCTCAAGAGATGTTTGCTCTCCCCCAGGAGGATTCAGTTGCATGCTTGGCTTCTCCCCACACAAGGGAAGCACGTGCCGCAGCCTCTGCATGAAAAAGGGAGAGAAAGGCGGGTCTACTGGCAAGAGGAGAGAGTGCATGGGCACCCGCACCAAAGTACCCTTGATCCCTACTCATGGAGAGAGCTACTCAGTTCATCATTCTGAAAAGTGACACGGGATGGCCAGCTGGCATTTTTTAACCCTTATTATTTTTTTTTCCTGTGTGTGCAACTGGAATAATAGCTACATCCACCAGCAAAGTATAAATACAATACACCCGGATGTATCGTGGCTACACTTCCAGGAGACAGAGGAGGAGCACTCATTCATTTTCCATAGAGATAATAATGCATGCTGATGTCTTGCTCTTTCCAAAAGATACAACTTGGGTGTTCGTGTGTGTGGCCCAGGATGTCAAAGCGTCTGTATGGACCCATTTCCCCTTCAAATGGGCATTAAAACAGAAGTGCCTCTTTTAACATTGGTTTTATATATATATATATATATTTTTTTTTTTTTTTTTCCTCCCGACGCACTGTATTCTGGGTTTCTTTTCTTTTTCAAAATGCAATTAATGTGGTTTGTGTGTTAAATGATTCAGTGAAAGTAAATCTTTTATATTCAGGTAAGCAATTCAGCCTTGCATGGTTTTCTGGGAATTAGGTTTTTTTGAAGTCTGGGTTGAGCATGCCCATAACTCTGACAGGGCCCTGCAGGCTCTTGTCTTCACCTTCAAATCATAAGACAGAGAAATCAAGCTCCCTCTGTGCTCTCAATTATACCAAAAAACACGGAGCAGAAGTCTTCAGTAATTCAATCCCTGTGGAAGCTTCTTCATACTGTTTGCACTGTTGGAACTGCTGACAGCCGCAATCCCACGGTCCCCCCTGGTAGACTGTCAGAGTGCCTCACGCCGTGTGAGCAGCCCCGCTCTGTCCCACGGCCCCTTCTCCAGAGACCTCTAAGCACATGCGTGACTTCTGATGCCTGCTCGAGCCAGTGGCCAAGAGGCCAGCAAACATCACACTGTGGGTTCTCATACCCTTACAAGGTACTCTGTACGCCGACTAATAAGTTCTGTGGCTACATGTGGGCCTGAGTTGGTGTAATTTAATCACCAGTACAGCTGCATAAACACGGGACGGAGGAATGTCTGTCTGCAATTGGATTCTTTCTTTGAAAATACACTGTAGAAAATTCCTGAGTGCCATTTTCCATATGGTTAATGAGCAAATGTATCATGGCCAGCTTTTAAAAGTAATTTGAATTTATGAGTTGCAGTGATTCTAGCACATGTGCGCAAGAAGCCGGGCGTACCCTGGGCTCTTCCTTATCGTGTGACTCCATTTCATAGTTTTTCTGCCAAACGACACCAAAAGAACCACTGTGTGTGTGTTTAATTGGCTTCAATCATCGGTAATGGCCTACAGTTGACATTCCGGCAGCCGCTGGCCTCTTTTTAGTCTTTCCCCCCAAAAAGTGTTAGAGGTGGGGTTAGCCCACTTAGGCCACAAAAGTGCCATTCATTTATAAAGTTTCACTTCATAAATACAGATTTCAAAGAAATCTTTTAATGTACTTTCCCACCCGCAAACTCTGCCGTTCCATCACATTAAGCTTTTTACCATTCTTTTTAATGGAATAAAATATAGAGGGTACAACACACATAGTGAACGCTCATATACACGATAGATTGGGGGTGGTTATGATGTGTCACTGTGGGTTCATCAATTGTGACAAATGGACCACTCTGGTGGAGCCTGTTGATAGAGGCTGTGCATGTGTGGGGGTAGAAAGTATATATATAATTAATATATATATTTATAGTGGTGGTTTAATCACTAAGTCATGTCCAACTCTTGTGACCCCATGGAATATAGCCTGCCAAGCTCCTCTGTCCATGAGATCTCCCAAGCAAGAATACTGGAGTAGGTAGCCATTTCCTTCTCCAGGGGAATCTTTCTGACCCAGGGATCGAACCAGGTCTCCTGCACTGCAGGCAGATTCTTTTACCAACTGAACCACTAGCGAAGCCATACACACACACACATACACACACACACACACACATATACATGTATATATGTATAGGAAATCTTTGTAGTTTCTTCAGTTTTGCTGTAAACCCAAAACACGTCTAAAAAATAAACTCTTCATTTAAAAAAAGGCAGAGTGTAGAAATTTTTCTACAAATCAAACCTGTTGCTACATACTTCATCCCCTACCCTTTCACTAGAGCTCAAAAGGGAAGCATAAACAAAACAAAGTGTTATCATGACGTTTGAAATTCCTAAGCAGTGGAGTACATTTGAAACTCACTAAGATGCGTCTCAAAATGTAGGCTGAACTTACTTGGATTTTTCTTAGACAAGATTTTTGTCTTTGTTTCACCATATGATACATTTCTTGTTCCAGAACTTTATGTTGGCACATTAAAAACTCTGAAAATCATTATTTTTCAACAAGTGATAGAGGTACACATGCACCCACTCCTCTAAAGATAATAAAAAAATACTTCATGTATGCGTTATACGTCGCTCCAGTTGTGTCCAACTCTGTGTGACACTATAGACTATAGCCCACCAGGCTCCTCTGTCCATGGGATTCTCCAGGCCAAACTACTGGAGTGGGTTGCCATGCCTTCCTCCAGGAGATCTTCCTAACCCAGAGACTGAACATCTCCTGCATTGGCAGGCAGGTTCTTCACCATTAGCACCATCTGGAAGCCCAGAAATATACTTCACGAAATATATAATATGAATTTCCCTTTTTTTCTTTTGGTGGATATACTTTGATTACAAAAATAGACTTCAAAACTTTCCCCACACAGGACCATAGCTTCTTTTGCATGGCAATGACCCCAATAATGGCAGAAATATTCAGGTCTCTATTAATATACATTATTACAGAAAACATATAGCTGAATAACTGGTAGAAATTTGCTTCCTTCTGTAAGATAGTACCCTGTATTCAAGTATTAACATGAATTTGTTTAATCAACTCCATTTGCAACTTTATGAATACTGGTTCACTATTTGATTTGGTTTGTACACTGATTTGTTGAAGAGATGGATTAATGAATACAGCACACATATCACATGCTTTTTATTCAGCTAATGTGCTACTAGCATTGGAAAATAATGTTTACATTTCCTTTCTTTTCATTAACTAGTAATGAACTTTAATCTGCTTTACTTTATATATTTCTCATCACTGCTTTTCTGCTGATTCAACTGTAGCCCAGCACATGTTCCTTAAGGCATGAGGACATGATGGCTGAGTGTTCTGTTTCTGTACACAGGTTACCTGGTTCACCTGAATGGGTACTTACTGTCTCAGAGGAAAATGGTCACCAAATGATAATCAATATGGTGTCATGACAGTTCACCCAGAAGCTGTCTAAAATGCAGCTTTGCTTTTTAGAGATTTCACATTCACCGCAGTTTTCCACATTTTTCTGTGGGCTGCTTGTCTCCTGACCAGTCCAAAATTCACAGATTTTTAAAAAATACAAAACCCAGATCTCTTCACTTAAGTACTCCTATAATAATGGGCTTAGTTGTTAGGGGGAAGTAGATGGACTAGTGCTAAAAGTAACACAGTCCAAAATGAGAGGTGTTTTAGGAATTAAATAAATCCAATCAAATTGCAAGACATTTACAAAACTTACCTGTTCAACATTTTTGAGAAAGGACCACATGGAGTAAATATTTATTTGCGTCATTTTCAGACACAGGTGGATGCTTGTTAATTTTAAACTTCATCAGCCCTTCCTGATCCTTTTACTGTAAAAATGATTTCCTAAGGCCCACCGGAAGAAATGTCTTAAATTCTACCCACGCATGCCAACATTGTTGCATGAGGATTCTAGCTACCATTAAGTAGGCATTTGGTGGAGGAGGAGGGACTAGAAATTTATGATACAAACTGGAGTTATGGATTGCTCTGTGGCTCTGTGCCCCATCTGTCAAACTGGGGTGTCTGAACGGAGAGAAAGCAAGAAATTCGCACAAATCACAGATTGCAGTGCAGCTCGGCTCCCTCATTACTGGAAAGGTATGATTCCGTGTGAATAAAAAATGTACAGTTAGCATGCTGAGGTACTGAAGGGCTTTTAAGAGCATTTAAAAAAAAAAAAATCTGTCCGAGGATGGAAAGGTCACTCGCATCGAGGAGAGCCCGCACAAGGTGAAAGCCTAATGAAACATTATGCGGCATCTTTTTTGGTGCTCAGAATAGCTCCAAGGTTAAGAGACTCCGAGTCAGTCTTCTGCAGATCCATTTCCTCTCGCCAGGCTTCTCATGTTAACCCAGTGATTTAGTGCTCTGCATTAAGAGCAATTCACCTGCCTCTCCTGTCCCTGTGGCCCGTGCCTCTGGGGAGCGAGGTGGAGAATAAAAAGTTCCACATATGGTAAAGTCAAGCTGCTTGGAGCCTGCTGAGTGTCTGCTGTGGGGATAGCGGCTCCTGAAAGCCCCAGCTGGTACTTGGAAGAGATTCCGCATTACTACACCTCAGTGCCTGCCTGGTTCCCTTCGGAAACTGTTGGCTCCACATACGACAGCCATTTTAGATCTCTTCAACCCTTTTCTCCCGGTTCTGTATCCAACTGAACAGTTGGTCCTCTACTGCTAGATAATCAAATTCTTCCATCTGGTCCCATCCCTGTGGAACTGAAAAGGTGTAGCGTGCACCCGGTCCCAAACACATACCAGGAGAGGTACAGACTTCCCAACAAAAAGCCGTCCACAATAGACAACAGCGAAGCCTCGATTTTTTTAAATCTGGGGGAGGGAGGGAGGGAGGAGGGGGAGGGAGTTAAATATCTATAAAATTATCTTCCGAAAGAGAAATCGTGGAAACCTGCCCAAGATACCCAACTGACTGAGCCACGCTGTTAAATACAACATGAATGCACGCCCAACACTTAGACCCTGGCGGGAGCGCCATGCCAATCACACAAAGATGCCCTCCAGGCACGCAGGGTACCCAGACACAGGCCCCGTCCTGTGACCGCGTCAGTGTGACCCACGAACACCAAGTGTGTGTGGGCTGAGAATGTGGGCTAATCTTCCTCGGATTTGCTGCAGTTTACAGGAAGACTCATTACACAGCTTGTATCATTCAGACCTACACCCACTGGTTTCTATGAATGTCTGAAAACCTCTCCTTGTCTACATATAGACTTCATATCGTGTGAGGGAGAGAAAGGGGTAATGTAACACATCTTAGTTTTCACAAAGATGCCTCCTGAATGTTCCTGGTACTCTAATTATTCCATGAACAGGCTACGTATTTACAATACTTTGCTTTCTTTCTTGAGGTGGTTTTGCCTTGGATGAAAAAGTGTTAGTCTCTCAGTTGTGTCTGACTCTTTGAGATGCCATGGACTATAGCCCACCAGGCTCCTCTGTCCATGGAATTCTCCAGGCAAGAATACTGGAGTGGGTTGCCATTCCCTTCTGCAGGGGACCTTCCTGACCCAGGGATTGAACCCAGGTCTCCTGCACTGCAGCTAGATTCTTTACCATCTGAGCCACCAGGGAAGCCCATAATTATTCCGTGAACAGGCTAAGTATTTACAATACTTTGCTTTATTTCTTGAAGTGGTTTTGCCTTAGCCTTTAGCCATATAACTCTCTCTGTAATGGAAGGCCATCTTGAATCTAGCTTCAGCAGTTCCTATATAGCCAAGACATTTTTTGACAGCTTCCATTTTCCTATTGCTTTACACTTTTTAAGCAACTTTAACACGTTGTCTCAACTGATCTTCATGACAGTCATGCTAAAGTGCCTGGCACTAGTATTTTCAACTCACATTTTGCTGATAAAACAACCGACTCAAAGAGATGAGGTGACTTGCTGAGGGTGGACAGTGAGTGAGGAATAAAGCCTATCACAGGACTCCAGGCCTCCTGAAAGTCCAGAATTTCAAGTTATTGATGAAATGATAGGTTTTAAGGGCCAAGCAGGCAGTTTGCATGTTGAGATTTGTCTTACTTTTGCTATCTTTTATAAAATTATAAGGGAGATATCATCAATGTCATAGAAAATTTTAAAAAAACCAAACAGTTTAAAATGATTAAGTCCAGTCTCTTCACTTTATAGATAAGGATATCAAGGATCAGAGACATTAAAGATTCATCTAAGATTGTAAAATTGGTACTGCTCATATTTTAAATAAATTAGAATCAACAAGTTTGTGTGATTTTTTTTTTTTTGCCACACCACACAGCATGCAGGATCTCAGAGCTCCAATCAAGGATCAAACCCATGTCCCCTGCAGCAGAAGTGCAGAGTCGTAACCAGTGGACTGCCAGCGAAGTCCTCCAATATAGCTTGTATGATTTTATTTTTAATGTATATATTTATTGCAGTGCACCAACTTTCTAGTTGTGGCGCTCAGGCTTCTAGAGTACGCCGACACTGGAGCACATGGGCTCAGTAGCGGCTATTCTCAGGCTTAGTGTCTTTGTGGCATGTGGGATCTCAGTTCCCCAACCAGGGATCAAACCCACGGCCCCTTCATTCCAAGGTGGATTCTTAACCACTGGCCCACCAGGGAAGCCCCTGTGTGATTCTTGAAAAGCAATTATCCTGAAGTTGCTTCCAGGGCACAGAAATAAGGCTGGGGAATAGATCATGCAGGGACTTGAACTGTGTTTAGGGTAACTAGGCTAGCAGTTTTAAAAAACTGAGGAAGAGATCCAAAGGTTAATCTCAAACTATTAATAAAGTCCTTATAAATCTTTACTGTGTTCACTCAGTGTGTATGAATCAATGACAATTTATGGCAATCATAAGTTTTGCATCTTATTAGGGCATTTTAAGAAAGACACTTGATATGTCACTACTCTTTATTTCATTAATGATACAACAAACACTGATTTAGGGCATCATCTTTCCCAATATGCATTATTCCCATTTCAAAGAGCTAACAAGAGTTCACAGTCAGAACTAGCAATACTTTAATTAAAATGAAGATGTTAATGAAAGTGACTTTTTTTTTTTTAATGAAAAACTCACTTATCTCATTTAATCACCCCATTGTCATCTCTAGTCACTAAGTCGTGTCCAACTCTTGCGACCCCATGGACTGTGGTCTGCCAGGATCCTCCGTCTATGGGATTTTCCAGGCGAGAATACTGGAGGTAGTTGCCATTTCCTTCTCTAAGGGATTTTCCTGAGCCAGGAATCGAACCTAGGTCTCCTGCATTGCAGGCAGAGTCTTTAACGACTGAGCACTTAATCACCACAATCAAAAATAACATCTGATGCTCAAGTCACAAAACACTCTTTCTGGCTCCTGTCATCACAGTGATTGGAAAATCTTCACTCACCTGATGACCAGATTTAATATGACTTCATAAATAATTTAATAATAATAGACTTAGAGTATCTCCTTCCCTATTCGGATTGGTGGAAAATCAATTGCACTGTGCCTGGAAATGACCGACTTCCCATTAGAATTTGTCCTAATTGCAATCAGGCACCATATCTTCGCCCTTCAGTGGTGCCAGGCGGCACGGCGAACAGTTGTTTTTAATATAAATTTTAGTTCTTGGATGCCCTCAACAACAGTCATTCTTTCTCTCTTCTAAATCAGTTGTGACTACAGTAAGTGATGAGTCTGTTGATTCACACTCTCTCAGGTTTCAAATGACAAAGCTTAACACATGAGTCGTTAACTACCTGTAATGACACTTGGTTGATTAATGCTTTGGTGACACCCAATTTGATCTCATGTCCACTATTAAATTGCAGACATGTAATATAATTTAGTGTTCAAAGATTTTACAAAGGAGGCAAAATTGGTTTTGAAGGCCATTCCAATTTTTAAAGGTAAGACCGATTATACAATGCAGGCTTATTTTCCCCTTGGAGTTTCAATGAATTAATTTTTCACTAGCATCTACTAGAAGCTGTATTTTGGCATTTGTGCTTACAAGTTAATACACTTGTTTTGTCTCTGAGTCAGTGGCTTTCAATGGATATGAAGGGAGAAACAGTCTGCTTTCAGTACTAAAAAGTCAGAGGCAAGAAAACATAATGAAGTTGGATCCCACACAGGGAAAAGGACTGGCTGTGGCCCCTTGTCCATGTTCTATATCTCTAGTTTGGACAATCAGGCAACCTACAAAAATTGCATATACAACTGTTCTGCAGAATTTGTACATATACCAAAACATAAAATTTCATCTTGTGAAATGAGAATCCAATGAGTATTACCAACAAAGTAAAAACACCAAAAATAACAGTCATAAGTGGTGAAGTACTATGAATAACTGCATTCTGCTCATCTCACACAGAATCCAAATTAGAAACCATTACTGCATCGAAGATTTGTTCTCAACAGCAGTTAAGCTTCTTTGAATGGATTCCCTATTGTATAAAAAGTGTGCCAGTCTTTGACTGCCAAAATCAATTAGTCACATTCATTATGCTTCTATTTATTAATGCTGTACACTTTATAATACACGTGCTGATGGAACAAAAGAAAGTTATGAAATATCAAATATGTGTTATGATTAAAATCAGAGCAAGAGAAGAAATGATCTTTAGTCTCTAACTGGTTACAAAGCCACTGTAAAGATTAGATTAGTGGTGACAGATTTACAGTCTTTTCCAAAATGTAATCCTTATAGTTCAGATTTTGCAATAGAAAAAGTATGCAATTGGTTACAGGTTATTGGCTCCAACCATTATATTCAGGAGAATATTATGTTCTGTGTGCTGAAATCTAAATATAGGATATAATCTTAACAGATGCAATTTTAATTTGTATTACACGGTTATCATAAAATGGGGCAACATAAGGCTCTTCACTGATATAGGGTTCAGAGTTAATTCAATGATGCTAAGAATGACTGACTGGTATTAAAAATCAGCAAATAATTAAACCTTACACTAAAATGAATGAAGAACAATGTTGGCATTCTGGCAGGATAGATTTCGATGGAATTTACTGTCAAGCTGCCGCCCTTAAACTTTCCACATGAAACAAAAACTGTAATTTGTCTCCCTGCAATAAATACTGTTATATTCTTCATTTTCCCTCAAGTACTGCTGTAAAAAAGTTATCATAGGATTCCTGTGATACATACACCCTTATCATAGGATTCCTGCAGTCCTTTTTTGGGGGGGGGATTGTAAAAGTGAAGGGTACATGCATTATTTAATAGGAAAGATTATTGACTGTATTTGGCTATTAAAATTCAAAGTTAGAGAGGGGGTAAGGTAGACACACTAGAACATTTGAAATTTGAGGGGAAAAACCACATATCCATTAAGGCCTGAAATTATAACAGACACTCAACAAATACATTTATCATGTCTCCTAGAATTAGCTCCTAAAATGCTGCTTGTGGCTCTACCCCAGTCGTCCCTACTTTCCAAAAATTCATTTAGTTCCCTGAATCTATTTCCACTGCTGACTTTGGCAAGCTATTCTATATTCCATCTACTTACTGTGTTTAAGGAAACTTCCCTTCAAATTGCTAAAATATGATAGTCCAGTCCAGTCCTCCATTTCAGTCCTGACCTCTATGCTTTCAAATTAGTTTCTACTTCAAAAACCTTACTGGCACCAAACTGATTTCCTTTTAGGAATATTATTCCCTTCCACTAAATCCCCACTTAGCTTTTCTTTCCCCTGAGCTAAACAGACCTGATTTATCAATCTTCAAATTGCATTCTTAAAGCACTTTTTAGTACCTAAGCACCCAGGTACTGGGGTGACAGACATAACTAAATGCATTTCAGAGTAGATAAGACATGAAAGAGAAGGTGTAGGAAGCTGACATGCTAAACAAAAATTTCAAATGTAATCAGAAAGAGAGTTCCTTTACTTCTATTTCCATTCTTACTATCAGCAGATCCCATTGAGTCTTCAATCTCCCCTCAAGTCTCAGCTGTCTTTTCTAGGCTACATGGCCATTGGAACCAACTTTTGAACATGAATTATGAAGCTTATTTGAGATGCTGCATGCAATATACACTCTTACATAAAAAGTCCCCCACTATAGAGCAGACATCTGGTTAAAGTTGTGTGAATAAAAATCCCAAGAAACCTAAGACGCATGGTGCTGTTTGCTTACACCTTTTCATACCATGCAGCTGAAATATGCAAACAGGTTTTTACAAAAATCTTGCCACAAAACATTCTACCCTCTTTCCCAAATCTACCAGGTCCACTAACGTATTTGATAGCAATAATGCATTACATGCCGGCAAGAATGATAAATCTGAGAGAGTCCTGGAGTGATGCTGTGGGATATATATTCAATTTTTATTAAAATATGTACATTCCCACAGCTTGACTTCTTCCAAGCCCAGGGCTAGTGGGCCTAGTCTAATTTACATGGCTGATAGAACTCATAGGTTAATCAGGGAGTAGGTGCTGGCTTGATGAGCCCCCAGGGAGATCTGTATGCTGCCACTTCCTGATTATTTTCAGATGTTATTTGAACTATGTGTAATACCTCTGAGCTGGACACCTTCACCTCATCACACATTCCATGCCAAGCCCGCCTCTTTCCAACCCCTGGTGAAATTCCTTTGTAGTTAACCATTCCCAAGACCTCTTTCTGTTAAGGAGTGAACTCTGGAGAGAGGTTTCCTGGTTAAGTGACCATCCACTAGGAAGCTTTCCTAGTGTCCTCATTCTGGGTGGAGAAACTATAAATGGAGCTTCGGTATATGACAGTACATGGGTGTACTGTCATACATGAATATCATTTGTATAAAGTGTTGTAGATTATCCATGTCAACTAGTTGGCATGAATGGGAATAACTAAAAAGTGGCTGCAGGTGGAAATGAGAGATACTGGAATGGGAAAAATAGAAAAGAAAGTTATGCAATAGCATTAAGGAAAAGAGAAAATTTAAGAAAAGAATCAGCAATTTTAGGCCTACTTCTTTAACACAAGGACATCCACTTCAAATGCTGAAAATATTTTGTCATATCTTTAAGCCAATTTTTAAATCTAATTCAATAATTCTTCTCTACTTCCTTACTTCAGTGATAATACTCTTGTATAAAACCCTTCCTCTCACAGTCTACCAAAGATTCATTGCTTTCATTTCATCTAGCAAAAGGTATGTTTTCTGAAACAGTGAAATTACAGGGAACTAATTAGCTCCAAAGTTAACATTTCTTTCAAATTTCATTTTTATGTTTATGTATGATCATGTCAACTCGTTTCTCTTTCCAAGAAGCAACATCACAAGTATTGTGCCAATAAATTTAAAATCCAAAAGTACACCTCTCTAGAATTTCAGAAAACAAGAAAATCAGATTACCAATTATTTTCTAAGCAAACGTCAGAGGGCATTTTGGGAATTAACACTTGTCTGTGACAGTTCCCCCATGAGGAAAAGATCTCGGAAACTACTGCAGAGAGAACATATTAGCTTTTTCTGTCTCTCCACCCTGGTCAGGTGGCTATGGTGAAGCTGCTGCTGTCTCCAGGGAGCAGAAATTCATATCAAAAAATCATTACACGTTATATCACTCCATTCCACATGAACATTAGTCTCTACTCATAAGGGGACCCAGGATTCAAGCTAGTATAAATAATGAACTGCTGCTTATTTTGAGAGGGCAGGTGGGGGAGCGAGCAAGCGTTTGGATTGGTTTCCGCAGCCCCTGGAGGCCTGGGAAGAGCATGCTGTCTGTGCAACTCAGCAGATGCCCAGGGTGGCTAACCTGGCCATCTCGCCACCTTCACTACCATGCACGCACAGATGCACCCAAGAAACTTGCCTTTACTGTAGATACAGTAATCCTGGCAACACAACAAGAAAAAGAACCACTTTTGTTCTAGCTCTAAAATTGCAGTCGAAGGCTCAAGAGACTATAAACAACATCTTTCACTGCTCTGACCCCCATGCAAATTTAAATCCCCCAACCTTTCTGAGCACTGTTGGTGAGCAGCCCCATTACATCTTAATGACTGTCATTAATTTCTAAAGAGTGTTAATTTCAGATTTTTAATCACCCCTTAACTATTCAATTAAATTTCAATAAAATGTTAAGTACTTACAAGTCTTCTCATTTTTCCTAAAATACTTACCACATTAACATGACCGAGGTCCAGTGGTAAAAGCAAATGAAATTAGATGATACAGCACTATCCCAACCCTTGTCAGTGAACTAGAAGAATTGCCAAGTGCAAACAGGTTAATGGAAATTCTAAATGAATTTCCAGGATGATCCAAGGAATACAGAGGTGAAGAGGGAGCTAAGACTTTGAGTAAAATATTACAATTGTGTCTTGGGCATTCAAAAATGAAGAGGTACTCATAGTAGCCCAATTGTTCTGAGAGATGAGGTAGTCATTGTCACTTCTGATGTAGAGATGGTGGTCAGAGCCTCTCATCTTCAGAAGAAGTTCACCTGAATCAACAGGGGTCAGGGAAATAACAGGAAATGAGAAGAATCTTTGAGGAAGATGGAGGCAACAGGG